>NC_042618.1:223245320-223868653 GCF_901001135.1 Rhinatrema bivittatum | reverse complement strand
ATGCAGTGTTTAACCAATCAGTATTTTCTTCATTAATTATATTGTGGATTGTGCAAAGTGTTTTAAATTGTACTCTTTGTTTGACTGGCAGCCAGTGTAATTCGGCAAGAGTTTGAGTGATGTGGTCCCTTTTGCTTTTTCCAGTTAGGATTCTGGCTGCAGAGTTCTGTAATATTTGGAGTGGTCTTAGTGTTGATTGTGATAATCCAAGGAAGAGTGTGTTACAATAGTCTGTGCTAGCGAAAATAAGTGCTTGAAGAACAGTTCGAAAGTGCGCTTGGGTTAGTAGTGGTTTTAGCCTTCTAAGGACCATTATTATTATTATTAAATATTATTCAATCATCTGATCAAACTAACAGTAAAGAACTTGGAAACCACCATTCTTCTCCTGGGTGTTTATTAGATTCAAAGACTGTGTAAATTGACAGTGCTCTGAATTAAAGGATGGACACAGGGCTTGATTGCAAAGAAGCAGGATATAAGAGCTATTGTTCATCCCCACAGCTAGGAGACTGGCCTCAGAATAAAGCTATCCATGGAGCAAGGGAGAGGTATGTAGAGACTATGGAGCAGTGGCGTAGCCACGGGTGGGCCTGGGTGGGCAGGTGCCCACCCAACTTAGACCCAGGCCCACCCAACTGGCACCGGAACTGCAAGGCTGTCGCGGGATCCCATCCCCGCGACAGCGACCAAGAGAACCCACGCCTCGCGCGCCATCACGGCACACATGGGGAAGCGCTGCTGCGGCCGTATGGCCAACCGGTCTTCCTGTTCGCGGGGGGGGGGGGGGGGAGCAGAAGCGCCGCGCGCAGCTTCCGCTTCCTCCCCCAATGCAGGAAGATCAGCTGCCTCTCCTGCTGCCACCCGTTCTCCTGCTATCTTCGGGCGTCGGGCCCGCCGATCTTCCTGCTTGGGGGGGAGGGAGGAAGCGGACGTTGTGCGCTGCGCTTCCGCTCGCCCCCCCCCCGACAGGAAGTTCGGCGGGCCCGACGCTCGAAGATAGCAGGAGGCCGGTGGCAGCAGGAGAGGCAGCTGATCTTCCTGCTTTGGGGGGAGGAAGCGGAAGCTGTGCACGTGCTTGCATGTGTATGTGTGGTTGAGAATGGGAGCCTGGGTTTGTGTGTGGTTGAGAATGGGAGCCTGGGTTTGTGTGTGGTTGAGAATGGGAGCTTGAATGTGTGTATGTATGGGTGAGAATAGGACCTTAAATGTGTATATGTATGGATGAGAATGGGAGCTTGAATATGTGTGGGTGAGACTGGGAGAATGGGTTTGTGGGTGAGAATGGGAGTCTGGGTTTATGTGTGTGGGTGAGAATGGGTGCCTGGATGTGCGTCTGTGTGTGCATAAGAATATAAGCCTGGGGAGGGGTGAGAAAGTGAGAACTTGTATGTGTGTCTGCAGAGAATGTGAGCTTGTGGGGGGGGGAGAGCATATGAGAGTGAGAGCTTGAGTGTGTGAGAGGGAGTCTGTGAGAGAAAGCGTGTATGTGTGTGTGTGTGTGTGTGTGTGTGTGTGGAAGGGAAGAAGACAGTAATAGAAGAAAGACACTGAAAAGGAATTAGGAAATGAGCTATAAGGGAAAAAATGGGAAAAAGAGACCAGGACCAACTGATTAGAAAAATACAAAGATCAGACAACAAAGGTAAAAATATATATCTATATTTTGAGATGTTAGCAATTTAAATATAAGCAACACAACCGCTCTCTCAAAATTTATGGACAGGTAGGAGCCGTGTATAAAATCGTAATAATAAGAAGGCTAAAGTACCACAAATCACCGTGAATTATGTTTGTATCATTAAGTAAACCTCATACTTAGGCGTAGATGTGAATGCTATGCTGCATAATTTGGCATTATTTATCAGTAAAAAAACAACTAGTAGACCTGCATGCCTAAAGCCCACCCATGTTAACCTTGTGCCCACCCATGCCTGGCGCTCACACATGGACATATCTATTAAAATCTACCTCTAATTCTGGTCTGACCCCACTTCCTTGCCTTGGCAATCGGGTCGATCATGTTGTGATAGCTAGTTTGCCTTCCTGTTCCAGTGTCTTGTTCCAGTCTTCTGTTCCAGCGTCCTGTTCCAGTCTCCTGTTACAGCGTTCTCCTGTTCCTTTGTCTACCCAGGTAGTACCATTCGGACTGTCTTCTCGGTACTGACCTCTGCCTGTTACTTTGACTATGTTGATCGCTGCCTGAACTTGACCTCTGACTGTTTCCTTGACCACTTCTGAACGCTGCCCGGAACTGACCTCTGCATTGTCCATTGACCATGTCTGCATGCTGCCTGGAACTGACCTCTGCCTGTCCACTGACCAAGTCTGCACGCTGCCTGGAACTGACCTCTGCCTGATCACTGACCAAGTCTGACTGCTGCCTGGAACCTGACCTTTGCCTGACTGACCATCCTCGGATCACTAGTATTGACCCTTTTGGCTGACCACGCTATCCTTGACTCTGGCTTTGATCCTCGCTCTTCATTCAGAGACTCTGTTCTGGCCTTCTCTGGCTCCTGGACTCCCTGACCTGAACATCGACTGCGCACCCATGTTCGTGGTGGGCACAACCCTGAACTTTATCTCTCGGAGATCCTGCGAGGCCCACCTAAGACCAGGCGGCCTGGGTAACCAAGGGCTCAACCTGAAGGAACCCCGGGTTACTATTGGTGAAGCTCCAGCTAGCCCCTGTCTCCTCTTGTGCTCCGCCTCCTGGTGGCAGGCACTCTCTGGATCCAACCAGGGAGCCTTCCAATCCTGCACCAGGCCAAGGGTCCACCTCCTGGCGCAACAGATAGCTCACTTTTTTATGGAAAAGATATAAAAACTTCTTAATGATATTCCACCAGTTAAAGACCAAACAATTACTTTAAATTCAAAAACTGTCTCAATCTGGTCTTTGTTTGAAACCATCTCCATACAAGAAGTTGAGACAATGATAAAAAAATTGAATCCTGCTACTCACTCAATAGACACCATCCCTATTTCAGCAATGATAGTAGTATCTAAAATAAGGGCCGGATTTTCAAAAGGTTATGCGTGCCGGGCCTATTTTAAAAAGGCCCGGTGTCACGTAAGTCCCGGGGCTTGAAAAAAGGGGCGGGGCGGTCTGGGGTGGGGGCGGGGTCAGCGGCTCCTGGCACAGCAGCCATTTGCTGCTGTGTCAGAGATCACGTGCCGGCAATCGGCCGGCGTGCACAACTTGCGCTTGCCCAGAGGCAGGTGCAAAAGGTAAAACAAAAATTTGGGGGGGGGGTAAAGGTTAGGGGAAGGTCAGGTTACGGGGGAGGGAACGGGGGAAGGCTGTGTGGCTCGGCGCATGCAAGGTGCACAATTGTGCACCCCCTTGCGCACGCCGACCCCTGATTTTATAACTTCCGCGCGCCTGCGTGCGCAAGTAATAAAATTGGGTGTACATGTGCGCTCGCCGGGTAGCGCACGCACATGTACGCCCGCACGCAACATTTTAAAATCTACCCTTAATTGCTAGAGATGTGAATCGTGTCCTTGATCGTCTTAACGATCGATTTCGGCTGGGAGGGGGAGGGAATCGTATTGTCGCCGTTTGGGTGTTTAGAGTATCGTGAAAATCGTTAAAATCGTGAACTGGCACACTAAAACCCCCTAAAACCCACCCCCGACCCTTTAAATTAAATCCCCCACCCTCCCGAACCCCCCCCCCCCCAAATGCCTTAAATTACCTGGGGGTCCAGCGGCGGTCCGTAGCTAAATCGGGGGAAGGGGGAGGGCAGGAAAACCGGCACACTAAAACACCCTAAAACCCACCCCCGACCCTTTAAATTAAATCCCCACCCTCCCGAACCCCCCCCCCCAAATGCCTTAAATTATCTGGGGGTCCAGCGACGGTCCGTAGCTAAATCGGGGGAAGGGGGAGGGCAGGAAAACCGGCACACTAAAACACCCTAAAACCCACCCCCGACCCTTTAAATTAAATCCCCCACCCTCCCGAAACCCCCCCCCCAAATGCCTTAAATTACCTGGGGGTCCAGCGGCGGTCCGGAACGGTCTCCTGCAATTGAATCGTGTTGTCTTCAGCCGGCGCCATTCTGCGCCGCCATTTTGCAAAATGGCGGCGCAAAATGGCAGCGGCCATAGACCAACACGATTCGACTGCAGGAGGTCATTCCGGACTCCCGCTGGACTTTTGGCAAGTCTTGTGGGGGTCAGGAGGCCCCCCCAAGCTGGCCAAAAGTCCCTGGGGGTCCAGCGGGGGTCTGGGAGCGATCTCCTGCCGCGAATCGTTTTCCGTACGGAAAATGGCGCCGGCAGGAGATCGACTGCAGGAGGTCGTTCAGCCGGGGTCCGGAACCTCCTGCAGTCGAATCGTGTTGGTCTATGGCCGCCGCCATTTTGCGTCGCCATTTTGCAGAATGGCGCCGGCTGAAGACAACACGATTCAATTGCAGGAGACCGTTCCGGACCGCCGCTGGACCCCCAGGTAATTTAAGGCATTTGGGGGGGGGGGTTCGGGAGGGTGGGGGATTTAATTTAAAGGGTCGGGGTGGGTTTTAGGGTGTTTTAGTGTGCCGGTTTTCCTGCCCTCCCCCTTCCCCCGATTTAGCTACGGACCGCCGCTGGACCCCCAGGTAATTTAAGGCATTTGGGGGGGGGGGGGTTCGGGAGGGTGGGGGATTTAATTTAAAGGGTTGGGGGTGGGTTTTAGGGTGTTTTAGTGTGCCGGTTTTCCTGCCCTCCCCCTTCCCCCTTCCCCCGATTTACGATTTTTTGACAATAAATCGGGGGAATTGGTATTGTATCGTGGTCCTAACGATTTTTGACGATTTAAAATATATCGGACGATATTTTAAATCGTCAAAAAACGATTCACATCCCTATTAATTGCACCTCCCATAACAAAAATTATAACCCTCTCACTCTTTGAGGGCAAGATACCCTCATCCCTTAAAAATGCTGTGGTTAGGCCTGTACTAAAGAAACAAAATGCCGACCCTACAGTTTTTGAAAACTATAGACCAATCTCAAACCTTCCATTTATGTAAAAAATATTGGGAAAAGTGGTTCAGCTTCAATTAACAGAACATCTACAAGCAAATAATATTCTTTTCCCCTCACAGTTCGAATTTAGAAAATGCTTTAACACAGAATCATTATTATTGGCACTATCAGATACAATACTAAGAGGGTATGATGCAGCCAGTCCTATCTCTTAATACTGCTCGATTTATCAGCTGCATTTGATAAGTAAATCATCAAATTCTAATGACAAGAGTCATAGAAATTGGCCTAGTTGGAACAACAATCCAAAGGTTTAATTCATACATAAAAAACAATCTTTTCAAGTATGACTAAACTCTTCAATTTCAGAAAAAATTAGCCTCGAATCAGGAGTACTGCAAGGATCCTCCTTGTTGGCAAAACATTTTAACATCTATATGTTGCCATTTTGCCAATTACTAGCTGGATTCAGAATCACACACTATCTGTAGGCAGATGATATCCAGTTTTTGGTTCCAATAAAAGACTCAATAGAAGATAGCTTAAAATATATCAACATCTACAGTTCAACTATTAAACAATTAGGCCCGGATTTTCAAAGCCCTACGTATGCCAAGCCTATTTTAAAAAGGTCCGGCGATGTGCGTAAAGCCGTGGGACACGTGCCGGGAGGGTACCAGCGCACGCAACCTGCACCTGCCCCAAGGCAGGCGCAAACAGTAAGTTAAAGGAATGGGGGGGGGGGTTTAGAATAGGGCTAGGGGTGGGAAGGTTAGGGGAAGGGGTAGGAAGGATAGAGTAGGGGCAAGGGAAGTTCCCTCACAGGCCGCTCCTAAATTGGCCTGGGAGGGAATGGGTGAAGGCCTCGGGCGTCGGCGTGCACATGATGCACTAGTGTGCACCCCTTGCACGCGCTGACCCTCGATTTTATAACATGCGCACACCTGCACACACATGTTATAAAATCGGGCGTCCATGTGCGCGCGTCAGGTAGCGCGCACACATGGATGCTCGCACGTAGGTTTTAAAATCTACCCCTTACTGACTCATATGAAACTGTCACTAAATCTGAATAATGAAACAAGAAGGGAGGCGATCTATGAAAGCCGTAGTGGTATCAACAATCAAGATAGATGCCAAATGTCTTTTATACGCATTTGTTGATGTGGAGACTCAAATATAAAGACGAGAGTGGAGACTACATTTCTGAATCTCAGTACATCGATAGTGACTGGTGTTTCATACCTGTAGAAATAAACGATACATGCATGTTCAAACCCTTGAACTAGTCAGCCCCTGAGGCAGCCACTTGGGTAGTGGCGAAACTTGGCCTGAGTCGGGCATTTTTGCATTTCCACATCAATAAATGCGTATAAAAGACATCTGGCATCTATCTTGTTTGTTGATACCACTAAATCTGAATAAGACTGAGATTATATTACTAAATAGAAAGTTGCAAGTAAATAATCCTCCCATCCTTACAATAGATCAAACAGAAATTGAATTAGTTAGTCATGCGCAAGATCTTGGGATCATAATTGATAGTGATTTGAAAATGTGAAAACATATTAGTCAGATAATAAGAAATGTTTATAAAAAAACTCCTGACACTCAGACATTTAAAGCCACTCCTTAATTCAGATGATTTTCATACAATTCTTCAAATACTGATATTTTCCAGTTTAGACTATTGTAATTCTTTACTGCTGGGCCTACCAGCCAATTCATTACAACCGTTACAACTCTTTCAAAATGCAACTGCAAGGGTATTAGCAGGCCACCAAAAATGTGATCATATTACATCAATTCTGGTGTCTTTACATTAGTTACTGATAGGGATGTGCATTTGTTTCGATGATAGGGAATTTCATATGAAATTCCCTAAATTGTCATGGATCAGCAAAACCAAAAACCAATTTCATTTTTTATTACTTTTTGCTACTTTTTTGTTAGTTTTTGTTAGTGCGCACTAACGGGAGGTAACGCACACTAAGCCGAAAACCGATTTTTCATGAAAAAAAAAAGTCGATCCGCGGGAAAACGAGATTTTTCCGCGGCCACACGAACCCGAAAGCGGGAACGATTGGGCACCCGATGCACATCTCTAGTTACTGATAAAATATAGAATAGACTTTAAAATCATTTGCCTTCTACATAAATTTATTAAGAATGAGAAAACAGAATGGCTGCTGGCTCTACATCTTTATATACCACAAAGAAATTTGTGTTCTTCTAACAAGGCTTTATGAGTTGTGCCATCTAGTCGCATGGCACATCTTAGTGAAGTAAGGTCAAGAGTAATCTCGGTGGCATGTCCAAAGTTATGGAACAGTTTGCCAGACGACCTAAGACAACAGACTGATATTAAGATCTTTAAAAGAGAGTTAAAGACATGGCTATTTAAAAGAGCTTATGACAGAAATATTTAATATTACTTGGTACAGCAGAAAGTATATATTTGCATGAGTCTGAAGCCTAGTTCTTTTATTTGAATTTTTAATTTATTCTTAATTTTTACTCTTAATTTGTTAGACATGTTTATCTTCCACTTATTTTATTAATTCTATCTTATGTTCTTTTTAATTTTACATACATTGATTTGTATGTTTGATCTATCATTTTAATTGATTCTAAACCGGTCATAATAGAATTGTTTATTTATTTTATTTATTTAAAAGTATTTATATACCGTTTTTACAAATGGAAATTTTTATCAAAATGGTTCACAAGAATAATATTAAACTAAAATAAAAATAAAAAAGAATAAAAATTACACAAAGTCGGTATAATAAACAATCAAAGTAAACAGATTTTTACAAAATTAATCTACTCTTAAAAAGAGAAGAAAGACTTGGTGTTGTGAATCTGCCCGCTTCCGCGGACAGATTCCCTACCTTCTGGCTTCCCCGACGCGGCAGGACGCCACCAACTTCATTCGCCGCAGCCCGGAGGCCATGGCTGTCTCCGTCCCGGCGCGGCATGGCTGATGCCGTCGCTGACGCTCCTCATGGCAGGGAGCCGCTCTCGGGGTCCTTGCAGTGAAGAGAAGCTGCCTCGGCCTATGCTTGTCTCCCTCTGCCTTCTTCGCGGCCTAGTACCGCCACCAAGACCTACGACCTGGAGGCCGCACCTGCCAGCATTCTGCAGCAAGGAGCCGCCCCAGGGATCCTCTTCGAGCGGCAGGGGAAAGCCCGCTGCCGCCCCGATGTCATCGGGTGGCCTGGTGCTTCTTCTCTCTTCAGGGCCTTCCCTTAGGCGCCGGCGCACGCCTCTTCACTGCATTTAAAGGGCCAGCCTCAGGAAGTGCTGCTGGTTCTACCTAATGATGACTTCCTGCTTCAGCCCTTTAAAAGGGATTCTTCTTCAGTCTCTCGTTGCCTTCAGATTGAGTCTCACAGTCATCTGTGCTCCTTCATCGATCCAGGTCCTCCGTGGTCTTCTCTTGCTTTGATGGCTTCGTGTTTAGTGTCTTCATGTTCCTTGTTTCCAGTCCTGATGTTGGCCAAATCTGGATGTCCTCGTTTTCAGCTGTCTCCATGTTCCAGATGTTCCTCGTCCAGGCTTCCCGATGTCTTGCTTCCTGATGTTTTGCTCCTGAGCTCATGAACCTTCTTGGTCTGCGGGCTCCTTGGTTCTCCAGGTGACACGTCTCTGTCATTGGAGTTGCCTGCAGTGGATTTGTGTCCTGCGCTCCTGAGCCTTCATGACCTGCCAGCCCTTGTGGTTCTCTGGATGACACTGGCTCCGTCATCGGAGTCTCACCTCAGCTGGATTATTTCCTGCACTTGTCCCGCTCTCCGTGTGGTCCGTGACCATCCTCCTCAGGTTGTGTAGGGCGCACAGTGGGACAGGGTGGTCCGAAACCAGCCCATTGGGTCCGCCCGTGAAGGTGGGCTGTGTAGGCGCCCTGAGAGACAGTGCCAATGTCTACCTTCCCAGCTTCTTGCCCTCGTCTATGATGTCTTCATCAGCCCTCGTCTGTGATGTCTTCGCATCAGCCCTCGTCTGTGATGTCTTCTGTGTTCCAAGGACTCCATCTGCCCTCCTCTGTCTGGCCTGCCTCCCATTTCTGTACCCAGCGGCAGGTCCGAAAGGGCTTGGAACGGTCGGAGGACTGTTCATCAATCAACATTGCGTTGTTGGTTGTCTGGGGTGTGCAGGTTTGGTTGAGGGTCAGACCTTGTTCCCTAGTCCTTGCTTCAGCCTTGTCCTGCTCTCGTTACCCATGCTCGCACCAGCTCACCTCCCACGGTGTGGCTTGGGGCTCCTCCCTGGGTCATGCCGTGGCCCAAGTGCTCACAATCCTGTTTTAGAGATGACCTCGCCTCCGTGCCTCGGAGTGAGCAGCCATCGGAGGTCGTGCTCGTAACAGAATCCAAAGGCCTTCAAGCCTTCGGGTCATAACAGAATCCGAAGGCCTTCAAGCCTTCGGGATGTAACAGAATCCGAAGTCCTTCAAGAGAGATATCAGATAAGATACGAGCTGCAGCATTTTGAACTAGTTGTAATGAATGAATTGTGTAATCAGGAAAACCTGATTACACAATCGTGATGAAAAAGCAAAGGACGGAGGTGTTTTAAAAGTTGTAATTTGTAAAATGATTTTCTAGTTACCGAAGAAATGTTTTGTTTCATTGTTAAATCTGTGTTTATGATGACTCCTAAATTTGTGGCATAGTGCGATATTGGAATCAAAACACCATTTGTTACCAGATGTGAAGGTGGACCAATTGAAGAATCTGAAATAGAAGTTAGATGAACAATCTCAGTTTTTGACAGGTTCAGTTTTAAATGATTGTGAGAGAGCCATGAATTAATAGTAGATAGATAAAGGGAAACCATAGGTAGAGTGGCGGACCAGGATGTATTATGTGGAACTAAAAAATGGATGTCGTCTGCATTGATTTTGAATTGTAAATTTAAAGATGATAGAATATGACATAAGGGGAGCAGATAGATGTTGAAAAGTATGGGAGATAGTGATGAACCCTGAGGCACTCTGGATGGGATTGTGTAAGAATCAGAAGAGTGATGATTTATATTGTCTTGTTGAAAGCGTCCTGTAAGAAAAGATGAGAACCAGTTTAGAACTGTGCATGTAATACCTATGGATTTAAGACCTGAGATGAGTATTTGATGATCAACTGTGTTGAACGCTGCTGAAATGTCAAGAAAGACTATGATGTAGTCAGTATAGGAGTCAAAGGCACGGAATAAAGTATCGAAGGAAGCTAGTAGGAGAGTTTCAGTGGAATGTCCCTTTCAGAAGCCATGTTGATTGATATGGAGGATGTTATTTTCTGATAAAAAATCTGAGAGTTGGCATAGGACTACTGATTCAATGAGTTTGGCTAGTGAGGTTAAAGTAGCAATAGGCCTGAAGTTATTGAGATCAGTTGCTTCTTTTGTTTTGGACTTAATGATGGGTAGAATAGAGGTTTTTTTCAAGCTATGTGGAAATTGTCCTGTTTCTAGTGATTGATTTACTAGTAAATTGAGAAAAGTGCTAGCATGTTGCGCTGAAGGTGGACCCTTGGCCTGGTGCAGGATTGGTACGGCTCCCTGGTCAGACCCAGCGAGAGCCTGCCACTAGGAGGTGGAGCACACAAGGAGACAGAGGCTAGCTGGAGCTTCGCCAATAGCAATTCGGGGTTTCCGCAGGTTGAGCCCTTGGGTACCCGGACCGCCTGGACTTAAGTGGGCCTCGCAGGGTCTCCCAGAGAGGTAGCGGAGAGGTATGCCCACCACGAGCAAAGGTAAGTGGCTGGTGAAGTATGGAGGAGCAAGACCGGAACCAGGCTCACCAGAGACCTCTGGAGTACAGTAGGAGATGAAGGTCCTCCGGGCAAAGTAGGCGGTGCCTATAGGTTTAGCCAGATGTAGGCCGCAGGTAGTGTCTGTGCAGGCTGGTCTGGTGGTCATGTGAGCAAACAAAGTATCCGAGTGTAGTGCAAGGGTCAATGACAGTGTATCAGTCCGAGAGTGGTCAGCCAAAGCAAGGGTCAGTTCCAAGGTTAGTCCATACATGGTCAAGAGAAGCAAAGGTCAGTTCCAGGCAGCGGTCAAACACGGTCAGGAGGCAAGCAGTTGTCAGTTCCAGGCAGCAGTCAAGCATAGTCAGAGGGCAGGCAGAGGTCGGTTCCAGGCAGCGGTCAAATGTGGTCAGGAGGCAAGCCGAGGTCGGTTCCAGGAGGCGATCGAACGTGGTCAGGCAAGCAGGGGTCAGTACCGTGAATCAGTCTGAGGAGGTACGACAATGGAGAATGAGGAACATAGGAACTCAGGAGCACTGGAACATGACAGGAACAGGGACACAGGAGCACTGGAACAAGACAGGAATGCAGGACCCTGGAACAAGACTGGAAGCAGATAACGCAGGAACAAGGAACAGCAAACTTGTAACCCCAAGGTGTTGTCCCGATTGCCAAGGCGAGGCTCTGGGGACTGGGCCTCGCCTTATACTAAAATCATGTGAGGTAATCAGCTTGCGCCGTGGACTGGCTTCCCGCGCTGGACCCTTTAAAGGGCCAAGCGGACCGCACGCGTGCCTAGGGGTGGGGCTGATGCCGTGGAGGATGCCGAGCCCTGGCATGAGGAGCGTTGCGAGACTGAGGGCCTCGATGGGCCTGGAGATACCCGAGGTGCCGTAGGCGAGATGCACTGGTGGTGGCTGCGAGTGAGGAGGAATCGGAGCTGGTAGGTGGGAGTGCAAGGTGAGCAGGCCCGATCGTGGCACCAACACGGCCGGGACGCGCAACAGTACCCCCCCTTCTAGGCCTCCCCCTTACCGGTTTAAGCTTGTCGGGGTGGTTGCTGATGGAATTCATGGAGGAGGTCTTTATCGAGAATGTGGTGGGAAGGCTCCCAGGAATTCTCTTCTGGACCGAAGCTTTCTCACAAGAGGAGGTACTCCCAATGGCCTCTACGGCTTCAGATGTTGAGGAGCTCTCGGAGTTGTAAGGTATTCTCAGATTCCGCAGAGATTTGAGTCGGTGGAGGAGGTCTTCTAGAGGGCCAGGATAAGACAAGAGGTTTGAGCAAAGACACATGAAATGTTTTATAATACCTAGACTGGCAGGTAGCTGTAATTGATACATGTCGGCTCCCACCCGCCACATAACGTATTTTGGGGCCTGCTGTTGAGAGGGTAACCGGAGGGAAATGTGCCTAGTGCTGAGCCAGACTCGTTGCCTGGGTAGAAATACAAGTGCGGCCCACCGATGAGCATCAGTGACTCATTTGGCTCTGTTGGCTGCTGGCAGAGGCGCTCCTTGACCTGGTCCCAGAGATGATGGATGGTCTGAGCCGTGGGCTGCATGCCACTGGAGAAGGAACACTGAGTGGAATCGGCAAGGGCAGATGGGGCTGATGGCCGAATACTACTGAGAATGGAGAGACCTCAGTAGTGGAGGCAACATGGGTGTTGTGAGATAATTCTGCCCATGGGAGAAGGTCGGACCAATTGTCTTGCTGGTCGTTGACATATGACCTGAGGAAGGCTTTAAGGGAGCAGTCTGTCCTCTCGGCCTGGCCGTTAGCCTGAGGATGATATGCCAAGGTTAAATTCAAAGATATGTTAAACTTCTTACAGAGGGACTACAGAGGGACCTCCAGTATTTTGCGGCGAATTGGGGGCCACAATCAGATACAATCTCTTGTGGAAGACCATGGAGACAAAAGACATGGGTCAAGAAAAGGCGAGCTAGTTCTAGGGCTGATGGTAGCCCCGGTAAGGGGACAAAGTGAGCCATTTTTTAACAGTGATCTATTATGGCCCAGATTAGTGTATGTCCCTTGGAAGGAGGCAACTCCACAATAAAGTCCATCGATATGCTGGTCCATGGTTCAGTGGGTGCTGGGAGTGGTTGGAGGAGCCCCCACGGACGATAGGAAGCTTCTGATGAACACAGACGGGGCACGAGTCTACATAATTTCTGGCATACTTGATCATGTTAGCCCACCAATAGTGTCGGCGGAGCATCTTGAGAGTCCGGGCTCAGCCGGGATGGCCAGCAAGTTTGGAGTCGTGGGCCCAACGGAGTACACGCTCTCTGAGATGACAGGGTACGACCGTTACCGGCTGGTACAGTAGTGGTCACTGCGAGGGATACGCAGGCGGGTTCAATGATATGCACTGGAGTTTCTGAAGTATCCTCTGGTTCTAGGGAATGTGAGAGCGCGTGTACACGAAGATTCTTTGCTGCAGGGTGATAACGGAGTTCAAAGTTAAAGCGTGCAAAGAATAATGCCCAACGGGCTTGTCTCGGATTGAGTAGCTGGGCTTATTTTAGATGTTCCAAGTTCTTATGGTCGGTAAAAATGGTAAACCTATGTTGTGCTCCTTCAAGCCAGGGACACCATTCTTGGAGGGCGAGCTTCATGGCCAGAAGTTCTCAGTCCCCGATAGTGTAGTTCCATTCTGTGGGCGAGAATTTGTAAGAATAGAAGGAGCACGGAATCAGGGATCCCTTGCTAGAGTACTGGCTAAGGACCACCCCAGCTCTGATAGCAGAGGCATCGACCTTGACAACGAAGGGGCAACTTGGGTCCGGATGATGGAGACATGGGCCAGTACGAAAAGCATCCTTTAATGCTTGGAACGCAGATTGCGCTTTGGGGCTCCAAACTCGGAGGTCTGTTCCTTTCTTTGTCATGGCGGTGAGTGGAGCGGCCAGCGTGGAGTAGTCTGCTATAAAGTGACGATAATAATTTGTGAAGCCAAGGAACCTTTGCAAGGCCCATAATCCTATGGGCTGGGGCCAATCGCAGATTCCATGGAGTTTGTCTGGGTCCATGGTGAACCCTTGACTTGAGGGTTTAACGTATGCTGGCAGGACAGCATGTGAATTTCTTGTATGAGTTTAAGCCGTTGTTCCCCCTTAACTTTTTTACAGTGGGCTGCATGGGATATAAACTCACCCCTCACAACAGCTTTAGCGCATTCCCAGATAACAGTCGGAGATGAGTCTTGTAGGTTCTGATTTCTAAAGAAGTCCTGTAAAGTATGTTCCACTCGTTTTATATACAAGTCATCATCCAGCAGGCTTTCGTTTAATCGCCAGTATTGCATTCCCCGGGACATATTAGCTATAGAGAGATCCACCCAAATAGAATCGATTACGTGTAATACATTAAAACAGACTGAACAATGGCCACATTGAAACTGGCCACAAGGCTGAATGTCAGCTCTTGAAACCTCTCTTCTTTTTAACCTCTCTCTTAAATTTTTACCCTTCTTAATGGCAAAAATGAGTTGATCAATAAAACCCGATAAAGATGATAATACTGACCAATGTTTCAATATACTGTGCTTTATAGCTGTGGTTTTGGATGAATACGGAAGCGTGCAAACTATTCTCGAAACTTTCTCTCTATGCTGAACTCTCAATAGATTGTCTCGATTTGCATAAAGACCATGCTTGAACGCCTTCTTGATAAGTCGCTTATTTTAACCACGTTTTACAAATCTATCAGTAAGTTCCTGAGCCTTAGCCCTATATTCTTTCACAGAAGAACACAGTCTTCTATATCTCAAAAACTGCCCACAAGGTATATTTTCTTTGAGTTTTCTGGGATGAAAACTCGTAGCATGAAGCAGTGTGTTCCTATCTGTTGGCTTTCTAAACACCGTGGTTTCAATGTTGTTATTACCCTTAATAACCTTCTTATCCAAAAATGCGACTGAAGTGGTGTCTCTGACAAAGGTAAACTGTAAATGAGTATCACATTGATTCATATATGTTTGGAAGTTCAACAAAGAAACTTCACCCCCCTTCCACAAAAAAAACAAATCATCTATATATCGCTTCCAAATCGTGATGTATTCAAAAGATCTGGAAGGGTATATATATTGAGCCTCATATTGTGCCACATATAATCCTGCAACCGTGGGGGCTAATGGAGAACCCATTGGAATACCTCTGACTTGTTTATAATAGATGTTATTAAATCTAAAATAGCTCTCAGTCAGAACCAGTTCAACCAGTTGTATCAACAGATTATACTTCCTGCCAGATGACACAACCTCTTTCAACAATTTTTGTACAATCAACAAAGCTTGTGATTGAGGAATACATGTGTAAAGAGAAGATATGTCTGCCGTAACTAGCCACTGTACTTGATCTAATCGTACCTGTTCCATGCATCCCAAAAAATCCATAGAATCTCTAACATAAGACTGTACCTGCATAACTACCGGCTGGAGTAATCGATCAATATACTTAGCAATAGGTTCAAACACAGAGCCAATGCCAGAAACAATAGGCCTACCTGGCGGATGTAATAACGATTTATGGATTTTTGGAACTGTATAAAAATATGGCACAGTAGGACATGGTTGAAACAACCAATTGAACTCTTTGCACATGATTATACCACTTTGTAATGCAGTATCCAACAAATCCTTAACCTGAACTGATAACTCATCGGTAGGGTCACTTTCTAATTTGATATACGTAGTTGTATCTGCTAACTGTTGCATAGCCTCCTGTGTGTACCATACTGTGTCTAACACCACCACTGCACCCCCCTTATTTGCTGCCGATATAACTATTGTGGGATCAGCTTTCAATTGCTTAATAGCCTGATGTTCAGCTACATTCAAATTAAACTTGATCCTTTCTGTATCTGCTTCTATAATGTCCAAATCTTTCATCACCAAGGACTCAAATGCTACAACCAACGGATGAGGAGGAGTAGGAGGCATCCATTTGGAGGCTCTATACAATTGATTACCAGATGCAGGCTCACCCAAAGGTGTACCAAAAAATTCTCTTAACTTAATCCGTCTAAAGAATTTTTGTAATTCAACTCTTGTAAAAAATGGATCATGTCTCTCAGATGGAACAAATGTGAGACCTTTATTCAGTACTGACCACATTTCTGGGGTCAGCTGTTTAGATGAAATGTTAAAAACCGATCCCACTCAATCCCCCTGACTCTTATTGTCCCTCAATATCTCTTGTAACGGTAGGTAGGCCTATTGTTTCCGGCATTGGTTCTGTGTTGAAACATTGGTCAGTATTATCATCTTTATCGGGTTTTATTGATCAACCCATTTTTGCCACTAAGAAGGGTAAAAATTTAAGAGAGAGGTTAAAAAGAAGAGAGGTTTCAAGAGCTGACATTCAGCCTTGTGGCCAGTTTCAATGTGGCCATTGTTCAGTCTGTTTCAAAGTATTACAAATTCAACAGTATCAGTTTCAGTCTCATGCTCGTCCATATGTATTATCAGGACATTTTACTTGTTCATCTGAAAGGGTGGTTTATGCCATCGTGTGCCCCTGCGCATTGGTATATGTCGGTCATACTAACAGAACCATAAGGCAAAGAATAGTGGAACATAAGAGTTGTATACGTACTAGAAAAGAGTCAGCTCCATTAGTAAGTCATTGGTTACAGAAATCACATAGTGTAGATGACATAAAATGTTTTGTCATTAAGCAATGTCAGAACTCTGAGGGAGATACACAGCGTCTTTTAACTCAGTGGGAGCAGAAATGTATCTTTGATTGGTAAACCTTGACGCCCTATGGGTTAAACGCAGAGATAGAGTGGATAGCCTTTTTTTGAAGAAATATATGAAAATCAGTTGCATTTACAGTATTTTCTTTGGTCGACCTAGCCATAGATATAGTAACGCTGCCATTTGTACAATCATGGGGATATTATGTAAGTGTGGCGAGTAAGGTGTACAATTGATAGTTGCACACACGTTTTGTGAGCAATATTAGGTTATGATTTTCATGTATGAATGATGTATTAATTGTGGGAGGTGTATGGATGTTAGATTGAACGTTTAGGGATATGTGGTCTTGTATTGGTGGATGTTGTATTGAATGTGAGTGGTTGTATGCAGTTGTATTTATGTGGGTGTGCATTATAAGCATAGCAGGCATGTTTTGTGAGTTTGGTTATTTGTCGGATGTTTGGTATTATGGGGTGTTTGTGGTGCTGTGCGGAGTGCCTGTTATTGGAGTATATGTAGTTAGCATGTGAGTGGTGGTTTGAATTAGGTTGTGGTCTTTAAATTCATTTATTTTTGTTGTTTTGGCTTGATACGCTGGCAGCGTGTGATGATGTCATGACGTTGCATCCCGTGTTGGGGATGTTGAGGAGTGCGGCTCACCGCATTAGGGCGGTGGCCCTTTGCAAATTGCTTTAAAAAGCTTAGGGAGAGATGCCATTAATTACAGTGAGCTTGTGGCGCAGTTGGACGTTTTTGAATCAGTTTGAGCTGGATGGACTTGGAAATGATTGTTGTCCGTGAGGAATACTATTTGGAAAGTTATTGAAACGGTAAGTGACAAGTTTCGTGTAGGAACCAGGTATAGTTTTTTGTTTTCAGATATAATGAGGCATGGTGTTTATACAAATCGTGAAGATATTTTCTGTGTCATGAGGAATATGGTTTTGAGAAGAAATGGGAGAAAGTTGATGGCAGATTTGAAGTTGATGGACAGCCTGGGAAAAAGTTTGTGGTAAAAGCTCATTATACATTTATGGTGGTAAATGTGTCCTTGGTATTAGTTTTAGTTGTAGCTAAAATTTAGGTTTGTTTTCTCAGTGGTTGCAGTCCCCCTGAGGAAGCAGACAGATGTGAAAGAGGGGCTGCTTGTTGGGGTCAGACCACAGTGAACAGTTGCTAACAATAATGTGAAGAACAGTTGCCCTGAAGGGAAGAGATCAATACAAGGAAGTCAGCTGGATGAAGATAAATCAAGGATATGCAACAGTGGTGCACATTATTATAAAATCATGTTTTAGTAAGGTATAAAGCAAAAATGGGCGAAAGCCAGGTATAGATTGTAAGTGGGTGTATCCACAGGGAATTTGTATGTATAACATTGCATCAAGACATGAAAAATATTGTTGTATAGACCTTTTTGGCCACATGGCTGACTATTGCCTTGTATTTGATGGAATGTTTTTAGAGTGTGAATGAGTGTGTGTGAGTGTTTATATTTTAGGACACATTTCCTAAATTATTCAGAAATTTGAGATAATAAAACTGTATGCTTTTCTCTTACAAATTGGTGTGGTTATAGTATGACAATTCCATTGCCATGTGGGTTGTTGGCGTGCTGTGTCATAAATTTGAGTCTTCTGTGTGAAACTGCGAAGACAGAGGATTATGTCTCGGGCTTTATTTTCTGTGCGGGGTCCGAGGGCTCTATGGGCGCGTTCGATCTCAATAATAAGCGAGGCGTTTTCCGATGTGTCGGTGGGCTCCGATGGCTTCTGGCTGAGAAAGAATTTACAGATATTGCGCGCCACCTCCATTGCATCTTTGTACATGTCCAGCTCGGGTACGCCTCTGATTCTTAGATTACTTCTCCTCGATCAGTTTTCAAGGTCCTCCAGTTTTTCCATGATCATTTGATTTTCTTGCTGTAAAGTTTGCTGTTGAGAAGCATTGGCCACCATTTTTACCGTGTGGCCCTCTACGCGATTCTCCAGCTTGTCTACCCTGTGTCCTAGAGCTGCTAAATTGTCCCTAATTTCGGACATAGAAGCCAGTAGCTCCGTTTTGTGCTGGCGTAAATCACTACGAAGCTCCATAAACCAGCCCCGAATTTCATCTCGGCTAGGAAAGTCAGCTGAACCGATCTCCGAGTCGGCTTCAGCAAATCCCTCTCGGGTACCTGCGTCATCGCGGGAACCAGGGGTCTGTATGGGATCTTCTGGCGGCACTTCTGGTTGAGTTTTCTGGAAGCCGAAGTGCTTCAAATCCGCGGTTTTTCGCTTGGTGGTCATCTTATACAGTTCTATGAGAGCTATGCAAAAGAGTTATTTGCAGTGTAATTGCCGGGAAAAGGAAGGGGTCAGAGGCCCAAGCACAGCGCTCATGCGTCTGCTCTCATTGCTCGTGCAACAACGCCCCCTGAACCCTTGACTTGAGATAATGTACCCCAGAAATGGAAGGCTGGATTGCTCAAAAAGACACTTCTCTAGTTTTGCATAGAGGTGGTGGAGAACAGTTTGGACATGGGAGCGATGGGAATCCAGATCGTTGGAGAAGATTAGTATATCATCCAAGTAAACTACAATGAATGTATAGAGAAGGTCTCAAAATATCTCATTCATCATCCGTTGGAAAATGGCGGGAGTGTTGCATAGCCCGAAAGGCATAACTATGTATTCGTAGTGTCCATCGCGTGTATTGAATGCGGTCTTCTATATGTCCTCAGGCTGGATTCGGATTAGATTGTAGGCTCTGCGTAGGTCCAACTTTGTGAAGATTTGGGCTTCCTGTAGCCAATCAGACAACTCACTGATGAGCGGAAGTGGGTACCGGTCCTTCCGGGTAATGGCATTCAGACCTCTGTAATCAATACAGGATCTCAGACTCCCATCCTTCTTCTTTACAAAAAAGAACCTGGCACCTGCTGGAGACGTCGAGGGTCTTATAAAGCCTTGAGCTAAATTTTCTTTGATGATAGGTAGACATAGCTTGAGTCTCTGGGAGAGAAAGCGGGTAAGTTCTGCCCTTAGGTGGTGTGGAACCAGGTAAGAGTTCAATAGGGCAATTGAACTTCCAGAGTGGTGGCAGGATATCTACCTTCTGTTTTGAAAACACGTCTTGGTATTCCAGGTAAGGAACAGGCAACCCCGGCAGGGTTGTTGAGGTTAGAACTGGTACGGGCGGAGATATCTGTCGTAGACATTGACTTTGACCTCTGGGTCCCCACTGGGTCAATTGAAGCTAGTGCCAGTCAAAGTGGGGTGAGTGTAGCTTGAGCCATGGGAGGCCAAGGACTATGGGATGTGCAGATCGCTTAAGGATCAATAGATCAATCTCCTCTTCGTGGAGGGTACCCACGGTCAGACGGATAGCTACCCTATGATGAGCTATTCGGTCGGGTAGCAGTTCTCCGTGGATAGAGGCGATGCATAGTGGTACCTCTAGTGGTTGAGTGGGTATCTGGAGGAGAGCGACTATCTCTTCTAGGATAAAGTTCCCACCTGCCCCAGTATCTACGAGGGCAGTGGTGGTGAACAAATGCGCCTCCCTAAGGAGGGAGACAGGCAGTAGCAATTGAGGGCCAGAAACTGTGCCCAAGCTTGGGACCCCCGCTGGGCTCAGGCTTTGGAGTTTACCGGACGCACAGGGCAAGTCTGGAGGAGATGGCCAGAACCCCCACAGTAGAGGCAGAGATCAGACCTTCTTCTTCGGAGAAGTTCCTCGGGAGTAAGGCAACCACGGTTTATCTGCATAGGTTCCTCCTGGGATTGAGGTCCCGCTGGTAGTGCCTTGAGCTTGGGGCTCGTAGACTTGGGTGGTCGTAGGGCGGGAGGTCGAAGAGCCTTAACTTCCCGTTACCATTCTCGGAGACGGTGGTCAATCTGCCCAACTAGAGAGATCAGTTCTTTCAAGGATGTGGGAATCTCTCAAGCGGCCAGCTCATCCTTTAAGACAGGAGATAACCCCTCTAGATAGAGTGCCCAAAGGCTGTACTCCTGCCATCCCAACTCAGTTGCCAGGGTCCAGAACTCCACGGTGTACTCGGACAGTGAATGTGATCCCTGGCGGAGATGGTGGCCAGCGACTGCCTGTCGGCCTGGGTCCTCAAAGGTGCATTGAAATGCTGCTATAAATTGTGGCAGCTGCTGTAGCATAGAGTCAGAGCATTCCCAAAGTGGAGAGGCCCATGCCAGGGCTTTTCCCTCCAAACGAGAGAGGATGAACGTGATTTTTGTCACTTCATCAGGGAAGAGAGTAGGTTGCAGTGAGAACTGCATGTAGCATTGATTGATAAAACCTCGACATAGACAAGGATCCCTATTGAAACAGGCTGGAGCTGGGAGTGCCAGCAATGCCCGAGAGGGCAATGAAACAGCGGACTGGTTGTGGGCGAGAGCCCCTGGGTTGGCCATATTGGATTCCTCGAGTTGAAGACGCAGTCTTTTGACTGAAGTGGCCAAAGCTTCGATGAACTGTTGCTGCTCCCAGACACATGTTACCTGCCCCTGAATGGCCTGTAAGGCAGAGGACTCTTCTGAGTCCATGGCCATGGCAACCTGTTGCGCTGGAGGTGGACCCTTAGCCTGGTGCAGGATTGGTATGGCCCTTTGGTCGGACCCAGAGAGCGCCTGCCACCAGGAGGCAGAGCACATAAGGCGACAGAGGCTAGCTGGAACTTTGCTAATAGCAATCTGGGGTTTCCGCAGGTTGAGCCCTTGGGTACCCGGACCGCCTGGACTTAGGTGGGCCTCGCAGGGTCTCCCGGAGAGGTATAGGAGAGGTGTGCCCACCACAAGCAAAGGTGCGCAGCTGGTGAAGTATGGAGGAGCAAGATCGGAACCAGGATCACCGAAGACCTCTGGAGTACAGCAGGAGATGAAGGTCTTCCTGGCAAAGTAGGTGGTGCCTATAGGTTTAGCTAGATGTAGGCTGCGGGTAGTGTCTGAGCAGGCTGGTCTGCTGGTCGTGGGAGCAAACAGAGTATCCGAGTGTAGCGCAAGGGTCAATGCCAGTATATCAGTCCGAGAGTGGTCAGTCAAAGCAAGGGTCAGTTCAAAGGTCAGTCTGTACGTGGTCAAGAGAAGCGAAGATCAGTTCCAGGCAGTGGTCAAACTTGGTCAGAGGGCAGGCAGAGGTTGGTTCCAGGCAGCGGTCAAACATGGTCAGGAGGCAAGCAGAGGTGGTTTCCAGGCAGCGATCAAACGTGGTCAGGCAAGCAGGGGTCAGTACCATGAATCAGTCCGAGGAGATACGACAATGGAGAACGAGGAACACAGGAACTCAGGAGCACTGGAACAGACAGAAACACAGGAACGCTGGAACATGACAGCAACAGGAACACAGGAGTACTGGAACAAGACAGGAACACTGGAACAAGACTAGAAGCAGGTAACGCAGGAATAAGGAACAGCAAACATGTAACACCGATGTGTTGACCCGATTGCCAAGGCGAGGCTCTGGGGACCTGGCCTCGCCTCATACTAAGATCATGTGAGGTCATGAGTGGGTGCCGCGGACTGGCTTCTTGCGCTGGGCCCTTTAAAGGGCCGAGCAGTCCGTGCGCGCGTGCGCTCGCCTAGGGGAGGGGGCCAACACCATGGAGAACGCTGAGTCCCGGCATGAGGAGCGTTGTGAGACTGAGGGCCTCGATGGGCCTGGAGGTGCCCGTGGGTGCCGTGGGCGAGAGGCACTGGTAGTGGCTGCGAGTGAGGAGGAACCAGAGCTGGTAGACAGAAGCGCAAGTTGAGCAGGCCCGGTTGTGGCACCAGCGCATCCGGGACGAACAACAAGAATAACTGAATGACAGTATATAAAAATTTGTAAATAAAAATAAATAAATACATAAATGTTTTAAGCAGAAAAGGTCTATGTCTAATTATTTCTATTTGCCCTGCCCATGGGTTACAGGTGCACTGCTAGACTAGGGCTAAAACTAAAAGAGAGAGGAAAACTGATTGTTTGGACTACCGTATATACTCATGTATAAGGTAAGGGTAATTTTTGGGCCCCAAAATAAAGATTTATCTGTTACCCATGGATAAGTCGAGGGTAAAACCTTTGGGGCTTATGAAATGGTGAAATCACACTCAGAAACAAACTGATAACTTACGAAAATTGCTGTTCAATCTCTCCCTCATTCCCTTCCTCCATGACTGCCCTCCCTGTTCAATCCCTCCCTCCCTTCCTGCCCACATGGCTGCCCTCCCTGTTCAATCCCCCCATGGCTGCCTTCCCTGTTCAATCATGGGGGGAAGGAGGGGGGAGGGATTGAACAAGGAGGGCAGCCATGGTGAGGAGGGAGGAATTTACTGGCAGCCAACGGCCCAGGAGTGGAAAATTGCTCCTGGGCCCCCACTGGACCACCATGGACTATCTGTGAGTTTTGGGGGAGTCAGGAGGGTGGGGGGGGCTATCCGAAATACACGTGTATAAGTTGAGCCAGCTTTTTTGTGCCTTTTTCTGGCATACATTTATTGATTTATACACGAGTATATACAGAAAATACTGCTGAGTTTGTTTTTTTCTTTCAGGTGTGCACTGCTAGACTTGGGCTAAGTGAGCCTTGAAACTAGTTGAGTCTTGTTGAGTTTAATGATAGAAGAAGTAGTGAAACAGCAGGGGCAACAACAACTTCCTTTGCTGAAATTCATGGAAGAATAGTTAGTAAATAATACAAAGACTGTTTCACAGTGGGGCAGATTTTAAAAGCCCTAGATGCTCCAAGCCTATTTTGCATAGGCTCGGTGACACACGTAAGCCCCGGGATGCGTATATGTCCTGGGGCTTTGTGAAAAGAGAGGGGGCGGGACCAAGGCCTCCGGCACAGCGGCTGTGCCAGGGGATTGTGCACTTGCACTCGGTCGGCACGCACAACCATCGCCTACCCAGAGGTAGGTGCAACTTATGGAACAAAGGTTAGGGGGGATTTAGGTAGGGCTGGGGGGCAGGTTAGGTAGGGGAAGGGAGGGGAAGATGGGGGGGGGGGGTTGGAAGGAAAGTTCCTCGGAGCGGCCTCGGAGGGAACAGGAAAAGCCATCGGGGCTCCCCTAGGGCTCGGCGCGTGCAAGGTGCACAAATGTGCAACCTCTTGAGCACGTCGACCCCAGATTTTATAACATGCGCGTGGCTGCGCGCGCATGTTATAAAATCAGGCGTAGATTTGTGCGCGCCGGGTTGCGCACACAAATCTACACCCGCACGTAGGTATTAAAATCTGGCCAGTGGGTTTCGGCCATGGAAAGTAGAGGAGTGGAATTTGGGGACTTGGGGGAGGGGAGGCAGGGATATATAGAGAGAAAATCATTGTGGTTAGGAGTTAGTGTTAATGAAATTGAGCAAGGATGACCCTGAGGCCTTTTTAGTAACCTTTGAAAAGGTGGCAGAGGTAGCCAAATGGCCAAAACCTGAATGGGCAGTGAGACTGCACCCCATATAACGGGCAAAGCACAGGTCATTTACTGGGCCAGGAGTACTCGAGAATCCACGGATTATGACAAGGTGGAGGAGGCCATACTAGACCGGCTAGGACTGACCTCTGAAAGGTATAGGAGGAGATTTAGAGAGATGCACTTGTCACCTAAGGATAGACCAAGGGCAGTGGCTCAGAAGATGCAAGATCTGGCTTATCTTTGGCAGTACTGGAGCAGAAATCAAAAGAGGAGGTTATTGAAATGATAATTTTAAAGCAATATATTAATGGCCTACCCCAGGAAATTTAAGAGTGGGTACTGAAACAAGGGGCCCACACATTAATTGAGGCAGTTAACTTGACCAAGTGGTTTCAAGAAGCCCTGCCACAGAAAATAGGGGTCAAGGAGGGAAGCCCCAGGAGTTTAGGGAAAGAGATTAGAGGGACTGTAAACCCAGAGGGGGGTGTGGGGGGGGGGGGGGGTAGATATCAAAGAACCCCTGGAAAGGTGGCTTTGGGGCCCTCAGGTACTGAGATGAGACAGGCGCATGGGGATCACAGATTCAGAGGAGAAGAGGGAGGAGAAAAGTCTCCAAAAATATGTTTTTCATGTGAAAAGATTGGACATTTTCAGAGAGAATGTCCCCAGAGACATTGTACTTTTGGAGCAAGAGAAACTCTCTCAAGTACACAGAAGGATAATCTCACTATGAACCCATATATTCAGGAAGTACACACAGGAACAGTGAAGTTAATAAACACTGATAGACACAGGAACTAAACAAATTCTCCTGGCAGAAAGTATAAAGAGAGAAGTATATGGAAACCTGGGAGCCGAAAAACGGCTCCCGGGTTGCATCCATGGGGATGTGGATGAGTACCCCACCCATGAAACTGACATAAGGATAGGGTAGTGGGAGGGCAAATTAAGTGTGGCTTTAGTGAAGGATATTCCCTTCCCTCTCATTCTTAGAAAGGACTGGATAGGATTGGGGGGGGGGGGGGTCCTAGGGAAGGAAGTATTAGTGAATACCTGTTCCCAAACAAAAAGGAATGAAGGAGTGGAGAAATTTGAGTTAGGAGATATTTTTCCATTTGAAGGAAGAGAGATAATAGAGCCCCCCTGCACAGGCTAGGAAGCTGAGAGCAGTTAGAAAAGAAGAAAAGCTACCCAGACACTGGGTAGGAGTGAATAAAATGTTCCCTAAGGGTGGTAGGGATATACCTGATGAAGTGACACATCAGTTTCCTGACCTGGGAAAAGAACAGAAGCAGGATGAAGGTTTAAAATATGCATTTGAACAAGTCACTGTAGAACAAGAGGTTATACAAAATAAAGAATCAGAAAAATGTTACCCCTATTTTGAAGTACAGGGTGATTTGTTATATCAGATAGAAAGGGTCATAGGAGGAGATGAGTCACGAAGACAGCTGGTAACCACCCCCCCCCCCCCCCCCAAATACCACAGGCCTTTGCACACCCCTTAGCAGGACATTTAGGCATACATAGTACAATTGCCTGGGTAATACTATTCTTTTATTGGATGGGTATTTATCAAAATGTGAGGGACTTTTGCCTGTCATGTCCTGACTGTCAAAAGGTATTCTTTAGGATACCTCCAAAAGCTTCACTAATCCCCCTCCCAATAATAGAACAACCCTTAACCAGGGTGGCGGTCAATATTATAGGTCCTTTAGACAAGAGCTGAAGGGAATACCAATATGTATTGGTCATGATAGACTATATTGATACCCCTTGGCCATAGCACTGAGGACCACCAAGGCACAAGTAATAATAGATGACTTAATTAAAATATTCAGACGTGGGTTTTCCCCAAGAAGTATTGACAAACAGAGGTAGTAACTATTTCTTGCCTAGTAGAATGGACTCTAAAAGGATTTGTGATCCAATATATTCATACCTCAGCTTACCGCCCCCAGATTGACAGTCTTGAGAGGTTTAGTCAAACCTTCAAAACCATGATGAGAAAGTGTATGACCAAAGATATTTGAGATTGAGACTAGGGCTAACTGTTACCATTCCTGTTATTATAATTAGGGAAATACCTCAAGTGACCACTGGCTTCTCTCCATTTGGACTCCTGTATGGGAGGCAGTCCAGGGGACTATTGGATGTACTGAGAAAAAAGTGGAAAGGAAAAGAGGGAGAAAGTATGGATATATTATATCATATCTTATATGATAAGACTTATAATCAAAAAGAAATGATAGGAAGAATATCTCAAGGAATCATTATAAAAGCACAAGCCAGACAACAAACCTATTATGATCGCCAAGATAGAGACCTTTAGTTGAAACAGTGAGATAAAATATAAGTGCTGCAGCCAACCATTCCAAACAAGTTGTTAGTGAAATGGAAAGTTCTACTGGTGATACAAGAGCAACTTGGATCTGTAACCTATTGAGTAGATACGGGTCAAGGATGGTGCCAGATATATCATATTAATATGCTGAATCTCTGGGTTGAGGCAAAATCCTGGTTGAAGAACATGAAGAGGAGTGAGATGAAGTGGGTCCTCAAGGCAAATGAAAGAGGAAGCCCCCATTCAGGTATGGGAGGACGCTTTCCCTGCCCAGAGAATTCAGGTACATAAGATGGTGTGAGAGAACCAAGATGTGTTTTCACCCTATCAGGGGTGAACACAAGTTATAACTCAGAAAACAGAAATGTTTCCTGAGGTTAAAAAGACAGAAGTTATCAAACTGGTTGAAGAAATGATCACATTAGGGGTGACAGAGAAATCACAGTCCTTGGTTCAGCCTGTAATATTGGTGCCCAAGGCAGATGGGAGTACCCAGTTTTGTAGCTATTTAAGAAGGGTTAACTCAATATCTCACTTTGATGTGTACCCCATGCATAGAGTGGATGAGTTGCTACATAAGATAGGGAGTGCATAATATATCACAACTTTAAATATGATAAAAGAGTATTGCCAGATACCTTTGGAAGTTTCCTCAAGAGAGAAAACGTTTTTTCTGTGACAAGTTATAGTCATGCTGTTTGGCCTTCATGGAGCTACTGCATGCTTTCAACATGCCATGGATGAGGTGTTACAACATCACCAATAATATGCAACTGCTTATATTGATGATGTAGTGGTCTTCTGAAGAGACTGGGAATCCCATCTATCCAAAATAAAAGTTGTATTGCAATCACTAAGGTCGTTCAACATCACAGGTAATCGAAAGAAATGTGTGATTGCACAAAGAAAAGTAAGATATCTTGGACATATAGTGGGGGGAAGGCACAATATGGCCTAATGTCGAGAAGATAGCAGCAATAGCCCATTTTCCCCCACTACAGACCAAGAAACAGCTAAGAGCATATGTAGGCCTTTTAGGTTATTACTGGAAGTTTATTCCCCATTGTGCCAATAGAACTGTGCCTCTAATGGATTTGTTATAAAAGGGTTCCCCAAACAATTTGAAATAGGGCTTTCAAACTAAAGAGGCTTTCTTGAAGATGTGGAAGGCCCTTTGTCAAGAACCCATATTAAAGGGGATAGACTTCAGAAAGAGTTCATCTTACAAATCAATGTCTTATGAGTAGGTCCAGGGATGGTACTGTCACAGGATCATGGAGGGCAAAAACATCCAGTGAAGTATCTCAGCCACAGGCTATTAGAACAGGAGAAAAATTATTCCAGTCGAGAAAGAATGCCTGTTGGAAAAATGGGCAGTTAAAATAAAATCGGCCCAAACTGCGGGAAAACGAAATTTCCCACGGCGGGCCAATAACAAAAGGTTCGGCCGAATCACATTTCTAATCTTGAGCATTGTGTGTGGTTCTGGTCACCACATATCAAAAAAGATATAGCAGAGAAGGGCAACCAAAATGAATAAGGGGTTGGAATGATTCCTCTATGAAGAAAGGCTAAAGAGGTTAGGACTCTTCAGCTTGATATGATAGAGATCTATAAAATAATGAATGGAATGGAAGGAGTAAACATTAATCAGTTGTTTACTCTTTTGAAAAGTACAAAAACAAGAGGACGCATAATGAAGTTACTAGGAAATACATTTAAAACTAATCAGAGAAAATATTTTTTTACTCAATGCATAATTAAACTCTGGAATTCGTTGCCAGAGGATGTGGTGAAAGCTATTAGTATAGCTGCATTTAAAAAGGTTTGGACAAGTTCCTGGAGAAAAAGACCAATAAAAATTATTAAGGTAGAGTTGCAGAAATCTACTGCTTATTCTTGAGATAAACAGCTTGGAATCTATCTATCCCTTGGGATCCTGCCAGGTACTTGTGACTTGGCTTGGCCTCTGTTGGAAACAGGATACTGGGCTTGATGTACCTTTATGGTCTGACCCTGTATGGCAAGTCTTATGTTGTTGTGTTCTAATGAGCTAAGCCAACTTGGAAAGTCAATTGCTAGAACTAGACACTCTGGGTGGTTTTTTTTGTGGGGGTTTTTTTTGTGCCCTGCTAACTGTGAACTGCAAAACCACAGATTTAGAAAAATAAGAGACGCAGACTGATGCCCTTGGATACCAGAGGAGTAAGGATATTCTGGAGGAGAGAGGGAGAAAGGGGAAGGTGATTCACACTTGGAGCCCAGGAAACCCTCACCAGAAAACAAAGGACACAACAACATGAAAATGTTTGCAAAATGAGAAATAGGCTTTCTACAGATCCCTAGCTTTGTGGGACAGTTTTAACTTTTCCTCCTCTGTTGCAGCTTCTTGAATAACAATGTTTATTCTGTCTGGCGCTTTGTTGGCTGTCTAATGTTTGCTTTTAATAATAGCATATCCTGGAGCATTTTGTCTGTGTTGCCATATACTGTACCACCCAGGTCCTGGTCTCATGGTTACTTTTAGTTCAGAATGATCCAGCTTTATAGTTGCTGTGCTATACATTATTTCCTTCCTCAAACACACCATCTTCTCAGTAACATTTTGAAGGTAGTTTTCAAGGGACCTAAACAGGACACTGAGGGGAAAAATTGCAACCTTCAGAGCAGTTAAATCTAGCATCTGGAAGGCCCATGATTACTTCTGCATCTGTATATCTTGTAGGTCATTTTATTATTAGCTACCAGGCATGCAAGTACAAAAGAAAGCATAGATCTTGCACCCATGCGAGTAAGTGAAAGTTTTCAGTAGCCTGTGGTATGTGAGAAGTACATGCGAGTTATTTTATCCCCCTTGTACATTGAGACAATTCTCAAAGGGAAGCAACCCACATTATCTTCCTTTGGAAATAAGCAGTGCAAAAATCCTTGCATTAAAAGCCACCAATTACTTTGTACCTGCTATTTAGCGGATGGCTAAGTGGTGTTGGTGGTGGTGGTGGGGGGGGGGGGGGGGGATGGGCAAAATAGTGAACACTTTTGGAAACTCTGTGTATGCATGGGCTATTTTGCTCCCACTGGCCCAAACACTCTAAAAGGCACACCTCTTTTTTTTTTCCCCAATAACTGTGAAGGGTATAGGGTATGTGAGCTCTTAGTGCTGTGGCATAGTTGATGCAGCCTCAAGAGTTTAGCCTCGAGGCCTTCACTGGCAGCTAATGAACACACCTTGTAGCGGGACAGTTTGGAGCTTCACCTTTACTAGCCACCTTCCTCGTAGGTTGAGCCCTTGGGTTCTGGTGGCTAGCAGGACTTAAGTGGGTCCCTAGGGTGGTGATGATACCTGGAGTCCGGAGACATACCAAGTTCAGAGAAAGTGGCAGTATAACAGAGTCAGAGACAGGACAAGGTCAGGGCAGGCAGCTAGGAAGAGTGGTCAGTCCAGGCAAGGGTCAGATCCAGGCAGCAGGCAAGTGAGGTCATGTCCAGGCAAGAGGTCAAGATCCAGAGGGGCAAGCCAAGGGTGGACGAAGATGCACTGAAGAGACTGGATGAGTAAGGCAAGGCTGGAAGATGAGACGAGGCAAAGAACGCTGGCAATATGCACTGCTAGGCAGGAGATCCGTTGCTGAGGCAGCCGATGCTCTTCCAGGGGAGCCTTAAATAGCAGTGGGCTGATGATGTCATCAGAGGGTGCCGCAGCCAAATGTGGGGCTGCTGGGCACGTGCGCACCTATGGGAGGCTGGGAGAAGCAGTGGTTGGCGGCATCCTGTGCCGCATGGAACAGGATCCTGAGGCCTTGTTGCTGGCAGCGTCCCGGCCATGAAATACTGTCGCCAACATCAGGGGTGAGTAAGGCGGCTTGCAGGGCTGTCCCACAAGCCACAGCATGTAAAAATAGCTTCTTTTTTTTTTAACAAATAACAAACAAAATTGCCTTGACCAAACAGCCAATTTTCCCCATTTTTCCCAAAACATTCACAAACCAACTTAAAGGAAAAAAATAATTATATGACGAAAGTGTCATACAACAAACAACAAAGCAAAGTCACTGTCAAATATCTAATGGAGCATTGGCAATTAGTTCCTTCCCCAGATGATGCACAATGCCAAATGATACAATGGAATTACAAATTAAAGCAATAATACCCTTGAACTTCTATCGCCAGGGACTTTATAAAAGACCCCAGACATTGATAGAACATTCTTTCATTTTATACTTCTTCAGTGATGCTATTTTAAACTTCGTAGTCAATATCTCTATCATACGTAATCTCTACATACCCAAGTCCAATGGGTCGTTCTTCAATCTTGTGAGTAAAATACATTGTTTGGCAGTCATATTCACTTTAACCAAGAAAATATTTATGAGGCATACCCAAAAACACTCCCTCAGTCAAATGGTCCATTAGTATGAACACACATGGCAACAGTACAGATTTCTTAGTTATAAGGGTCAATTTTATTAAAACCTCCCAAAACGTTTGACCAAAGGGCATTGCCAGAAGCAATGTAGCAAAGTATTATCGGGAGTTTGACATGTCAGGCACTCACTAGACTGAATCAATCACATTTTATATGCTCATAAGGGAGAAAAATGTTATTCTGTGCATTACCTGCAATTGCAATTCTCGCAATATCACATTCTCTGCAATCCCTCATGTTTTCTTCTTCTAGAGCAGAACCCACATCTCTTTACCATATTGCTGCTATTAAGAAATGTGTAAAGCTGTGAAGAAGAGCTTTTGTGCAAGGTATAAAATCTAACAAGGTATATAATCTAATAAGAGTCTTGAAAGTCAAGTTGTAATTCCACGCCCTGGATCAGCTTGATTATAGCTTAATCAAGGACTTGAACCATATGTCATGTTGAGGAGGATCTGCGGAAATCCAACAAGCTAAAATGGCCTTTTTACCAGTCAGACTCACTCTACGTATGAACTGCAGCTCACAGTTTCCCAGTCCCAAAATAGGATTCTGTACCACCCCAAATAACCAGAGAATGGGATCGGTAAGAAGATCCAATGAAAGCAAAGAACTGCAAGTGCCAATGAGTTCCCTCCAAAATAGAGAAATTTCGCTACACGTCCAAAAGTGATGTGTATAGGTGCCCATCACTATATTACACTTGGGGCAGTTGGCAGAGGCCGTAATGCGGGCCAAAAAAGCCCTGTCAGTCGCCACATAATACCGTCTCAAAAACTTAAATTGGATCTCCCGGTACAGTACATTTTCAGACCATTCATGAATCAGCTCGAAACATGACAGAAACTCCTGACTGGTAAGAGTAAATTCAGGCCACTTCACCCACTGTTGCCAAGTACCAGATACGGCATCGAACTGAAGATTCAACAATAGAGCTTGATTAAAAGCCGCAATCGTGGACTTTTGCGGTTTGTGAATTGAGATTACCTTATGAACTACCCAAAAATGCGAGTTTTCTAGCGAGGACATCTTATGTGTATGACAGAAATCCCGCAGTTGCCTGTAGGCAAAGTGGTCTGAAGGGGCCAGGTCAAATAACTGTTGTAATTCCGAAAAGGGATAAAACTGATTCCCTTCCGGTGAGAAGCACTGATACAGCCAGGTTAGGCCTTTCTCCTTCCATCTGTGGAAGGTGGATACAGTCGTTACTGGTGGGAACAGTGGATTACCGCAGATAGTGAGCAAAGGGGTAAGCGATGGGGAGAACTTTGCCTGTGCACACAAATATGCCCAGGCCTTCCGACTTGCCCAGATCAGCGGTTGCGTTAGCAGCCCCACTGGCAACTGGACTCTAGGGAGTTGGAGCAGAGGATTTAAGGATTTCTGATTCCACCAAGAGCAAAGGAGTGTAAGGGGGGTGTAATGAGATGTATCTCCCAAAATATCTTTCACGTGTCTAAGGAGGCATGCTAAGTTATATCTACGTAGATTGGGACATCCCAGACCCCCTTTTTTAGGAGGCTGTGTTAGAATCGTTAGTGATAAGCGAGCTTTACGTCCATTCCAAATGAATTTCCGAAATAGAGCATTTGCCCCCCGACAATCCTTCCCTGTCAACCATATCGGGGTCATCTGCAGAATGTAAAGCCATCTGGGGAGAATCATCATTTTGATTAATTGTATTCTCCCAGATACAGATAAGGGTAGGCCTTGCCATTTCTTCAGTAAGAAGGATGTAGCCACTAGAAGTGGTTCCAGTTTAGTTTATGAAAATCTCGCACATCAGAAGGTATCTGGATACCGAGATATTTCATATTGGTGGTCACCCATTTGAGAGGAAAGGGGCCTTGCCACTGTGGTTTTACTCTACCCCCAACATCTAAAGCCTCCGATTTATCCTTATTAATACGGAGACCTGCAAATTCTCCATACTTTTCCAGGATACCCAACAAGGGAGTTAAAGATTGTTGGGGTGCTGTGAGATATATTAAGATATCGTCTGCAAAAGCGGCGATGGAAAACACTTGATGGCCTGCACCATAACCTTGTATGGATGGTGAGCTTGCAATTTTCCTGAGTAAAGGGTCGATCGCCAGAATGTATAAGAGGGGGGAGAGGGGGCAGCCCTGCCTCACCCCTCTTCGTATGAGTACCTCTCCCGATTTACAACCATTTGCCGTTATGTGTGATTTAGGTTGAGTGTACAACATATTGAGATAAGCCAAGAAGTTTCCTTCAAAGCCATAACGCTTTAGGACAGAGAATAGATATGGCCAGGACACTCGGTCGAATGCTTTTTCCGAGTCTAGGCCAATCACTAGAGCTGGGGAACTATTTGAGAGTGAAGAGCTCATAGTGGATAGCAGTTTGAGGATGTGCGTACAGGCTGGTCTATTTTTAACAAATCCAACCTGGTGTGCCGAGATTAGTTGCGGGAGCATCACATTTAGTCTGTTGGCTAGGATCTTAGCAAGGAGCTTTAAATCACAATTCAATAGCGAAATAGGGCGATAGGACGCAGGATATAACTGGTCCTTGCCTGGCTTGGGGAGAACGGTGATATACGCAGTGTTAAAAAGTGGTGGGAATGCCCCTTTGGTGACTGCATCATTAAAAAAATCAGTCAGGTGATTGGCAAGATGATGTTGTAAGATCTTATAAAAATCAAAAGAAAAACCGTCTGGACCTGGCGCCTTTCCCAGTTTGCTAGTAGAAATAGCAGCTAGAACCTCCAAGGGTAGGATAGGTCTATTAAGGAACGATAATTGAGATTTAGTTAGATTTGGTAACTTAAGACCCTCAAAGAATGCTTCCTCTTCTTTCCTGCCCCCTCCTACATCATCTGTATATAATTGTTCATAGAACTTACGGAAAACTTCACAGATCTCTTTTCTTGAAGAGACCGTAGTTCCTGCCGTAGTACGCATGGTAGGTATGAAGGTCTTTCCTCTGTAAGCCCTAACCAAATTTGCTAGATGTTTCCCCGCCTTATTACCATACCTGAAAAAGTTCCGTTCCGCTACTTGAAAAGCCCTCTGCGCCCTTTGATGCAAAACACAGTTCAGATCCCTCAAGACAGCAAAATACTCCCTTTGGGAAGTAGGAGAGGGGTGAGATATGAATTCCTGTTTGAGCTTACCCAATTTGGCTTCTAATTCAAGAATATTTTTGTTAAGATTCCGCGTTCTAGCCGCTACGAAGGAAATTATGTCACCCCTTAGAACGGCCTTAGCCGATTCCCAAAACAATTGCGGGTTTGAGATGTGCTGGCTATTATGGGTGGCAAACTCTTCCCATTTGTTTTGCAAAAAAATTTAAAAGACAGATCAGAGCGGAGGAACCCAGGAAATCTCCACATCCTGTCCCCTTTATCGCGATCATGAAAATGTATATCCACCCAAATCAGTGCGTGGTCGGACACTCCCTGTGGCCCAATCACAGCATCTGAAACTAGATGAAGCCCTCCCTTCGGTATCAGGATATAATCAATACGTGATAGGGAGGCATGCACCCGGGAGATGTGCGTATAATCTTTTTCTGTGGGGTGTAGCGTCCGCCATATATCCAGTAGAGAGAACTCAGAACATAAAAATGGGACCCCCTTTCCCCCTCTGCTGGGAAGCACTGACCCCGACGGCGTCATGTCCATGTTAGGATCAGCAGGAAGGTTAAAATCCCCCGCCACAATTAAGTAACCCTTGGCATGCTCTACTAGTTGTTAGGGATGTGAATCATTTTAGGACGATTAAAATTATCGTCCGATAATTTTAATATCGTCTTAAACCGTTATGGAACACAATACAATAGAGATTCTAACGATTTATCATTATAAATCGTTAGAATCGTGAGCCGGCACACTAAAACCCCCTAAAACCCACCCCCGACCCTTTAAATTAAATCCCCCACCCTCCCGAACCCCCCCCAAATGAGTTAAATAACCTGCGGGTCCAGCGGCGGTCCGGAACGGCAGCGGTCCGGAACGGGCTCCTGCTCCTGAATCTTGTTGTCTTCAGCCGGCGCCATTTTCCAAAATGGCGCCGAAAAATGGCGGCGGCCATAGACGAACACGATTGGACGGCAGGAGGTCCTTCCGGACCCCCGCTGGACTTTTGGCAAGTCTCGTGGGGGTCAGGAGGCCCCCCACAAGCTGGCCAAAAGTTCCTGGAGGTCCAGCGGGGGTCAGGGAGCGATTTCCCGCCGCGAATCGTTTTCGTACGGAAAATGGCGCCGGCAGGAGATCGACTGCAGGAGGTTGTTCAGCGAGGCGCCGGAACCCTCGCTGAACGACCTCCTGCAGTCGATCTCCTGCCGGCGCCATTTTCCGTACGAAAACGATTCACGGCGGGAAATCGCTCCCTGACCCCCGCTGGACCTCCAGGAACTTTTGGCCAGCTTGTGGGGGGCCTCCTGACCCCCACGAGACTTGCCAAAAGTCCAGCGGGGGTCCGGAAGGACCTCCTGCCGTCCAATCGTGTTCGTCTATGGCCGCCGCCATTTTTCGGCGCCATTTTGGAAAATGGCGCCGGCTGAAGACAACAAGATTCAGGAGCAGGAGCCCGTTCCGGACCGCTGCCGTTCCGGACCGCCGCTGGACCTGCAGGTTATTTAACTCATTTGGGGGGGGTTCGGGAGGGTGGGGGATTTAATTTAAAGGGTCGGGGGTGGGTTTTAGGGGGTTTTAATGTGCCGGTTTTGCGATTTTTAGATTTTTAGATTTTTCACGATTTTTCACGATATTTTACCCCCCCCAAACGGCAACAATACGATTCCCTCCCCCTCCCAGCCGAAATCGATCGTTAAGACGATCGAGGACACGATTCACATCCCTACTAGTTGTTCCAATACAAAAATAAAAAAGGGGTGAGAGTAAGCATTAGGAGCATATAGATTACAAATAGTCACCTCTTGACCGTTGAGATGGCCGGATACCATGATAAATCTACCTTCCTCATCCCGTACAGTGTTGGAGGCAGTTTCCATTTCTGTATGTTCTAGCCACTCGCCTATGCCAGTCTCTGGCTTATTCATAATCTCACTCGCTGGGGTCTTTGCAGTGCCACCCTCTGGGGGTCTCCATGGCATCCCTCACTTGCCTTTCCATGTCCTTTCTCTCTGAGCTTCTCACATGAGTTGTCTCTGGACTCCTGGGAGTGTTTGAGTGCCCTACAGAGTCTTCCTCGGGACCTCCTGTAGTGCCAAGTTCCAACTTCTCAATGCTGTCTCCTCCTGGGCAGTCTATGTTGCCCTCTTCAGGGCTCTCTGTGACCCCTCTCTCATGGGTTCTTCACTGTCCCCTTCTTGGGGCTTCTCTCGGAACAGTCTCTGGACTCCCTGTAGTGTTTGGGCACCCTATGGGGGCTACCTTAGGACCAACTGTAACACCATCCTATGGCCAATCAGTGTTGTAGCTCACTAGCCACACTGTAGTGCCCCCTCCTGGGCACAATGTGTCACCACTTCTTGACAAGGCCATGGGCTCCACTCCAAATAGAAGTTGACCAGGACCCAATGTGCTTCCCGTTTCTGTTTTTGCTCAGCCCAGGCCTGCTGACTCCTTACAAGGCTCTCTTGTAACTTCCTATCTCCCTCCTAGAGATTTTAGATCAGTGCTTGCCAGCTTCCTTCAGTCATGTTCTCAGACTGCTGCATTCTGGTGCTGCAGTACCCTGGCTGTTCCACTCCAGGTTTTTTCGTGGCTGCACACCTTCCCTGCAGAGTGGCTTGCTTGCTGGAAGAGGGCCCCACCCTGTTTCCATTCATTGCACTCATAGCTCATTGTGGTAGCTTTTCCAGGGCTGCACCCTGTTCAGCACAGCCCTGCTGCACCAGTATTCCTTCCTCTTTTTTCTTTTTTTTTTTAGGCAAAAAAAGTAAAAAAAAAAAAAAAGCCTACATAACTAGCATAAACTATATCACTTTTAATCCCTATCTACCTCCAGCCAGCTTCTCCCATTAGCCGTTACAAACTTACCACTTCCTGGCTGTCCCTGCAACCAGGCCCTCTCATAGTTTCCTTTTTACCTAAAACGTTTAAACTTTGGATTTTTTTCTTCAGTGTAGCTTCTGAGCCATACTCTTTCACAAACTACCATGCTCTGTGTACCTCTGTGCTATACACTTTGTTTTTGAGCCACAAGGACCCTGTGTTATATACTATGTTTAAAACTAAAGGTCCTCTTCTCACTTTCTGTACTCCAAACAGACTCTTTCTTGGAGGTTGGGGTTTTCTTTTTCTTTAGAAAAAATCCCATGCATGACACCATATGTGGGACCGAACAATAATTCCCACAGGCCTGGAGACAAACTAGTCTGATTCCAGCCTTTCTTAAAACAGTATATCTTTATTACAGCTTCACACATACACAACAATAAACTGTCTTCTCTTCAGAACAGTGTACTCTTTTTACTTACAGTTCAGTGTTGTTTCCCTCAGTTTTACATTTATAGGAGCTGCCTTCCTTCTGGAGACCTAGCCTGGTGTGGTTATCCTCACTTGGATCCCAGCTCTTAGGGGGTCATTTTCCAAGGAGTTACCGCAGGAGATAATTCCACAAATCGCGCTAACAGCTGTTAACGCAATTTGCAAATGCTTAATTTTGTATTCAGGGGGCGGAGTAAATGTAAAGTAGGGAGGATTTATCGTGTGCTGCGAAACAGCCACAGTGTTAGCACGGCTCCTAACGCAGCCAATAACTACACCTCTTTCATTTGCGTTACGTTGTGCGCTAGAGGCCGGTAAAGGTTTATTGCGGTTCATGATGTTTCTGGACAGCCTGTTTCAGTGTATGAGAGAGAGAGAGAGAGAGAGAGAGAGAAAGAGAGAGACTTGCTATAGTACCTCCTCCCTAGACAGGTATTTGTATCCCTATGGGAGGCCCACCTAGTAACTCAAGGTGGGGATTAGGTATGAGCGTAGGGGGTTGGGGGCCACTTTCACATTCAACATGAGACGTACGAACAGAACAGTGGTCTCTTGTGAAGATTTGATGGCCTTCAGAGTGAGGAAACTCACTCCAAGATGAGATTTGGGCAATGTTCTCTCCACCTAGCTTGATGGACATTCTACCTGGGCAACAACAAGCTAGGTGGAGAGAACATTGTCCAAATCTCATCTTGGAGTGAGTTTCCTCACTCCGAAGGCCATCAAGTCACAGGCCTAGCTCGCCTAGTGGTTCCGCCGGCTCTGCACACATGTTTGGAGTTAATAGGCTCTAACAGGAGTTATTGTGCAATAACCTTCCTAGAGTGCGCACTAACTCCGAAATCTGAAAAACGGGCTCCCCAACTCATTTTTAACCAAAAATCAACCTGCAAATGAAACAACATGAAAACAAAACAAAAAAATAATAAACACCCACACACCCTTGTGCTTAATACCCTCATTTACATGGGATTTCCATATGAGGGCAATAAGCAGTATTCCTATTTAGAAACGCTCATTTTTTTCCATGCTGTGGCGTACAGAGGGAGGGGGGGAGGCTGGGGAGGCCACTGCTCCTGTGTGCAGGGCCTTAGGGGTGCACTGATGGCCGACACAGGGAGGCCCAAGCGGCTGCCGATGGACCTCATTCCACTGGCAGATGAGCAGGGAAGCGTGCTGTTCCTATGCTGTGTGTTGGCCACTGTTCCCTCTAAGCTGCGCACATGGAAGATCGGCAGGGCTGTGGTAGAGCTCATCCCACCATGGACTGAAGAAAACATGTGACCTCCAAACCTCCAGATGCCCCCTTATCTTTCCTGCCTGTGTGGACCTGTAAAAAAAATGTTGCTGGAGCTGCACGGGCAGGAGGGAGGAGGAGCATCTGCCCATGTGCAGATGAGAAGCAGTGTGTGTGGCAGGGCTGTTGCGGATCTGTTAGCAATCTGCTAAGGAGTAGCAATCTGTTACCAATCTCTCCTCGAGATGGGAGGAGTTAGTAATTTGTTATGGAAACTGCTAAGGGGTTAGCAAACTGTTATTGATCTCCCCGTCCGAAGGGCGGAGCTAGCAATCTGATTTCACTCACCCCGTCAGGAGGGAGGAGTTAGCGAGCTGTTATGGATCTACTCCCCAAAGGGGAGGAGTTAACAATCTTGTATCGATCTGGCTGCGGAATACTCTTGTACAGAGAAGAGCTATCATCTGTTATAGATAACCCCGCCAGGAGGAATAGTAATCTATTGTAAATCACTCCTTGAGAATAGAAGCATAACAATCTGTTAGTGATGTGACCACCAGGGAGGCGGAGTTAGTCTTCTGTAGCATGATGTTTCCTCAAGGAGAGGAGCTAGCGATATTTAATACTCTGTAGGCGTAGTTAGTGATCTGATGTGGAGTTGGCTCCCACAGATTGACAGTCAGTATGATACCTGCTTGAGTAGTGTAAGAATAAACACTTAGTAGAAATGGTGAATCCCTGGGCCGATGGTAGATGACAGCGCCCCCAGGAGGAGATCCTGAGAGGAACCACCGGCTAGGTTGGAGTATAAGACAAACACAGATAGTTCTTTATTAGACTGGAAGTTGAACCACCAGAGGTGGCAGTAGTGAGTAGATATGTCCGGCAGGGCTGAAGTCCCTCAGATACTGGAATTACGATCTCTGGGTTACTGAGCTTTAGAGAGAGACTATAGGTAGTGAGTAGACAGGGTATGCTGGATACATAACCAGTAGAAGATGGTACACTCACAATTGTAGATATCTGTAATGGCCTCTTATGCAACAGAGTCTTCAGTACATTCAGGAACAGGAGCCGTATGCGAGCACTGGTTCCTATAGGCAGTCTATAATAAGAACTCACATTAGCTGTGTATGGGATGGCTTCTGGAATAGAAGAGAGTCTGTAAGGGGTTTTAGGAACATGGGCCCTCATGGAGCGAGTACCGGTTCCTATCTGCAATCTGCAATAATAACTCACGATTTCCGTACCTGCAATAACGTCTTAGACAGAAAGTAGTCTTCAGAGATTAGGAACATAGGCCCTCGTGGAGTGAGTACTGATTTCTATCTGCAATAGAACTCACAGTGTTCATGTCTAAGATCGCTTCCAGGCAGTGAGGAGTCTTCTGAGTATTCAGGGACGTAGGCCCTCGAGGAGCGAGTACCGGATCCCGTCTTAGCAATCTGAAATCAAGAAGAGAGAGATCGGGGCCCCCGAGGAGCGGTTACCCCTAGGTAAGTTTGTAGAGGCCGAGCAGCGGAGAAAGGTTTCCCCTTGCTCACTCGGATCGTAGTTGCAAGTAGCGTGGACCACTGAAGCAAGTCCCAATGGAGTTCCTTGCTAACTCAGTTTGTAGTTGCAAAGACCTTTTAAATTGGAAACGGATGATGTCACTATGGGGGAGACGCCCCCGAGGTTCGCGCCTTTGCTGGTACAAAGTCTGGAGCGCACGCGCGCGCGCCCTTACGTCATCAGGAACATGGCGGATCCGTAGCGTCAAGCCAGCCCAGGGATTCCGGGGCTAAGAGGCAGGAAGAAGCTGCGGTAGCATCTGTCCACCAGAGCCGAAGGGAGTCACCACAAAGGTAGAGAGGGTGGAGCGAGGGCGAGAATAGGCACGAACGCAACAGGATCCTACCTCACAGTGACCGAGAAAAGGAAGCCTGGTAGCAGGGCTGCTGCAGTGCCCACCTCACAGTGGCCCGAGAAGATCAGGGCCACTGCAGAGTCCATCGTGTGGTGGCCCGCAAAAAGGAGACCCAGAGGCGAGAGGGAGGCTGAGGCCCTGTAGTGTGTGTATATGTGTGTGTGTGTGTATATGAGAGTGAGTTGAGAAACTGTGTGTGGGAGTAACAGCCTGTATCTTCGGAGAGACAGCATGTGAGAGCCTCTGTATGTGTGTGAGAGACAGCATGTGAAAGTGAGAGCCTTTGTGTTTGTGTTAGCATGTGAGAATAAGAGAGCCTCTCTGTGTGTCTGAGAGAGTGAGACAGCATGTGAAAGAGAAAGCCAGTGTGTATGTATGAGAGACATCATGTGAGAGTGAGAGCCTGTGTGTGTATATATATGTGAGAGAGAGAGAGGGACATGGCATGTGAGAGTGAGAGCCTGTGTATGTGTATGTATGTGTGAGAGAGAAAGACTGTGAGAATGACAGCTGAGTGTGTGTGTGTGAGAGAGAGTGAGATAGCATATGAGAATGAGAGCCTGAATGTGTGTTTGAGGGAGGAAGGGAAGAAGACAGGTGAAGAGAGAAGAAACAGAAAAAAAAAAAGAAAAACCTGTAAAAGGAATTGACAAAAGACCAAGAAAGGATACATGGGAAAAAAAAAGCCTGTGACCAACCGATCAGAAAACTAAGATCAGACAGCAAAGGTAAAAAAAAAAAACGTTTTTGAGTTTTTAGTTATTGGCATATGTTATCTTTGGTTATGTGCAAGAATAGCACTTTCTCTATGCTGATCTTGCGATGTATGAGATCAGCATGGAGGAATTGGAAGTCCTGCACATTTTTTATATCATGCGGCCTGCACAGAGGAGCAGCATAATGGGCTTCAGTGCCAGTAGCAGCTATCAGCACTTCCCCAGTAGCCACACGGCAGCAATGACAGCCTCAGCAGAGGAACGAGAGAGGCTCTGAGGTTGTTGGCAAAAGAAAGAGAGTGGTGTCTGACTTTAGGGTGTGCATGTGTATGAATGGGAATCTGCCTGGTGGTGTGCGTATGTGTGAATGAATGGGTGCCTGCCTGGGGGTGTGTCTTTGTATGAGAATGAATGTCTGCATGCCTGGGGAGTAGGGGGGTAGGGTGGGGAGTGGTGTAGAAATGAATGGGAGCCTGCCTGTGTGTGTGCTGGTGTGTATGTGAGGGAGCCAGTGAGAGTGTGTGTATATGAGAGAATCCGGGGAAGTAAGAACTTGTATGTGGGGGTTGGGGGAAAGAGCCTGAGAGTGTGTCTGTGAGAGAAAGAGGTTGTGGGTGAGTATAAGAGCATGTATGTGTGTGTATGTGACAGTATATGTGTGAGAGAGAATGGACATGCAGGTATGTGTGTGAGAGGGGATAATGTTTGTGCACCCCCTAACCCCTGACAGTCTCAGGGTGACTGGAAATCAAGAGTTCCCAGGTATGGACAGCAGGGGCATTTTTTTTTTATTATTATTCTTATTAGTTTTAATTATTGAGTGTTATTTGATATGTAGGGAAATTAAAAACTAATTAATTAATTTTTATTATTAGAAGTTATTCTATTTGTCAGTAGTTTTAAAATATTCTTTTATTAGTATGGTTTTACTATTATGCTTTATGTTTCTTGATTTTATTTGTTTTATGAGGAATGGTGGTTCTGTTTTTCCAATGTTACACACAAAGTCTGGCTTCTTGGGTTTCCATTTCAGTTTTTGTCTGCATATTGCTAGTTCTAATTTGTAATCCTTTGTTCTGTATTTGGTGAGGGTATGTCTCTACTCTGCCTGTTACCATGATTAGAGATTCTGCTAGTGTTTAGTGTCTGTGTAGGGATCTATGGCAATCAGGTTTGTTTTATTTCCCCAGTAGGTGGTGTATTGGTATTCTGGGATGCAGTGTAATATTTATCTGTGCTTTTTTCACAGGAAGGGTTCTTGTTGTTTGAGTCCTTGTTACTACTGTTACATTATGATAGGTTTGCTGTATAGATTTTGAGTGGGTTTTTTTGGTTTTTTTTGCTGGGTTTTGTGTTAATTCACAATGTGTCTGGCAGTGGAAGGTGTTTGTGCTGCTATTACCGTCAGGTGACACCAGAATTTGAAAATATCTTTTAGTATGATGAGCTGTAAGGGAAACATCCAAGTTCCATTGCTGAGGGAATTTCTGTGGATGCAGTGTGTTACAGAACTGGAAGTGCAGGATTTATATTGACAGTCTGTCCCTTCCTATAAATTCCAGACTTCACTCACATAGCCAAATAGAATTAGTCGAAAGAGGCTATCAAATAATTTTAATAGTAGTTTTACTAGAAGTGTGATGCTACCCAGCTTTTTAAAATTAAGCAGTAGACCCTTTGGACTTTCTTATTGAGACTTTTCTTTTTATAGACAATTTTAAAGTGGGAGACCATGCTATGGAAGTGGGTGTGATTTTTTTATTTTATTTATTTAAAGATTTTTTTTATACCGACATTCGTAGGGTAACATCATATCGGTTTCCATATAACAGTAAATATAGCAACAGTGCTTTGAATAAGGATAACTGTTAACAATAAGGAAAACCAAAACAACAGTACATAAGAGCAAGTTTGCTTACCGTAAACGGTGTTTTCCGTAGATAGCAGATGAATTAGCCATATGAGGAAATATCATTTTGGCTCCTCTCCCCCAAAAATCCTTCTGCCTAGAGATTCCAATGATTTTCTTTCTATGACCTTAAGCATTAATAAAAGAAGGATGCGGGAGGTGCTGGAGATGCACACAAATGCATTGGCCCCTGGAGATCCTTGTCTGTGTGCAAAGTATGCATTGCATGTGAACAGTGTCCCTGCCATGTGTGTGTGTGTGTGTGTGTGTGTGTGCAGCCTTTACACTCATATCTTAATAACATGCTTGCATAAGTGACAGTGACCATGAGGGAGAGGGAAAGAGAGAGAGAAAGCCTCTGTTAAGAGAGATAATATGACAGTCTATATATCTCCCACTGGAAGAGGGTCACTTTCAACTCAGGGTGGGTTGGGGGGGGGGCAGTGATACAAGGGTCTACAGACCCTTGCACCCTAGGCAGACCAATGTAACATCGCCCCCCAAAACCCACCCTGAGTTGAAAGTGCCCATCTTACGGTAAGAGATATGAGGAGTGTCAGATTGTCTCTCTAACAGAGGCTTGCTCTCTCTCTCTCGCCATGATCAGCCTTTGCAAAATTCAGGATTATGTGTGTAAGTCTTAGCCCCATCCCTTTTCTGCTTCTTTATTCTTGGCACACGTACTTCCTGGCTTCTTAAAATTCACGCATGACCCACATATGCATGTATGGGGCACTTTTTGCATGAGCAGCATTTTAAAAATCTACCGGTTACAGTTCTAGTTGAAGATTTTCTTCATTCACTAGATGGCACCATTGATCTAAGGAATGTTTAAGTTGCACAGCAACCTGACAAATGGACGATAACTCTAGAAAGCTAGTCACAGATGTGTTTTGTTAGTCCAATAAAAAGGTATCATCTTGCTTGTTGACCCTTATTTCTGCATGAAAATCTAGTTCTTTATTTACCTTTATTTTTATTTAATGATTTCTCAATTGCAGTCGATACACAATGATTTTCATGTACATGAACTTCAAATATGTCTTCTTTTCTAAGTGGCATCTAAAACCGCCATTTCCTCTTCATTTTTTTTTACCACTTTAATTACATTCATCTTACACTGCTCAGTAAAATATTAAATACAATACAATGCAATACCAATTTTTTTGGGAAACACCTTTCCCCAGGGCCAAGATGAAAATACAAGTGCGAACACAAAATAATTTAAATACACAATTCAAAAGAATACAGACATGTTAATGCAGCAAATATTTAGGGTACCTATCTTTTCTGTATCCTGTTGTAATACAGCATAAAATAACGAAAACAATTTTCAAAGCCACTTAGGTAACATGGCCTGTCTAAACATTGCCCTCCTCTGTACGGCTAAAAGCACGCACCAGCTTCCTCAACTTACCTGGGTTACAAAGAGGCATTCCCTGGAAGTGGGGAGAGGGAGATTTGAGAATTGGGAGTGTGTGTTTAGATTGGAAAGTAAAACGGCACATGTTCTTGTGATTTTCACAAGTATGCATGCTCTCTTACATCTTCCCCTCCACATCCATCTCTGTTGCCTGCACAAATCGTAGTTGCAAAGCACTTTAAGGCTAGCTAATTTGCAAAGAAACTATTCAGATAGTTTATAACCTTTTATGTTTGGCTACAAATGCTGGGGATGTAGCAGTAGAGTGCAGTAGTTAAAGTAGCAAGCACACAGGACAATTAAACTTTCGTTCCATCAGGTAGTTAACATGGTTATATACTAACATAGTAAATGACAGAACATAAACCCACTAACAGTCCTTCTAGTCTAACCAGCAAGTTTGAGAGGTCGGGTAGGCTTCATGCCTGCCTGACCAAGATAATATGGCGCCAGGCTCGCTAATGCAAGCCTGGCTGGCGTCATGCAGGGGGGCGGGGAGCCTCGAGGTGGCCGGCCGGCCCCCGGGCTCCTCGTGCTTCCTGCTGCTCTTGGATTGGTGGTTCTTTTGAACCACATAGTGGTGGGAGCCGATTGGCTCCTGTGGTGTCTAGTTGGGAGGGGGGAGGAGGAGTTGGAAGAGAGACTACCTGATTCCTTGGGTCTGTCTCTCTTCTCGGCCTGGCATCTGGCGCTGCATCCCACCCGCCCACCCTTGTTATTGTTTGTTGTTGGGGTTTTATCGTTGTCGCAGCTTCATTGGGGGGGGGGTGGCGGGTAGCCCGAGCCGATTGGTGGGGGGTTGTGCTGTGGTAACTGGTGGCAGACCTGGCAGGGGGCAGGTCAGTGGTCCCTAGCCAAACAGCTGGGTGCAGTTGTGGCTGGTACGGCTCCTTGCTGGACGGTGGCGGGGGTCGATTTATTCGGCTCCTTGCTGGATGGCGGCGGGGGTCGGTTTATTCGGCTCCTTGCTTGATGGTGGCAGGAGTCGTGGGGACGTGATAAAGGTGGGTGCTTCATACAGGCTGGGTTAACCTGGGGAGCGCCTATCTGGCAGGCTGGGATAGCCTGGGTTTCTGCAATTTGCAGGCTGGGTTAGCCTGGGTTGCCCATCTTGCTAGCGTGCGGCGGATTGGTGTAAATGGGGGTAATTCAAGGTTATGTGTGTATGGCTCGGGCTCCGGGGTGTTTAATAAAGCTGCGGCCTGTTGACTCCCAAATCTGTGTTTGTGTATTATGTGGTTGTAAAGGGGTGGGCTTGGGCAGAAGCATCAGTCCTAGCTGCCCATATTATGTTTAAGGCTGTAACTGCCAGTCTGTGGAGGTTACTGCCAAGCCTTCTGTTAAGGAAAGTGAGTCCTGTGTGTTGGCTTAGATTATGGTGTATATGGAAATTCTCCACAAATGTAGCTGCTAGCTGGGCCAAGAAGTCCCTAACCAACTAGGCTAACAACAAAGTTGCTTGCCTCTCTTGTCTAAAAAAATATCACAGACTGAGGCCAAAATTCTTCATCGTCTCCTTTCAGTAACCCACTGTCTCCATTTTCCTTCCTGAGTGGCCTTGCCCCTATTTCCATTTCCCTTTCTCAGTACCCACCCTCCCCCTCAGTGCAACATCAGGTGTGAGGGTAGAACGAGGGGCATGCACTGCAGACATCCTGTAAGAGTGCACATGCATGTGAGTACTTTTTCAGTGCCTCCATGGCCCCCCTCGTTCTACTATACACGCTGGTCTCTAGTTAGAGGTTTTTGGTCATCAGCGGAAACTGTACTTTTGGAGGTTTGATTATTATATTTGCAGCAAAGGTCAACAGAAGGCCAAACCATCTCTTCATTTGGAATACAGAATCACTCCGAACAGTACAGGACTTGGGTTGCAAGGGGGATCAAGTTCATCCTTACCGAGGCATTGCCAAAGAGATTTCGCTTCTTCCAGTTGCTAAGGTGGGCAGGCGGCAAATCCAGCTTTATAATATCCAACTCCAGAACCAGAGCCCCCTCCTCTGCCCCCTCCCCTGTGGCAGAATTTGTCTCTAGCTGCTGAATCACAGTCAACTCTGGTCAACTCCATCCCACCCTCCCCTCACTGCCAGGGCACAGCTAAACCATTCCACGCCAGCTGCCTATAAGGGAGGGAGCAGGTTAAAAGAATGAGGCTGAAATAAAAGCAGAAAGAGGAAGAAGGTGAGACAAAGGATAGACTGGAGAGGTAGAGACAAGAAAAAGAAGAGGTGCAGGAAGTGGAACAAGAGGAGAGAAAAACGAGACAAGAAGGAAGCTGGTAGAAAATAAAATGTGAAAAGAGGGAAAACAAGTAAAAAAGGCAAGGTGAAAGAGGCTATTATAGCCAAAAGAACTTCTTTCAAAAAATTGGAAAAAAGGATCCCAATGAAGAAAATGGGACAAAGCAGTGTTTTCCAACCTCTCCAAGCCCAAGGCACACCTAACTTAACAAACATTTTGTGTGGCACACCAACCTTCATGGAGCAGGCAATGCAGACGTGTAGAGGATTCATATGGCCAGAAGAATAGCTAGGGGAGCACTGAAAGACCTGCCAGTCTCTCTTTGAAGTTTTAAAATAAAGAGGGGGGCGGAGAGGGGCCAAGACACAAATGATACCATCACTAAGGACCAGTTCTCTTACATACAAGTGCAAGTGAAAGGAGAAGTCAGTGTGGTACAGGTAGCCAGCTCAGTTAGTTACCTTGGCTGCCACATGTGGCTGCCAGAGCTCCTCCACTGCTGCTGCTCCCAGCGCTCAGAATAAGTCACATCTAGTGCTCAGGGCATGTTCTGCCTGTCCCATAAAGCCTAAGTGTAAGACAGAGACTGGAAGGTCTCAAAGGAGGAAGCTCAGAAGGGGGAAGATATGTATACTGAATAAAGCGGGGTCTGCTATCCATACTATACATGGTGCTCATTAATTTCCATACTCTAGGGCTCATGCTGTAGCTAGGAAGGGGAGGCATATACATGTTCTAAGAAAAGAGCTTCTACATGTTTAAGAACCATTGATGATGTCTCTTGTTGCTGTGAGGTGCTGAGAGCAGAGCCCAGGTGCTGTTCTGGATCTGAGAATCAGGCAGTGGTGACTTTTCCGTGGCACACCTGATCAGATCTGACGGCACACCAGTGTGCCATGGCATAAATACCATGGCACTGGGATAAAGCATAAGCACTGGCAAGTTAAATGCAAAACACTGATAAATCAAGCACAAAAAGAATTTGAAAATAAGTTAGCTTTAGCAGCATAAACTTGCAATAAAAACTTTCTCAAATAGATCCAAATCAGGAAGCCTTGGAAGTGTAGGGCAAATCAACAAATTAGAGTAGCAAATTACCTGGACCATCTATACCCTAGAGTTCTGAAAGAACTCAAAATGAAATTACAGACCTATTACTAATAATTTATAACCTATCATTGAAATTATCTATTATTCCTGAATATTGAAGAGTGACCAATGTTACTATTGCGGACTGGATGGTGGACCCTTGGGCCGGCCTGGCGGAACCGAAGCTCTGCAAAGGAAGAAAGGCCGGGAGGTGGAACTTTGGCTGGAGGGTCAAGTGATGTCTTCGCCCTGGAGGTCCGAGATCCCCCAGGAGGAGCCCATGAGGATCCAGACCGCTGGGACTTAGGTGATGACAGCGAGGTATCAAAGTGAAGGAATCTTCACCCTGGAAATCCTCGGTCCCCCCAGGAGGAGTCTGTGAGGACCAGGACCGCTGGAACTTAGGCAACAACAGCGGAGAGAGGACAAGACGATCCAGAAGTCGGGGCAGGCAGCAGGCACGGAGAATCAGGAGCAAGCCAGAGTCAGAACCAGAGAAGCAATCCAGTGGAAGTGGGTTCAGGAACAGCAGGAGCGGACTCAGGAACAGCAGGAGTGGATTCAGGAACAGCAGGAGCAACTAGACACTCACACGGAGAGACCTCATTGCAAGGCGATTTGGTGAAGGCAGACTCCGGCTTAAATACCCTGCTGGCATCTGACATCATTTTGGGGTCTGTCCAGCACTTCCGGGTGCTGGACCTTTAAACAGCTCCCCTTCGCGCGCGCAGTCCTTAGCGGGGGAGGGACCAGGATCGGGCCTCGGCGGCGTCTCCCTCGTGGAGACGCCGCCGCAACGCGGCCTGGCAGGCCCAGACCACAGCGGACCTCAGCACGGCTCAGAGCAGGGAAGACGAGGTAAGGACCTGGTCTCTAGTCTTGCAACCGGGACCACAACAGGCCAATGTAATATCAATCTTTAAAAAGGGCTCCAGGGGTGATCTGGAAAACTATGGATTAGTGAGCCTGATCTCAGTGCCAGGAGAAATCAACTATTCTAAAACAAAATTCTAGAACATATATAGAGAAATGGCTTAATGGGACATATCCAACATGAATTTACCTAAGGTAAGTTTTGTCTTACAATCTGCTACTTTTTTTTGAAGGGGTTAATAAAATGTGAGTGGATAATAGTTTATCTGGATTTTCAGAAGGAATTTGACAAATTTCCTCATGATAGACTCTTGAGAAAATTTAGAAGTCATTGGATATGAGAACAATGTCCTATTGGGGAATGCCAACTTGTCAAAACACAGGAAATCCGAGAGAGTAGGATTAAATGGTCAGTTTTCTCGATGCAGGAAGGTAAATAGTGAAACACTCCAGGGATCTGTTCTGGGATTGGTGCTTTTAATATATTTGTAAATAATCTGGAATAGGGAATAAGTGAGGTAATCAAATTTGCAGACAACACAAAGTTATTCTGAGTTGTTAAATCCCAAGTGGATTGTGAGAAATTGCAGGAGGACCTTACAAGACTGGCAGACTGGGCATCCAAATGGCAGATGAAATTTAATGTGGACAAGTGCAAAATTATGCACAGAGGGAAATGTAAGCCAAACTGTAGTTATACAATGTTAGATTCCATGCTCAGAGTTATCACCCAGGAATAGAATTTAGGCACCATCAGGGATAATACATTGACATTCTCAGCTCAGTGTGTGGTGGCAGTGATAAAAGCACATAGAATAAGGAACAAGAGAAAGAAAATGTACATTTTTGTTTACCTGCTAGAAGGACACTAATGCCTCCTGGAAGTGCCCACTAGCATGGGCTCAGGCTATTTGGCACATGTTTGCTGGCAAGTTTTAGGGCTGGCTGGAGCAGGGACTGTCCAAGCCCCAGTGCAACTCAGTCAGAGAACCTGATTTATTTTAAAAAGAAAAAAAATGTTTGTTTTCCCCCTCCTCCCAGCATTCTGAACTGAGAAATCAGTAATCCTATTAATCAAAGTAACCTGATAGGATAGCCTTATATTCTTATGGGAGTGAAATGCCCAGAGTAAGAATACCAGAGTAATAAAGTGACTGGCTCCCTGGGGTTCTTGGGGCACCACAGCTACTTTAGAAAATATAAAGAATTTATTAGAAGTGGCTGACACGTGTTATGGAATGGGGCAGGCTGAGAAGTACTGGAACAAGGTTTGTGAGGACTTTTATAAAAGGCACTACTTTTGTGAGGTTACTGGAGTAGGGATCTGTTCTTTGGGGGGAAAAGATTTTTAGAAAGAAGGATTAAAGAAAGAAGATGGTTATGACTGGACTAGGACAGAAGTGCTTCACTGACCCTGCCATACTCCAAGAGAAAAAAAAAAAAGAATTTGGAGTATTCAGCTACCAATTTAAAGGGGAATAGCTAAAGAGATTAGTAGAATAACAGTGCTAGTTTGTAGTGTGTGCCTTAGCAAACTGACAGGTCAATACAGTAAAGTGTGGCCGCGGTTACCCTGCTCCTAACCCGCTTTCTACTCACTTTTTGGCCGCGTTAGTCCAACCCGCGATACACTATCCCCTTTAACCCATTCTTACCGCCTCTTTAAATCACCGGGTAACCCCTTCCACCCACGGCATGTATATTAGATGTAAACGATCAAATTAGCTATTCCCTCCCATACAGTAACGCGCGCCCCGACTATCGCTTTTTTAATCTGCAATTTTGCCGCGCATTTAACCTGCTAACTTACCGCCTACCCTTACCCCTGCGTTAGAGGCAGGGGTAAGGGTAGGTGGCAAACTTTCCCCCAGCCCCCGCTCACCTGCCCTGGCCGCGTCCATGGGTGCTGGTCTCCGAGGCAGCCCCAGTCCTCTTCCCTCCTCCTGAAGCAACGAAAGCGGAAAAAAGCAAAAAAGCGAAAAAAAAGAAAAAGCGAAAAAAAAAGAAAAAGCGAAAAAAAAAGTAGCAACGAAGTGAATGGTTCTCCTACGCTCGGGATTGCCAGTCCTCTCTCCCCTCCTCCCGAAGCAAGGCACGTAATCGTTTTTTTGACGGATGAAAATAGTGTACGGTATTTTCTAATCCATCAAGTATCGGGGGGGGGGTCCCCAAAAGTGATAGGAAAATGCCAAGAAATTTTCATGTGGTTTTCTTATCGTTTTGGGGGGGGGGGGAAGAAAGGGCATAGGAAAGAAAACCCCAAACCCACCCCTACCCTTTAAATCTAATTATTTAGAATTCCCCACTCTCCCGACCCCCCAAAAACTTTCCTAAAGTACCTGCTGGTCCAGCGGGAGTCCCAGGAGCGATTTCCCGCTCTCGAGCCGTTGGCTGTCACTTACCATGTGACAGGGGCTATCGGTGCCAATGGCCAGCCCCTGTCACATGGTAAGAGCACTGGTGGCCCACGCCATTTTATGTATCACAGCAGGGAAGAGGGATTCAGCTTTGTAAGGAACTAGGGAAACTTTTGGGGAAAGGGCTCCACCTTAACCAGAGTGGAACCAAGCTGCTGGCACTAACTTTCAAAAAGGAGATAGAGCAGCTTTTAAACTAGAACAAGGGGGAAAGCCGACAGTCACTCAGCAGTGCATGGTTCGGAGAAATGTATCCTTGAAGGATACTAATGAAACAGGAGAGTTAGGGCATCCCAACAGAGAGGTTCCATTAAAAGCAAACATAGTTCATATGCCTATATGTAAAAAATCACTGAGGCTAATGATTTCTGAATTATCCCAAACTGTAAAGCAGGTTGTTAAAACAAACAAAAAACACACTTTGAAATGTCTGTATGCCAATGTCAGAAGTCTAAGAAGTAAGATGGGAGAGTGAGAGTGTATAGCAGCAAATGATGAGACTGACATAATTGGCATCATAGAGACTTGGTGGAAGGAGGATAACCAATGGGACAGTGCTGTATCAGGGTACAAATTATATCGCAATGATAAGGAGGATCAACTTGGTGGGGGTGTGGCACTTTATGTCCGGGAGGGTATAGAGTCTAGAGATGTGAATCGGAACCGGAATCAGTTCTGATTCCGGTTCCGATTCACATCGTTAATTTTTTTTTGTGCAGCCCGATCGTGGTTTTGTTTATCGGCTGCGCCCAAGCCGATAAACAAAAAACCCCACCCGACCCTTTAAAACTGTTCCCTTAGCTTTCCCCACCCTCCCGAACCCCCCCAAAACTTTTTACAAGTACCTGGTGGTCCAGTGGGGGTCCCAGGAGCCATCTCCCGCTCTCGGGCCGTCGGCTGCCACCAATCAAAATGGCGCCGATGGCCCTTTGCCCTTGCCATGTGACAGGGTATCCGTGCCATTGGCCAGGCCCTGTCACATGGTAGGAGTAATGGATGGCTGGCGCCATCTTTAAAAATGGCTCGGGCCATCCAGTGCTCCTACCATGTGACAGGGGCCGGCCAATTGCACGGATACCCTGTCACATGGTAAGGGCAAAGGGCCATCGGCGCCATTTTGATTAGTGACAGCGCAAACAGTCAGGGGCTAGCACAAGGCCCAATTTATCAGGAAGCCAGGTCTGCACAAATGAATAAAGATCCCAGCCAGGCATTGATTCAGGGAGTCCTATGATTTTGATATTATTTCTCTTATTTCTGTTCTCCTGGTCTTCCAGCCGCGCTAGGAGAGTGGCCTGCTGTGTATTTAGAGATTGAACTTGCCTTTCTGCTGAGCCCAGCCTGTCCTCTTGATCTGAAATGCGCTGCTCTGCCACATCAATTTGCCGAGCCTGTCCTTCCACCGCAGTTTTAGTGTCTTCCATAGATGCCTGGATTTTAAGGAGCCTTTCATCGAGCGCGGCAGAGACACTGGCTGAGATTTGAATGAGTGCCTCCTCAGATATCGCTGCAAGCAGCTTGTTGCCGCTGACCGTGGCTGCCATTTTGGCCACGCTGCTTCTGATCCTGGGAAGGCCTTGCGAACTTCTATGGCGCATATCGTGCCCTCCCGCTGGCGGATTGGTGCGAAAAACCAGCGATTTTGTAGCCCTCCCCGGTATCTTGGCTGTGGCTCCTTTCAGGACTCCGGGGGCTGATCGGGCCGGTGATGTCGCCGATTTAAGAACAGGGGGCCTGGAGCTGTTTGTTCAGGTTGCCGACCCCGGTGAAGTCTTACCCAGAAGTCATCGTTTGGAGCTCCTTCTTAGCAGACTAAGTGATAGGCAGGCAATGCGTTGAAGAAAGTGAGTCCGTCTAGAATTTCTTTCTTTTTTAAGAAAGCTAGCCTGGGAAATCAGCTTTCCTCTGACTACTGCTTTTAAGCAGTCCCAGATGGTACTGAGAGAGATTCCATCTGTGTTATTGAATGTCATGTATTCTCTTATATCACCTGATAAAGATTCAACAAAATGTTTATCATTCAAAAGGCTGCCATTCAGTCTTCAGTAAGATTTGCCAGCAGTTTTAGTGGGTAGAGTAATTTCTAACCAGATGGGAGAGTGATCTGGCCATGTGATAAGCCCAATGTTCATATCTACAGTGAAATCTACTAACTCTTTGTTAATAAGGAACATGTCTATGCGTGAGTAGGTGCTGTGTGCATAGGAAAAGAATATGTAATTGCTCTGAGTGGGATTCCGTAGCCGCTAAATATCCTCCAACCCTCTCTCGGAGATCAGATGTTTAAGGGCCTGTCTCTGTGCCCGAAGTCCCCTTCCCCCATCTCCCGAGTTGTCTAGAAAGGGATACCTAGTCAAATTAAAGTCGCCTCCTACTATCACTTGGCCCTCTGCCCATGTCTCTAATAAGGTTGATATATATTTTGCAGGAATATGCCCTGATCTGTATTGGGGCCATATATGGTGAGAAGAGTAAACAGAGTTGTGCCAACCATTATTTTGAGCGCACCATCAGGGTCACTCCTGCTATCCTTAACATCAATCACCAATGTGTGTGCAAAAAGTAAACCCACCCCATAGTATTTCTTTTCAATTGAGGCTGACGCTAAATATTGCTGAGAGTAAAATTTGTCCCAGAGCAAGCGTTCTGTATGCTTGAGCAAGTGTGTCTCCTGACAAAAAATAACATTTGCTCGCCCCTTCTTCACCTCCTGAAATAATGATTTCCTCTTGTAAGGCGAGTTAAGCTATTTTGTATTAATGGATTTTATTCGAAACTCAGCCATCAGTATATGTGATTGAAATCTGAGATGAGGCTGTGCCCAACATAGGTGCCTGGGTAGTAGAGTTGACCTGAGTTGGACAGGCTCAGTTAATCCCATAACACCCACACATACACACATATGTACAGTTTGTGGCAAAAGAATTTATAATTACATCTTGTACCACACCTGTCTAAAAAAAAAAAAAAAAATTCCCTGCCACTGTCTTTTGCCAAATAAATAGAAATCTCCTGCATCAACTTGTAATGCATTTCAGCTCTTCGCCTTGCGGAGTGGGAATAGTTTTGGCAGCCTGCCATTCCACGGCAGCAAAACAAGTAGCTTTTTTTTAAAGCTCACAGTGTAGAAATAGTAGGGGTGTGCAGCCCCCAAATTTTATTTTGGTTTTTTTTTCTCTTTTTGGGGGAGGTTTTGGTTTCACTTCATTTAAAGTTTATTTTGGTTTGGGTTATTTGCAGAACCAAAATGGATATTAATCCCTGTTCCCTACAAAAACAAAATAATGAAATGAGCCTCCCTGAACCCCTTCTGCCCCCATAAAAAAGATGCCAGGCTGGGATTAGCCTTGGCCTCACTTGTCCCTTCCATGCTGATCCTATTAGTGAAAAGGAAGGAGGGATGCCCACTCGCCTCCTGCTTTTTGGATGTTGCTTCAAAATGGTGCCAGTGTCAGGCCTGGCCGGCATTATTTTGTTGTACGGCCATATGTTTGTACAGCAAACCAGTACTGGCTGACCCTGAGACTGGTGCCATTATGAGGTCACTATGGCCCCAGTCTCAGAGACAACCAGTGCCATTTCTAAAATGAGATCCAAGAAACAGGAGGTGAGTGGAAACCCCTCTTGCCCCTTTCATTAATAAGACCCCTACAGAAGGTTTAACAGGTTGCTGGGGTGGTCCCTGGCCCATTTTTAGGCAGGGAGGGGGTGGATCAGAGGGATCCAGGCCCCAGCAATTTTTTTTGTGGGAGGTCCCAGTCCGCAGAAGGTTTTTAGGAGCCTAAGGATGTCCCAGGCCCTGGCAGGTTATGTTGGGAGAACTCCAGGGAGGCTCGAACTAGTAGAAGAGGAGTGGGGGTTTTTGTAGCTTTTTTCCTAAACAACATAAAAGGAAAACAAACTAAATTTTGTTGTTTTTTCTGTCATACTGTTTTGAAAACATAATTTATTTTATTTATTTATTTATTTTAAGTTTTTCTATACCGGCATTCGCGATGAGTATCGCATCATGTCGGTTTACAATTAACGGTTTACAATTAATGAAACAAAATAGGAAATGTTGTTGGTACGTCCTATTTGATTTCAAACAAATACACATTCCTAGGCAGGGCCAGATTAAGGCCAACTGATGCCCTAAGCGCAGCCCAACAATGGTGCCCTTTCGGCCCTTCCATTGCTTACTGACAAGACATTAAGAGTTATAAAGTGCTGAAGGTGAAATAAGAAATTAAAAATCCTGTTTCTTCCAGGCCATCCCCTAGGCCAGATCCTATAACTATATTTAATATAAAATTTTAAAAAATTGTATTTATTTAACACTAAATAGCACTAAGCAAGATAAGCAAATTATTTACTTATAACTAGGAGTCAAAAGAAAAAATGTTATGCTCAGGCTTGTGGACCCTTGGGCCAACGGGAGGATGGTATACCTTAGGAGGAAAATCCGTAGGTTCTCCCATCGGGTGGCGAGGCAGAACAGAAGATGCGACCAGCTGACCCTCGGCACTGTAGACTGAGGTGACTTGAGGAAGCAGATGGAGAGTCGTGACGTCAAGGAAAAGAACAGAGTCTTCGCCACTGGAAGTCCGCGGTCCCCCCAGGAGGAGCCCATAGGGACCTGGGCCGCTGGGACTTAGGTGGGCCCTTGGAGACGATGGTCTGGAAGAAGTCCGAGGTCATGTGCCAGAGGGTCGCCATTTACCAGTCCGAGGTCGTTAACCAAGGGTTCTCCACTTGCCAGTCCGAAGTCACACACCAGGAATCACCGCTTGCCAATCCGAAGTCACACACCAGTAACACCAAGACAAGACAGGAACAAGGATCTGAAGTACAAAACTCACCGAAGCAAGCAGACCTGACTACGTGGGACGTTGCCTAGTCAAGGAATGGGCAGAGGAAGCTTCCCTTTATACTTCCTCTACTCTGGCCCATTAGAGACAGCTGTGAGTAGTTAAGGGGCCTGGCCCCTTTAAATCTGTGGAAGAGGCGTGGCCTTGCGTCTAAAGATGGCGGCGGCCATCTTGGATTACCTCCGCGAGGGAGGAGCGGGGATGACTCCCCACCCGGCGGCCAGACCGGGGACCTGCGCCAGGGCGACGGGCACTGGCCCAGGGGCATGACTAGGAGCTGCCGCGGCGGGTCACCACGGCGGGTGAGGTAGGGTGCCGCGCCCGTGGCCGTCCTTGGGTGCGGAACACAACAAAAAAAATGCAAATTTTCAACACTCTGTAGTGCCTTTATTCCCTTGGTGCCCTATGCACCTGCCTGTTTTGCTTAATAGTTAATCCAGGGCTGTCCCTAGGAAATAGCAGCAAAACGGTGATGTTGAGACAGCAATACAGGGAGCTTTCGAAGCTATCTCTCACTGCCATAACCAGCAGTCACATCACTCAGCGACCCTAGGAACGGCGGGGTTCAATGCAGTTGCATTGATTGCTATAACCTTAAATTGGCCCTGAAGAAGCCAAAGACAGCAGAGAGAGAAGGTTGTGTGTTTCTGTGTACGTTTGTGTGAGGTTTCTTGTTGTTCTGGTTGCAGCTGCTTAGGCCTGTAAAGGGACTGACTTCCACTGCTCAGGGTGTAGAGAGCTGGTGCTTCTGCAAACTGACTATGACAGCATGACAGTTTTCCAAGGTTTTGGTAAAATCTTAGGACCTGTCAGGGGCATTGGCACTGTGTGATAGCACCATCTAGTATAGCCTCCTCAAAAGAAAGAAAGACATGCTGCACATGACCTTACTTCAGTCCTGTTTGTTATTGTTAGGGCCCTTTATCTAGTGTATTCTCCCGTTTGTATTCAGGAGCCTCCTCCTCTCTCTGCTGGAACTTCACTGCGTGAGCTAATTCTGTTCCAGTCCTTTCTATCTCTGTTCTTCCCTCTCAGCCACCTCTGGCTTTTTGACTGATCTTATATGATGATGCTGATGAACGGGGTTAGAGTCCTGAACACTCATCCATCAAAATGATAGGAGAACCCAAGAATCCAAAATTACTTAATTCCCCAGCCTTCAAGCTTGATGACTCTTTAACTCATCCAGCTGCTATATGTAGGGCCAGATGTGCTAAGCTTTTCTCACATAGACACGAAATAGGAAAATCCTTTAGTACATTTTTGGCCCTTCATGAGGTGTAACTGGCTGACCAACTGCTCTGTGCTAGCAGGCCTGCCTCCATTTCTGGTATGCTAACTTCACCTTTCCATCAGGTTGATACTGTAACGTGCGGTTGAAGATTTCCCGTCTGTAACGTGCTGGGAGCGCACAATTCGGACGCGTAAGGCAATTCAGCGATACAGTCTCCAGTTTCACGCGTCCTTAGCGCTTCTTAAAACAGCCGCATAACCCTTTCCGCACGCAGCATGTATATGATATGTAAATGAACGAATTAGCTGTATAATGAAGGAATTAGCTATTCCCCTCCGATACTGTGATGCGCGCTCAGATTATCTCCTTTGTAACCCGCTATTTTGCCGCGTCCTTAACCTGTTAGTTTACCGCCACCCTCTACTTGGTGTTAGTGTGGTGTTAGTGTGGTGTTCGAAAATTAAAACGGGAATAAAGTGTAAAAAATGGTGTAAAAAAAGTGTAAAAACATTGCTTACCTGCCCTGGCCCCGTCCGGTCTCCGGTGCAGCCCCAGTCCTGTCTCCTCCTCCCGAAGCAAAAAAAAAAACAAAAAATGAAAAAGTAGCAAGGCTCGGGCCTGCTACGATAGTCCCTTCTCCTTTCTCCTCTCCTCCCGATTTCGACGCTCAAGGCGGCCGGGTGGGCGTGCATTCATCCAGGCAGAGGGAGCCGGCGGCAAAAGCGGCCTCCGGCTCCCTCTGCCTGGATGAATGCACGGCCCCCGCTGGCAGCGAATGAATGCCCGTGTGATTTTGGCGCTCAAGGCGTGACGTCACGTCATGTGACTGCCTTGAGCGCCGAAATCGCACGGGCATTCATTCGCTGCCAGCGGGGGCCGTGCATTCATCCAGGCAGAGGTAGCTGGAGGCCGCTTTCGCCGCCGGCTCCCTCTGTCTGGATGAATGCACGCCCACCCGGCTGCCTTGAGCACCGAAATCGGGAGAAGAGGAGAAGGGAGAAGGGAGAAGGGACTACCGTAGCAGGCCCGAGCCTTGCTACTTTTTCAGTTTTTTTTTTGCTTCGGGAGGAGGAGACAGGACTGGGGCTGCACCGGAGACCGGACGGGGCCAGGGCAGGTGAGCGGGGGCTGGGGGATAGTTTGCCGAGCATCGGGGAACATAACTGTCCACTTCCTGGTACCTGTCATTTCAAATGTCATTTGAAATGACATTTGAAATGACAGATACCAGCGCGGCCGTGAAGCGTTAGGCCCGCGAACCCAGGATACTGTATAGGCGCTCTATACAGTAAAATGGGTTGCGCGGGCCTAACACTTGCCTAAGGCTTCGCAGCCGCGGCATGCATTTGCATGCATTTTGAAGAGAGTATCGAGCGGTAGGTGAAGAGAACTGTGCGTGCGGGGAACGAGGGTGCGCCTGACACTGCCGCACTGTTTCTACCGCGGCCTTAGAGTATCGACCTGCATGTTACTTAGAGATATGCATGGGAAAAACTTTTTGCTTTGTTGCCATTTTTGTTTTGTTTTTCATTTGAGCACACACAAATCATTCTAGCATGCACTAAAAGTATTTAATGTGCCCTAAACCATTTATCACATACTAAAATGCAAAAGAAAAAAGAAGTTAAAATGTGTTATATTTTCTGTATCCTGAAACAAAACAACAAATGCTGGTGTTTCCATATCATTTTAAGCAACTGGATGTCCCAAATATTACCTAAGCCACTCCCTGACCTAGAGGGGTTTGGGTTAATCCGTAGATGCTTTTCCATCTGCTCCCACAATACTTACTATTTAGTAGGGGCTTGAATGAATACCATCCCATTAATGCTACCCTAACAATAAAAGAAGGATCAGTAAAACTTAACTTGGCCCTGGCTCCCTTACAATGCAACTTAAGGGTCTGATTTTAAAAAGCATTTACTCGAGTAAGTGGGTTTTTGATAATGTCATTGAACTGAACATAGGAAGTACTCGCATAAGTGCATGTCACTCAAGTAAATGACTTTGGAAAATTGCTACGGTAGTATGTTACATTTACATGCTTAACTTCTTTGAAAATGACCTCCTAAGTTAGCAAATCCACCAGTTGCTGTCTTCATTAACACATTAACTCTTTATTTATATTTTTTAAAGAATAATATACAAGCATTAAACTTATAGAGCAATATTAGCCAGAAATACAAGAAAAAAGTATTTAGCATTCATTACAAAAGATGAAAAGAAAACAAGCAGCTCTGTGCTATGATAATCCAACATAAAAGATGGGAGAGACCAGAAACAAGGGAGTGATAATAATAATAAGCAAATATAAAGAAAAATCTACCATGTGCAGAACTGACCCAAACTTCACAGTCCTAACACCACAATTCAGACAGTATTGGGATCTTCTTCCCTAGCAGTTCTCAAATCCAAAAATAACAAAGCTGTGAAGGCTCAAAAAATACATATTTCTCTGAAACAAGAAAGATTAAACAGTTACATGGGAAACGTAATAAAAAACATGCACCCAAGTCCACCACTTCGTTATGCATAACCAATAATTTCTCCTTCTCCCTGGGTTGCCCTAGAAAAATCAGGGAAAACTCAAACTTTAAACCCCATAAAAGGTAACTGAGCACCACGAGTGAAAGGTCTAACCAAATTTCAGTCCATATATGAGGCAAATCTAACCAGCAAAGTGGCTCTATGTTCTTCATCAATTACTGTTGAATTCTAAACAGCAGAGATATCCACTTCCACAGATTCTCCTGGAGCATCAATCACAGGCCTAGTTCTAGTAGGAACTAGGAAGACAATAAGGGGTACGTTAAAAAAAAAAAGTGCAAGCGCGTACTTTTGTTCGCGCACCAGGTGCAAACAAAAGTATGCCGGATTTCAATAGATACGCACGTAGCCGCGCATATCTTTTAAAATCTGGGGTTAGCACGAGCAAGGGGGTGCACATTTGTGTACCTTGCGCGCGCCGAGCCCTGCGCCGCTGTCCGTTCCCTCCGAGGCTGCTTCGAAATCGGAGTGGCCTTGGAGGGAACTTTCTTTCCGCCTCCCCCCACCTTTGCCTCCCTTCCCCTACCTAACCCACCCTCCCAACCCTATCTAATCCCCCCTACCTTTATCGCAAAAGTTACGCCTGCCCGAAGCAGGCGTAACTCGCGTGCACCGGTGGCCCGCTGGCGCGTCATCACCCGACCCAGGGACTGGTCCGGAGGCCTCGGCCATGCCCCCCGGAACGCCCCCAGGCCGGCACTACACCTTCAGGAACGCCCCCCGGAACCCCCCGAACGTTGCGCCGCTCCCCGACACGCCCCTGACATGCTCCCCCTAGCAAAGCCCTGGGACTTACGTGCGTCCTGGGGCTTGCACAAGCCGCCGAGCCTATGCAAAATAGGCTCGGCGCGCGCAGGGGGGGTTTTAAGGGTTACGCGCGTAACTTATGCGCGTAACCCTTTTAAAATCCGCCCCTAAATGTTTACAATGGAGGGAGTTGCTTCATCGGAGATCCCCAAAACACTGCACATATAGGGGTACATTTTATAAAAAAGCGCAAGTGCGTACTTTTGTTCGCGCACCAGGCGCAAACAAAAGTACGCCGGATTTTTATAAGATACGCGTGTAGCCGCACGTATCTTATAAAATCCGGGGTCGGCGCGCGCAAGGGGGTGCACATTTGTGCACCTTGCACACGACGAGCCCTGCGCGCACTGCCTGCTCGAGACAGGCGTAACTCGCGCGTGTGGACCGGCTGCCGGCGCGCCAGGTTCCGGTCCGGGGGCTGGTCCGGAGGCCGCGGCCACGCCCCCTGGAATGCTCCTGGGCCAGAACCACGCCCGTGGCCACGCCCTGGAACACCCCCGAATGACGCGCCGCCGTGACACTCCCCCGACATGCCCCCCAGGACAGCCCCGGGACTTATGCATGTCCCGGTGCTTGTGCGCGCTGCCAAGCCTATGGAAAATAGGCTCGGCGCGCACAGGGGGGGTTTGGGGTAGGTTTTCAGGGGTTACACGCGTACGTTACGTGCCTAACCCTTTGAAAATCTACCCCATAAGATTTAAATAGTTCTGAAAGGTAAATCTTTGAAACAACCAGAAAATTAATTATACGCAATTTAATTCTCTAACTGAATTTTCGAAGTTCTCAATCCTCCGAGAGAAAAACAACCTTATCTTGAAGTAAAGAGACCTCAACGGTAGAAATTCTATCTGTAGCTTGCTTTAGATCTTGAATGGCTTTAGAATTAGAAGACACAGTAGCCTCTTGTATTTTGATATGAGAAAGGATATTATTTGTAGAAACAGTCAAAGAGGCTAAAGATTTCTCCATGGACGAGAGGAGTACCCACGTACTGTCTAGGGTGATAAGAGATGGCTTGTTGCTGGGCATAACCAGGGGTAGCAATGCCAGCGGATTCTGGGGAACATTAGATGTAACTACGCCTGAAAGAAAAATCTGACCAGCAGAAGAGGTACCCTCGGTATCCAAACGCAATGTTTCCGCATCATTCTGAACAACCTCTGCCAATGTGGACTCTGAAGGAATCTACGGCCTTCTCCTGTTTCCATCCAGGTCATTACTAAGACCTGGATGACTCCATGCAGGCACTGATACAGCAGAAGGAGCTGCAGGAGGAGATCTACTGTTAGGAGTCAAAGATACTTCGGCTTCTTGTCCCAGCTGAGGTCACTCCCTCGAATTTGCAGGCAATGGGGACCACCTCTGACTTTCATTAACATATTAAATAGATTTTGGCCAATATGTAAAAGGTCTACTCTATTTAGCTTATATAATTCCATTTAATCTAAGATTAATTAATTCTATTTTAACGCAAACCCTGTGTGCTTGAGTGCCACAGCCAGGTGGTACCTTTTAGCTCCTTTGTAGGTCCCCAAGCCCAATTCAAAAATGTCAATATCATACACTGTTGTTGGGTAGTTTAAATGCATTTTTTTTTCTTTAAGGTTAGTAGAAGCAGTATTCATACAGTTTTAGAGACTAACCCTTTCCAGACTTTTTACTGATTCAAACCTTTACAGTCCTTACTTGATCTCCAGGCCTCTAGTTTTGTTCTTATTTCAGTAACTTTTAGCTCGTTGATTATTAGAACCACCTGGATTAGATGGTGTGGAGAACTGGCCCACCCACTTCTCAGGGAGGCTTCTAAAATACTTGCTTTACAAACTCTACTTCCATGCTTCTCCCTAGGGCTGTGTTAACTCACATCATGTCAATGACCTTATTATCCTCTCCCAGCTGTTTTCTGGTTTGGCTTTCCCATGCCTTTATATTCCTATTCCTGGGAACAGAGCTTCCTTGGAACAGATCCTCCTGGCGTACCTTCCCTTGTAGGACTGCCATATCCTCCTATCCCTCTCATGAGCACCTCCACCTCCACCACCACCATATTAAACATTTTTCCTAATCCTATCTATTACTCTCTGACTTCTGACTCCTCTCCATACTAATCCAGGAATAACATGGAATCACACTAGAACCACAGAAGGCCACCCCACTCTTTGTTTTTCTTATCATCTTTCTACCCATTTCTGGGTGCCTTTGACCTTTACTTTGGTAGAATACTGCAGAGGATTGCCATTGCCTTCCACAACGCACACCACCTGATCATCCTTGGTAGTCTCCACCACTTTGCTTAGCTTCCTAGATTAAACAAGTTCATATGAGCATGTAATGGTAAACGGAACCTACTCTGAAGAGAGAGCTATGTTAAGTGGAGTGCCACAGGGATCAGTATTGGGACCAGTTCTGTTCAATATCTTTGTGAGCAACATTGTAGAAGGGATAGAAGGTAAAGTTTGACCAAGATCTGCAACAGAGTGGACATGCCTGAAGGAATAGAGAGAATGAAAAGTGATTTATGTAAGCTTGAAGAGTGGTTGAAGATTTGGCAGCTGTGATTCAATGCCAAGAAGTGAAGAGTCATGCATCTGGGATGAGGTAATCCAAAAGAGCTGTATGTGATGGGGAGTGAAAGACTGATGTGCACAGACCAAGAGCGGAACCTTGGGTAATAATGACTGGTGAGTTGAAGATAGCGAAGCAATGTGACAAGGCGATAGCTAAAGCCAGAAGAATGTTGAGCTGCATAGAAAGAGGAATAAGCAGTAAGAAAAAGGAGGTTGTGATGCCCTTGTACAGGTCCTTGGTGAGGCCTCATCTCGAGTACTGTGTTCAGGGAAGAGACAGGATGGATGTGGTCCAGAGAAGGCCTACCAAAATGGTCTGGGGTCAGATTCAGAAAACCTATGAGGCAAGGCTGAAGGATCTGAATATGTATATCATGGAAGAGAGGAGGCACAGGGGAGATATAAAACAGACCTTCAGATACCTGAAAGATTTTAATGATGTACAAACTTCAAACCTTTTCCATTAGAAAAAAATCAGTAGAACTAGGGTTTAGGAGATAAAAGTCCAAGGAGGACGTCTCAGAACTAAAATCAGAAAATACTTCTTCATGGAGAGGATGGTGGATGCCTGGAATGACTTTTCAGAGGAGGTGGTGAAGAACAAAACAGTGAAAGAATTCAAAGGGGCATGGGATAAATACTAGGGGTGTGCATTCGTTTTGACCGCATATGTAAAACGCAACTTTTTTTTTTTTTAACTTAAAAAAGTGATGAGGCGAAAACGATCGGATTTCCAACGTATTCAACATAGCTATGTTGAATACGTTGGAAATCGCGATTGTTGATCCTAAATAAAAATTTAAACCCCTCAGCCTCCTTAATCCCCCCCCAAGACTTACCAAAACTCCCTGGTGGTCCAGCGGGGAGTCAGGACGCCATTTCTGTATTCCTTTGCGAGGAGCACGTGACGTCCGCGTTCGTTGCGCCTCATCACTTAAAAAAGTGATGAGGCGCAACAACAAAAAGTTTATGTTCATAAGTCCATAAGTCGAAGGTGAGGGTCAATTTCGGTCAATATGGACATATGTAGAATTCCATAAGTTGAGGCTATGTCCATACGTGCACCGGTTCCCTAAATAAAAATTTAAACCCCTCACCCTCCTTAATCCCCCCCCCAAGACTTACCAAAACTCCCTGGTGGTCCAGCGGGGAGTCAAGAAGCCATTCCTGTATTCCTTTGCGAGGAACACGTGACGTCAGCGTCACGTCGGAGTGACGCTGACGTCACGTGATTCACCGCGCCTCCGCTCCCGGACCCCCGCTGGACACAACCGGAACTTTTGGCCAGCTTGGGGGGGTCAGGAGGCCCCCCTAAGCTGGCCAAAAGTTCCAACTTATTCAACATAGCTATGTTGAATAAGTTGGAAATCGCGATCGTTGCGCCTCATCACTTTTTTAAGTTAAAAAAAAGAAAAAAGTTGCGTTTTACATATGCGTTCAAAACGAATGCACACCCCTAATTTTTATAGGTTATCATAAGACTTGGGGATACCTGCACAGAGCAGCAGTTGCTCAGACGAGGATTCAGGAACAAGGTACTGAAGACAAGGATTCAAGATCAAGTACTAGGTTGGGGCTGCGACGCAGCGCACCCTACACAGCCCACCCACGAGGCTGGTCGCGGACCATGCTGGATGCGGGGCAGACTCCAGACGAGAAGTGAAGCAAGTGCGAGGAACACGTCCCAGATACTGTAGAGGCCTGCACCGGGGCACGCCCTACACAGCCGCCTGTGGCTGGTCGTGGACCACACTGAAGCAGCGCAGGTTCCGGCAGCGTCTAACACATGGACGGAGCAGACACAAGGGAATCCGAGGGTCAGGACAAGATTCAGGACACAGGACCAGCTTGGGCTGCAGACGAGAAGGCAGGCCTTGTACCAGAAGAGCATTACACAGCCCCCCATGGGCTGGTCACGGACCACAATGGTTGCACACCAGGAAAGGTGGACGTAGGAACCTGGGAACTGGTTGCAGAGGCAAAGACAAGAACATCAGGACCAAGACATGAGGAACATCAGAACTGGAACGTGGAACAAAAAGCCTGGAACATGGAACATCGGGAATGGAACATGGAACATCGGGAGAGACCAGGAACAAGGTGACGAGGGATCCCATGAAGAACAAGGAAATGCCAGGTAGGAGCAGGAAGCAGGAAACTAAGGAGGACTAGCCCATTGCCAAGCCATCGGAGAAATGACGACTGAACCCTTTTATAGGGCTGAAGATGGAGACGCCCAGGGAGGAGTCCAGAGGTGGGACCTGGGGAATATCTGGACGTGGGCCCTTTAAATCACTGAGAGAGGCGTGGCCTCGCGCCTAGGAAGCAGGAAACAGGAAGCAGGACCATGGACCGCGGCCATGCTACTGACGAACAGGGCTGGGCCGAGGAACAGGCCCCGATGGAGGAGGTGGCTCCCTGCCGCACAGATGAGGCAGGGATGGAGCAATGGTGGTGTCCATGCCGCTGAGGAGCAGGTCTCCAGACCTGCAAGAAGACGGCGTTGGTGGTGGCCATGCCGCTGAAGGGCAGACTGAAGACGGCAGCTCCCTGCCACGGTGAAGAGAAAACAGGGCAGACATCAGCGGCCTCCGTGCCATGAAGGAAAGACAGGCTGGAGGTAAGAGGCTGCCCATAGCTCTGGCTGCGGGCAGCATCACAACACTGACAGGGGCACTGGCTACAATGCTCACCCATGTTAACCATGGGCCCCCCTCCAAACCTCAGTTTTGGTTAAGGAGGTTATGGAGCCTGTTTTCCCAGATTATCTTTTATCGCAATGATGCATTTCTGTTTCTAATTGGTATCTTTTTCAATTTTGCCAATAATTGGTTTGTTTTTTTCCCGAAAACTCTTTAACTGTGGTAACCTCTCTGTCCTTGTACTAAGCCTTGGACTTGTGTCAAAGAAAGTGCAACACATAGTTAAATTGCAGTCAATATTCAGTCAATAAAGCAAAGTTCATTTGTTAGATAGCAAGAGTTGCTGGATAATCATTTTTAGTATGAAAGTTTCTGTTTAGGTTTTTTCTAATTTCCTATTAAAGTTCATGGTTACATGCATGCATATAAAAATGTAGGGCTCTGATCTCAAATGTAATCAAAACCAGGGCTACTTTTCAGGGGGTACTGCTGGTACTGAGAACCAGCACCTTTTCCCTCCACCTGCTTGATTGTGGTCCCTCAATAAACATCCTGCATATGCATTCGGGCAAAGCAAATGCAAAACTATTGTCTGAACCTCTTGTGCATTTATTTCTGAATATGTATACAACTTCTAAATTCAATCAGGCCCAGACGCAAATGAAGCTGTGCAAACAAAAGGGCCTATTTACTAAAGCTCGTGCATTAAATAACTGGCGGGCCGATACAGTGCAGTGCGCTCTGACGGAGCGCACTGTTAACCCGCCATTGCACACGCGTTTTCCCTTACCCCTTATTCAGTAAGGGACGGAAAACGTGCGTCCAATCCCCCGAACCTAATAGCACCCGCAACATGCAAATGCATGTTGATGGCCCTATTAGGTATTCCCACGCAATTCAGAAAACAAAATGTGCAGCCAAGCCGCACATTTTGCTTTCAGAAATTAGCGCCTACCCAAAGGTAGGCGCTAATTTCTTCGGGCACTGGGAAAGTGCACAGAAAAGCAGTAAAAACTGCTTTTCTGTGCACCCTCCGACTTAATATCATGGCGATATTAAGTCGGAGGTCCGGAAACTTTCCAAAAGTAAAAAAATAAAAAATAAAAAAATTTGAAGTCGGCCCGTGGTTGTCGGGTTGAAAACCGGACGCTGAATTTTGCCGTGTCAGCGGGCTCGAGAACCGACGCCGGCAAAATTGAGCGTCGGCTGTCAAACCCGCTGACAGCCGCCGCTCCGGTCCAAAAGGAGGCGCTAGAGACACGCTAGTGTCCCTAGCGCCTCCTTTTACCTGGTTTTACCGCCGGGCCTAATTAGCATACGGAATCGCGCGCACTTTCCCGCAGACTTTACTGAATCGGCCGTTGGTTAGGCAGCCGTAATGCAAAATTCTTTTAATGAGCTGCATCTCATGCATATTCATGAAAAACAGAATGTTAATATTAAAATGAGTTACAGCAAAACCCATTAAGCTCTAAGATTTGTGTTATCTCACCAGCTAAAGCAAAAATGTAACTACATCTTTACATCATTTCAGTGTAATTTGATATCAGCTGATGAGGTTTTTTGAAATTAGTAATTGGTACTCTGTTATCCAGTTTATGATGACCAATTATCTTTTTACATTTAGTGCTCTCTTTATTTGATTAGATACATATTAATGTACACATTCACATTTTAATTTTCCCAGTAATTGCTTATGCGTATTTCTGTTTTACTTCTACACAAAAAAGCAGCAGTAAAATAAAATATCAAATGCAGAAATGACACACTAGATCAGGGATAGCCCACTCCAGTCCTGGAGAGCCATACACAGGTCTGGTTTTCAGGATATCCACAATGAATATGCAAGAGATAGATTTATATTTAGTGGAAGCAGTGCTTGCAAATATACCTCATGCATATATCTATCTCATGCATATTCATTGTGGATATCCTGAAAATGAGGCCTGTTTGTGGCTCTCCAGGAGTTGCCTAACCCTGCACTAGATGAATATCTATTTCTTTTATTTTGAGCTTGGTAGCTTCCTCCTGCCACCTCAATGGGATCCAACTTCTTCTGCGCTATGTGGCCATGAGCATTCATTCACAACTACCCAGGGAGTTTTCTCTTATTTTATATCCCCGTCAGATTCATTAAGCCCTGTCATTGAGGCAGCAGTGCTTAGTCAGAGGCCACGTAGTAGGGCCCCCTTCCTGACCCTTGCAATCATAGGCCCTAAATCCAGCCACTAGGTGTCATCATTGTATAATAACTGTGACTCCCTCTCCCTCAGAGGTGGTAGTCCCTACCTCTGTAGCATCCCTAGCCCCGATCAATCCGGAGATCAGAAGACCTGGCTCGGTAATCAGAACCAGATCCTCTGCATGGCACTAAATAGTAGAAATGTGCTTTGTTTTGTTTCATTTTGTTTGTTAGCATGCACTAAAATGTCTAGCATACTCTAAACTTTTAGTGCATGCTAAATGGGTTTTAACAAGTGCTAAATGGTTTTAAGGTGTACGCAAACTACTTAGTGTGCACTGAAAACAAAGCAAAACAAAAAAATATGAACTCACACCAACAAAACAAAATGAAAAAAAAAAAAATCCCACATATATTTTTCCTCAACGCACCCCTACTGCATAGCATTACCACTAAGCTACTCGGCTGCCACATATTTGTTTCTGATATTGCTAGCTGCTGGACCTGATTTAGACTTGCTTAGTTGTTGGCGGTGAATGAATAGAAACTGCACTAGTGAAAAGTGTGTTGCATTTAGTGCAATATAGGTGTTCCCATGTAAATCAGAGCCACTATCTCAAAATGCAGGCGTGCACCGTCCAACATGGCTGGATCATTAGCCCCTAGGAAAAGAAGGTGCTACTGTACTTTAGGAAAAGGCGCTTGCTGTTATATAAATCATGCTAACATAAGCAGTGTTCAGCTTTTCCCACACAGCTTGCTGCTTTTTCAAGCAAAGACATGGGTTGCTGTAAGGGAGTCGCCAGAGCACTAAGTAAAGGAGCTTATTGCCCATTACAGAATAACATGTTTTGATAGAGGAGCTTTGCGGGTGTTTGTTTAATTTGGATGGGGATGGAGGCTCAAGGTTTACTACATTAATGTTTTGGTGTCATCAACAAGTTATAATGCATATTGACTTTAGTGTTGAGGTCTGATGCACCGCCTAAGCAGCAAATGCCTGTTGAAGAGTATTATAACTTGGCAAGAGTATTCCTTTCATGGAGTGTTTGCTGTGTGGGCAGTAGGCCAAAGCCAGGAATAAGTGAACATTTAATAAAATATGTTTGTGAACTCCATTCAGTTGGCTGCTGTGTGCTCAGTTTGTGGATATTTATCCACATGCATAAGTGGGCAAAATGGAAATTACTGCTCCCCCACACCTATATTGTGCTCAAATTAATTTCATTTGCTAGGTGAAAAAACTTAGGACCGACTGAAAAGCAAATGAAATCCAAGAATCTGCAAACCAACAAGTATAGAAATTCTCAAACAAATCAAGTGGGCTCAAATAACACAATAGCTGTGAATTTTTCTCACAGAATGAATTTGTCAGAATGTATATAATTTTGTGTGGAAACTGTGAGAACCTATAGAAAGATACTATATGCCTTGTATGCACAATTTACCCGTAATTTATATGGACAGAAAAGCCTCTGTGTGAACCTTAGTTCATACGTTCATAGTTATGTTATACATTCACCCTAAAGGCTTTTGCTTTATTATGTCTAGCTGTTTTGTTTGATTGCTTTGTTTCTCTTACATTAAATTGCTTATGTATGTTTTGTCTGCATGCTACCTAGAGCTGTTGTCATAGCAGGATCATATTTATATATTGAGCGTCCATAGGCAGCGGGTGAGGGAGTTGGTCCGACCCCCACAGCCACCTCAAAGTTATCAGCAATATGGGAGGTTGTGAAGTAGAGAGGGTAAGGGACTGACTTCCCCTATTTTCTCATCTCTCTGGTCCTCCTCCTACGTTCAGCTCCAGCAGTAGCCTCCAGCTGCTGGTCATGCTCTCATTAGGCTCTGCAGCACCCTGACCCCCTCCTCCCACGTGGGCTTCCTGTTACTATGGAAACCAATGTGAGGGTCGGGGCTACTGAAGGGCCTTATGAACACAGCCAGCAGCTGGAGGCGCCTCACTGAATTTTCTTTTTTAAATTGTATTGCTGCTACAGCTAGAGCTGAGCATCGCCACGACTCAGAGGTAGGTCCAAATAGAAACATGGGAACCTTGGCAATGCTCTGGCTCGTATAAACTTTTGATGCTGGAGGTTATTGCCTATGTTGCCTGCACTTAAATCCAGGCCTGGGTCATTGGTGGCCTATAAATGGTTTTAAATAAATAGATAAAAAAGGAAGTAGGCTTCTGGCTTGTGGTGTTCTGAGGGGGGATATGATAAAGACCTACAAAATCATTAAAGGACTTGAACAGGTTAATGTAAATTGGTTATTTACTTTCTCAGATAAAAGAAGGACTAGGGGGCACTCCATGAAGTTAGCAAGTAGCTCATTTAAAACAAACAGAAGAAAATTCTTTTTCACTCAGTGCATAGTTAAACTCTGGAATTCATTGCCAGAGGATGTGGTTATGATTGTGCAACTGGGTTTAAAAAAGGTTTGAATAAGTTCCTAGTGGAAAAATCCATAAACTGCTATTAATTAATAAGCAATAGTAGCTTGAGATCTATTTAATGTTTGGGTACTTGCCAGGTACTTGTGACTTGGATTGGCCACTGTTGAAATCAGGATGCTGGGCTTGATGGACCCTTAGTCTGACCCAGTATGGCATGTTCTTATGATCTTATGTTTTTATCTTATGGTCTTACAGAAGTTGGCTGTTGCAAAATTATATTCTAATATATATGAGAATAACCTTAGGTAAAAAACCTCTGTAATTTAGAGTTTAGAACATAACATAGTACATGATAGTAGATAAAATCAAAATGGTGCATCCAATCTGCCCAGCCAAGTGTTTAGGGATGTAACTTCTGCTTTGTACAGGTAATCCCCGTGCAGAAAAATAACCACAGGGTATCCCAGAGCTTCATTTTCATCCTCTTGCCAATAGAGATCTTCTCTGCTTATCCCACACTCTTTTGAATTCCATCCAGTTCTTTGGAGTTAATTTTCAAAAGGATTTACGGACTTAAAACTGGGTTTTACACATGTAAATACACTTTACATGCATAAATGGGTTTTTGAAAATTGCCACGTGTTAGTCCTGTTGTGATCCTGCCCGTGAGAAGCATGGGCAGGCTCTTACCTTCACAGCCAGTCGGGCTGCTGACGCTGCTTGCTTCCTCCCTGAATCAGCTGGGGCTGTCCCCGCAGCTGTTCCTGCCTTCTCCCGATGTGCTGCTGCGATCCCGGGCCCTTGAGTCAGCAGGCCGTCTCTGCTGGTGCCTGCTACAGTCCGGGTCCTTGCCTGGCTGGGAAGCCGTCCCTGCCAGTGCCTGCAGCCTGCTATAGCTCCCTACTCTGCCTGTAGTCTTACCTCTCCTCCTGGGGCTGTCTTCACGGCATGGAGCCGTTCCTGCAGTCAGCCCTTCTCCTGCTTCAGTCCTTGCAGCTCTCTGTTCTCTCTGCCGGTGCCTGCAGCCAGCCTTACCTCTCTCTGCTACTTCCTGCTTCTGCCCTTGCAGCTGGGAGCTGCTCCACTGACCTGCCTTCACCCAGCTCCAGCCCAGGGCTGCTCCACTGCTTCCTTGGGTCCTCCACGTGGCTGAGGACGCCACCAGCTTCCAGCTCTTCTCTCCAGCTCCCTAGGGCGCAGGCGCGCGCCTCTCTGCTCCTCTTAAAGGGCCAGCCAGGTGTGGCCCCCTGCTGACCCCTCCCTGGGCGTTGCCACCTCAGCCCTACTAAAGGGCTCAGCTTCCAGTCTGACTTTGCCTTCGCAAGGAATTGGTCACTCCTGAGATCCTTTGCTCCAGGAAGTTGTCCGTGTTCCAGCACTTCTGCAAGGTCCTGTGTTTCTTGTTACCTGTCGGAGCTCCTCGTCCAGTCCTGATGTCTGCTTGCCGTTCCAGTCCCAAGGTCTGTCTTTTGATCCAGTACTCGTGTTCCAGTCCTGATGTTCCTGCTGTTTCAGATGTCCATGTTCCAGCCCTGAGGTGTGTCTCCTGTTCCAGTATCTGTGTTCCAGTCCTGTTGTTCCTGCTGTTCCAGATGTCCTTGTTCCAGCACTGAGGTCTGTCTTAATCCTTGTTCCTGATCCTGATGCTTTAACCTGCCTTGTGCTGCCAGGAGTGCAGCGAATCCTTGCCTTGTGCTGCCAGGAGTGCAGCGAATCCTTGCCTTGTGCTGCCAGGAGTGCAGCGTATCCTTGCCTTGTGCTGCCAGGAGTGCAGCGAACCTGCTTCCTCTTTCCTGTGCTCTCCTGCTCTCTGCGTGGTCCGCGACCAGCCTTCCAGGGCTGAGTAGGGCGCACATGAGGCAGGGTGGTCCGCAACTCAGTCCCGCGGGTGGTCTGAGTAGGGCGCCCTGAGGGACAGTGCCTTGTCTTCTTCAGCCCTCGTTCCTGACTCCACCTCTGTGCATCCAGTACCTCGTCCTGAGTCCACGTCTGTGCCTGTCCACGTCTTTGCATCCTGCACCTCGTTCCTAAAGTCCACGTCTATGCCTGAGTCTACGTCGTTCCTGAGTCTCGTCTGAATCCATGTTCCAGTCTTCGCTGCCCTGGCCTCCATCCGGCCTGCCGCTTCGTGCCGTACCCTGCGGCAGGTCCGAAAGGGCTAGGAACAGTCGGAGGACTGTTCACAAGACCAACATTGCGTTGTTGGGTCTTCCGAAGCATGCAGGTCCGGAGGAGGGCCTGTCTTCCATGTCACTCCAGCCCTGCTCCCGTCCAGCCCATGCTCGGGCATGCCACGCCTCCCGCGGCACCTCTTCAGAGCCCTCTGGGGTCGAGCCGTGGCCCAAGGATACACATCACCCAGGAGTGGGATCGCTCTCCTAGCGCTCCACAACAAGTCCTTTGAAAATTACCTCCTTCATATTTTATTGACTGTTGTAAACCGCTCCGAGCATACGGTATGAAGTAGTATATAAATTGTAATAAATAAACTTACATTTTATGCCTTCTATACCTACTTCAGGGGGGGCATTCCAGGTATCCCTCACCCTTTCCATGAAAAAATATTTCCTGATGCTGTTCCTGAGCCTGCACCCTTACTTCTACAGTTTCCTTTCCAGGTGTCTGGTTATTCCACAGAAATATTCCTGCCAAAATCTGGGGTATAAAGGTCCTCTAAATTGATCAGGAAAGCTGGAGAAGAGGATCTGTCCACACTGGGCAATTATTTATGGACAGCCTAGACATCAGTTGCTTCCTGGAAACACCTACTGAAGCAAAAATAACTTCTATTACTTTGATGGCATCATGTTAAAAAACTCAAGCAAAATTGGACCTTTTAAAAAAATAAATGTTTTTTATATAAAAGAGAAGAGGGCTGGGAAAAGTTGTTAGGTTAGAAACAGTTCGGGTTACTATATAGTGATTCTGAGTTACAAAATCATGGGAGGCAATTTTAAAAATTTTCACAGGTCTTTCGGTATCTACGGAATTGCAAGCACATTTTTAAGCTGATGCAATATTGTGTGCTCAGGCTAGTGCACTGGTTAACCTGCACTTGGATGTGCAAAATGAGCACCCCATGCAATAAAGCTATTAGAGCGTCCACAATGCGCACGCAACCCAGCGCGCCCCAAATAGTGCTGACTGTATTTAAATACCATTTAAATGACTTCATTACCTATTACCCCCCCGATGCAGTAAAGTACGTCCAAAACTTGTGCATCCACGAGTTTTTTATGTTTGAAATTTAGCACCAACTCTATTCCTGGCATTATTGTACTAGGAATAGCAATAGCTGATGACAGCATGTGAAGGCTTCACTGTCATTTAAACCATGGAATCTCTACATTTTCTCTTGCATGTGCAATTCAGATTAAGGACTTCCAGACAACGGAGGACAATTGTTCATGTAAATAATAATGAGCGAAGAGAAGAGGACCATGCTGGCCATGCAGTTGCACAGGCACAGGTTAGCAAAACAAATTGAAGAAATATTTTTTTTCATTGTGCATAATTAACCTCTGGAATTCGTTCCACAGTATAAGTGTTTACTGTGACAGGGTTTCCCAAAGGTTTGGATACGTTCCTAGAGGAGAAGTCCATAAACTGCTATTAATCAATATGGAAAACTAGCTTGTGATCTATTTAATGTTCCTGTATTTGCCAGGTACTTGTGATTTGGATAGGCCACTGTTGGACACAGGATGGTGGGCGTGATGAACCTTTGTTATGATCCCATGTGTCATTCCTTATGTTATATTCTTATGTTCCTAGGTACAGCCCAGAGCCATCTGTAGACCCTGCGAGCAGCTTATCGTTTGGCCACAGATAATCCTCCTTGTAAGACAGAAGTGGTATGAAGATACCATCTCAACTCTCAGGCAATTTTAACCCTTTATGAGGACTTGCAGAATGACATTGTCCCTCTCACCTCTTGCAACCATGCCGTCCCTGGGTTGGTGAAATTTCTGTGTGCTTTGCATTTCTTCACAACAGGAAGTTTCCAGAATATGGTTGGACTCATTGGCGGGGTGGATCAGTCCTCATTCTCATGGCACTTGGGACAAGCTTTGAGGGCAATGATGAACCACATGAGGCAGTATATTTACTATCCATAGGACCCGGCGCAAAACCAGGAGATCTGGCGTGGGTTCTGCGCAATAGCTGGGATGCCCAATATGTTGGGCATGATAGATTGCAAAAACAAAAAATGTGCAAGAACCCCTCTCACCAACTCCTATCAATGGCGTGAGACCCCTAGTCCTCTCACCAACTCCCATCACTGGCATGTGCCCTCTCTCCCTCTCGCCAGTTCCCATACTAAATATAAAAAAAATTTAATCAGCAAGAAAACATAAGCTAAAGGTCAGCATTATTAGAAAGCCTGTTGCTAGAGATATATCTTATGGGGTAGATTTTAAAAGCCCTGCGTGCGTAAATCCTGCCGGATTTACACGCGCAGGGCACTCGCGTGCCAGCGCGCCTATTTTGCATAGGCCGCAGGCGCACGCAAAGCCCCAGGATGTGTGTAAGTCCAGGGGTTTCATAAAAGGTGCGGGAGGGGGCGAGTCTGGGGGCGTGTCAGAAGTCCAGGAGTGTGTCCGGTGGGCATGTCTGGGGTGAGGGGGCAGTCCGAGGTGGATCCGGGGGCGTGACGATGGTTCGGGGGTGGGCCGGGAGGGCGGTCCTGAGTCCCCCGGCACTGCGGCCTGTGCCGGGGGATGGCGAGGCGGCGCGCGCAAGTTACGCCTGCTTCGAGCAGGCGTAACTTGCACAACAAAGGTGGGGGGGATTTAGTTAGGGCTGGGGGTGGGTTAGATAGGGGAAGGGAGGGGAAGGTGGGGGTACGCGGAAGGAAAGTTCCCTCCGAGGCCGCTCCGCGTATCTTATAAAATCCGGCTTACTTTTGTTTGCTCCGGTTGCACGAACAAAAGTACGCGCGCGTGTACTTTTTTAAGATCTACCCCATGTGCATAGGGCTGAAAAATGTGTTTTTCTATTTTTTATTAATTTTCAGGAGTTTTTTCCCCCCATGAATGTTCATTTGTGGAATGTTTGATTCATTTTCAATTGTGTGAAAAAGTGAATAAGTAAAAAATAAAGACCAAAAACAAACCAAAAAAAGAAAAGTAGAAAAGCAAACGTTGGCTCAGGTGGGGAGGGAGGGTGGAGGGCAGGAAGTAGCCAAGTGCCACCAAAGCAAGCATTTGATGTATGCTTCTTGGATGCAGAAAAGGAACTCCTGTACCAGCACGTCAGCGAGAACTATGAAGTGCTCTTCAGATCAAAGGCTTCCTCAGGTACAAAGAAAAGAATTTGGGAAAGGATCACACTTGACATCAGCTACCTGGCAGTCAGACAAGAGATGTTAAATAAATCCAGCACCACTGGCTTGACACATGCAGGGAAGTTAAAGAGAAGGCTACCAAAATCGAGGCATCATGCTGCAGGACTGGGGGTGGTCCAGGATGGACTCTTGTTTTGATCTCCATAGAGGAGCTCATCATATGCACTCTGCGCCCTGAAGTAGTGGATGGGGTACATACACTATACGGATAAAACACAGGCCAGGGAGAAGGTATGCTTTTTGAAAAGGCTACCATGTTTGCATTTGATGTTTCTCTTTTGGGCGCTTGGGTGGTTAACAGTTGAGAACTAAATAATGATCTGCAACTTGTGTCTCTCTATCCTTTTTTGCAACAACGTAGATTCACAACTGTGTACTGACGTGGAAGGAGAGACACAATCTTCTCCCACCCCAGAATTCACTTTTCTAATGCCAATGCAAGAGTCTTCCCCCACCCAGAAAGCCTGCTTGTAAAGGATAGCCAGCCTGATTACATTTAAAGCTGACAATGGAGGAGGTAGTACCAGAAACTCAGGATTTGGAGACAACAGTGGTCCCAGAGGAAGTGGAAGAGGATGTGGATAGCATGCTGCCCATCATTAGCCCTGATGGGCTGGCAGCAGACTTGGTGGTCAACCTGCTGTCTCTTCAGGAATGGTACAATGAGTCTTTCATCCAGGGTTGGAGGTCAATACACTCAATACTACTAGAAATGCCTCAGGAGAATGTAGAGGCAGTGTCTACTATGGCCAGCCTGATGAGCCAACATCAGTACCATCCGGGATGTAGATAATGCCTTGAGGTCAGGGAACCATGCATGAGTTTCATCAGTTTGCCTAATAAAATGTTTTTGTTGTGTGTGTGTGTGTGTGTAAGCAATGATTTATGGCTCTTATATATGGGCTCTGTTTTAGACCCAGGCTAAGACATCATTCTTGCACATACTCAGGATGAAGTCGTGGTGACATACCACATCCTATCTTACCCTAGGCCTCCACAAGAGCGAGTCTTCGGCCTGGATGTAGGCCTCGCCAGGGGATATCCACTGGACTGGATAAGTGGGTGCCAGGGGGAACCTTGCCCCAGAATTTTTCCAGATGGGAGGGATGGGTGGCTGATAAGGGAGGCCTTTGGAGGCTCAGGTTTATTTTTTTCATTCGTTTTTGGTCTTTATTTTTTATTCTTTGCTTTTTCACACTACTGAAAATGAGTCAGACATTCCACAAACCTGGAGAACTGAGTTCAGTTCTGAGGACTGTAGCTCAAAAAGGATAGAGACAGAAAGAAAACTGTCCAGAGAAAGGCAAAAAATGGTGTGGGATCTGCACTAAAAGACTTAAGAAATGAGACTGAAGGACCTAAAAATGTATACCCTGGAGGAGGAAAGGAAAGACAGGGGAGATATAATACAAACTTTAAATATCTTAAAAGTATAAATAACGTACAAGAATCAGACCTTTTTTCTGATGGAAAGGAAGCTGTAGAACTACGGGTCATGACATGAAACTCCAAGGAGGTAGACTCTGAATCAATATCAGGAAGAATTTCTTCATAGAAAGGGTGGAGGATGAATGGAATGCCGTCCTGGAAGAGAATGAAATGGGCTAAACACAGAGGATCCCTAATGGCTAAAGAATGTATATAAAGAAAAGAGGTAACCTTTATTAACTTTTAAGTGTAACATCTGTGAATGGGGGGGGAGCAGCCTACACAGATCAGCAGTTACTACCCTTAAAAGAAGGCATGGATGTAACCTGCATAGTGCAGCAGTTACTAAATAACTTGCTGGGCAGACTGGCTGGCTCAATGGGTCTTTGTCTGCCTTCATATACTATGTTATTATGTTACTATTATGTTCTTGTTCTTTTCCTTAACTATTTTTTATTTTATGTTGCACTTATAGAAACTCCTTTTTTCCTCTTTTCCATCTTCCTATAAATGTACTTTTTTTTCTCTCACATTCCAGAAAATATTTCTTATCTTAACTCAATTTAAACCTGATCCTTTTATTCAAAAAATTATAATTTCTTCAGATTAATTTGGATTATACATATGTTCATAAAGTCAATGGTGCTTAAGTGCAGATCTGTATAGCATATAAATCCAAACTAGATTAAAAAAAAAAAATTAGAACAGATATTCAGATTCATATCAAGCCAAATGACTTAGGTCTGTCCACACTGACTTGCGATTTCTCCTGGTTTAACTCTTAATTATTCAAAACTCAGAGTTCATTCAAACTTACATGCCTATTCCTAGACTGAATGCTAACAATAAGTGAATGAACAGACAATAACAAGAGCTGAAGCCTTGACAATGGGGGTCACCACTCTAACAAGTCTGCAAGTTTACAGTCTAGAATGGTAAAGCAGTGGGCAGAAAAATATAAAGAAAGCAAAAGTGTAATTGTTTTGAAATTGCAAAAAATAATGCCTGAGAGCCGTAGGCAGGCCGGCGACAGCTGGCGGAGGCCGCAAGTCTTCCCAACGGAGTCAATGTTGTGCAGAAAGAGGTGAGCTGGAGCGGTCGCAGCCATCTGCAACTGACAGGCGTATCACCTTCCTAACAGTTACTACCATAACCCAACTTGCTGGGCAGACTGGATGGATCATTTTGTCTTTATCTGCCGACATTTACTATGTTACTATGTTATGTTTTAATCCAGTCATTGGATTGACAGTCCTGGGCCAGGAGCCATGCGCGGGGGCTGCTTCCGAAATCCTGTGATCCTGGGTCCTGAATCTGGTTAATGGGTTTCACCTGTAAGTAATATCCATGACTCCCTACTCACCACTTCAGGGGCTGTGATGCTGCCTCTGTACCATCCCCAGCCATGGTTGACCCCGGGAGCGGAAGTCTTAACCCAGGCACCTTCCACATGGCAGTGCACAGAAATCACCATCTGAGCCACTGGGCTGGTGCATAATATAATGGCAGAAAATGGATCCAATGAATGTTTTTTTATTTCTGTAAGTAATACCACAGATCCTACATGAGCTCCGGTTTTATTTCCTCTTCACTACACACCCTCTGCTTTCCTTTCTGGAATTCAGATTCAATTTTTGTCCCCATCACAGTTCCATGCATTCACCACTCTTTCTAGGAAAAACTTCTTCCTTGCATTAATACTGAATCTATTCCCTCCAGGCTCTTGTTCTAGTGATATCATTATGTTATTATTTCCTGGAAGGAACACAAACATAAACAGTACAAGGAAAAAAAAAAGATACAATTTGTACAGAAAAAAAAGAAAGCATTATACTCATTGTGAGAGATATTGTAATATATACTTACTCTGTAAAATTTTACTTTCTTTATATAGGTCAGAAGCTGGAGGAAAAGATTAAACTTTAACCTCCACTTCAATCAAGAGTCATTCAACCCATGTTTTTGAAACTTAATAATTTTCACTGTGTTTGATTGTAAAACTGGTGAAATAGAGGTGAAGGTTTAAACTGTAGGTCTTTAACCTCTCACTCTTGCTATGTTTGCTTCTCTTAGGGGCCTTTGCTCTAGGAAGTCAATATTCAAACAGCTGCTGAACTGCCAAGATAACCGGCTAAGTTTAGTCGTTTATCTTTAGGAAAATTTTCAGCTGAACCTAACTGGGTAGATTTTCAACTGAAAGTAATTCTAAACCTATCTGGATACAATTTAGCCAGCTAAATTTAGGACACTCAGGCAGAACTGCCTGTACTTAACCAGCTAGCACTGAGAATCAGCACTAGCTGGCTCTCTATACAGTAAAATGGGTTGCGCGGGCCTAACGCTTCACGGACGCTTCTTAGACGCAGCTTGCATTTGCAAGCTATTTACATACAGGATCGAGCGGTAGGTGAGCTGCACTGTGCATGCGGCAACCGCGGGTACGCCAGGCACTAACGCAGCTCTTCCTACCGCTCGGTACTGGATTGACCTGAATGTCTTCATCTGAACACCTAGAGTCAACTGCAGCAGGGGATCAATCAGGGCTGATGCCACCCACTGTGTAAATCATACACTCACATGAGGTGGCAGCTTCATGGGGGAAGGGTAGTTGTCCCTCAGTCATCAGGAGAAGTGGGACGTGCAGAGCCCAAATGAATCTTCTCCCTCCATGCCCTCCTGACACCGGCACTTAGAGCATCCACTTCCTGAGCACGGGGGTGGCAGGAACCACCAGATTTATGTAATCCACGCAGCTCATACTGCAAGATTGGACCCATGCACAGGAAGCTGTTTTTCTGTTAAGTGTTGCTCTTCCCTGTGCGTGGAGAGAATATCCAGGAAAGGATGTAGAAGACTGTGGGCTAGAGATGATCAAAGGAATCCAGCAACAGCGATCCAGGAGCAGAGTGGGGGAGAGGAGAATATATCAACAACCTTCTGGCATAGAGGAAGGGAGAAGAATGCAAGGGGTGTCTTGGTGAGGGGTGGGGGTGGAAGGAGGGCTCTGATGCAGTAACACTTGGAAGGAGAATGCAGGAAGACCGTTCTAGAGGTGGGAAGGGAGTTGTAAGCAGAACTTTCTAGGGGAGACAGGATGTAGGGAGAGCCTACAGGTGGGAGGAGGAGGTGAGAAGACACTTCCAGGAGTGAGGATGGGGATGTGGTGGGAAGAGCTTTCTTTGAATTGGTGGATAGATTTGTGGGGAGGGCTTTCTGGGAATTAAGAGGAAAGATCAAATCTTTGATGAGGGACAGTGAGAGAGAGGCAGGATGAAGGAGAAACAGAGAGGACCCGGGATGGAGGGGGAAGGGAGGAGAGAAGGAATCAGGGACTGGGGGAGGGCTAGGGAGAAGAGGAAGCGGGATGGACAAAGGGAAGAGGATGTAGAGAGAGAGAAAGGGAACTGGTTATTGGGTGGAGGAGAGGGAGAGAGAGAAAAGATTCGTAAAGGAGGGAGGGGGTGAGAACTGGGGATGAGAGAGAGAGAAGCCTGGGTTTTGGAATATGGGGATGTTTGGAATCCAACAAGATAAGAAAGGAGGAAGGGGATCAGCAATGGAGAAGACAGCAAAGTCAAAAGCGGACAAAGGAAAAGGAATGGGGAAAGATCAACAGGCGGGAAGAGGAGACAAGGAAGAAGAGAAGAAAGAAACAAAAGAATAGAGCAAAAGATATATCCTAATTGCATACTTACTTGACTGCTATATTTAAGTTTTCGGCCTCTTCGTCCTTCTGGCTTTTCTGTTGTTTTAGTAATTTACATATAGGGAACATAGTCATGGCATATTAAGTCATTAATTGGAAGCATAGGGATTTAATATTACAAATTGTATTTTTCTCCTACTGATATTAATTTATTTGATTTTGATTTAATTTATTATCTATATTTTATTTTATTAGTTATGTATTTTAAGTTTATATTTTATTATTTTAGGAATTGATTTATTTTATTTTAATATTATTGTAAATTGTTTTGCTCAATTTGATATTTTTAAAGACAGTATAGAAATGTCTTAAATAAATAGATAAGCAAGCTACTTCCACGCTTATTTGTTTACCCAGCCTGTGTAATTCAGTCCTTGTTGGTTGTTGTCTGAATATAAATCCTATTTTCTTCATCCCCCCCTGTCGTTGAAGCAGTGAGCTGTGCTGGATATGTATTCCGAGTGAAGTATCAGGCTTAATTGATTCGGGGTAGTAACAGCCGTAACAAGCAAGCTACACCCACACTTATTTGTTTACCCAGACTATGTAATTCAGTTCTTGTTGGTTGTTGTCTGAATGTAAGTCCTCTAACTTCATTCCCCCCTGCAGTTGAAGCAGAGAGCTATGCTGGATATGCATTGAAAGTGAAGTATCAGGCTTAATTGATTCGGGGTAGTAACCGCTGTAACAAGCAAGCTACACCCACGCTTATTTGTTTACCCAAACTATGCAATTCAGTCCTTGTTGGTTGTTGTCTGAATGTAAATTCTCTATCTTCATTCCCCGCTGCCGTTGAAGCAGAGAGCTATGCTGGATATGCATTGAAAGTGAAGTATCAGGCTTATTTGGTTTGGGGTAGTAACTGCTGCAACAAGCAAGCTACTCCCCCGCTTTTTTGTGAATGCAAATCCTTTTTTCCACATTTCCTCTTGCCGTTGAAGCATAGAGCAATGTTGGAGTCACATTAACCGTGTGTATGTTTATTGAATAAGGGTATTAATCACCAGGTAGTAGCTGCCATTCCCACAAGCCTGGAGGGTGGCCAATGTAACCCCAATATTTAAAAAAGGCTCCAGGGGTGATCCAGGTAACTATAGACCAGTGAGCCTGACTTCAGTGCCGGGAAAAATAGTGGAAACTTTTCTCAAGATCAAATCATAGAGCATATAGAAAGACATGGTTTAATGGAACACAGTCAACATGGATTTACCCAAGGGAAGTCTTGCCTAACAGATCTCCTTCATTTTTTTGAAGGGGTTAATAAACATGTGGATAAATATGAACTGGTAGATGTAGTGTATTTGGATTTTCAGAAGGCGTTCAACAAGTCCCTCATGAGAGGCTTCAAAGAAAACTAAAATGTCATGGGATAGGAGGCGATGTCCTTTCGAGGAGTACAAACTGGTTAAAAGACAGGAAACAGAGGGTAGGATTAAATGGTCAATTTTCTCAGTGGAAAAGGGTAAACAGTGGAGTGCCTCAGGGATCTGTACTTGGACCAGTGCTTTTCAATATATATATATATATATATATATATATATATATATATATATATATATATATATAAATGATCTGGAAAGGAATACGATGAGTGAGGTTATCAAATTTGCGGATGATACAAAATTATTCAGAGTAGTTAAATCACAAGCGGATTGTGATACATTACAGGAGGACCTTGCAAGACTGGAAGATTGGGTATCCAAATGGCAGATGAAATTTAATGTGGACAAGTGCAAGGTGTTGCATATAGGGAAAAATAACCCTTGCTGTAGTTACACGATATTAGGTGCTACCTCCCAGGAAAAAGATCTAGGCATCATAGTGGATAATACTTTAAAATCGTTGGCTCAGTGTGCTATAGCAGTCAAAAAAGCAAACAGAATGTTAGGAATTATTAGGAACGGAATGGTTAATAAAATGGAAAATGTCATAATGCCTCTATATCACTCCATGGTGAGACCACACCTGAAATACTGTGTACAATTCTGGTCGCCACATCTCAAAAAAGATATAGTTGCGATGGAGAAGATACAGAGAAGGGCAACCAAAATGAGAAAGGGGATGGAACAGGTCCCCTATGAGGAAAGGCTGAAGAGGTTAGGGCTGTTCAGCTTGGAGAAAAGATGGCTGAGGGGGGATATGATAGAGGTCTTTAAGATCATGAGAGGTCTTGAACGAGTAGATGTGACTCAGTTATTTACACTTTCGAATAATAGAAGGACTAGGGGGCATTCCATTCTTTTTCACTCAACGTACAATAAAGCTCTGGAATTTGTTGCCAGAAGATGTGGTTAGTGCAGTTAGTGTAGCTGGGTTCAAAAAAGGTTTGGATAAGTTCTTGGAGGAGAAGTCCATTAACAGCTATTAATTAAGTTGACGTAGAAAATAGCCACTGCTATTACTAGCAACAGGAACATGGAATAGACTTAGTTTTTGGGGACTTGCCAGGTTATTATGGCCTGGATTGGCCTCTGTTGGAAAGAGGATGCTGGGCTTGATGGACCCTTGGTCTGACCCAGCATGGCAATTTCTTATGTTCTTATGCAGCCTGAGGAAAGCATCACTCAGAAGCTTATCTGTCTTTGTCTCCTAAAAAACATCCAGTTATCATTTACTGGATTTTTGAGTCTGCATCCGGCAGCTTTCAATAAGCAAGATGCTTTAAGGGAGGTGCTCAAGGAGTGTACCTTATAAGAGTACCTACTGTCAGCATGTGTAGATATACTATTGACTGAGATTGTGATTCACTGAACTTTATTTTTCTCTATGTAGGGCCTCGCTGGGATTCCTACTAACGCATAGCTTTGCAGATTGGCCAGGCAGGTACATTAGTATTATAGGAACATATCCTCTATTTCACAGCACCCATTTATGAGGCTGCTGCAGTATTGCTGCCTCTTCCTATATATATAGTCAGGACCCCCAGGGGATGTGTGGATATTTTAGATGGAAGTCAGAGAGTGAGGAATTTTACTTTTGGATTCCTGTCCTGTTTTTGTTGTCTTGTTGTTGTTGTTAAGAAGAAATAATAGGCTTGCGTATTGGGGTCTGGATTTGGAGAAAACTTAATTGACTTTTTGAGTTTTTCCTTTTTGAGGAGGAAATGGCTTTCCACTTTGGAATTTCTTTGAAGGAAGTTTTTTCGCCCTTCCTTCCCTTTTGAGAATTGAGAATGATTTCACCTGTCTAGCAAGGGATACAAACCTTGAACCTGCCTTGAACTGGTGATAGCGCGGGATACAAATTTTATAAATAAACAAATTTCATCTTGTTCATCTGTTTCTCTCCATCTGAGAGATGCAGCATCTATCTAACCAAAATCTAGAAGAAAGCTTGGGCATTCATCCAGTGTCTGAAGGGAGTAAAAGAAGTAAGGCAGAGAAGAGAAGTGGTACCTATCCAGTACCTAACCACAACAAATACCTATTCTGTATACAGGGATTAAAGGGGTACCCTTGAAAGACAATAGGGGCAAGATGCTATCAGAACATCTAAGTCAAGGTATGATAAATGGGGAGTTAAATTTTGATTAGTTACCCCCATCAGTATAGACATCCCAGGAAGGAACCCCCAACTACCACCAGAGTAATTGGGGATTTGGTTGGGATCTTATTATTGAAGAAACTCCAGTGTCACAGATTTAGTAAAAGTGACTTTGATGGATTTGGCAGAAGGAAAGAAACTTGTAAGGAGTATTATGTTTCACCATAAAAGAAACCTTTCAGTAAAGTTTGCTTGGAACAGCAAATTATTTCCAGTGTGGTTTTCACTATTGCTACAGAGGAGATGAAAATAACACTCATGCTCCCAGGAGGTTATTCTTCCCCTCCCGCATCTCCCTCCACAGTGAATCCTGTAGGCCTTGAAAAATTTGAACTAATTGTGAGGTAAAGAGATTAATAGCTCCAGTGTTAATTGTGTGCCCGTGGACTCCTATGATAGGGCACCAATCCGTGGTTACATGTTTGTATCCACTGAGATTAGGGGTTTTTTTTTTACCTGCTATTTCCAGAGCTCCATTCTTTGAGATGCTGCCAACTAACCATGCCCAGGAGCAACTTCTGATTGAAGAGTTTGTGGCCTCAGTCCTTACATTCTTGCCTATATTAGATAAATGTTTGCAGATGCTGAAACTTGGGCAAATGGCAGATGACACCTTATGCTGAGCTATCACCTTCTGCAAAGAAAGCTGTCCAGACATGACTAATGAGATCCATCACTCAGGGGCAGTTTTATAATGAGGCAGGGTGAGGCGGCCCCTTGAGGCAGCAAATTTTGGAAGCGGCAAAAACTGCCCCCCCCCCCCCCCAAACTGCTCTAGCCTCACCCGGCCGTCAATACAACAAGGACCCGCGCAGAGGTGGAGTGTGTGTGTGCATCATGTCCCTCATGCAACCGGAGTGAGGAGCTGGTGGGGATAGCTTTTCTCCATGGGATCAGGCAGCAGCCGACCACCCCCTCCACCCTAAATGGTGGAGACTGCCCTCCAGCTCCCAGGAGTCAAGCTGTGCAGCAGCAGTGTCCAAGGTAGGCGGTGCACAGGGGAGATGCTGCCACCTCTATTCCTCCTCTTCCTCTCTGCCCACTATAGGCCTTGACATGGCAGGGGATGGTGGTCGAGATCCTGGTGCCCGGAGCCCAGAGGAGGGGAAAGCCAGTGCCATCACTCGTTGCCTTTCTGCCACCCCGGATCCGGGAGGAGGGAGCGCTCGCCTGCTCACTCGGTATCTCCACCACCTCCTCTTGGTCCTCTCATCTCTGTAACTGTGCTCCCAGGATGGATAGCGTGGCTCCCAGCTGTACTGCCAGCCAGGGGAAGGCAACAGGTTGTTGCCTGTGATGTGATTGCTGCATTTCCCAGCAAGTCAGCTCAGCAGCACACAGGCCCTATCCCCCCAGGCAAGAAACTTCTCAGGGTAGGGGAGGGAGCACTGAAAGCGTAGGCCCTGGTGAGAGTGAGTATATGTAGAGGAGTGTGTGTATGTGTGTGTGTGAGAGATTGAGAGCCTGGGGGGGGGGGGTGAGAGAGTATGTGTGAGAGAGCCTGGGGGGTGAGAGAGTATGTGTGAGGGTGCTTGGGGGGATATGAGAGAGAGAGCATGTGCGAGGGTGCTTGAGGGAGGAGAGGGAGCACTGTGGATGTGAGAGAGAGCATGTGCGAAGGTGCTTGGGGGAGGGAGAGGGAGCATGTGTGAGTGTGCTGGAGTGTGGGTGTCAGAGAGAGGGAGTCTATGGGGGGCAGAGGAGGGCAGGGGCAGGCAGATGGGGACAGGGACAAGAGGCAGAGGAGGGTGGGGGGCATCCTCTCATCCCTCACCTCAGGCAGCAGATTGCCTTGAGCTGCCCCTGCCATCACTACATTCTTATATAGTAGTACCTGGAGATGGGGACAGATGGGGACAGATGGGGAGATGGGAACAGATGGGGACAGATTTAAAGGTGAATTTTAAAAGCCCAATGTGCAAATATGTTGGACTGGCATGTGCCAAGCAGATTTTAAAAGCCGCCTGGATGCACGTGTATTTTCTTGCAGCACATACATCTCAGAACTTCTCAAAAGGGGCGGGGCATAGGCATGGTGTGGGCAGGGCATAGGCGGTTCTAGACTTTCACCAGAAATTTGCTGAGGTCCCCCACTGCTTAACTTTAGTTCTGCCATGGATGGCGTATAAGTTAAAAAAAAAACAACGAGCCATTTCAGAGGGGTGTAAAGGGTCTGGGGTAACTGGGAGGTGTACAGGCTATCAAACCAGGGGGGGTTTGGAGGACCTTGCTGGTAAATGGGTGAAATGGGTAGGAACTAGGCAAACAGGTAATGGCGTTGGCGCATGTCCCTTTTAAAATATCCTCACTTACGTAATAGAAGCGTCTTTTGCATACACAGGCATGCGTCCATTTCAAATTGGGCATACTTGTGCGCAGGCCAGGCAATTTTATAACATGCGTGCATATATGCATGTATGTTATAAAACAGCTGCATCTTTGGGTGCAGGCCGACAAACACACGCATGTGTTCCCCCCACTCTGGTTTAAAAGTTACTTTCTTATGCTGACTTGTCTGGGTGGCAATTCTCCTGGTTTTTCCTTCTTTTTTTTTGGACTCTGAATGAAAATCCAGACTCCTGAAAAACGTTAGACATAGAAAACTCCCACATCTCATTAGGAAAGTGAAAAATAAGAACTCTTAAACATTAGCTGAATACTGGATTCAGTAAAGGAACAGGGCAATTATTGTAAGGCACTACTTCAGTATGTAGGAAATTAGTCAACTGAATTAAAATGTCAGTTGGGTAGGCAAGTACATAGAGAGCAATGCAAATAAAGACAAAAAATTGATTTTAGACAACAATTTTTATATTTTATAATTTTTATAAGATTTTCGAAAACAATTTTTTTTCAAAAAATCAAATATTTTTCCTGAAAATCAACATAAAATCCTTGCAGAAACAAGGTAAGTCTTCCAATCTTTTTTTTGCAGTCCAAATAAAGTCTGGATGCAAAAATCAGGATCCAGTTTTCTCAATTACTGCTACTTCAGGTTTACAGCCCTCAGGAATTTCTCTGGCTGTTTCTGCTTGGAACTATTCAGACTGAAAACAACCAGCAAGGAACTCAGGAAATTGCACCACCTGTAATAAATTATAATCAAACAGATAAGACAAAGGACAACATAGTAATAAGAAAGTCCTTGATCAAAGTCCTTTATTTTCAGATTCTCTTCAAAAGATAACAGGAACTGTAAACTGGTATGTGGGAACTAACTGCTTCAATCTGTAGGAGTCCAGATATTAGTGTTTAGAGTTCCTTCTGTAAGGTCACACAGTTGACTGGAAAGTTACATGGCTTACTTTAGCAATCACTCTTTGAATGAGGAGGTAATCCATCTTGCTTGGTATAAGAATCTGGGAACATGAACATGTCATATATCCAGTCAACTTTAGGTCTTGAACTTCCAGGAATAAGTAATCACCACATGCCTTACAATCTGGCCCAGTTTCCTGAGGCAGAGAAGTGTTGATAACCCCAACAATCCCAACACATAACGGACATGCCATTCTCTATTCCCAGTTGCACATAGCCCCCAAGATCCATTGCCTCTGTAACTCCAGGATTAAAAATTAAAGAAGGGGAGAAATATATATATTTTTTAAAATAATAAGACTGACCTGGACTCTGGAGAGCTGCTGGGCTCTAGAGGACTGCAGTAGAGATGTGAATCGTGTGATCGATCGTCTTAACGATCGATTTCGGCTGGGAGGGGGAGGGAATCGGATCGTCGCAGTTTGGGTTTTTTAAATATCGTGTATATCGTGTAAATCGTGTAAATCGAAAACCGGCACACTAAAACATCCCTAAAACCCACCCCGACCCTTTAAAATAAATCCCCCACCCTCCCGAACCCCCCCAAAATGCCTTTAATTACCTGGGGTCCAGAGGAAGGGTCCCATTGTGATCTTTTACTCTCGGACCTCGGACCTCCGTGCGTTGTAGAAACAAAATGGCGCCGGCGCTACCTTTCACCTGTCATATGACAGGCCGGCGCCATTTTGTTTTTTTGTCCCCCGACGTCAGGAGCGTAGGAGATCACTCCCGGACCCCCGCTGGACCCCCAGGGACTTTGGCCAGCTTGGGGGGGCCTCCTGACCCCCACAAGACTTGCCAAAAGACCAGCGGGGGTCCGGAACGACCTCCTGCAGTCGAATCGTTTTTCCGTACGGAAAATGGCGCCGGCCATACGGTGTATGGCCGGCGCCATTTTCCATATGGAAAAACGATTCACGGTAGGAGATCGCTCCCGGACCCCCGCTGGACCCCCAGGGACTTTTGGCCAGCTTGGGGGGGCCTCCTGACCCCCACAAGACTTGCCAAAAGTCCAGCGGGGGTCCGGAACGACCTCCTGCAGTCGATTTGTGTTGCCGTACGGCCGGCGCCATTTTGCGCAAAATGGCGCCGGCCATTCGGCAACACGAATCAACTGAGATGCCATAGATAGTCTAATAAAGATGATGTAGTGCAGGAAAAGGGGTCAACACGGTTTTGTGTGCACCACGTGGTAAAACGTTTCCATTTAGCACGATAGTTCTTTCGTGTGGAGGGTTTACGTGAAGCTACAAGCACTTGAGAGACATTATTATTATTATTGTTAATTTATTTGAAAATTGCTGGACATGAATGTATACTGCGCTATGTTAGCTTTTTATTTGTTTTATTTTGTTTTATTTTGTCTAGTTTATTTACTGTGTATGTTTGGTTGTAAACCGTTTTGATTAATTCTTTGAATTGTAAAAGCGGTATATAAACATTTTTAAATAAATAAATAAATAAATTAGTTGAAAGATTGAGAGGTTGTAGAATCAAACTTCCAACATCCATGCTGTGAGGGATAGGGATTGAAGGTTGAGATGACACAACCTGCCCTGATCCTGAGTTATGAGAGTGGGTGCTGTGTCCAGGTGAATTGGATCTCTGATCGAGAGGTCTAGAAGTATGGGAAACCATACTTGTTGGGGCCAATACGGGGCTATGAGTATCATTGACCCCTTGTCCTGTTGTAGCTTCACTAGAGTTTTGGTTATTAGCGGTATCGGGGGATACGCGTATAGAAGGCCTGAGTTCCAGTGGCGAGCAAAGGCGTCCCTGGGTAAGCGGTTTCTCTGCTTGAACAGGGAGCAATGATTGTCCACTTTGTAATTCAGTTGTGATGCAAAGAGGTCTATTGTTGGTTGGCCCCAACGCTGAAAGATCTTGGTCGCCACTTCTAGATCCAGAGACCACTCGTGAGGTTGGAATTGACGACTGAGGCGATCCGCCACTATGTTGTGAATGCCTGCCAGATAAGTGGCCCATAGAAACATTGAGTGTGTTAGGGCCCAGTCCCAAATCTGTGCTACTTCTTGACAAAGGAGATACGAACCCATACCTCCCTGCTTGTTGATGTACCACATGGCTACTGTGTTGTCTGTTTGTATCAGAACAGTCTTGTGGGAAAGGCAGTCCTTGAACGCATGCAGCACATAAAGTATAGCTCGAAGCTCTAGGAAGTTTATTTGAAATGTAGCTTCGAGTTTTGTCCAAGTACCTTGAGTCTGCAGATGACCAATGTGTGCTCCCCACCCGAAGGTGGATGCATCTGTAGTTAATGTCACTTGCGTAACTGGTTGCTGGAAAGGTAGGCCTGTGAGCAAGTTGTCCTCATTCGTCCACCATAGGAGCGAGGACTGTAGTTGTTGAGTTACTTGAATTGGATAAGACAGTGGTTGAATGGCTTGAATCCACTGTCTTCTGAGTGTCCATTGAGTGACTCTCATGGCTAATCTGACCATAGGAGTGACGTGAACTGTGGAAGCCATGTGACCCAGAAGAGTGAGGCATTGATGAGCTGTTACTTGAGTGCGTGCACGAAGAGAGCCTGCTAATGAGGCGAGTGTCTGTACGTGGTTCTTTGGAAGGAAAGCCTTTTGATGTTATGGTGTTTAATTCTGCTCCGATGAATTGTAACAGGTGAGATGGTGTGAAATGGGATTTCTGGTAGTTGATTAGGAATCCCAACGAATGGAGCAGAGTTATTGTGAGCTTGTGAGAATTGAGAGCTCCTTGTCTTGTTTGGCTTCTGATGAGCCAATCGTCCAGGTAAGGAAACACGTGCACTCCTTCCTTGTGCAAGTGGGCAGCTGCCACTGCCAGGCACTTTGTGAATACTCGAGGTGCTGAGGCAAGTCCACGCACCTGGTAGCACTCTGTACTGGAAATGTTGTTTTCCTACCAGGAATTGCAGATACTTGCGATGAGGAGGGAATATTGGAATGTGAGCGTAAGCATCTTGAAGAACCAGAGAACAGAGCCAATTTCCTTTTTGAAGTAGAGGTAGCATGGTGCCCAATGATACCATCCTGAATTTTTCCTTTCGTAGGTATTTGTTGAGCTTCCGGAGGTCCAATATGGGACGTAGGCCTCCTGTTTTCTTTGGAATGAGGAAATAACGAGAGTAGAATCCTCTGCCCTGCTGAGGTCGGGGAACTGGTTCCACGGCCCTAGCTCTCAGAAGGGTGGATAATTCTTTTTGTAAGAGCATGGATTGGTTGTGTACTGTCCAAGACGAGGTTGGTGGAGTATCGTTTGGTACAGTGAGAAAGTCCAAGTGGTACCCTTGAGATGTTATCGAGAGTACCCATTGGTCTGTGGTAATGTGCGACCAATTGTGTTGGAAGAAAGTAATCCGACCTCCTACTGGCAAATTTGGGGTCAGATTGGTAAACAGGCTTCTGTTCTCTAATTCCGTTTCAAAATCCCTAAGTTGACCCTGTTTGCGCAGGGGGTTGAGCTCTAGGTGCTCTTGGTTGCCTGGTCTGTGTTCTTTGAGTTGGCTTAGATGATCTTCCACGGGCAGGAGGTGGATAGTAATGCCTTGGCCTGTAGCATGGCCATTTAGATTCTTTCCTGGGGAGTCTTCTTGATGATGTTTGAGACTCCTGCGGCACAGAGGACAGCTGTCTCAAGGTTTCTGAATGCTCTTTTAGCTGGGAAACTGCTTCCTTTACTTTATCTCCAAAGAGATTGTCCCCTACACAAGGGAGATCAGCCAGTTTTTCGTGTACTTCCGGTCTCAGGTCGGAGGCCTTGAGCCAGGCCCATCTACGGGCACTTATACCGGTGGCCGACATTTTTGATGCAGTCTCAAAACTATCGTAAGCTGCATGAACTTCATGTTTCCCAGCTTCCAAGCCCTTATGTATTATGGAAGTGAAAGAATCCTGTAATTTCTGGGGGAGAGTTTCAGAGAGTTCTTGAATCTGTTTCCATAAGTTACGCTGTTATTGCATCATATATAGTTGGTAGGACGCAATTCTGGAAACTAACATAGATCCTTGAAACAATTTCCTACCTATGTTATCCAAGAATCTATTGTCCTTACCCGATGGATTAGATGAATGAGGCTTTATTCGTTTGGATTTCTTTTGAGCTGACTCAACTACTACTGATTGATGAGGTAATTGAGTCTTTTGGAAGCCTGGGATGTGTTGGACTAGATATGTGGCATCAGTCCTTTTATTCACTGGTGGTATGGTACAGGGATGCTCCCATAGTCTGTGTTGCAAATCAACAAGAACTTTGTGAACTGGAATTGCTAACACCTCTTTAGGTGGGTCCATGAACTGTAACACTTCCAGGGTTTTTTGTCTGGTGTCCTCTTCAGATTCAAGCTGGAAGGGAACGGTGTCAGCCATATCTTTTATAAAATTTGAGAAGGAAAGGTCCTCTGGAGGGGATTTTCTTCTTTCTTCTGGAGGAGAAGGTTCTGAGAGGACTTCCTGTTATGGAGTCTCAATTTAGTGGACCCTTGGGCCGACCTGCAGGAGACTGGGAAAGGAGGTCAATGTCTCTAGTATGTGGCAGGCCGGGAGGCAGATGTTCAGGCAGGACGTAGAGGTGCTTTTCACCCTGGAAGCTGGTACTCCCCCGGGAGGAGCCCTGTAGGAGCCCAACCGCTGGGACTTAGGCAGCTTCACCCTTGGAAGCCAAAGCCCCCCCGGGAGGAGCCCGTAGGGGCCCGGCCGCTGGGACTTAGGTGGGTTGTTGATCAGGACTGGGAACTGGAACCAGACTAGGACAGTAGACAAGTACTGTAACAGGGCTCGGGTTCTGGAACCAGGCAGGAACTATAGCAGGACTCGGGTACTGGAACCAGGCAGGAACTGTAGCACGACTCGGGTACTGGAACCAGTCAGGAACTGTAGCAAGACTCGGGTACTGGAACCAGGCAGGAACTGTAGCAGGCAAGCAGGAACCAAGCAGGTACTGTAGCAGGCAAGCAGGAACGGAGCGAGTAGCAAGGCAGCTCACTCCGGGGCACAACGCAACTGGGAACCGGAAGATAAACCCGTTGCAAGGCAAAGACTGAGTGTCCGCGGCTGGCTTATCAAGGCCACGGCGTCTGATGTCAGGAACTGGGCGGAGTCACCACTGGTGGGAAACGGCCTAGAAAAGCGTCCAAGTGGCGCGCACGTGCGCCTAGAAGCAGGACATCCATGGGAAGCTTCCCGGCGGCGCGGCCCCCGCGGGGACACCACCTAACAGGGCGCAAACCAGGCCTCCAGAAGCGGGAGTAGGTCCAGGAACACGGAGGTAAGGGTCTGGTTGCGGCGCTCGCGGCCAGAACCGCAACACTTCCTCTGAAGAGGTATCAGTATTGGGATCATCCCAGGTATCCGGTGTATGTGGGCAAGGAGGCATTGATGGAATGGGTACAGTTGGTATCGACGGCATCGACGGTTTCTCTATTGGCTTCGATGGAAACAGTGGAGAAAACGATGGACGAGGACGTATAATTCCCCATGGGCCTGGGAGTGGTTCAGGCATCGGTATTTCCTTTGCTATGTCCTCTTCCCTCGGTGGTGGCATCAGTAACTCTGGAGATTTTACCGGGATGGCACTGATGAGTGTGTCCAATTTTGCTAAAATTGGTGCAAAAAAGGATATATCCGGCATCGACATTGGTGGAACCAACAATGGAGTCGGTAATTGCATCGGTATGGACACCGGTGATGGAAGTGGAACCAATACCGGCGATGGTGCTGGCTTCGATGGCGGAGTCAGTGCTGGCATTGGATGCATATCGAGGAGCGCATCTCTAACTGCCTGGCAGAAGTAACTGTCCAGTTCCGTCCGCATAGCTGGTGAAACCAGAGCAGCTATGGGGGGAGGCAGTGAAGGCGATACCGGTACCTCCGGAGGGCCCTGTGAAGGTATGGTTCCTGGCACCAATATCGATGGGGATCGCCGTGGAGTGGAAGGCCTTGGTGGAGCATCCTCTCTCCGAGGTTTCTTTGGCACTGTATCGGGATCCGTCGATGGAGTTCCGGTTATCGGATCGCTTTCAGGATCGTGATGCCTCCGATGCTGATGCTTCTGCTTGTGCTCGATGCCCTTCTCGATAATCGACGTCGATTTTATCGAAGACTTCAAAGGGGTTGGTGATGGACAATCCCTTGCTTCATCCGGTATCTGTTTTTTAAGGACGACTGCGTGGATGTCAATGTCGAAGGCATCAATTGGAGATGGAACAAATGCTCCATTTTCTCCATCCGTAGTCTTCTGCCTTTTGGCATCATCTCGGCGCATCTTGGGCACGTCAAGACGTCGTGACCCTTGCCGAGGCAGAGTACACACTCTAAGGGGCGGATTTTCAGAGCCCTGCTCGCCTAAATCCGCCCAAAACCGGGCGGATTTAGGCGAGCAGGGCCCTGCGAGCCAGTATGCCTACATTCAAAGAGGCCTACCGGCGCGCGCAGACCCCGGGACTCGCGTAAGTCCCGGGGTTTTCGGAGGGGGGCGTGTCGGGGGCGTGTCGGGGGCGAGCCCGGTCGTCGCGGCGTTTCGGGGGCGTGTCGGCAGCGTTTTGGGGGCGGGTACGGGGGCATGGCTACGGCCCGGGGCGGTCCGGGGGCGTGGCCGCGCCCTCCGTACCCGCCCCCAGGTCGCGTCCCGGCGCGCAGCAGGCCCAGTGGCGCGCGGGGATTTACTTCTCCCTCCGGGAGGCGTAAATCCCCGGAGAAAGGTAAGGGGGGCTGTAGACAGGGCCGGGTGGGTGGGTTAGGTAGAGGAAGGGAGGGGATGGTGAGGGGAGGGCGTTAGAGGATTCCCTCCGAGGCCGCTCCGATTTCGGAGCGGCCTTGGAGGGAACGGGGGTAGGCTGCGCGGCTCGGCGCGCGCCGGCTATACAAAATCAATAGCCTTGCGCGCGCCGATCCAGGTTTTTAGCAGATACGTGCGGCTCCGCGCGTATCTACTAAAATCCAGCGTACTTTTGCTTGAGTCTGATGCGCAAGCAAAAGTAGGCCAAATCGCGCTGTTTAAAAATCTACCCCATAGTGTGGGTCCATAATGGACATAGTGCGGCAGCAAATCGGGCATTTTTTGAAACCCGTAGCCGTTTGAGAGTCGGACAGCCATTGATGACTTTCAGGCAATGTTAAACGGTTTTGGAACCGATGGAAAAAATTAAAGGACTTACCGCAATGGAAAAAAGGTGTCTATGGTGTCGAAAGTTTTTTCCGAATTTTGATTAATTTTTTCGTATGGTGAAATTCACCACATAGGACTGCTAGAACCGTGAGACTAACAGCTTCATGGAAAAAAGAAGACTGAAGGGAGACCCCTGTGGCTCGAGGGATCATGGCATGCTGGGCATGCTCAGTAGGCTCAGGATGCCAGTCAAAAGTTTCTAGAAACAATTTTGTGCTGTTTTCCTATCGGTTTCGGGGAGCCCTGTGAAAAAGATGTATCTGATAAATGAATTGGTGAAAAATCTTCTTCAGATTCTATTGGTAAAGGTGTTGCAACTGGTTTCCTTCCTTTATGACCAGAATGGTGTTTTTTCGGTACTTTAGGAGCCGAATGAGTCGGAGGGATGTCCGGTGCGTCAGCAGGATTGAGTTGCATCACAGGAGCATCGGTTTGAATAGAAGGAGATGCAATATCTTCTCTGTGCCGATGCGTCGGCGGCAATGCTTCTTCGATGCAAAATCTAGCTCGCGTCGATGCTTCGATGCGTGGGTGCATGGGTGCGTCGATGCTTCGGTGCATCTATGAGTCGGCTTTGACGTCGTTTCAGTCAACGGTGGAGCGTCGATGCATCAATGAACTAGAATGTGTCGGCGAAGCACGCAGCCGCGATGCAACCAACGCATCCCCCTCAGCTTGAACTGAGTCTCGATCTGCGGTCAAGAGACGATGTCCTGACCTGGGGGGATCCACTGAAGAGGCTCTCCTTGATGATAGGTCCTTGTTCTTTCGTTTAGGACCTGGAGAGGAGCGAACAGAGGCTTCAGGATCGGCATAAGAGCCTGAAGCTCTGGCTTGTTAATCTTGGATCCTTGCGGTTCGCTGTCTTTGAGCCCCTGGAGACATGCATCCGTAGTCCCTACAATTCTTCAGATCATGTTGCGGTCCAAGACATATATAACATAAACCATGGTCATCTGTGACAGACATAATTTTAGCACACGAACAAAATTTAAAGCCTGGACAAGGCATGGTGAAGCAGAGCTTAAGATATTAAAATTTTCTGCTTCTTTTGATGTTTTTCCTTAGTTTTTTTTAACTATTTTTTCTCACAAATTCAGTTTCTCTCAGGAGAGATGAGCTCCGCGAGGCTAATGGTCGCGTGGAAAAAAACTGACTGAGGAACCTGAGGCAATCTTAGCAACAGGCAGGAGGAAGCCCCTGGCTGAAAGACTTTACTAGACTTAGAGAGAGCTCCGCCACCTAGTGGCACGGAAGACGTACCCAGACAGCATGGCTAATTCAGATGCTTATCTACGTGAAAACAGGAACTGTAAACTGGTATGTGGGAACTAATTGCTTCAATCTGTAGGAGTCCAGATATTAGTGTTTAGAGTTCCTTCTGTAAGGTCACACAGTTGACTGGAAAGTTACGTGGCTTACTTTAGCAATCACTTTTTGAATGAGGAGGTAATCCATCTTGCTTGGTATAAGAATCTGGGAACATGAACACATCATATATCCAGTCATCTTTAGGTCTTGAATTTCCAGGAATAAGTAATCACCACATGCCTTACAATCTGGCCCAGTTTCCTGAGGTAGAGAACTGTTGATAACCCCAACAATCCCAACACATAACGGACATGCCATTCTCTATTCCGTTGCACATAGCCCCCAAGATCCATTGCCTCTGTAATTCCAGGATTAAAAATTAAAGAAGGGGAGAAATTATTTTTTTTAAATAGTAAGACTGACCTGGACTCTGGAGAGCTGCAGTGCCCTGGGAGATTTTCACAGCCTTAGGGAAATTCATTGCCTCAGGTACAAACTTAGACCTGGATTCAACATTTTAACACAGAATGGTGAATCCAGTGAAAATGGGGGGGGGACAGCGAAGGGGGGGGTGGGCCTGCGAAAGCCGGCAGCCATCGCATTACTGCGGCGCCATCTTTAAAAATGGCGCTGGCCATCCAGTGCTCCTACCATGTGACAGGGACCGGCCAATGGCACGGATACCCTGTCACATGGTAAGGGCAAAGGGCCATCAGCGCCATTTTGATTAGTGGCAGCCGACGGCCCGAGAGCGGGAGATCGCTCCCGGGACCCCCACTGGACCACCAGGTACTTTTAAAAAGTTTTGGGGGGGTCAGGAGGGTGGGGGAAGCTAAAGGATGTGTTTTAAAGGATCGGGGTGGGTTTTTTGCTTATCGGCTTGGGCGCAGCCGATAAAAAAAACCCGATCGGACCGCACGAAAAAAATTCCCCGATAGTCCCCGAACCCGGAATTGGAACCGATTCCAGTTCCGATTCACATCTCTATTGAGCGCACTACTGGCGACGATAACGGTGCTTACCTTATTGCCGCCATCGAAAATTTATTTTATTTATTTATTTATTTAGAGATTTTTATATACCGGTATAAGTTGTGGACATCATATCGGTTTACATTAAACAAATTAAGCTTGGAAATGACATGATAACAGGGAAAAATGAACTGGGAGGGGGTAACAAGGAGCAGTTATGAAGAAAAGATTAAACAAAACAACTGGTACCTCAATATGAGGAATGCATAAAACACCATATAGTAAACATCACGTGGTAAAGTCTATTCTGGATAGGCTTGTTTGAATAGTAAAGTTTTTAGTTTCTTTTTGAATTTGCTCACACAGGGTTCGAGGCGCAGGTTGGGTGGCAAGGTGTTCCATAGAGCAGGACCCGCAATTGAGAGGGCACGGACGAGTACAAATGAGAGGTGGACTATTTTCAGTGAGGGCACAAGAAGGGTACCTTTGATGGCAGTTCTGGTGGGGCGGGTAGACTGGGGGGCAGAGAAAGGAAGGTCTAACCATTTGGAGTTGTGGGCGTGAATGGCTTTATGCACTATGGTCAAGGTTTTGTAGTGAATGCAGGAGGGGATGGGGAGCCAGTGTAGGTCTCTGAGGATGGGAATGATGTGATCGTGTTTGTAGGAATTTGCGATGAGTCTTGCTGTGGCATTTTGTAACATTTGCAGTGGTTTTATCGTGGAGTATGGGAGCCCTAGGAGGAGAGCATTACAGTAATCAAGTTTGGAAGAGATGGTGGCTTGGATTACTGTACGGAAGTCTTGGGAGTGTAAGAGAGGTCTAAGTTTTTAAGTACGTTGAGTTTGAAGAAGCCAGTTTTGAGTATAGAGTTGACATAGTTCTTCATGCTTAATTGGTGATAGAGGAGAACTCCAAGATCCTTCACAAATGGTTGCGCTGAAAGGGGGTTAGGTATGGGGGTGTTGGACAGTAGGGGTGAGGGGGAAGAGTGGGGGAGATAAGCAGGAGTTCCGTTTTGTTCATATTGAGGGCAAGATGGAAGTTGGTGAGCAGGGAGTTGATGGCTGCGAGGCAGTTTTCCCAGTGCTCTAGTGCGTCAGAAATGGAGTTGTGTATGGGGATGATGATCTGGACATCATCAGCATAGTGAAAGAACTTAAGTTTGAGATCAGAGAGGAGTTGGCAGAGGGGGGTGAGGTAGACGTTGAAGAGGGTGGAGGAGAGTGATGAACCTTGGGGGACTCCTTGTTGTAAGGGCTGTGGGGCGGATGTGGAATTACCAATTTGAACGCAGAATTTTCTGTTTGAGAGGTAGGATTTGAACCAGGCCAAGGCAAGACCTGAGATGCCGATGCTTTCTATGCGTGTCAGTAGGTGCTGGTGGCTAATAGTGTCAAAAGCTGCCGAAATATCGAGGAGGGCGAGGAGGTAGCTGTGGCCTTGGCCCATACGTCTGAGGAGGTGGTCGGATAGGGAGAGAAGTAGCGATTCAGTACTGAAGTGTTTCCGGAAACCAAATTGAGATGCATGGAGGATCGCATGATTTTCAAGATAGTCCATGAGTTGTGAGTTAACAACTCTTTCCATTAGCTTGGCAATGAAAGAGAGGTTGAAGATTGGGCGGAAGTTGGAGGGGTCTTTCGGGTCAAGGGAGGGTTTCTTGAGGAGGGGTTTGACTACGGCGTGTTTGAGCATGTCTGGGACAGACCCATGGGCAAGTGAGCAGTTGATATCTGCTATAACTCTGACTATGGCGTTGGGGATGGCAAGTAAGGCTTTGGAGGGAATGTTGTCATTGGGATGAGAGGAAGGTTTGAGTTTTTTAAGGATGTTTTTGACTTCTTTGGTGGAGGTAGAGTCGAGGGTGGTCATTGTGGGTTGGGAAGGTGTGGGGAGGGCAGGCGGGGTGTGGGGGGGCTGTTAGAAGAGGGGGGGGATCTCTGAAGGAGAGTTGTGATTTTGCTGTGGAAGTAGTTGGCCAGTTCTTCACATTTGGATGATGCGTCAGAGTCTGGAATGGTGGGGGGGGGGGGGGGGGGGATAGGAGTGGTAAGACTTGAGACGTAGGAGAAGAGCACTTTGGGGTTGTATCTATAGTCATGGATTTTTTTGGCGTAGAAGTCACGCTTGTGTTTTTGGGTGGAGAGTCTGTAGCTGTGTAGAGCTGTTTTGTAGATGGAGGAGTGTTGAGTGGTCGGGTCCCTACGCCATTGTCTCTCCTTTTGCCTGAGAATATTTTTTAGGGTTTTAAGTTCTGGTGTGTACCATGGCTTTGTGGGTTTTGAGGTGGCTCTTATGACTTGCTTGGAGACTGGGCAAAGTCTATCGGCGATGTCTCCTGTAAGGTTATTCCAGGATGCTAGAGCTGTGTTGGGATCAGAGCAGGTTAGACAGGATAAGGAGGAGGATAGTGCGTTTGCTAGCTCATCACTGGGGCAAGATTTTCTAGATATTAAGGTAGTGCAGTGGGTATTGTTGCAAGTGGGGGGGATGTTGATGGACAGAAGGCTTTCTATTAGGTGATGGTCAGACCAGGGAACTGGGGTGCAAGTGGGGTGGTGGGTGGAAAGGACGTCAGAGTTGATAAACATCAGGTCTAATGTATGTCCAGCTTTGTGTGTGGGAGATGCTATGATTTGCCGGAAACCTATGGCGTGGAGGGATTGTAGGAGAGTTTTGCATGATGCGGAACGGGGTAGTGAGTCTACGTGGAGATTAAAGTCTCCGAGGATGATAGAGGGGATGTCGGGTTTTATCCAGTCAACGATGAATTCGATTAGGGATGAGGGGTTAGACTCCAGGTAGATGGGGGAGCATATACTAGACAGATTTGCAAGGTAGCTGACCTGAAGAGGCAGGGTGTGTAGATAAAAGGAAGAGAGAAGATACCGCTGCATCCGCCTCCTCGCCGTCCCGACTCCGCCCCAGGAAGCTATCGCACGCGAAAAGGGACTTTTCGCATGCGATAGGCTCTTATCACATGTGATACCGGTAGAAAATGACCCCCTTAGATTGTAAGCCCTCTGGGGATAGGGAAATACCTACAGTACCTGAATGTAATCCACTTTGAAGCGCTGAAAAAAGTGCAAAAAGCGGAATATAAAAAAATCTAAATAAATAAAATAATAAATCAAAAGCAGCTGTCTATTGCTGTAAAAGCAGGAAGGGAGAAAAAAAAGAGACTGAAAGTTTATTTATCTGGCTTGAGTGAGAGTTATTATAGCCCACTCAGTGAAGGGAGGTTATGCTGAGCCATCTCAGGCTCATGAAAAAGTACTAGGAAGAAGAAAGACTCTGTGAAAGCAAATTTAAAATAAATTTACCTGGTTGTTGGCTCATGCATTATCTAGTAGCAGGGTGCTGTAGATAAAAGGAAGAGAGAAGGTGCGGTCTCACCATGGAGCGATACAGAGGCATTATGACATTCTCCGTTTCATTCACCTTCCCTTCCTCATAATTTCTAATGTTCTTTTTGCTTTTTTGATTACCACAGCACACTGAGCCAACAATTAAAAACCTACTTGCTATTATCTCATCCGTCATGGAAGGGAGTGGGACCTCCATGTCAATTGGATTCTCCACAAGTTCAGTCTGGGCTAGCTCTTCTACCACTAAGTGTACATATTTTCCATGGAATTCATGGCGAGCAATGGCATAGCATCTTCTCCTGTATACAGAGAGGAAATACCCTTCTTTGATATAAGGGAGGAACTGAAACATTTGGGAGAATCTCTGGCAACATTTTTTCCTCAAAAACACTGGCACTGGAATTCACCAGTTGGTTGCCTTCTTTGTGTGAGTGTGTTCTCTAAGGCCAGATAGAGCTGACATTGGGGTATTTGATTATAAGGATATGTGTTTGTAAGACACCTTGGGAGTAACAAGATCACTAATGTACTGAGAAACCTTAATAATATGATCAGCAGATGCAACCTCCCCCGAAACTCCTTGTTCATCCAACAACTACCAGATAGGTATCATGAAAAGCTTCCCCCTTCTCCATTATCCACAATAATGACACCAAAGATGCTAGAGAATACTAGAGTTGCAGGCTGCAGCATACTGCTCCTTAGAGATATCAGTGGGGCCTAGTGCACCATTATGGCTCTCACTTTTAGCGGTTTTCCCCTCTACTCACCATGGGATCCTCAGATGAACACCAGCTTCTTCCACTGGGGAACTCAACTAATACTGGGCTGGACTCAAGTTCCTCAGCATGGAGTACCTTTTCAAGAGATATCTATGACATCTGGCAATCTGTTATATCTAGAGCAGGAGGCAAAGAAAATGCATATGACATCATCTCTTTATCAGAGGCCTCAGGTTAATACAAAACTTCTTTGCAATCCAAACACTTAAGCTGCACAGGTTCAGGCTACTGTAGAAGGCAGCACTGGAAGCATTCATCTCAGTTCACAGTTTTCAAACCTTCTAAGGCTGTCCAGGTTCAGCGTATTGAGGGCAATAACAGGGGTTGAACTACACCATTCTTTCTCATTCTGGCAGGAAAAATCACCGCAGTACTGGACTAAAGTCCCACTAGTCTAGACTATGCCTTTGCTAGCACCATACTGCAATTTTCCCAGTACTCTCTCCCTTGGGTGTGCCAAGCATGAGCATTTCATACTCATGTCAGTAGACCCCTCTATGGCCACTTCATAATCACATTGTATTCCATATCTCCTTCTTCCCAGAGGGTGCTTCTTTGGTGGAAATATTTTATGTGCTTTTACGTTAGCTTGAGGAAGACAGCAGCCATCTTTTGGTTTTCCAAACTCCACAGTTCTTCAGCCAAAATCCTCAAATTCATTAATGTGCAATCCCTGGGTAAGGGACATATCTGCACACAACCCAAACCAAAATTCTTTTAGGCCTCACATTGGAGGGGGTCGATTTAGTGTAGTACCTGCACTAACTTCTTCTCTGTGACATGGACTCACATGGGAGATTATGGGCCAGATTTTCTCCCATGCTCCCAGGTTCTTCCCAACCATGGGGGAAAAGGTAAGTCTTTGCGGCCCTTAGGGTTATTTGAAGGTCTTCTGCAAAGGTCCAGTAAAAGTAAACACATATCACCATTGTGCTGTTCAAAAATTAAACCTCTTTATTAGGAATATGCATTTGTTTTAAATGAATGCTAAAAATGGGGCCATTTTCAGTTCATTCCAAATGGAATAAACCAGAGATGGCCTCTCATGAAAATACCAGAACATTTTAATATTTTAAAAAATGCCTCCTGGTGGCCCTCCAAATCCTCTGTCACCCTAACTGAAGCCCTGGGGCCTGGGCCAGGCCCAGTTGGAGCTTTCCTGGCCCCTTCTGACCCTCCTTTCTCTCACTGCAAAATAGCTTGGGACCCAGGCTTACCTGGCTGGGCCTAGCCATCCCCTTCCCTTCCAAATGTCACTGGGACTGGGGGCCATGGATCTACCTGGCCCCCACTTATCCCTCCCATAGAGGTACAGTGGTAGTAAATGGCTGACCACAGTCCTTGTGACAGCTTCCCCTTATGATTTTTCAGTCATTCCTTCTTTTCACCAGAACGGTCGTCCAAGCTTAAGAATAAAGATGATGCTTCTTCACTTTCATACTTCATCCCTATTTGGGTATTTGAGTCCATTGATGCCATTAAGTATGCTTGGAGGTCAATAACAGTAGCTCTATATCTCAATGAGACCCATACCACCCTTTGGCTCTAGCATGGTTCTTATAGATTATCTGATGGGTGTGGAGGAGCTCTCTTGTTTTTACATCCAGTTCTGCAAGATATTTATGGGGCCAAGCTACTATTCCAAAGCTGTATGATAGTGCAGAAATTGCAAGTTGATTAATAGCTTGTATCTTTTCCATGCTGTTAATGCACTTTTCAATGCCAGTTTCAGCTTCTTACAGCACTCTTTACTGATCTTTCTCTCAGTACTCTATGCCATATTATTCCACCTTCCTCCACTCCTAGATATTTAAATACACCTTTCTGCTCCAGTTCCTTTATATAGCAATATTCCGCCAGGGATATATTTTCAGATTTGCTTACATTTCCTCTAAGTAGGGGCACTTTAGCACATTTGTTCAGGCCAAATGTCATCTTGATATTATCTGAGAAACTCGATATCACTGCTCAGAGTTGTTCTGCTAAATAAGCAACATGGGAGCTGCAGGGTTTCAAGTCATCTACAAATAATAGTAGATAAAATATCAGTAGGGGATTGACAGCTCTAGAATTACTGCTAATTCCATATCTCAAAGAATTAATTACAGTACTCAGCAGATTAAATGCCAGACAAAACAAAAGCAGTGACAGGGAATCTCCCTAAAATATTCCTTGCTGGATCTTCATGTTAGGATTGAAACATTGACCATCTGCATTATTCAGATAGAATGTAGTCCTCCACATTTTCTGGGTGAACTTTGTACATATCAAGGCAATTTATTATCCAAGAATATGGGATGCAATCAAAGGCTTTCTTATAGTCAATCCCTACTATACTGAGGTTTTGACTTTTTATACAGCTGGTCATAATGGTTTTTATTCAGCATCAACTGGTCTTTGGTTCCATATGGTTACCCTTCTGTTTTGTTGCCAGCATGTTACTAGAGTCAATGTGATCATATATTCTATCTTTGGCTATTACAGTGAATAGCTTATCGTTACAATTTCAGTTGCTATGTAGCCTCACCGTACTCTGACTATGATGCCTCCCTACTAGCAGAGGTTTCCCGTGCGCCCCACTCAGAACTGTCCTCACCATCTCTTCCCTGGTCCCATGTCTCAACCTATCTTGCAGCTTCCCCCCTCCACAGCGGACCTCAACAAACATACTCTCCAGGCTGGCCAAGCTTCTCCTCTCTGTTCTCACCTCACCCAGGTCTCTGCCTTATGTAATCCAGCCCTGCCGTAGCCAACTTGTCGGTTCACGAAGTTACCTTTGGCGCCTTGCCCTGGCCTCTGTCTTTTTTTAACTTGTCCTTTAGTCTTGCCTTGCGGCCTTTGGGCCTTCTGCTTCTAGCCTTGCCTTGCGGCCATCCATCCTTCTCGCTCCTTTCCCTGCTTTGCGGCTTTCTAGCCTTGTCACTCTTTGCCTTACCTTGCGGCCTTTGGGCCTTCTGTCCCTTACTTTGTCTATCTTGTAGCCTATCTGGCCTCATTTTGTTACCCAGTGGCCTAAGGGCCGTATGCCTGGCTGCTTTCACATGTATTTTTTTCTGTGTTGCCTTGCTCAGCCTCTGTTCTGACTTGTTCCAGTCCTGTCCTGTCTCTGTCCTGCCCTGTCCTAGTTTGGTGTTGTTGCATCCTGTCCCTGTCCTGTGTTCACCCACAGACCTTGCCTTGCTTGGTCCAGCTTGTCCACAGCCTTGCCTGACTCAGCCTGTCCGCAGCCTTGCCTTGTCCAGCCTGTCCACAGCTTCACCGCATCCAGCTTGTCCACAGCCTTGCCTGGTCCTGTCTACAGCTTCGCCTAAACCAGACTGTCCATTGCCTTGTCTGATCTAGCCTTTTCTCAGACTTCCCATGCACTGCCGCCACACTGGACACCTACTGACACCTATCACCTAAAGGTCCAACCTGCGGTGAAGGGACTAGTAAGGGAGAAGACTGCCCTATGTCACATCCTGCTGTCCTGCGCTACCTCTTGAGTGATGTTCCCTGAACAGGGAGCACGTAACGCTTATAGATTGTAAGCAAGCAAGTTATCAGTCAATAGTTTTGGGGGATGTTATTTGAATCTCCCTTAGAAAGGAGGCGTGTTCTTCTGGTTATTAGCCATTGCGGAGTTAATTCTGGCTGTCTGATCAATTGGGTTTTTGCAGTTAGCCAGGTCTTAGTGGAGAGAGGTTAAATATTTGAGCCAAAAGCTGGGCACTCCATCAGGGCCAGGGCACTTCCAATTTGTATTTTATTATTTTTTTAACTTGGCTTCCTGTTCAATTGTTGCAACTTCAGGTATTCCATAGTTTTTACATGGTCCTTTTCTATATTCTTCTATTTCCTGGGCAATCATTCTACCCCTCTGTTATGTTCTGCAAGGTCTTCATAAAAATTTCTCACAAACTGTTCTGTTTCTTCTTCATTTGGTGCTTTGAGTGCGTTCTAAACATTTTATTTTGTTGCTTCTTTTTTCTATTATCCTCATTTCTTTGTGTGCATCTGCTGTTATTTTCAATTTATTTTTGAATGATATGAATTTAAGGTCTTCTTCTGTTATTGAAGCATATTTTAGCTTTATGTTTTGGATTTTTCTCATTACTTTTAGTGTTTTCGATCCTTTGAAACTTGCATCTGCCAATGACATCTCTGCATGCAGTGATTTAATTTTCTCTTCTTTTTTCCAAAGAGAAGTTACCTTTCTCGTCTTCTTTTGGCTTCATATCCTTGATAAGATTCTCAGTAATAATTTTACTGCATAATATTGAGTCCAATTTATACCTGTGATATCAGTGCATGGCTCCTTAATATAAATTAAGGCCTTGATCATCTCACTTATCATGCTTTTAACTTTGGGTGTCATATTTACCTTAGGTAGTGTTTCCCTGTCCAGGAACCCAGCATAGATAAGGAGTTGGGAAGAACTTCAGGAATTCACCTGTAGGTGGACCACACGGAATACCTCTCCCCAAGAAGAGGGCTCTGCAGATGCTTTCCCCCTCAAGAGGATAGGCCCGAGGCAGAAAAAATGTTTCTCCCCAGGGAAAAATAATCAGGGGATTCATCCTGAGTCCTGAAGGAAGGAGAAATAATATTGGGTCCTATCGTTTGTGGAAGACCTGGAAATGAGGAGGGTGTGAGAGGCTTGAATTGATGAGGGAACCCTTGCCCAGGCCTAAAGGCATGTTCCAGTGTCATGGTCTGGGAAGATAAAGTAATGATTTAAATGTGGTTAGATGACGTGATGACCTTATTAGGATTGGTATTTTGGGAAATATGTGAAGCCATTCTGAGAGTGATACTTTTTTGGGAGAAGTTCCTGGAGTAATGAGGGAAAAGAGGATGGGGGAAAAAGGTCTTTTGTACCAAAAGGGAAGAAATGGTTATATTCTAAAGTTGAACACTTAGGGGCGGATTTTCAAAGGGTTACGCGCGTAACCCCAAGAATCCGCTCCTGCGCGCACCGAGCCTATTTTACATAGGCCTGGCGACATGCGCAAGCCCCGGGACGCGCGTATGTCCCGGGGCTTGAAAAAGGGGGTGGGGAGTGGGTGGGGTGGGGGCGGGGCCAGAGCCTCCAGGCACAGTGGCCATTTGCCTCTGTGACCGGGATCGCGGGTCGACTGTCGGCCAGCAAGCGTAACCTATGCCTGCCCGGAGGAAGGCGCAACTTATCAGATAAAGGTAAGGGGGGGGGTTAGGTAGGGCTGGGGTGAGGGTTAGGTAGGGGAAGGGAGGGGAAGGTGGGGAGGGCAGAAGGAAAGTTCCCTCCGAGGCCGCTTCGATTTCGGAGCGGCCTCGGAGGGAACGGAGGAAGGCTGCGCGGCTCGGCGCACGCAAGGTGCACAAGTGTGCACCCCCTTGTGCGCACCAATCCTGGATTTTATAACATGCGCGTGGCTGTGCGCGCATGTTATAAAATCGGGAGTAGATTTGTGCGCGCTGGGTTGTGCGCACAAATCTGCGCCCGCGCGTAAATCTTAAAATCTGGCCCTTAGTGGCAGATTTGCAAAAAAAGGTGAGTTCTTAAATTTAGGATTCTAAACCTACTTGTTGCACCTATTTAGTGCCCTAAGTTTTTAGCTGAAAATTCATATAAATTTAGGGTCCTAAATTTAGGCCTGCTATTAATTTGCCGAGATTTTGGATCTTAAGTTATATGCCTAGTTCTGAAAATCAGTGCTAAGCTCCTACCTTGGTTTCCAACTCTAACTCCGTCCCTGTATCCACCCACTTTTTAAAGCTAATTTAGAAGGAGCCTAAACCCTTTGAAAATTAGCTCCTAAGTCTTAGAAGCTTATGAACTCCTGATTTTATCAGTGTATTTATACCTTGTTACAAACTTTATTTCTGGGGTTACCAACCATCAATGTTATTGTTTTGGATATAACTCATAGCGAGCCTTTATTTTATCTGCTGGAGGGATAAGCTGGGGACCAAGACAAGCAAAAATCAATGGGGATTCATAGAGCGTAAAACCAGCTCAGGAGGTAAAACCTGCCCTTGCTTCTCTGGGCCTCAACATGCATGTGTAAATCAGGGTCCATGACTAAATTTGCACTTGCAAAAAAGGGATGTTCCAGGGTGGAGGTCAACATATACATGAGTAAGTTGCTATTTTCTAAGCAATTTATGCATGTAAATTTGGAAGCTTACTCATATATGTAATGCCTCCTTGACCGCTTACCTTGCGGGGCGTTCCTGGGTCCGGGACCGACATATCGGGAGCCCCCCTGGGCAGACTCCATCAGAAATCACGTTCTTGGCCCCTGGACCTCCACCTGGGGAAGGTGTTAGTGGGTGGGATTTCCCTCCCTTCACCCCAGGAAAACAAATGGGGCTATGAACAAGGCTGGCAGTATGTACAAATATATACAGATTTATTAGACTATATGAGTATATACATTTCTACATGACTGTACATCGCTAATGGGATGTCAAACAGCACAATTATCTACTCATGGTTAATAGTTTCAGGCCCCCAACTATATACTTTTCTACAAGGAAGTAAGAATATTTAATGTTTGGCAATTTTGGGGTTATTGACCCCCTCAGTATACCACCATATAGAATAGAAGGAACCTCTTGAGTTCCTGCTTAATCAAGTTCTATTATTATCCTCCCCCTTTTTTCCTAAGTCTCACCCATGTAGAAAGATGTACTGGGCTGATGGGCAGTGTTGGCCTGGGGGGTTCCGTTGTATCTAAACTGCTGCCCTTTTCTTGGTGCTGCTCCTACTCCGCTGAAAGGTCTGTGGCAACTCTGGGGTCCATGCCCTCCTGAGTCCCTGACTCTGCCTCCCAGTCTGTCACTGGGGTCTATGCCCTCCTGGGGGACCTGACTGCACCTCCTGGAATGCTTCTGGGATCAATACCCTCCTGGGGGACTACTCAGTCTGCCATTGGGGTCCACACCCTGGTAGGGGACCTCTTGATCTGCCACTGGGGTCCCCTTGCTCAAGGGGGAACCAGGGTGATCTCCCAATCTGCTTCTGAGGTCCTCACTGTCCTGGGGGACCACTAAATCTGCCACTGGGGCCACGCCATCTTAGGGGACCTCCCAATCTGTCTCTAGGGTCCCCTTGCTACTGGGGGACCACTCTGCATCTGGATCTGCTGCTGTCCTTCGGTTCCCCCCCCCTCCCCCCTCAGTAGGAAGGCTTTACCTGGCTTGGGTTTACAGCTCCACTAGGCACTGGTTTCTTTAGTGTTCAGTGATTTAGGGCCTCCACAGTCTCAGCTTTTAGAGATTTTAGCTCCACTAAGCTAATGGCTAGTCATTCGAAGTTATTCATCCTGGATGGGTCGCCTTCTCTCAGTCAAACGGCCAAGACCCAGGCAGGCCCATGGAAAGAGATTATGTGCACAACCTTCCATCCTGTCTGGCTTTCTTTTTCTGTTGTCTGAGAACTGGGTATCCAAGGGTGTGACTCCCCTTGTTAGTCAGGGTGAGAATCTGTTTCTTACTATGTCTGGTTTTCAGAACATTTTTCTCACAAATCCTTCTCTCATTCAGAATTCTCCAATGTAAGAGTTTTCCAGTCATAGTTCTATATGATTTAAAGTGTTATTTCACTGCAAGGTACCAACAATAGTCCAGGGGGCTGTGACATGCAAATTCCCTACCTGAGTCTCTGACTCATCTATTCAATGGTCATTTAAGTACCTTCACAGTAAGGGGTCTGGCAACCTTTGCAATCTCATTCTGTGTTTCCTGGGCTGGTAGCTCATGTTACATAGTTGCATTGTCCCCTTTGTTTTCTCTGCTGCAGTTCACTTACAGGCTGCTACAGTACGGACGCGTAAAAAAAATGCGGCAGTGCTGGGCGCCCGTGCGTTTGACGCACGCACATTTTGTTTCACAAGCCGCTCGATTCAGTATTCAAATTAGACGCAAATCCAAGCAGCGGCAAACGAGCGTCCAAAGCGCGCCTAAGAAGCGGTAGACATTCGCAATCCATTTTACTGTATAGAGTGGTATACAGCGCCTATATAGTATCCAGGGTGCGCTGGCACCATACCTGTCATTTCAAATGTCATTCCACCAGGTAAGTGGATGGTTCTTTTCTACAGACCCCGCATGGACACCAGGGCCGCTGCCCTGAGCATCCGGACGTCCTTGTTCGGAGGCGACCCCCAACCTTCCACGTCCGGGTGCTTAAGGACGTGCAAGGACGTCCGGACTTTTGTGAAGGTTGGGGCCTCCGAGCATGGACGCCCGGAAAGAGGGGAACACTGCCTTCCAACATCCATGGCCGCTGCCTTGAGCGCCCGGCCGGACGTCCAAGGTTGGGGCTTCCGTTCATGGACATTTCCACCTCTATCCAGGTGTCCATGATCAGAGGACCCACTGCCTTCCAATGTCCAGGGCCAATGCCTTGAGTGCCCGGCCCGACGTCCAAGGTCGGGGCTTCCATTCATGGACGTTCCTGCCTCTTTCTGGACGTCCATTACTGAAAGGCCCCGCTGCCTTTACGGACATCTGCAAGCTCTGCACGTGCTCCTCTTCTGTCTGGTTGATTTTCCCTTTGTATTCCATGTGCTCCTCTTCTGTTTGGTTGATTTTCCCTTTGTATTCTCTGACTGAACACCACACTAACGCCAGGGTCAGGGTAGATGGTAAATATAGAGGTTAAAGACGCGGTAAATAAACTGGTTAAAAACGCGATAATTTGGGCGTGCATTACTGTATCGGGGGGGAATAGCTAATCCGATCATTAACATATCATATACATGCGGCGGGCGGAAATGGATATGCGTCTTTTTCGGCAAGTGCTAAGGACACGTAAAAGCCGATACTGAATCGTGCGTCCGTCTTACGCGCTCAAAACGTGCGTCCAAAGCGGGTTAAAAACCGCACAACTGCGGCCGTGCTTTACTGTATCGGCCCGTTAAATAGTAGCATGCTCTTTACCATCTCTGCATTGGTGGGGGGGGGGGGGGGGGGTTGTTCACATATATTTACTCCTGTTCTATATGTGGAGTAAGTGAACATATAAGTTGTTAAATTTAAAAAATGACTACATAGAGGGTCTGGGTGAAATGAGGGGACTTCAGGCTGGAGAGCCAGGAGGGTCTTGATGACCTGCAAATGTTTTGGGTGAACTGTTAAGCTAATTGGTAAAACTGGTAATTTAATTGCCGTGCACATGTTAGAAAATCTCCTGACTTTTGGGAGGTAAATGCTTCTAAGTTACATGTGTAAAATCTACTTGCCTAACTCTTTAAAATTTGAAGTACAAATATGCGGTTATATCATTTGACCACACTTATCTGGCTAAATTCTAATTTATCTAGCTAAGTAGCACCTTTGCTGCTGCTTGCACAAAAAAGTTTCTGCTTATCTGGGCAAGTTCCGACTTATCTGTCTATGTTGCAGCAAAGGCACTATTTAGCCAGATAAATCTGAAAAGCACTACTTGTTTTATGTTTATGTTTTATTAAGATTTATATATCACAGTGGACAAAGTGATGTACAATTTCAACATTCATAATAAATAGGACATATTTGTCTAAGTAGGGCTGGTATAGTTGAAGGTCTTGTCTGGTCTCCTGGTCCTGTTCCGCCTCCCAGCGACGAGTACCACTATAGGTCTCCCTTCAATGGATCCTCCAACTCTCGAGCCGGCTCAAGGGTCCACGTCCGCAACAGTAAAAGAAGAGTTGATTTGTAAAATGTTATCTCTTCCTAGCTTGATGCACTCTCTACCTAGCTGCAGTCAAGCTAGGTAGAGAGTACAAATCTACTCTTCTTTTACCTTTCATTACTCCAAATCACATAAAATCTTCACCGATGGCAATTGTGCAGTTCATACGTATGACTGTGCATGTAAAAGTGCCTCCCAAAGCCCACCCCACCCCACAAACCTCACCCTGAGTTACTAGTGCCCCCTCTTACAGTGGTATAAATAATCAATTATATGTGAGCCTCTACATAATGTCTGTCTGTCTGTCTGTCTCCCTCCTTCTCTCCCTCCTATAGAAACCTTTTCATTTGGTAATGTGCCTGTGGTAGATTACTCAGTGTGCCATGTAAAAATAACATGCAATAAATGTATCATGTGTTGTGGAAAATACCTATGCAATGTGGTATCAGGAAAATTAACTTAACCATGCCCCCTTTGTTATTGCGGGCGCTATTTCTGCAATATTTATAGCAATTTGATGAATCTAGGTCTAAGTCAGATAGCTGGATAAGTCCAAAACCACTACTTATATGGCTCTCTGATTTAGCCAGAGAAGTAACGCTTTTTAGACTTTTTGCAACAGGGCTTTAAATGTTTACTTCTTTGATGTGTTCACATATGTAATTATCCCCCTTCTTGAAATGGCTCGTGTCAGGGTTTGGGGTTTTGCTCTTGCTAAAGTATACTGGCAACCAGGGCCGGCGCGTCCATTAGGCGAAGTTCGGCGCTCGCCTAGGGCGCCGAGCTGTAGGGGGCGCCAAAGAACAGCCACGTGGTGCCGCAAGAGGGGCCTATCCCACTCATGGCAAAGAGAAATAGAGATTGTGTGCACTATTTCTCTTTGCCGTGAGCGGGATAGCTTCTGTTTGCGGCACCACGTGGCTGCTCTTTGGCGCCCCCTACGGCTCAGCACCCTGAGAAGCACACAGTCGGCGCCAAAACAGGTAAGGGGGAAACGCAACACTTTGTGCTTCTCAGGGCCGTGAGCAGCAATGCTGCTTATGGCCCTGCCGAAACAGGTAGTGGGGGCGCGACCGGGGGAGGGGGCGGCAGCACAAGGGTCGCCTAGGGTGCCCAATGTCCTTGCACTGGCCCTGCTGGCAACCTTAAGATTCTGTCTTCCTGCTATGATGTGACACCTTCTACGCATTTTTTGAATAAATCCCTCTTTTAAATTGAACCTTTCTCCAGAGGATCTTCATTTACTGCAACACCCAGTGACTTTATTTCTGTTTCATTTCAAATCATTTCTAAACTGAAATGATAAAATAATTCACAAAACTTTTTGGTTTGTTTTTTTTTACATTTTTCATTTAGTCACACTATTTCAATTTAATGCACACTATTTGAGTCTGTGGCACTATTACAACTCAAATAATTCACACTAAATTGAAAATAGTGCACACTAAATGAAAAATAAAAAAAAATAAAAGACAACCTAATGAAACAAAGAAAAAAACAAAAAAGAGGGAAAAACAAAATGAACTGAACTGAAAATGTTATCGATGCACATGCCTATCAGTCAGTAAGATTTTTTATTTTGAACGTAGTTGGTATGGACATGGTCTTTTCGGAGAGCTTGACTAGGAAGCAGGAAGAGCCCTTGGTGAGTACAAAACCCTAAGGGCCTTATAAAATGTGAACTTTTTCCCCCTGAGAGGTTAGTCTGGGAGGTCATGGAGCCTCGTGTATTCCATGGCCCTCTTCATGTTCCCCTATGCCCAGGAACAGAATGAGATGGGGGCTACAATTACAAGGCTAAGAGGAGATCGGATCTTTTAAAGTGTGATTGCCTATTACTGTGCACCTCTTTTAATGTCCAGATACTTCAAGGGCAGAATTGGTTTACAGCACTCATAACAAGTCTAGTCCAGGGTCAGAATATCCAGGTTTACTTCCTCAGGTATACATTAAACAGGTTCAACTGGTCAGAACATCCAGGTTCATTTACTCGGTAAACATAAACAGGTTTAACTGCTTGGAACATCCAGGTTCACTTCATGGGTCACAAATTTCCTTACCCAGGTTCCATCAATGCATCCAAGCAAACTTCAAGTTGCTGGGAACAAAGATCATTCCCAGAGATCCCGTTTTCAGGGCCCAATCCAGTTCCTTAGGGCTGTGACTGTTGGTCCCTGCATTATGAACACTATCAATTCCCTCCAACATGGATATACCAATACCACCCAGTGGCTTGTGGAGGGAGAAGTGGTAATGGCCCAATGTTCCAACTAGGAGGATACTTGTTCAAGATTGGCAATTTACTTGCAATTTTCCTGGTATTGGAAAGTGCATATGTATAGTAGAATGCATCCTGCTGTGAGAACATCGAGGAAGACCTGATGGTGATGTAGGAAGTAAAAGACCATATTAAATCTCTATATTTCCACTACTCAGACTGGCGTGCTAGATAATTGCGCACAAGTCAGAAAGGGCATTTCCAGCTGTTCCTTAAATATCCTGAATATTTTGCCCTTTGGACACCTCAGTTAGCACCATACTACATGTGACATATAGATTAAGAACATAAGAACATAAGAACATAAGAACATAAGAAATTGCCATGCTGGGTCAGACCAAGGGTCCATCAAGCCCAGCATCCTGTTTCCAACAGAGGCCAAACCAGGCCACAAGAACCTGGCAATTACCCAAACACCTAGAAGATCCCATGCTACTGATGCAATTAATAGCAGTGACTATTCCCTAAGTAAACTTGATTAATAGCAGTTAATGGACTTCTCTTCCAAGAACTTATCCAAACCTTTTTTGAACCCAGCTACACTAACTGCACTAACCACATCCTCTGGCAACAAATTCCAGAGATTTATTGTGCGTTGAGTGAAAAAGAATTTTCTCCGATTAGTCTTAAATGTGCTACTTGCTAACTTCATGGAATGCCCCCTAGTCCTTCTATTATTCGAAAGTGTAAATAACCGAGTCACATCTACTCGTTCAAGACCTCTCATGATCTTAAAGACCTCTATGATATCCCCCCTCAGCCGTCTCTTCTCCAAGCTGAACAGCCCTAACCTCTTCAGCCTTTCCTCATAGGGGAGCTGTTCCATCCCCTTTATCATTTTGGTTGCCCTTCTCTGTACCTTCTCCATTGCAACTATATCTTTTTTGAGATACGGCGACCAGAATTGTACACAGTATTCAAGGTGTGGTCTCACCATGGAGCGATATAGAGGCATTATGACATTTTCCGTTTTATTAACCATTCCCTTCCTAATAATTCCTAACATTTTATTTGCTTTTTTGACTGCTGCAGCACACTGAGCTGACGATTTCAATGTATTATCTACTATGACGCCTAGATCTCTTTCTTGAGTGGTAGCTCCTAATATGGAACCTAACATCGTGTAACTACAGCTAGGGTTATTTTTCCCTATATGCAACACCTTGCACTTGTCCACATTAAATTTCATCTGCCATTTGGATGCCCAATCTTCCAGTCTTGCAAGGTCCTCCTGTAATGTATCACAGTCTGCTTGTGATTTAACTACTCTGAATAATTTTGTATCATCTGCAAATTTGATAACGTCACTCATCGTATTCCTTTCCAGATCATTGATATATATATTGAAAAGCACTGGTCCAAGTACAGATCCCTGAGGCACTCCACTGTTTACCCTTTTCCACTGAGAAAATTGACCATTTAATCCTACTCTCTGGTTCCTGTCTTTTAACCAGTTTGTAATCCACGAAAGGACATCGCCTCCTATCCCATGACTTTTTAGTTTTCGTAGAAGCCTCTCATGAGGGACTTTGTCAAACGCCTTCTGAAAATCCGAATACACTACATATACCGGTTCATCTTTATCCACATGCTTATTAACCCCTTCAAAAAAATGAAGCAGATTTGTTAGGCAAGACTTCCCTTGGGTAAATCCATGTTGACTGTGTTCCATTAAATCATGTCTTTCTATATGCTCTACAATTTTGATCTTGAGAATAGTTTCCACTATTTTTCCTGACACTGAAGTCAGGCTCACTGGCCTATAGTTACCCGGATCACCCCTGGAGCTTTTTTTAAATATTGGGATTACATTGGCCACCCTCCAGTCTTCAGGTACAATGGATGATTTTAATGATAGGTTTTATTTGCTTTTTTTTATGAAACTGGGACCAATTATTTCAGTATTCCCACCCCCTTCTGTCCATTTTGGCTCTGGAAGCAACAGTAGTGATCAGCTTAAAAAATTGGGGGTATGGCATGAAACTTGGGAAGCAAGGCATTTGTTCCCCCCCCCCCCCTCCAAAAAAAAATAGTCTAGTAATACTCCTGTTCCATGCGTCTTGGCCCTTCTGGCAGTTTGGAAACAAGGGAAATTATGACTCAGGCCACTGAAGAATTATTTCATGAATGCTTTATTTTTAATTATCTTTTCTGATCATGTCCTGAGTCTCCCTCTGCCAAGAGGGGATTTTTGTAGAGAGAAATTTAAGCATTGCCAAACAGGGAGATAACATTTAGAGCTATTTTTTTTCATTCTATGTGATAAGAATGGAAAAACGTTTAGTCTTGTATTCCAGCTGAAATAAAAATCAATAAACAAGTTGAAAGTAAATTGTAGGTGTTACCTAAGCTAAGATACCATAGGGTAGATTTTGAACAGTGCAGTTAGCTTAAATCCAGCTAAGTTTTAGCTGGCTGGATTTAGGGGAAATGTTTCCCAAACTAGACAGCTAGGGTACAGTTGAAAATGTCCCTAAATCTAGCTAGCTAAAACTAGTTATCCTTGTGCACAGGGATAGCCACCTTATTTATCAGGCTTGTAGCAAAAATTAGTACTAGCCAGCTAAGTTACTGCCCCCACTCTCCCTACTGCGACTTAATCCCACTTCTGGGACCACCCAGAATTTGAGTGTCTGAATCTAGCTGATTGCTGGAACAAAGCAGCTAGATTTAGCTTCTCTGTGTGATTTGATTTTCAAAGCAGCTAGGTCACTTTGAAAATTTTCCTCTGTGTTAATTGTAGGTCAGTGCTCATTGCACAATGAGCTAAGGACAATCGTGTATACAAGAGACCCTACACATAAAGTATAGAAGCGTTTGTGTTATGTGAATGAACATGATGATCACATTCCATGCATCATGTGTTGAAAGACATTAGGGGGGTCCATATTCAAGTGCTATGCACCTTGGCAAGATAGTCAATAACACTTATCCGGCTAATTAAGCTGGGATATTCAGTGGCTAAATATACCCAGCTATCTTAAAGTTAGCTGGATAAGTGTATCCGGCTAACTTTAGGGCATCTCTTATCCTGCTAACTTGACTCCTCCTCGATGCACCCATTCCTTGTCCCTGAGTTATCTGGCTAAAAACTTAGCTGGATAAATCACTTATCTGGCTAAGTGGCACCCATTGGCCATAGCCAGATAGTCAGCAATGCCACTTAGCCGTATAAATCCGACTTATCAGCTATGTTTCAGCCCTATTCTATTCTTTAGATTTATATCCCGCCTTATTGCTCCCATAGGGCTACCCAAGGCGACTAACAACAGACCAGGCCGATTCAGTACGGTGCGCTCAGGCTGAGCGCACCATTGGCCCCCATTTGGACGCGTGTTTTCCACGCGTTATTATTACCCCTGCCTCCGTTCCCTCCGAGGCCGCTTCGAAATCGGAGCGGCCTCAGAGGGAACTTTCCTTCCACCCCGCCCCCCCCCCCCGCACCTTCCCCACCCTTCCCCTACCTAACCCACCCCCCCCAGCCCTATCTAAACCCCCCTACCTTTGTTGCACAAGTTACGCCATGCAAATCTATCTCATCCATATTCATTGTGAATATCCTGAAAACCGGACTGGCTAGTTTGGGTCCTGAGTACTAGATTCAGAATCACTCATCAGGAGAACCACAATGAACATGTCATAGATTTGCATAAACTGGATCTCTGATATATGCAACTCTATATCATGCATATTCATTAGGGGCTGGATTTTAAAAGGATTTATGCGTGTAACCGGGTTTACACTCACCAGGCCTATTTTAAAAAGGCCCGGCAACGCGCATAAAGCCCCGGGACACGTGCAAGTCCCGGGGCTTGCAAAAAGGGGCGGGGAGGGGGGTGGAGTCAGGATCCCGGCACAGTGGCCATATTTGTTGCTGTGCCGGGGATTGCACGGTGGCAGTCGGCCGGCGCACTCAACTTAATTCAGCCCCAGGGCTGAAGTAAATTTTGCAATAAGACCCAAAAAAAGAAAAAGGTAGGGGGGGTAGGGAAGTTCCCTCCAAGGCTGCTCTGATTTCAGAGCAGTCTCGAAGGGAATGGGGGAAGGTACTGCGGCTCGGCACACGCAAGGTGCACAATTGTGCACCCCCTTGCGCGTGCTGACCTCCGATTTTATAACTTGCACGCGCCTTCTCGTGCAAGTTATAAAATTGGGCATACATGTGTGCGTGCCGGGTAGTGCACGAACATGTACACCACACGCGTTCCTTTTAAAATCTACCCCTATGGATATCCTGAAAACCAGACCGGTTAGGTTTGCCTCTGGGTCAGTGCTGGGAAACACTGATGTAGGTCAGGGGTGACCAACTCCAGGCTTCAAGAGCCACAAACTGTCCTGGTTTTCAGGATATCCACTATAAATATGTATGAGATAGATTCGCATATAATAGAGGCTGTGCATGCAAATCTATCTCATGCATATTCATTATTGATATCTTGAAAACAGACCTGTTTGTGGCTCCTGAGGACCAGAGTTTCCACTCCTGTTGTATGTAATGCAAATAGCAAATTCCTCCCCTTCTGTCTTAGTTCCAGGAAAAATCAGCTTCATGGCTCCCCACCCCCATCCTCTCTTCATTTATTACAGTAGAAGGTTGACCAACCCAGTTTATTCTCTCTCTCTCTCACTCTCTTTGTGATTCACACAGGCAGAGGACAGTGATCTGTGCATACGTCTTCACACTCAGTGTTTTCTCTCTTATCTAAGTCAGGATGAGCGTTCAGAATGTGGAGAAGTATCGTATCCGACTGAATGATGGGAACTCCATACCCCTGCTGGGACTTGGTACTTACTCCATGCCACAGAAGGTGAGTGAGCCCGGGAACGCAATGTCAGTGCACTGTCCAAGGGACACTAAGCACTTTCTTGCTATTTTGCAGCCTAAGATCCTGACGATACTCACTGGATCCAGCTGAAATAGAACAGTGACACAGAAAATAAAAGTAATACAGCCATTGTTTGGGCGGGGAGACTCAAAGAGTGTGTGGGGGGGGGGGGGGGGGGGGAACCTGAGCTAGTATGTAAACCAAGGGTAGTGAAGTGCATTGTGTCATTTCTATATCTTGCCTGATTAAGAACATTTTAAACAGCACCTTGATTATTACTTGCAGCACAGCCCTCAGCTGACGTATTCCATGTCTTCAAACATGATGCAGTACTCATTTTATTTGGGAAATGCCTTTTCCAATAAGATCTAAGGTGAAAAAGCCTAACAATAAGCAAACTAAAAAAAAAAAAAAACCCAATATGAACAATTGTAAATATAAACATATGTAGTAGGCAGAGCTGTCACTTAAAAGTAAATTTAGAGCCTGTCCAAATTCTGGCCCAATCTGTTTGTCACTTGAATCAGATACCTTACAAAGCCATACCAAGGGAACTTAAATGAGGAACCGCACCTCAGTTATGGGTGAGTGGTCCTACTACTCTGTAGAGCAGTTCTATGCTAGCTGCCTCTTTATTTACTTTTATACTAACATTTCGTTTATCTGCATTTTCTTCTGCATGTGGACTGAAAATTAAAAATTGGTATTAACTAAAACCTTTGAGGCGTTTTCACCAGAGGAAGCACAGACTGCTTATGTTTTAATCGGAGGCAAAAAATTTGAGAGGTAACAAGCAGAATTTTTTTTTTAATTTATGCATTTTTAATAACATTTCAAGGCATTTCACTTGAATTGAAATTTTGTGGTACAAAGAGAAAAATTATCTATCAAAAATAATAATAATATAAATTATACAGGTAATTTACCACTTTCAAGTCCACACATAGAGAGGGACAAGATCAAACTTTCAGGAAACAGTAAACTAAATTACAATTTTAGGAAATTCTGACTATAAGGAAGGGATTTTTTTTTAAAGTGAACCTTCGTACTGCTTTTAATGGTTATCAGGCAAAGAGATAGATACAGATTTACTCGTCAAAAAAGTAGATAATTGACAGGACTGAAAAAAGATATAGGTAACATTCTGAAATTTGACAATACACTTGCAGGGGAACTTGAATATGAAGAAAGCACCTAATTCTAAAACTTTAGGTTTCAAAAGTAGGAATTGTTTCCTCCTCTTCTGTGTTTGTTTGGAGAAGTCAGGAAACACCCAGACTTTCAAATTCATTAAGGACTCAGTTCTATGCCAGAAAAACATCCTCAAGACCCAGTTTTTATCTGACTCCAATAGGAACGACACCAACAGTGTAGCAGGTTTTTGCAAATCTTTTTGAGTTGTTTCTAAGAGTGATGTGACATCCAGTGATGAACTGGCTATAGGTGATAACTCCTCAGCTTCAATCATACCTCCCATATGTTTTTTCTTAAAAGAAGGGATGTAATATATTTGTGATATCGATGGCATTGCCTTCTCCGGTATCTTTAGATTTTCCATTAAATACTTCCTCCACATTTCTGATTGTGAAAGTGTTGGGTCCTTAGGAAAATTGATAAAACGGAGATTTTTCCCCCTGTATTGATTCTCCAAATTTTCCAATTTATATGCAAGTGTTTGATTTTCCTTCGTTAAGTTATATTGTAAATTTGTCAGTTTCCCTATCTAAGTTTTACTATCTTTGGCAGACTTCTTTGCTTCCAATACTGCAGTCTCTACTCTCTTTATACAAGTATCCAGTGTTGCAAAGGAATTTGATTACCTATATAAGCTAACTGTTAAAGGATCATGAGTCACCAATGTAATCCCTGTTAAAAATATGCACTTTATTAAAAAAATCTTAATTTTATTTCAATTTTTCAATTTTTTCAATTTTTTCATATTTTTTATAATTTTTTATAATTAAGAGACAAGGCCTCAGAACTGGTATCAAGGGTCCGAAGACCTAAAATTGTTAACCCAGTAAGTTCAATCACTGGCCTCTTTTGTTAGTCTCTTATTATAGATTTTGATAAAATGCTAATGTTGCAATTGCTTGAAATTATTTGAACAACTGTAATATCAATTTTCCTTTTTGAAAATAGCTTTTCTGTACTGGAGATGATGTCAATTCTCTCTTTTGTATATCTTTGCCGATTATAACAGGAATACTTCACATGATGAAAAACATCTATCCATATTGGCAACTTATATCCCAAATTATAAGCCCAAGTTCTTCTAGCTTTCGAAGATGTGTTGTAGTTTCAGAATGTTACTGACTGAAACCTGCCTGATATTGCAAGGTAGCCGGACATAAACTTGCTCTAATATATTTTTTCTCAGCAAACAGCTTGTTACAATGTTGAGTCAGCAAGTAACAGCTACAAAGTATCAAGGAGGCATATTACAAAGTCTCAATACTTGTTGCTGATATCTGACTAGGGCATGCCTCACTTGAATTACTATTGTGTCTGCTAATTTGGTGCAGCAAAAAGCACTTATCTGAAACTTGTAGAGTTATTCTTGTGTTCTTAGCTTTGACAAGTCAGTGCTGCACTCCACCACCAACGTTAACGTTTCGCTAAACGCTGCCTCAGGGCGGATTCTGTAAGCTGATATGAAAAACAGAACAACAAAATTAATCTGCAAAGTTAACCTCACGTTACAATCCTTATAATGGTCTATACTCACACTTATCTCTCAGCTTTCAAAAGTATCGGGCTTGATTCTGCCAACAAACATGGCTACGGCTTTTTTAAGCTACCCTCTGTTTTCAAATGTGACCAGTCAGCAATCACGTTTGAACCTCGAACGTGATTACGTCAACTTATCAAACTGATTGAGTTTTCTTTAATCTTGCGATGAGTGAATTAATCAAAGAATCAAACTGCTTACGTCAAACGTGCTGAGGCCTTGTTTCTTAATTATAAAAAATTATAAAAAATATTAAAAAATTGAAAAAATTGAAAAATTGAAATAAAATTAAGATTTTTTGAATAAAGTGCATATTTTTAACAGGGATTAAATTGGTGACTCATGATCCTCTAACAGTTAGCTTATATAGGTAATAGAATTGGATTCTAACTGATCCCCTTGTCTATTTTTGTTCTATATAGCAAAGGAATTTGATACAGATTTAAATTGAGTAGGCAAATTTATATTTAAGACCTGTATAGTGTCCCGGAGGGAGTCCAAAGTAATTGAAACAGGTCTTATCATCTCTGCCGGTTGAAAATCAGAGTATGGAAATATAGGCTCTTGCTTCTTCCCACCGTCAACAGCCGAAGCTACCTCCTTTCCCGGGTCAAGGTCTGGTACCACCGACAGAAACGCCGAATCAAGCAGCACCCCGCCATCTCCCGAAGTCTTCTCGGCCGCCTCTCCTGCAGGCCGGCTCAGGGCGTGTGGCGGTCCTACCACGGGATTGGAGGGAGAACGCCGCTCCTCCGGGGAAAGCGAGATCGATAGCTCTGGGAGCGAGCCGGCTTCCTCTGCCTGCCGATTCTGCTCCAGCGAGCACACTCCCGGTTGCTGCCCTTCTCAGCGAACATAAAAGTCCATGGGACCTTGAACCTCCTCCGATGGCAACTGTGCAGGAAAAGACCTCTCTTTGGCTCTCTTCTTTCTACCAGAGTGGGGCATTTTGAGGTTAAAACGCGGCTGGGTTCCAACGGGCGTCAGTATCTTCTAGTCAGATTGACCATCTTGCCAACAAGCACTCTGCTATCACAGACATCATGAGGTATGAATAGGAGGGGGATGGATGGGAGAATGAAATACAACAACATTATATCATTCTGTAAGCTTAAAATGGGAAACAGCAAACTGTAAAAGACAAGAGAAAATGTTCTGAAACTTCTCAAACTTTCTGTAATCTAGGTAGGGCATACAGAAAAGAGGGAGATCAAACCCTGGAGTTAAAGTATACAACTACTACTAAACATTTTTTTAGTGCTATAAGTTGTAGGCAGCACTAGGAGACAGTTCCTACTTTGCAGTTTCTATATTTTATTTGATTTCTAGTCCACCTTTTAGGTATTTCAAAGTGGATTACATTCAGATACTGTAGGTATTTCCCTGTCCCCAGAGGACTTACAATGTTAGGGCTTCATTTACTAAGCTGAAATATTTTTCTCGACTGTGGGACTTACTAACAGGCCGATACAGTACAGTGCGCTACGGCGGAGCGCACTGTTAACCCACAATTGGACGCGCATTTTCGACGCGCTAGCTTTACCCTTTATTCAGTAAGGGGTAATAGCGTGTCGAAAATGCGCATCCACCCCCCCTAAACCTAATAGCACCCGCAACATGCAAATGCATGTTGATGGCCCTATTAGGTATTCCCGCGTGATACAGTAAGTAAAATGTGCAGCCAAGTTGCACATTTTACTTTAAGAAATTAGCACCTACCCAAAGGTAAGCGTTAATTTCTGCAGGCGCCGGGGGAGTTCACAGAAAAGCAGTAAAAACTGCTTTTCTGTGCACCCTCCGACTTAATATCATGGCGATATTAAGTCGGAGGTCCCAAAAGTTAAAAAAAGTAAAAAATAATTTAAAACATTTTTTAAATGGGCCCACAGCTTGCGGGTTGAAAACTGGATGCTCAATTTTGCCGGCGTCTGGTTTCTGAACCCGTGGCTGTCAGCGGGCTCGAGAACCGACGCCGACAAAATTGACCGTTGGCTGTCAAACCCGCTGACAGCCGCCGCTCCTGTCCAAAAAGAGGCGCTAGGGATGCGCTAGTGTCCCTAGCGCCTCTTTTTGCCGTGGACCCTAATTTAAATAAATTACTTTACTGTATCGCGCGCACAGGAGAGTGTCCTGTGCGTGTGCCGGGAGAGCGGGCGCTCACCCGCTTTCCCGCGGTTTTTACTATATCGACCCGTAAATGACTTATTCGGCCCTGCCACTTTGTAAATCCCAGGAAAAATGCTGAAGCATTACAAAGTCCCTTAATTTTGCACAATGACGGCCCCAGGAGTGTGAGGCCAAAATGTCTTAGAGGGGCCCATCAACCCCCAACTAATACCCCCTCCAGGTGTATTTTGAGACAAGCTGCATTATTAGATTAGGATGTTTAAAGGTAATAATAAGCCAATTTGCATGAATTTGCATGCCAATCAACTCATTATCCTACTTGTGATGCCAAAGCTGAATAATAAAAGCTTTGGCAGTGCTATGGGCACTTCAGGTTTCCTGGTGAGTTTTTAGAATCTTTGGGTCCAGTACTTGAAAAGAAAATGCTAAATGCTGCAGACAGAAAACTCATTCCGGCCGTGACGATGCTGTAATAAAAAACTGAGCCACCATTTAGCAGTAGAGAGCAAACTCTGTGTGCATAACTATGTGGCCTCCATAACTGTCTATCCCCTTACCTCCCATCCCAGCTGATGTATGTATAGGGAAAGACTTACCCGGATACCACAAAGTCCACTGTCCACACCAAAGAAAAGTTTATTGTAAATCCAAAAGGGAAACAATCACATGAATCCTATAATACTTGGCAGGACTTGGTCCGTTTGAAACAACTCCTTCAGCACACTCCCAATCTTCACTGAGTAGGAGGGAGCCCACTCACAAATACCTTCAGCCCCTAATCCTTGGGGGGTGAATTGTTCAATAAACAGCTCACTCTGCTGGAGCAGTCCCAGGACTACTTTAGCCCTCAACCTTACACTGCAACTTGGAATTTCTTCTGGTTTTTGCTGCACCAAACCCGGATGCCTCAGAAGTCTTTTCTATTCCCAGTGATGCCGGATTTGGACTCTCTCTGCACCTGCTGAAGCTTCTCTCCCCGGTATACCGAGCTGCTTGTCATCCATGGGCTCCACTGGGAGAGGAAACCATGCACCTTCGCTGCTCTCGCCAGCTCCTGCATCATCGATGGCCTTGGGCCCTGCCCTTCTGATGATGTCACTTGATTGGGGGGGGGGGGGGGGTGAAGAGCCAGAGTGTGACGCCACAGGTGCCGCGTGCTGGTGGTGCGCGCTGCTTTGTTGCGCTATTTTGTGCGCGCCCAGTGCCACTGAGTGTTCTGCAACTGTGGTCAAAACTCTTTTTTTTTTTTTTTTTACCATACACTCTGTCACTGGACCAAGGAAGATATGGAGAACTTTCTTCCTTCCATATCCACAAAAATTCTCCTCAGCCATATTGCCTAGCTCAAATTCCTCTGACTAAACTGTCTTCTGATCATCTTATTTCAGATGCCTCGCTTTGCTTAATTAATGGACAATGCATCAAAAGCAAGTCTCACATGCTGTATGATTTCATTCTTGATTTTTACTGTTTCACTGAATCCTGGTTACTAGACTCTGATCTTCTTGTTCTAAATCAAATCTGCCCTCCAGGCTATTCTTTTGTCTCAAAACCTTGCCCTAAAAGACGAGGTGATGTGTTAAGTTTGAACATCTTAATGGTAATTCTTCCCTGGAAATGTTAATTATTTCCTCAAATCATTTCTCTATCTTTTTAGTCTATGCCCTACCCAAACTTTTACTATCTGACTTGTCACCATTTTTTGAGCAATTACTACTTTCGAGATTTGATATAAACAAGACAGTCATTCTAGGTGATTTTAATTTACATGTTGATGCATCTCCCATGTCTGCTCAATGTACTTTGTTTCCACAGATATTATTTTCTCTAGGATGGTTTCAAATTATTCAGCTCCTACACACAAACTTGGCCATACTTTAGATCTCATGTATGTTAATGATTCCACTTTCTCTTACTCCTCAAAGACTTTAAACATTTCACTTGTGCTGTGGTCTGATCATTATTTAATCAAATTTTGCCTACCTATTTCTAACTCCATAAACCAATCATTACAGGCAACAGTTTCTTGTTCTCATCGTGGCATGATCGATACCACTTTATTCCATACAACTATCTCCCCTCTTCTCATGAACATGTCCTTTGTCAACTTCTCTGATGTGTTATTTCAATGGAATTCTATTTTAGACTCTGAGCTTGATGAAATAGCTCTCCTCAAAACTATTAATCTCCAAAAACCCAAACCACCTCCTTGGCTCAAGTCCGTGCCTATTAAAACTGCCCAGCAATCTCTCAGGAGGGCAGAGCGCCTTTTGAGGAAGGCTCCTACCTCTGAGCGTGCTCAAACCTTCCGCTCACTCTTAACTAATTATCAAACTCTTACCAATCTTGCCATAAAAGAACATTTTTCTCAAAACATTTGCGAAATAGCTTACAACCCTAAGGTTTTATTCAATTTAGCCAAGAGACTACTAATCCATGTCCTTCTCAAAGTTCCCACATTGATTTTCCCCCAGCCAAGTCATTCTCAATCATTTTCAACCTAAAAGTTGAAAAAAATTTGAATTTAATTCTCATCAGTACCGATTTGGCATATTAATCCCTTTCTGCAGATCTCATTCCTTTGACTATGTGTCCTCTATAGAGGTTGAAAACGTTATAGCCAAGTCCAATGACACATTGCGTCCTCTATCTTACTGCCCGTCTTCCCTTTTTAAAGCTTCAAGAAATATCTTAGCTCTAATTTTCTCCAAACTTATCAATTTGTTACTCAGTGAAGGAGCTATCCCTTCAACGTTGAAAAGGGTTGTAGTTTGCCCTCTGCTAAACTAAAAAAAAAAGGTAATCTTGACCCTACTGATCCTAGAAATTATAGACCCATATCTTCCTTGCCTTTTTTTTTAAAAATTCTTGAATCTGCTGGGTTGTGTCACTTAAGTGATCAACTTGAGAAAGTTGAGTTACTAGACCCCCAGCAATACGGTTTTTGGCGCTCCCTCAGTAGTGAGCTCTTACTTCTTTCTCTTACAGACACATTAAAGAGTAGAAATGTGCATCGTTTTTTGTGTTCGTGTCATTCTTCGTTTTTCGGCTGCCATGGAAAATGTCGGTTTTTTTTCGGTTCGGGTCTTTTTTTCGCGAAAAATCGATTTTTAGTTAGTGCGCGCTAACTTCCCGTTAGTGCGCGCTAACTCCTGTTAGCGCGCACTAACAAAAACCGTTAGATTTTGTTACTTTTTTTACTTTTTGTTAGTTTTTGTTAGTGCGCGCTAACTCCTGTTAGCGCGCACTAACGGGGAGTTAGCGCGCACTGACTCCCGTTAGTGTGCACTAATCGGAAAAACGAATTTTTGCGAAAAAACAGGAAAATCCTGATTTTTTTCGGGCTCCCTGAAACATGCCGAATTGGACAATTTTGTTGCAATTTTCCAATTCGGAAAAAACGAATGCACATCTCTATTAAAGAGAGGAATTGATTTAGGCCAACAATTTCTCCTCAACTCACTAGACATTTCCTCTGTGTTTGACACTATCGACCATATTCTTCTCTTTCGCCTTCAGGAATGTGGTCTTTCTGGCAATGTTCTCAACTGGTTCCACTCATATCTTTCTAATCGGACCCATTCCATCAAATTAAAAAATGAATCCTCTGCTCTCTCTATCATTAAAACCGGTGTTCCTCAGGGATCTGCCCTTTCCTCTGTTCTTTTCAATATTTATCTAGCTCCTATCTGCAAAATTCTTTCCACTCTGACTGATTGCTACAAACTATATGCTGATGACATACAGTTTGTTCTCTACATTCGCTCCTCTTGGCAAGATACATTAGAACACCTTAACATTTGTTTCTCTACAATAAAAAACTGGTTAAAGCACAACAAACTCTCGCTTAACATGTATAAAACAGAGTTCCTAGTGATAGATAGTCCATACTCTTCTTTCAATAAAAGACCATCACATTGGATAACTTCTCCTTTCCAGTTAAGAATCACATCAAAAACCTTGGTGTAATCTTAGATAACACTCTTTCATTTTTGCCCTCAAATAAAACATGTTATTTCTCAAGGATTTTACAGACTTTGTTTTCTTGCTGGCCTCAGGAACCTACTGCACTTGCCTGAATTCTGCAGTCCTACAGTGATCTATTTTTCCCTTTGTAGACTGTAATAGTCTTTATACAGGCATTTCTCATACTTCACTGTGACTGTTGCAGTTGCCATTGAATTCTGCTGCATGTTTGCTATCAGGTTTAAAGCGTAGTGACCGTATTACATCCACTCTAATTGAATTACATTGGTTCCCAATTAATGAGAGAGTTAAATATAAGGTCGGAATGATAATTTTCAAACTGCTTAATGACCAGACTTGTTACTGGGCCAACGCAATACTGAAATTTTACCAACCTATGAGAACCTTGTGCTCTTCTCAACATGGTCTGCTCAAGATTCCATCTCCCAAAGTCGCACAATTACATATGACCCATGAGTGTGCCTTTGCCGTTCCTGGCCCACCCTCTGGAATTCTTTCCAATAGATATCAGACAATGTGATTCGGTTAATAACTTCATAAATCAAGTTAAGACTTTTCTTTTAAGATAGCCTATTTTTAAGTTTTTTCTAACCTTATTTTAACAACCATTTCATTTTTATAATTGTCATATTTATTTTGCTTGAATTATTATTATGTTGTATCATTTTTTATGACTATTTTATGTTTGCTGAATTTTACTTTATTGTTTTGTTATATTGTTTGTTTATTTTATGAATCTATTTTTTATGATTGTATTCCTGTTCATCGCTTAGACCTTTTTAGTGTTAGGTGATTCATAAATGCCAATACATGTAACTGTAAATATAACATGTAAAACCCTAAGAACAACACCCCCTAGGTGCCTGGGGGGCACCTTATATAGATCCTCAACACCTTACCCATCCTCATATGGAAAGAACGTATCTTCTACCTTATCTCATCCTTTACAATTCTCATTTCCTCCTTTGCTCTCCCTTCCTTATCCAGGAAAGGTAATTGTAAAGCATACAATTCCAGCAGTTTGCATGAGCTCTGTAACAGCCTGACCTCATCCTCCTCAATACCCCTTCTTACAAGGATGCTTGCAGAAGGCAAAAGTTCTGCACTTCACACAGAACTATCTAAACTTGAGTGAAACCCTGGACAGCAAGCAGGAACCATCCAGAAAGCCTTAGAATCTAACGAAGAACTCTAGTAACCCTGGTTAGGGTTACACTTAATTGCACAGAGACTGCTTTTCTGTTGCCTCACTTGGGTTTTCAAGACAGTGATGCAACAACCAGTGGGCCTTCTCTGCATCAGCACTGAGCATCTTCTTCTTTCTCAGTAGTGAGAGAAAGATGACTTGTGCAGGATGTGATAGTATGTCTGATCTCCATTCAAATGTGTTATTAAAAAAGGGGATGAATGTTTTATTTTTTTCCTTCCTGAGCAACTTAAATCTTTATTGAGTCCCTTAGACCACTCACATTTTCCCCAGTCTTCATCCTTCCTGAGCTATGTGTAGTTTATGCTGGCTTAAACTATGTTAATGCCTTTTTCTTAATAATGGTTACTTCAATTTGCTCCCATATGTATTTCTTCTCTCTCCTTTAATTTTCCTACTTGGTATGGACATTTTATTGTAATTGTCAATATATTTCTTTATTTTGTTTTGTATTGATTGAGATCTAACATATTTCCAATTTATCTTGTTTGTAACTTTGAAAGTTATAAATAATGAATTTTTAAAATGATAGAAGAACATGGGTTATGTTAACTAAAATAAAGGTTCTGGATGAAATAACTATTGCGTATTTTATTGTATGAATCCTTTAAATGCCTATGGAAGAAGGTTCCACTGGAGGAGTAGTCTTCCTATTTAATAAGGTGTTCAAAATTTGGCGGGATCCACTAGAAGGTTGGGATGCCCCCAGTACTTATCCTCGAAGAAAAGGGCCTCTGCGGGGACTTTCCCCTTCAGAGGAAAGACCCAAGACTGGAGTGGTGTTTGTCCCCCAAGAAGAAGCAGCCAGGGGATCAGGATTGGTTCCCAAAGACTGAGAAGTGATCTAAGGACCCACCATCCATGGAAGACCTAGAAGTGAAGACATTCTGAGGGTTGTGAGCTTGGGAAGCGAGTAAACCCTTATAAATGCCTTAAAGAGAATTTCAGAGTGTGACTGGGAAGGATACAGAGTTGCTTTGTGTGGTGAGGAGAGATTACAGCCTTCAGTTGAGTAATGATATAACTAATTTAATTTAATTTATTTATATTCTGCTTTTCAGCATTTCAAAGCAGATTACATTCAGGTACTGTAGGTATTTTCCTATTCCTAAAGGGCTTACAATCTCATTCATCAAGGTATTTTCCTGGGAGATATGTGTGTGGCTGGGTCGTGCGTGCACGAGTGCATTTTCCAAATGGCTCGGTCACGCGCGCATCTCCCGGTTCGCATGGAAGTGCCGGGCTGCAAAAAAGGGGCGGGCCGGGGGAGGCATCAGGGCCGGCCAGGACAGCGCCATTAGGTGCTGTTGCGGGGAAGCGTGTCAGCAGTCGGCCGGCGTGTGGAACTTACTCCTGCTCTGTGAAGTGAGTAAGTTGAGGGACAAAAAGAATTAAGATAGGTAGGTGGAGTTTAGAGGTCATGGAGGAGAGGTGAAGAGGGAGGAAGTATAGTGTTAGAGTTAGGGAATAAAGATGCGGACTGGGAGGGAACTGGGGTAGTTCCGCTTTGCGTTGCCGTGTGGTTTTACAAAACGTCACCCTCTGCATGCGCCGATACAAAATTGGGTACGCATGTCTGCGTGAGCACCGGCTTTTAAAACATGCTCGCGGTGACACGTGCATGTTATAAAATAAGTGTGCAGGTTTTAAAATGTACCTGTTAGTGAATTAGGCAGTAAGTTTGTACCGAAATTGACTGTACATTGATAGGAACATGAGCAACACATATTACTGGAAATAGAGAGGTGGGGTGGAGTACTTTTGATATTTTTGTATAAAAGGATAAGAAGTACATAGTTGAAAAGGAAGCATTTTGTTAATGTTTTAAGTGTTATTGCTGAACTGGGTGCAGCCTTGCTGGGAGCCCTGATCAAATCAGTGTCTTTTAAACATTTGCAGTCTCTGACAGCTGAAAAAACCCCAGAAATAAAAGTTGTGTTTATTGATGATACCTTTCCTATGAGACCCTCCTTTATTCCAAGGTGCAGAAAGGTAGGAAACAGTCAGAGAGGAAATTAGTTTTAGCTTCCCTTTCAACTTGGAAAATATTTCCCTTGCTTTTGAGACTGGACCACTACACCATCTGTTCGAAGACGGTTTAGGGAAACCACAGGAAGACTGGTGCTCAGCTCACAAACAGGATCAGAGACCTTTCCCATTGTATATACCCTGTTAGGGGGGTTATAATTGTTTTTGGGGTGTGGTGTAGTTTATTTTATGATTATTTATTTTATGTATGTGCTACATTATCTTGTATGGAATGCATTTTATTGTATTAATGTTATTTGTTATTCAGTTGAATTTATTTACATTGCACCAGGTGTCCCACCATACACAGTGATTTTGTTTCAGCGCTTAATAAAAAATTATTTTAATCTGTTATAAAAACCCACGCCTTCCTTGTGTTAAGCAAAAGAGTACACATCTCCAACTTGTTTCCTCCTGCTTCTTTGGGTTTCTTGCTCGATTTGTTGATGTTGTATTCCGCTTCATACAATTGTTTTGAAAGTAGACAGAATAGTAAGTTCTTGTAAATAAATAAAACAGATTTGGCTGACCTCTTTTGGGCTATGTTGCTATGAGTCTTTATTTTCAACTACCTAGGGTTTCTCCCCTGTTCTATAGCTCCACCTAGTCCAAGCACTCAGTTATATTCCTTGGCCAGGGGCCACATACTGCAATTCCCTCTGGTTTCTCAGGCCAGTAAGTGTCAATTTTGAGTGATGGATGAGACTTCCTCCCCCCGCCCGCAGAACTATGAATTCTACCTATGCAGCCTCCTGAGCGCCAGTTGAACTTTGAAACAGAAGCTGGCCAATAATCTATCCCAGATTTTGCACACAGCTGTGTACAGCTCTACCACTGAGCGGTGAGGCACTAGGCTGGCCAGGGACTCTTCACTTTCAAAGGCAGTCCATGCACAGGATTGAAGTAAAAAACAGATGATCAAAATAAAACAAAGGGAAAATATTCAGTTGCAAAGAAGTTTTTCCATCATCACACCCTTTGCTAGACAGCTTGATCAAAATCACTTACAACAGAAAAGAACTGGACATGTTTAAAATGCAACAGAAATATAGACTAAGGGACTGATATTCATAGATTGCTGGGTGTGTAATTTAAGGACCAATGCAATTAAATACAGTGTTGCTGGGCATTCTAATAGCCAATGTTAATGACATCGTAAAGTAGCAGCATATTTACCTACAGACAGTATCACAAATGCATAACTACCTCTCTGCAATGTGCAGTTATGTGTTTCTTCTGCATTAATGTGGTCTATAAAGCAGTTTGTATGTATACATTTTGCTGCACTAATACATAATATGCAATTTTGCCTAGTTTTGCATCTCATTAGCATAGATATCACATTAAAACTACTGCAAGCTAATTTACATGCATTGACAGCACCATTAATGTATGGAAACTAGGTAGCTTGCCCTAACAGTGATTTTACTACACATTAACAGTGATGATAGCATTAATGCCTTGATCTAACTGGCTAAGTTAAAGCACATTTTCAATCAGCAGGTAGCCAGGTAGGTTGCGGCTGAAAGTTTCTCCTGAATCTAGTTGGCTAAACTTTGCAGGCTAGCTTTTGATTTTGCTGTTTGGCTACTCATGGTTAGCTGGATAAAAACGTGGGCTAGGTGGGCTATGTCCTCCTCTACCTGGGGAATATATCCCTGGGACCTCCCACTTTTTGAGCAGCAAAAGCTAGCTGCCTGGTTTTTACCCTGTAAGACTTAGCTCCCTAACTCCTCCATTAGCCGGCTGGATCTCGCTGAAAATTCGCCCCTGTATTTCAGAGGGAAAATATATGCTGGATGCAAGTCCTGCAGAGAACTGTAGAAATTGTGACGCATTTGTCTTCACTAAAACAGGGTATTTCAAGAAACTAGTGAGAGACTGTGAACCAACAAATGACAACATTTTTAACTGAGATTGAACTAACATCAGTTTGGATCTAGCAATGAGACAACACATAAAATAGATTTAAAGTAAGGAACTCAGATGAGTCCAATAGTTAGGCAATAGAACACAAAGTGACTTCATTGTTGCCGCAACATTTGCTAGAACTGTCCAGAGAGTACTTGCTGCAAAATATTAATTAATCATTTTAGTCTGCACACTGGATGTAATTCTCCAGATACAGCTTACTTACAACAGTTATCAGGTTTGTTCCCATTTCTAGAAGTCATGTGAGTGTAAAGGTTTTCATGAGACTCCTAAACACAAATGATTCAAATGCAAAAGAACATAGCGATTGTTTACTGCTCAGCCTAGTATCTAACAATCTTCTATTAATTAACAGTGATGGCCAAGAATATGATAATGGAAGCAATATTGAAGGGTAATATGTAAGCAAGTGGTATCCAAACATTTGCAGTATGATTTGCTGCATAAGCAAGAAAAAATAAGTTATACTAAATAAATAACATCATTGGTAAAATCTTTGGGCAGGCTATTATTTTGCTGGTAAAGTGGGGAACAAGAGTCTGTAGTTTGAATATTATTGCATTGTTGGAAATTGCCACACCTTTAAACAGCAATGATGGCATAATCAACCCAACTTTCAAAACTGTCTGCAGTATACCATTTGCATGCATAAATGGGCTGCAAAAATTTATGCTAGCATTTTGTAAACTGTGAGGTGACAGCCACAAAGTTTATAAAATGCCACGAATTCCTGCTCCAAAGTACATGCATATTTTTCAGTACATCTGTATATTTATAATGCAGGAACATGTATATTTTTCTACCATTTCATAAAAAATATGCACATAATGGGGCAGATTTTAAAACCTGCGCACAGGGGCAGATTTGTTTGTGCAACCCGGTGCAGATTTGTTCGCGCAACCCGGCCCCAATAATTGTAACAAATTACAATTCATGCAGAATAACACAGAATTAAACCCACAGTCAGGTATTTTATAAAGCATGCATGTAGTCCACTTCTGAAAATACTTACCTGGAATCACCAATTTGCTGATACCACCACCAGTTCATTCAGACCTTCACCAGTTCACCTAGACTCTCCAGCATTTCACCTTGAACTTCCAACAGTTCATCCAGACCTCCCACCCAAAAACTGCAGATAAAAAAGTCAAATTTCAATTGCGTGAATTAATTGACAGGTATAAGTGTGTTTGGACAAGTTCAATAATGTATGCATTATACAGCTTGCAAAATAGCAACTTTTGTGCATACTTCCTTGCTCTGGAATGCCCCTAAAAAGGCCCTTTTTTTCCCTGTTCACATTTACAGATGATACCGCAAGTACACATGGAGACTCAAGGTTTATAAAATAAGATATACTTGCATATATGCTATTTTTATGCACTCAACCCTCGTGCAATTATTTGAAAATTCCCTCTAATATGTGGAACTAATTTCACAGACATTTTCTTCATAAAAAGTTTGTAACTTACTAGTAACAGAGAAAAGCAGCACAGGTATTTAATTAAAAAAATTGAACAGGAGAATACAAATGTTCATGATACCATGATATGTTTTGTAAAGTACCAATATATAGTAAAAAAAAAAAAAAAAAAAAAAGAAAAGTACAGTAGGTACTCATTTAGATATGTAATAAATTTAGTGTTTGCTTCTTTTCAATTTTATAGACGGCAAAAGGTGCGTGTAAAGAATCAGTGAAGATTGCCCTTGATCTTGGGTACCAGCATATTGATGGGGCATTTGTGTATTTCAATGAGCATGAGGTTGGAGAGGCTATCAAGGAGAAGATTGCAGAAGGAAAAATAAAACGAGAAGACATCTTCTACTGTGGAAAAGTGAGTTCATGTTCACTCCTGGATTTTATTTTATTTTTTGCTATTAGCTTGATTTTCATATTCACATATATTTTTTAGGACCTATGCTTAAACACAGGAACAAAGGCAAAGGGAAACAGAGGAGTAAAGAAAGACAGATTTATGGATTCAGGTTCCATTACATTGCCATATGTTGATTTGCGATCATGAGGGTTGCCAACCCTCTCCATTTTTTTAAAGATTGATTGATTCAATCCTGGATGGACCTAGGGTTCAGATTTTCCATTGTTTTTCTTAAGAAAATGAGGACTACAAGTTTGGGCTTGCCAGGGACAAAATCAGGACTGGATCAACTTGTGCATTACTGAAAAAATTGTCACCTGTGATAATATGATAACTGTATGATTTTTATTTTACCTACAGTATATTTGGGTAAGGGATGCAGACTAGTGATGTGAATCGTTTTTTGACGATTTAAAATATCGTCCGATATATTTTAAATCGTCAAAAATCATTAGAAGCGCGATACAATAGGAATTCCCCCGATTTATCATCAAAAATCGTAAATCGGGGGAAGGGGGAGGGGAAGGGGGAGGGCAGAAAAACCGGCACACTAAAACAACCCTAAAACCCACCCCGACCCTTTAAAATAAATCCCCCCCCCTCCCGAACCCCCCCAAAATGCCTTAAATTACCTGGGGTCCAGAGCGGGGGTCCCGGTGTGATCTTTTACTCTTGGGCCTGCAGTACGTTGTAGAAATGGCGCCGGCGCTACCTTTGCCCTGTCATATGACAGGGCAAAGGTAGCGCCGGCGCCATTTTGTTTTTGTCCCCCGACATCAGGAGCGTAGGAGATCACTCCCGGACCCCCGCTGGACCCCCAGGGACTTTTGGCCAGCTTGGGGGGGCCTCCTGACCCCCACAAGACTTGCCAAAAGTCCAGTGGGGGTCCGGGAGCGACCTCCTGCACTCGAATCGTTTTGCCGTACAAAATGGCGCCGGCCATATGGCGTATGGCCGGCGCCATTTTGTACGGCAAAAACGATGTCAGGAGCGTAGGAGATCGCTCCTGGACCCCCGCTGGACCCCCAGGGACTTTTGGCCAGCTTGGGGGGGCCTTCTGACCCCCACAAGACTTGCCAAAAGTCCAGCGGGGGTCCGGGAGCGACCTCCTGCAGTCGAATCGTTTTGCCGTACGGCCGGCGCCATTTTGCGCAAAATGGCGCCGGCCATACGCCAACACGATTCGACTGCAGGAGGTCGTTCCCGGACCCCCGCTGGACCCCAGGGTCTTTTGGCCAGCTTGGGGGGGCCTCCTGACCCCCACAAGACTTGCCAAAAGTCCAGCGGGTGTCCGGAACGACCTCCTGCAGTCGAATCGTGTTGCCGTACGGCCGGCGCCATTTTGCACAAAATGGCGCCGGCCATATGGCAAAACTATTCGAGTGCAGGAGGTCGCTCCCGGACCCCCGCTGGACTTTGGCAAGTCTTGTGGGGGTCAGGAGGCCCCCCCAAGCTGGCCAAAAGTCCCTGGGGGTCCAGCGGAGGTCCGGGAGCGATCTCTTACGCTCCTGACGTCGGGGGACAAAAAACAAAATGGCGCCGGCACTACCTTTGACCTGTCATCAGGGCAAAGGTAGCGCCGGCGCCATTTCTACAATGCACCGCAGGCCCGAGAGTAAAAGATCACACCGGGACCCCCGCTCTGGACCTCAGGTAATTTAAGGCATTTTGGGGGGGGGGGTTCGGGAGGGTGGGGGATTTATTTTAAAGTGTCGGGATGGGTTTTAGGGATGTTTTAGTGTGCCGGTTTTCCCGCCCTCCCCCGATTTACGATTTACACGATATTTACAAAAACAAAACCGCGACGATCCGATTCCCTCCCCCCCAGCCGAAATCGATCATTAAGACGATGTTTTAGTGTGCCGGTTTTCCCGTCCTCCCCCGATTTACGATTTACACGATATTTACAAAAACCAAACCGCGACGATCCGATTCCCTCCCCCTCCAGCCGAAATCGATCATTAAGACGATCGATCACACGATTCACATCTCTAATGCAGACAGTCAAGTAGCAGCCAGGGACCAGAGAGATAAGAGGCAAAGGAACACAGACACGAGGAAGAGAGGATAAAAAATCAAGGGACGACAGAGAGGCAAGGAAAGAAGAGTATATCCTGAAGACCATATCTCTAATGATGAAAACAATGATGATAAATATAGAAGATGCGGGCCACTTGGTCCCCATAGTTTATCCATTTGGGTGAGGTTTGTGTTGCAGGATGTGTGCCATTTCAGTAGCACTTCCCTGAACTACTTTCATCTGATCAGCTTAGAGGTTTTAATCATTACGCTTGTCTGGTAAACGTAGAGACAGTAAAGTGTTATGACCTGCGGCTCGCGGGCCCCCCCCCCTCGAGCAGAACTACTCACCCATGTTGTCTTCCTTCACCCGACGTGGCAGGACGCCGCTGTTGGCCCTCCCATGCGGCCGGAGCCGCGGGACTCTCTTGCCCACGCGACGCCGAGGGCCGCATCCCTGGGCTCGAGTGGCAGCTGGAGCCGCCCCCGGGGCCTCCTGCAGCAGCTGGAGCCGCTGCCGACCTCGGAGCCTGCGCCTAGGCTCAGTTCTCCTGCTTCATCAGCGTCTGACGTCAGTGGCAGGTCGCTCTCCGCAGGTCCTACACAGCTCTCCTGCTGCTCCTTAGGCGCGCGTCTTTCTGCCAGATTTAAAGGGCCAGGCACAGGAAGTGTGCTAGCCCTACCTAGGGAGAGGACTTCCTGCTTCAGCCCTATAAAGGGTTTCTCTGTCAGTCTGTTTGTTGCCTTGCATCGGAGTGTCATCCTTCTGGAGGCTCCTGCCTGCCAGAGCTCCGTCAGGCCTTCTTGTCTTCTCCATGGAGTTCCTGTTGTCTCGCCATATCAAGTCTTGTCTTCGTGCCTGAGGTCCCTGTCCAGATGTCCCGTCCAGGTTTCCTGATGTTCCTGTCCTGATCTTCGTCCTGATGTCCCGCCATGATCTTCTACGTCCTGATGTTTCTGCCTTCCCGGATGTTCTTCCCTGCGTCTTCGTATGTGCTCCTAGCCTTCTGACCTGCTGGGCCTTGGATTGGCAAACAGGTGGGATCTGTCCCTGCGCTCTGGAGCTTCTGTTCCTGCCAGCTGTCGGAGCTTCGGATGTCATTGGTCCCGACATCGGAGTTCCTCCTCGCCTGGATCTTCCCTGCGCATGTCCCGCTCTCTTCGTGGTCTGTGACCAGCCTTTGGGCTGTGTAGGGCGCGCAGTGGGACAGGGTGGTCCGTGACTCAGTCCCCGCGGGTGGGCTGAGTAGGGCGCCCTGAGAGACTGTGCAATTGTCCTTCTGCCCAAGTGTCTTCTGTGATGTCTTCGCACCTCGTCTGTGATGCTGTTGCATCCCCACCATTGTCCTGTCTTCATGTAAAGGTCTTCGACTGCCCTCAACCTCAGGTCAGGCCTGCTGCTCTATGCTGTTCCACGCAGCAGGTCCGAAAGGGCTCGGAATGGTCGGAGGACCATTCACATTCCAACATCTTCTTGTTGTTGGCCATGGGAGCTTGCAGGCCTGGTGGAGGGTAGCCCACCACTCACGCTGGAATATGCCGTCAACCCTCGGGTCGGCCCTGGGTGCGCCTGGGGTCGGGCTGAGGCCCAAGGACACACTAAACCCATCCCGCAACAGAATGCAAGGCCTTCGAGGCCATAACAAGTATGCAAGGCCTTCGGGGCCTCAACAGAATGCAAGGCCTTGAGACCGCAACAGTAGAGTACCAAAAATGATTTGTGGGTTGCAGGGTATCTAAAAGGTAAAGGAGCCCTGAAAGGATATTTGGGGAGGAGCATGGTACCTGTTAGGGATGTGAATCGTGTCCTCGATCGTCTTAACGATCGATTTCGGCTGGGAGGGGGAGGGAATCGTATTGTTGCCATTTGGGGGGGTAAAATATCGTGAAAAATCGTTAAAAATCGTTAAAAATCGAAAAACCGGCACATTAAAACCCCCTAAAACCCACCCCCGACCCTTTAAATTAAATCCCCCACCCTCCCGAACCCCCCCAAATAACTTAAATAACCTGCGGGTCCAGCGGCGGTCCGGAACGGCAGCGTCCGGAACGGGCTCCTGCTCCTGAATCTTGTCGTCTTCAGCCGGCGCCATTTTCCAAAATGGCGCCGAAAAATGGCGGCGGCCATAGACGAAAAAGATTGGACGGCAGGAGGTCCTTCCGGACCCCGCTGGACTTTTGGCAAGTCTCGTGGGGGTCAGGAGGCCCCCCACAAGCTGGCCAAAAGTTCCTGGAGGTCCAGCGGGGGTCAGGGAGCGATTTCCCGCCGCGAATCGTTTTCGTACGGAAAATGGCGCCGGCAGGAGATCGACTGTAGGAGGTCGTTCAGCGAGGCGCCGGAACCCTCGCTGAACGACCTCCTGCAGTCGATCTCCTGCCGGCGCCATTTTCCGTACGAAAACGATTCGCGGCGGGAAATCGCTCCCTGACCCCCGCTGGACCTCCAGGAACTTTTGGCCAGCTTGTGGGGGGCCTCCTGACCCCCACGAGACTTGCCAAAAGTCCAGCGGGGGTCCGGAAGGACCTCCTGCCGTCCAATCTTTTTCGTCTATGGCCGCCGCCATTTTTCGGCGCCATTTGGAAAATGGCGCCGGCTGAAGACGACAAGATTCAGGAGCAGGAGCCCGTTCCGGACCGCTGCCGTTCCGGACCGCCGCTGGACCCGCAGGTTATTTAAGTTATTGGGGGGGGGGGTTCGGGAGGGTGGGGGATTTAATTTAAAGGGTCGGGGGTGGGTTTTAGGGGGTTTTAGTGTGCCGGCTCACGATTCTAACGATTTATAACGATAAATCGTTAGAATCTGTATTGTATTGTGTTCCATAACGGTTTAAGACGATATTAAAATTATCGGACGATAATTTTAATCGTCCTAAAACGATTCACATCCCTAGTACCTGTAAGTGTCTGGGTAAAAGCACTGCGACTCTGACATATCCATAGTTGTATACTGAAATTCCCAATGTGTTTCCTAGATTGCAGGAAAGAGCAAACCTTTAAGCTTGTTTTGTAAACATATGCCCCACCCCATCCCTCATCCCTCTTTCCCCCACCCAAAATGCAAAACCAAAACCGAAACAAATGTTGGCATAAACAAAATCAAAATCCAACATTTTGGGGAGATAAAGCTAAAACTTTGCAGGTTTATTTCAGGCAAATCAAAGGAATAGGAAAAGAGATAAATATTTAGCTCAATGCACAAATTCATTTTCCGCTTCTGTTACGCTTGAATATGTAGAAATAAGATTCAGCAAACAAGTTGTGAGGGTATGCCTCTTTATTGGACTAAATCAACATTTCTCTCAGAAGCTAGTGTCAGAGGTGACTAGCTTTTGCGAGAAATTGTGATAAATTGCAGTAATACCTTGCGAGACTGGAAGACTGGGCATCCAAATGGCAGATGAAATATAATGTGGACAAATGCATAGGGAAAAGTAACCCAAGCTGTATTTACACAACAATATTAATTTACCACCCAGGAAAAAGATCTAGGCAATAGGCATCATAGTGGACAATACATTGAAATTGTCAGCTCAGTGTGCTTAAGTGGTTAAAAAAGCAAATAGAATGTTAGGAAAGGAATGGTGAATAAAATGGAGAATGTCATAATACCTCTGTATTGCTCTATGGTGCGACCGCACCTTGAGTACTGTGTGCAATTCTGGTTGCCACGTCTCAAAAAAATATAGTTGAACTGGAAAAGGTACAGAGAAGGGTGACCAAAATGATAAAGATAATGGAATGGTTCCCCTATGAAGAAAGGCTAAAGAGGCTAGGGTGTTCAGCTTGGAGAAGAGATGGCTGAGGGGGGGATATGATAGAGGTCTATAAAATCATGAGAGGACTAGAATGGGTAAATATGAATTTCAGATAATACAAGGATTAGGGGGTATTCCATGAAGTAAGCAAGCAGCACATTTAAAAGAAATCAATGAAAATTCTTTTTCACATAACACACAATTAAGCTCTGGAATTCATTGCTAGAGGATGTCATTAAGGTAATTAGTGTAGTTGGGTTTAAAAAGGTTTGGACAAGATCCTGGAGAAGAAGTCCATAAACTGCTGTTAATGAAGTATAGCATGGGATTTATTTACTGTTTGGGTACTTGCCAGGTACTTGTAACCTGGATTGGCCACTGTTGGAGGGATGCAGGGCTTGATGAACCCTCATTCTGACCCAGTATGGCAATTTCTAATGTGCTTATGTTCTTCTTATGATGAATACTCTCTGGTTATATGAATTCCTTTGGGGACCAAATGTCATAATACTGATATGATACTAGTAAAAGACTTTTCATAAATGCGAATCAACCATTTTTTTTAAAAGAAGGAGTACGTGGTAAACCATCTTGAGCAGATCCTAATACTCTGGTTGGAACATGCCATAACAAATGATCTTTTATTTATAAAGGACCACAGTCAGTTAGTGCCTTAAATATTAATGTCAAAAGCTAAAATTTTGCATGAAACTAGATAGCGAGCCGATGTAGCCCCTTCAGTAATGGAAAAATATGATCTAGCATTAATTCCAGATAGAATTTATGCAGCTGTGTGTTGTATTAATTGAAGTTTATGAATGCTCTTCAGTGTCAAACCTGCTAATAAGGCATTACAGTAATCCAAATGCATAATTATAAAAGAATGTATAATTGTAGTAAACACTGCTTGCTCAAAAATTGGCCGTGGATGATGCACTTGTCTGAGATAGTAAAAGCATCTTTTTGTTATGGAAGCAACATGTGACTTCATAGTTAAAAATGTGTCAATAATCACTCCGAATGAATAAATGGAGGGTTTGGGGAGAGAAACATGCCATCTAACTCTAGAAAAGCAGGTATCTAGTATTGCTGATTTCTTTACACAAAGAACATCAGTTTTCTTAAGGTTGAGTTTAAATTATTTATGACCATCCAGTTAGATATAGTCAAACATTTATTTGAATTCTTATTATTGCACCTAAGTGGTTATGACCTAGCTTAACAATAAGGTGTATGTCTTCTACCTAGAGGTAATATTTAGTCCAGACTGCCAGATGATTTTGTTCAATGGTTAAAAGTAGACATTAAATAATAGTGGTGAAGGGATTGAATGGGATTCCACACTTCAGGGACCATGGAAGAAAAGTATGGTTACCTGAGATAACATTGTGCATTCGGTTTTCCAAAAAAGGATAAATCATCGCAGCACTAAACTTCCAACACATAGACCACGGATATGACTGAAGAAAATCCTGTGGTTCATGGGGGTCAAAACACAGATGACAAATCAAGCAAAATCAATAATGATTGCACCCATATGTAGTGACCCATGTTCAAGTGATGTGCAAGGGCACAATACGCACTAACAATCTACAGTATCTGAATGAAAATTGCCTTGACCTAGCAATGAAAATGTGTGAGCTAAATGCTAGGGATGTGAATCATTTTTTGACGATTTAAAATATCGTCCGATATATTTTAAATCGTCAAAAATCGTTAGAGCCGCGATACAATAACAATTCCCCCGATTTATCGTCAAAAAATCGTAAATCGGGGGAAGGGGGAGGGGAAGGGGGAGGGCGGGAAAACCGGCACACTAAAACAACTCTAAAACCCACCCCGACCCTTTAAAATAAATCCCCCACCCTTCCGAACCCCCCAAAATGCCTTAAATTACCTGGGGTCCAGTGGGGGGGTCCCGGTGTGATCTTCCACTCTCGGGCACACTAAAACAACCCAGGAGGCCCCCCCAAGCTGGCCAAAAGTCCCTGGGGGTCCAGCGGGGGTCCGGGAGCGATCTCCTATGCTCCTGACGTCGGGGGACAAAAAAACAAAATGGCACCGGCGCTATCTTTGCCCTGTCATATGACAGGTCAAAGGTAGCGCCGGCGCCATTTCTACAACGTACCGGAGGCCCGAGAGTAAAAGATCACACCGGGACCCTTCCTCTGGACCCCAGGTAATTTAAGGCATTTTGGGGGGGTTTGGGAGGGTGGGGGATTTATTTTAAAGGGTCGGGGTGGGTTTTAGGGTTGTTTTAGTGTGCCCAAGAGTGGAAGATCACACCGGGACCCCCCCCCACTGGACCCCAGGTAATTTAAGGCATTTTGGGGGGGTTCGGGAGGGTGGGGGATTTATTTTAAAGGGTCGGGGTGGGTTTTAGGGATGTTTTAGTGTGCCGGTTTTCGATTTACACGATTTACACGATATTTAAAAAACCCAAACTGCGACGATCCGATTCCCTCCCCCTCCCAGCCGAAATCAATCGTTAAGACGATTGATCACACGATTCACATCTCTACTAAATGCACAATAAATAAAAATTAGCAAACAATGGTCCAACCCATGAGAAATGAATTACTTAGCTTGGTATAACTCAGATTGAAAGATTAAATCAAGAGCATGATTCCCCTATTTGAGATAAGCCTAAAACTAAGAGATTAAGAAATTGGTGGCTAGGCTGGAGAGAGCGTCAACCATATGTAAGTTAAAGTCCCCTAATAAGATTAGTTTAGAATATTCTAAGGCCACTTCGGATACAGTTTCTGGTAATTCTGGCACTAAATTAAATTCACAGAATTATGTGAATTATATAGAAACATAGAGATGATGGCAGAAAAGGTCCAATGGTTCATCCAGTCTGCCCAGCAAGCTTCCCATGGTATTATCTGCTGCACTGTGCAGATTTCTCCCATGTATCAGTCATTTTTGCTTTATGTGCTTTGCTTATGGACTTGGCCGTAGAAGCAGTCCTTTGTTTTTTCTTTAATGTCTGAGCATCAGTACCCCAGACTGTAAAGAAATCATGGCTCGTGTTGGTTTTCTCTGAATCCAAATTTCTCTTTCCTTTCAGCCCCCCCCCCACCCCTCCTTCGAAGCAGAGAACGATGTTGCAGTTGCATCAAAAGCATCAAGGCTTATTGGTTGAGGGTAGTAATATCATATCTTCTGTTAAGTGTAGTAACTGCTGTTCTGTGCTGGTTATTCCCATGCTCATCAGTTCCACAGACTATAAAAATCAGGGCCCTCGTTGGTCGCTATCTAAATCCAATTCCCCTTTTTCCCCTGTCATTGAAGCAGAGAGCAACGTTGGAGTTGCATCAAAAGTATCAAGGATTATTGGTTAAGAGTAGTAACCGCCGCACCAGTAAGTTACCTTCATGCACGCTTTCTTTGTTTCCTTTAGGACTTGGCCATAAATAGACCTGTGCTTTTTCCCTTATGTCCACATAACAGTATCCTAGACCATGGAAGTTCAGGCCCTTGGTTGTCATCTGAATCCAATTTCTCTTATCCTCCTGCTGTCTAAGCGGGGAGTAATGTTGCAGTTGCATTAAAAGCATCAAAGCATATTGGTTAAGGGTAGTAATCTCCATGCCTTCTGCTAAGGGTAGTAATCAGCATACCAGCAAGTTATCCCCCTGCATGCTTTGCTCATTTCTGTCCTCTAGCCTTTAAAGATCCACAATGTTTATCCCATGACCCTTTGAATTCTTTGACTGTTTTCTTCTTCACCACCTCTTCCAGAAGGGCATTCCATGATCCTCTCCATGAAGAAATATTTTCCAATGTTAGTTCTGAGTCATCCCCCCTGGAGTTTCATTTCTTGACCCCTGGTTCTATTGTTTTCTTTCCAACAGAAAAGGTTCAAAGGCCATACATCATTGAAACCTTTTAGGTATCTGAAGGTCTGTATCATATCTCCCTGCACCTCCTCTCTTCCAGGGTATACATATTCAGATCCTTCAGCCTCTCCTCGTATGTCTTCTGATATAGACCCCACATCATTTTTGTTGTCCTTCTCTGGACTGTCTCTATCCTTTTTGAAATATGAGCTTCAGAACTGAACACAATCCTCGAGGTGAGGCCTCACTAAGGACCTGTACAAAGGCATCAAAACCTCCTTTTTCTTACTGGTGGTTATTCCTCTCTCTGTGTAGCCCAGCATTCTTCTGTCTTTAGCTATCACCTTGTCACATTGCTTCTCCATCTCAGATCCCCAGGCACTATCACCCCAAGATCCAACTCTTGGTCTGTGCACATCAGTTTTACTGCATCCCAGATGCATGACTCTGCACTTCTTGGCATCGAATCCCAGCTGCCAAATCTTCAACCACACTTCTAACTTTCTTAAATTACTTTTCATTATCTGTACTCCTTCAGGCATGTCCACTCCGTTGCAGATTTTAGTATCATCCACAAATAGACATACTTTATCTTCTATCCCTTCTGCAATGTCGTTCACAAAGATATTGAACAGAACCAGTCCCAACACCAATCACTGTGGCACTCCACTTAACACGGCTCTCTCTTCAGAGTAGGTTCCATTTACCATTACATGCTGTCTCCTAGTTTGTAATACATGCCACCATCTTGGTGCTCACTCCCAAGCTACTCATTTTACTCAAAAGCCTCCTATGTGGGATCGTATGAAAAACTTTGCTGAAATCCAAGTAGATCACATTGAGTGCTCTTTCTCAATTCAGATCTCTAGACATCCAATCAAAAAATTCAATCAGATTTGTCTGACAGGACTTTCCCCTGGTGAATTCATGCTGCCTCAGGTCCAGCAACCCACCAGATTGTAGATAGTTCATTATCCTTTCCTTCAGCAGCATCTCCATTAATTTTCCTACCACCAATGTGAGGCTAACTGGCCTGTAGTTTCCAGCCTTCTCTCTGCAACCACTCTTGTGAAGCGGGACCACCGCACTCTTCTCGAGTCCCATGACACCATTCCCATTTCCAGGGATCTATTGAAAAGGTCCTTCAGCGGACCCGCCAGCACATCTCTGAGCTTCCTCAGTGTCCTGGGATGTACCTCATCTGCCCCATAGCCTTGTCCACTTTCAGCTTGCCTAGCTTTTCCCATACATTCTATTCCATAAATGAAGTTTCATCAACCCCATCTCCATCTACAATGTTGTTTACCAGCAACAGTCCTTCTCCAGTGAACAGTGAAGTATTTGTTTAATATTTCTGCTATTTCTTCATCTCTCTCCGCACATTGTTCCTTGTTGCCTTTCAATTTCACTATACTACTACAGGCCTTTCTTCTTTCTCTGATATATCTGAAAAATGTTTTATCACCTCACTTTACCTCTTTGGCAATCCTTTATTCCAATTGACCTTTTCCTTTCCTGATTTCTTTCTATGTCTCCTTCAGTTTCACCAGGTATTCTTCCCTTTTTGAGATCCCTTATACTTTTTGAATGCTGTTCTTTTTACCTTTATTTTTTCAGCCACTAATTTCTCTTGAATTTCAGTTTTTAGGAATCAATAGTGTTTATCAGATGTGTCATGGAAAGACTACAGACTGATAAAAGAGTACAACAGATAGCAAGAGCATAAGTACTGACAAGTTATATGTAAAACAGTAGTAAAACGAGAGATTTTGAGAAGAAGCTTGCCAGAGAGACAAAAATTAATAATACAAACTTTTTCAACTACATTTGAAGCAAACAACCTGTTTGGGAATCAGGTGGACTACTTGATGACTGAGAAGTAAAATGGAGACCCAGAGAGGAAAAGGAAATAGAAAAACTAAATCCATTCTTTGCCTTCGTCTTTATGGAGGAGAATATTTGGAACATTTCACGCCCAACACATTATTTGATGGTGTGATTCTGAGCAACTAAAAAAAAAAAAAAAATCTTGGAGATAACAGAGAGATATAATAGATCTAACTGACAAACCAAAGAGTAACAAATCAATCATTAGGTCAGGATGGTATCCATCCCAGAGACCTGAAAGAACTCAAATATGAAATTGCAAATCTGTTGCTAGCTATCTATAACCTATTATTCAAAACAGCCATGATACCTGAAGACTGGAGGGTTGCCAATATAATGCTGATTTTTAAGAAGGAATCCAGGGGTGTTCCAGAAATCTATAGACTGGTAAGTTTGATGTCTGTGGTAAGCAAAGTGGTAGATAGTTAAAAACAAAATTACTGAACATAAAAATAGACATGGCTTGGGATCCAAGATGGCGTTTTGGTGAGACGGCCATGAGCGTCTCCTTTTATGCTTGTTTCTTTCCTCTAGCAATGCCACATTTGGCCCGCAAACAAAGGGCTAGAGAGTGTTTGGCCTCAGAAGCTCTCTCTTCCCTTCCTGTGGTGGGACCCATGGACGCGCACATGCGTTGTGATGCAGTTACTCCGGGAACGAGCTTGCTGGCCGGAGTTCAGCGGGAAGAAGGACCCGAATACATCTCTGAGCTATTAACATCACTATCCCCAGAGGAGAGGTCCCCACCCGTTAACCCTGCTGAAAGACGCACCTACCAGCTGCAATGAGACTTGGAGATGCTGGAGATGAGCACCCCTGGGGAGTAGCAGCCGTAGCCTGCGATGTTGGAGGAGGGCGTTTCAGCCTCACAGCAGATCTATGGGGGAGCGGGAGACGTTCCTGCTGGAGCTTCCCCGCAATGGATGGATGAGAGTTCAGCTGAGCATATACCTTTTCGGTTGTTGGAACTGGTAAGACCTCACTCATTTACTTAAGAATCAATCTGGGAAGCAATACATGTCCTGAATTCAAATATTTCTGTTCAAGTAACTACTTTAACTAATACAGTTAAAGACTTGGACATTCGTCTAAAACTTGTTGAGCAATGCAAAGAGCAGCTTGAATCCCTCAAAATTAACATAGAGAGCTCTACTATTATTCAGCATGCATTGATAAAGAAAAACCAAATACTTCAGTTGAGAATATGGAGAATCAAATGCGTGCAAAAAATCTGCGATGCATTAATTTCCCGAAAGTTCCATTAGTTTCGCCTAAAGACATTTGGAGAAGGTACTTAATGGAAGTATTAAAAATTCCAGAGGCTACACTCCCAATAATGTCTAAGATATATATACCTCCATTGAAGAAGAGCTCACCGGACACTAGTAATATGCAGGTATTAATACCTAGTGAAATGCCCAAGCTGGATATTTCAGCAGTCCTGGAACAGTCAGACGAGAATTTGGCAATATCCTCTACTCTGGTTGTTACCTTTCTACTAGAGACCTGCAGGGAATGGATATTTAAAACGTATTTCACACATCAAACAGAGTTATTTCTGAATCATAAAATTCAAATATTTCCTGATTTTTCTAGATAAACTCAGAGGAGAAGACGGCAGTTTCTGTTGTTCAAGCCCAAAGTGCTTGAATTAGGGTCATTATTTTTGTTAGAATTTCCTTATAAATGTTTGATTAAACATCAGGGGCCCTCTTATTTGTTCTATCAACCCTCTCAACTAATAACTTTTCTATTTAACAAAGCTGGAGTTCAATTTAGCTCGTCTCTGACTGCTGGTCAGGGAGCTCCTTAAAGCAGTAACCAGCCCTCTCATAGAATTATTATGTATCATTATCGCTAATTTTTTCTATATGATAGTGTGATTTCTTATGGGTTGTGTAAATCTTGGATCCCATATTGTGGGCTAGTTAGACGTGTAGTATCTGTTTTTAACTTTTTCCATTTCCTAGTTTTTTCATTATTTGATTGTGTTATAATACTACATGTACTGCCTTTCAAGTTAATATTTGATAATATATTATAAATGAATAAAAAAAAATAGACATGTCTTAATGGGAAAGAGGCAACATGGCTTTAGCAAAGGGAAGTCATGCTTTACAAACCTGATGAGCATGCCTGCTCTCCAACAGTGGTCCTCAGTGAGACCCACTCCCAGCTGTGCAAGTCTCCATTTCCCTAATCGCCTGATAACCCAGCCTTAACATATTTAACCCAGCCTGTCCAGCACTTTAGTGCCTCTTTATTGAGTCACCTCAGTTCTGAAGATGTGGTAGGCCTGATTGACAAACTGAAGAGTAATAAATCACCAGGACCAGATGGTATATACCCCAGGGTTCTGAAAGAACTAAAAAATGAAATTTCAGACCTATTAGTAAAAATTTGTAACCTATTAAAACCATCCAATGTACCTGAAGATTGAAAGATAGCCAATGTAACCCCTTTATTTAAAAAGGGATCCTGGAAACTATAGACTTGTGAGCCTGACTTCAGAGCCGGGAAAAATCGTGGAAACTGTTATAAAGAATAAAATCATAAAACATTTAGATAGACATGGTTTGATGGGACACAGCCAGCATGGATTTACCCAAGGGAAGTCTTGCCTCACAAAACTCCCACATATTTTTTTGAAGGGATAAATAAACATGTGGACAAAGGTGAACCGGTAGATGTGGTATATTTGGATTTTCAGAAGGCATTCGACAAAGTTCCACATGAGAGGCTTCTAAGAAAACTAAAAAGTCATGGGATAGGAGGTGATGTCCTTTTGTGGATTTCAGATTGGTTAAAAGACAAGAAACAGATAGTAGGATTAAATGGTCAGTTTTCACAGTGGAAAAAGATAAACAGCGGAGTGCCTCAGGGATCTGTACTTGGACCGGTGCTTTTTAATATATTTATAAATGATCTGGAAAGGGGTATAACGACTAAGGTGATCAAATTTGTGGATGACACAAAATTATGCAGAGTAGTTAAATCCCAAGCAGATTGTGATAAACTGCAGGAGGCCTTGCAAGACTGAAAGATTGGGCTTCCAAATGGCAGATGAAATTTAACGTGGACAAGTGCAAAGTGATGTATATAGGGAAAAATAATCCTTGCTGTAGTTACACAATGTTAGGTCCTATTTTAGGAGTTACCTCCGAGGAAAGAGATCTAGGCGTCAACGTGGATAATATATTGAAAATGTTGGCCCAGTGTGCTGTGGTGATCAAAAAAGCAAATAGAATGTTAGGAATTATTAAGAAGGGACTGGAATTTAAAATGGAGGATGTCATAATACCTCTGTATCGCTCCATGGTGCGACCACACCTTGAATACTGTGTGCAGTTCGGGTCACCACATCTCAAAAAGGAAATAGCTGCACTGGAGAAAGTGCAGAGAAGGGCGACCAAAATGATTAGGGACATGGAATGGCTGCCCTATGAGGAAAGGCTAAAGAAGTTAGGGCTGTTCAGTTTGGAGAAGAGACAACTGAGGGGAGATATGATAGGGGTCTACAAAATCATGAAAGGACTTGAGCAAGTTAATGTAAATCGGTTTTTTTAATCTCTCAGATAATAGAAACCTGGGGGCACTCCATGAAGTTAGCAAGTAGCTCATTTAAAACAAATTGAAGAAAATTCTTTTTCACTCAGCACATAGTTAAGCTCTAGAATTCATTGCCAGAGGATGTGGTTACAGCAGTTAGTGTAACTGGGTTTAAAAAAGGTTTGGATCAGTTCCTAGAGGATAAAGCCATAAACTGCTATGATGGTAATTAATAAGCAATAGTAGCTTGTTATCTATCTAATGTTTGGGTACTTGCCAGGTACCTGACACTTGGATTGGCCACAGAATACTGGACTTGTGGACCTTTGGTCTGACCCAGTATGGCATATCTTATGTTCTTATTTTCTTATGTTAAACTGGCCTTCCTTTCCTTGTTACTCTGCCTTACCTTGTGGCTCTTCTACCTTTCCAGTCCTTTTGCCTTGCAATCTACCCAGGTATTCTGCCTTGTTTGCTCTTTCTGCCTTGCCTTGAAGGGTTAACCAGGCCTTCTGCCTAGCTCTGTGGCCTACCTTGGCCTCTTGCCTTGCTCGGGGCCTTCCAGGCCTCCTGGTCTTGCTCTTCAGCCTCATAGGCTTACCTGCTATACTCAGTGCCCTCTTGGGCTTTCTTGTCCCGTCTTATGGCCTCTGGGCCTTCTATATTCACTTAGTCTGGTTGTGCCTTGTCTGGACTCTCTCTTTCCCTGTTTCTTATCTATTCCTGTCTGTTTCCAGTCCTTGTCTAGTTCAGTCCTTGTATTTTCCTGCCCTTGTCTTTTCCTGTCCAGTCCAGACCCTTGAATGCTTTCCCTGGTCTAGCCCTTGCCTCTTCTCCCAGTCAGTACCATGCTGTGTACCTAGCCCCCAGTCTGTGTTCTGTGTTCAAGCTCCAACCTGTGCTGTTTCCCAGCTTCCAGCCAGTGCCTGTGTCCAGCTTCCTCCAGTACGTGTATCTAGCTCCTAGCCTGCATAGGACCTCTTAGTCAGTGCCTAGCTGAGCCATGATGTTTTACTGGAGACAAAACTTACTGGCCCCTAGAACCAAAGAGCCTAACCTGCAGGTGAGGGAACTGGCTAGGCAGAAGAGCTGCTCTAGTTCTGCCCTTTGGTCCTGCAGTGATGTTTCTTGAGTCTATCGCACAACCCATGACAGAATGAAGATGCCAAATAACCCTCACAGGAGTGGGTGCAGGGCTTTCTGCCAACCCAACGAGTCTGGTGCAATCATTCTACTAAAGGCACTAGTAATTGTGATCCTGTCCAAGCACTTGAAGCCATGCTTGATGCTACACTTTATTATATTTGCCCTGGTTGTTATTGGGGCCCTCCAACCTTCCCTGAATTTTTTCATTGTCATGTCCTTAATCCTGCTAAGTGGAGATGTTAACAGTGTCTCTATGTAAACCCTCATGTTATAGAGACCTGCTGAAATTGTGGAGTTTTAAAAATGCCTTCTAACCCACAACCTCAGGTGACTGATAAGGGAAAACCCAGACCAGATTCTTTGAAACTCAAAGCACACTCAGGCACAACTGAAACCACCCAAAAGTACGGTAGTTAAAATCAGTGAGGTCCATATTCAAAATCCATTTAGACGGATAACATAATAGTTATCCATCTAAATGGCTTACTTGGCTATATTTAGCCCTTATCCAGACAAGAAGGGTGTGTTCTGTGGGTAGGCAAGAGGAGTTGAGTTAGCCACTTAACTTATGTGGCTAACTCTGGTCGGGCCATAGGGCTGCCCTAAAGTTAGCCTGTTAGACATAACTGGCTAATTTTAAGATAGCCTGGTATATTCAGCAGTGCCAATTTACCACTGAATATACCTTGCCAGTGTTACGGTTGGGCTCCGGTCAGGAGTCGTGAACACCACCTAGCAGGGTGGCTCCAGGTGGAGAGAGACAGGAATGGCTAGAAACAGTGTCTGGTTCCAGGCTGGGTCAGGGCAGGCAGCAAGTAGCAGTGTCTCGGTTCAGGCTGGGTCAGGGCAGGCGGCAAGTAGCAGTGTCTGGGTTCAGGCTGGGTCAGGGCAGGCGGCAAGTAGCAGTGTCTGGGTCTAGGCTGGGTCAGGGCAGGCGGCAAGTAGCAGTGTCTGGGTTCAGGCTGGGTCAGGGCAAGGCAGGTCAGAAGGCCCGTAGGCCACACACACACAGAAGGCCCGTAGGCCACACACAGTAAGCAAGGCAAGGCAGAGAAGGCCCGTAGGCCACACACACACAGAAGACCCGTAGGCCACACACCGTAAGCAGGGCAAGGCAGGTCAGAAGGCCCGTAGGCCACACACACACAGACAGAAGGCCCGTAGGCCCACACACCGAAAGCAGAGCAGGCAGGTCAGAGGGCCCGTAGGCCACACATACACACGGAAGGCCCGTAGGCCACACACCGTAGTCAGGGCAAGGCAGGTCAGAAGGCCCGTAGGCCACACACACACACACAGAAGGCCCGTAGGCCACACACCGTAAGCAGAGCAGGCAGGTCAGAAGGCCCGTAGGCCACACATACACAGAAGGCCCGTAGGCCACACACCATAAGCAGAGCAGGCAGGTCAGAAGGCCCGTAGGCCACACATACACACGGAAGGCCCGTAGGCCACACACCGTAGTCAGGGCAAGGCAGGTCAGAAGGCCCGTAGGCCACACACACACACACAGAAGGCCCGTAGGCCACACACCGTAAGCAGAGCAGGCAGGTCAGAAGGCCCGTAGGCCAGGTAAGAGAAGCGAGGAAGAAGGCCCGAAGGCCGCGCAAGGCAAGGAAAGGCCCGAAGGCCGCGCAGGGCAAGGAAAGGCCCGAAGGCCGTGCAGGGCAAGGAAAGGCCCGAAGGCCGTGCAGGGCAAGGCAAGGAAAGGCCCAAAGGCCGCGCAGGGCAAGGCAAGGAAAGGCCTGAAGGCCGCGCAAGGCTAGAGCAGGGAGCCCAGGTGAGCTCGATGCCGAAGCACCGAGGGAACTGTCAGGCAGGGTTATAAGGGCCAACCCAGAACATAGAGTGGACAGGGGAGATGGCCTGGGCCTGTCAGGAGAGCCAGCACTAGAGGGACCCCTGGTGGTGAGGCGGTTGCACTGCAGCCAAAACTGTAACAGTACCCCCTCCGCAAGGCCTCCCCCTCCTCCTGGGTCCCATCTTAGCAGGGGGTACTCAAAAATGAAATCAGACCCCTCCGAGGGCAGCAACAGCTGGAGCAATTCAACAGGCTCAGATGGCTGAGTCAGAAAGTCTGTTAGTGGTACCGGTTTGAGCCCCTCCGGGGGTGGCAGCAGGACCGGTTTAGCAGGCTCGTCTCGGGGTAGTGCAGCAGGCTCGGGCCCCTCTCGGGATGAAACAGCAGGCTGGAACACCTCTCTGGGCGTTGTAGCAGGTTCGGACCCCTCTCGGGGCGATGAAGCAGGCTCGGACCCCTCTCGGGGCGATGAAGCAGGCTCAGACCCCTCTCCGGGCGTTGTAGCAGGTTCAGACCCTTCTCGGGGCGATGAAGCAGGCTCGAACACCTCTCCGGGCGTTGTAGCAGGTTCGGACCCCTCTCGGGGCGATGAAGCAGGCTCGAACACCTCTCCGGGCGTTGTAGCAGGTTCGGACCCCTCTCGGGGCGATGAGGCAGGCTCGGACCCTTCTCGGGGCGATGAAGCAGGCTTGGACCCCTCTCGGGGCGATGAAGCAGGCTCGGGCCCCTCTCGGGATGAAACAGCAGGCTGGAACACCTCTCCGGGCGTTGTAGCAGGTTTGGACCCCTCTCGGGGCGATGAAGCAGGCTCGGACCCCTCTCGGGGCGATGAAGCAGGCTCGAACACCTCTCCGGGCGTTGTAGCAGGTTCGGACCCCTCTCGGGGCGATGAAGCAGGCTCGAACACCTCTCCGGGCGTTGTAGCAGGTTCGGACCCCTCTTGGGGCGATGCAGCAGGCTCGGCCCCCTCTTGGGGCGATGCAGCAGGCTTGGATCCTCCTCGGGGCGATGCAGCAGGCTTGGCCCCCTCTTGGGGTGATGCAGCAGGCTCGGCCCCCTCTTGGGGTGATATAGCAGGCTCAGATGGCAGAGCAGCAAGGTTAGAAGCAGTGCACATAGAAGACACAGGTTGCACTGCTGTGGGCTTGATACCTCGAGCCAAACTCTGAGGCTCTTTATTTTGTTTCTGGAGGAGCAGTTTAGAGAAGGCACAGGCAGTTCTAGGACGTCTAGGGAATGTGCTCGTTAGTGTCTCAACAGCAGCTGTGGGAAGCAGAGCCCTGCTAGAGTTAATCAACTCTCTCCGTTTGAGAGAAACCTGTTCCTGAGGCTCTTGCACTGGTGTCACAGAAGCCTTCTTGGCCAGGTAAGTCCTGGGTTTTTCTATCCACAAACTGCCAGCTAAAATGTCTGTTTTAGTGGAGCCAGAAGCAGAATACCGGTTAGGAGAGCTGATTGTTTTTTCTAATGGAACAGCTGATCCTAAAGCAGAACAACGGGGGCAGGGTTTGCCTGGTGGTAACAGACACGGAAGACAGGAGCATTTCCACCACCCTGGTTTAGGATTTAAACAATTTAAACATTCCTGATAGACTGAGACGTTCCTCTTATGACAACCACTGCATACCCAGTGTTCTTGGTCTGAGAGTTGACAGGCAAGACAGTTCTTGTAACTGGGATAATTCAAAGTCTGGCAACAAGCACAGACATAAAAACTTGGAGGCTGAGGCATAATGTGAGTGGAAGGAAAAAGAAAAAATGGCTCACCGGTAGTACCAAGACCTATCTCTTCACCTGGAAATTTGGTGGCTTCGGCATACTGTTACGCTTGGGCTCCAGTCAGGAGTCGTGAACACCACCCAGCAGGGTGGCTCCAGGTGGAGAGAGACAGGAATGGCTAGAAACAGTGTCTGGTTCCAGGCTGGGTCAGGGCAGGCAGCAAGTAGCAGTGTCTCGATTCAGGCTGGGTCAGGGCAGGCGGCAAGTAGCAGTGTCTGGGTTCAGGCTGGGTCAGGGCAGGCGGCAAGTAGCAGTGTCTGGGTTCAGGCTGGGTCAGGGCAGGCGGCAAGTAGCAGTGTCTGGGTCTAGGCTGGGTCAGGGCAGGCGGCAAGTAGCAGTGTCTGGGTCTAGGCTGGGTCAGGGCAAGGCAGGTCAGAAGGCCCGTAGGCCACACACACACAGAAGGCCCGTAGGCCACACACAGTAAGCAAGGCAAGGCAGAGAAGGCCCGTAGGCCACACACACACAGAAGACCCGTAGGCCACACACCGTAAGCAGGGCAAGGCAGGTCAGAAGGCCCGTAGGCCACACACACACAGACAGAAGGCCCGTAGGCCCACACACTGAAAGCAGAGCAGGCAGGTCAGAGGGCCCGTAGGCCACACATACACACGGAAGGCCTGTAGGCCACACACCGTAGTCAGGGCAAGGCAGGTCAGAAGGCCCGTAGGCCACACACACACACACAGAAGGCCCGTAGGCCACACACCGTAAGCAGAGCAGGCAGGTCAGAAGGCCCGTAGGCCACACATACACAGAAGGCCCGTAGGCCACACACCGTAAGCAGAGCAGGCAGGTCAGAAGGCCCGTAGGCCACACATACACACGGAAGGCCCGTAGGCCACACACCGTAGTCAGGGCAAGGCAGGTCAGAAGGCCCGTAGGCCACACAGACACACACAGAAGGCCCGTAGGCCACACACCGTAAGCAGAGCAGGCAGATCAGAAGGCCCGTAGGCCACACATACACAGAAGGCCCGTAGGCCACACACCGTAAGCAGAGCAGGCAGGTCAGAAGGCCCGTAGGCCAGGTAAGAGAAGCGAGGAAGAAGGCCCGAAGGCCGCGCAGGGCAAGGAAAGGCCCGAAGGCCGCACAGGGCAAGGAAAGGCCCGAAGGCCGCGCAAGGCTAGAGCAGGGAGCCCAGGTGAGCTCGATGCCGAAGCACCGAGGGAACTGTCAGGCAGGGTTATAAGGGCCAACCCAGAACATAGAGTGGACAGGGGAGATGGCCTGGGCCTGTCAGGAGAGCCAGCACTAGAGGGACCCCTGGTGGTGAGGCGGTTGCACTGCAGCCAAAACTGTAACAGCCAGTTAGCCAGATATGTTTTTGGCTAATGAGCCGAGCCACACAGTGACTAAAAATGGATCCCAATACCTGTAGAAATAAAAACTGCTTCACAACCTGGCAATCTTTCTGTTTTTCTTCCTCTGTGTCAGATTACCACAGTTTCAAAGCCAGCTCATGATATGCAAACCTCAGAGTCTAACAGCAGGAGAGCTGCCTCTCAAGAAATTCCCAGCATAGCCCCTTTAAAAATCACAGCCATAAGTTACCACGAAAATTTTAAAACCTTACCTAGAAAGGCAAAATGTGCCTCTAAATCCAGCCATAAAAATCTGAAGCAAATGAATGAACAGGGTAACCCTGCTCCTGAACCACTACCCTACTGGCCGACACAGTACAGTGCGTTCCACTGGAGCGCACTGTTAACCCGTGTTTGGACGCAAGTTTGACGAGCTAGTTTTGCTCCTTATTCAGTAAGGGGTAATAGCTCGTCGAAAATGCGTGTCAACCCCCCCCCCCCCCCGAAACTAATAGCACCCAGAACATGCAAATGCATGTTGATGGCCCAATTAGTTATTCCTGTGTGATTCAGTAAGTAAAGTGTGCAGCCAAGCCGCAAGTTTTACTTTCAGAAATTAGCGCCTACCCAAAGGTAGGCATTAATTTCTGCTGACACCGGAAAAGTGCACAGAAAAGCAGTAAAAACTGCTTTTCTGTACACCCTCCGACTTAATATCATGGCGATATTAAGTCGGAGGTCCAAAAAGTTAAAAATAATTAAAAATTAAAAATTTTTTTTTTAAATCAGCCCATGGCTCGCGGGTTGAAAACCAGACACTCAATTTTGCCGGCGTCCAATTTCTGAACCCATGGCTGTCAGTGGGTTTGAGAACCGACGCCGGCAAAATTGAGCATTGGCTGTCAAACTCGCTGTCAGCTGCCGCTCCTGTCAAAAAAGAGGCGCTAGGGATGGGCTAGTGTCCCTAGTGCCTCTTTTTACTGTGGGCCCTAATTTGAATGTATTTATTTAGTGAATCGCGCACACAGGAGAGTGGCCTGCCCACGAACCTTACTGTATCAGCCTGCTAGTGTGCAGAAGCTTTGAAACAGGAAAAGCTAATTGATTCTACTTTAGAGCTCTGATACCCACAGCTGTAGATAACAAGCTGTTAACAACTTCAGCCCTGGATTCCAGGAAGGTAGTGTGTACCTTTCTCACCCCTGTCATTTCCGAATCCTTCCTGAGTGAACAAGGCTCTGAGACTAGCTCCACTCCAGCTGCACAGAATCCTCACCACAGTTGCACTTCTGTCTTCAGGGAAGTCCAGTACCTCTGTTCAGCCATTATGCAATGTGAAAACACCATTAATGCCTTCTGCACATACTATCTTCTCTTCCCAGCCTGAGGGAATAGTAATTTGAGCTGAACTTCTGCCAATCTCAGCTATGCCTCAACTTCAGGAGGAATCTGCTTCATCAACTCCATGCCAGGAAAGCTCCAGTTCGGCAGATCCTCTTCTAAGGGACTCCATTCCATCTGCTTCATTCTATGAGGAATCCACTCCATCTGCTCCATTCCAGGAGAAATCTAGTTCAGCAACTCCTCTTCTGGGGGATTCCACTCCTGCTGATTCACTCCAGAAGAAGCAGTCTAGTCCAGCCAACCTGCTCCAGGAGGAGTCCAGCCCAGCCATTCCAGCCAACTCACTCCAGGAGGAGTCTGGTCCAGCCATTCCAGTCAGTCAGCTTCAGGAGAAGTCCATTCCATTTACTCCACTCCAGGAGAGGCTCAGTTCAGCAGATCCTTTTCTGTGGAACTCCATTTTGATCAACCAGCTTCAGGAGGAGTCCGGCTCGGCCATTCCAGTCAAACTGCTCCAAAAGGAGTTCAGCCTGGCCATTCCTGTTGCATGTGCCGACTGCGGCAGGCCCACGGCCAGGTCCTCTTACCCTATTCTGCCTATTCCAGTGTCTGGCTCCATTTCCCTCATGGCTATGGGCCACCACCTTCGACCTCTGGCCACCCCTGGTGCTCCTGTCTCCGTGGCAGATGCCTATGCTCTGTGGCAGGCCTCCCCGCATGGTCCGTGGAGAGATGCCGCCATCCCACACCGCACTCCTCCCTAGGCGCACGCGTGTGCATCTTCTTCCCTTTTAAAGGGGCTGCGGCGGGAATCCAACCCGTGGCACTGGATGATGACATCACTGGGCTCCGGTATATAAGGCCGGGCCCAGCCTCAGTTAGTTGCCTTTGCAAAAGGTCTCCATGCTGGTCGTGTATTTCGTTGCCTCCTCTGGTGATTCCTTCGTGTTCCTGGTTCCTGTTTTATCCGTGATCCTGATCCTGGTCCAGTTACTTCTCCTTGTTCTTGTGTCTTGCATTTACACTCCTTGTTCTATGGACTGACTCCTGGACTCGACCTTTGTTTTGCCTGACTATGCTACTAGCCATCTCCTGGACCTGACCTCTGCTTTGCCTGACCACGCTACTGATCATCTCCTGGACCCGACCTCTGATTTGCCTGACCACGCTACTGATCATCTCCTGGACCCAACCTCTGCTTTGCCTGACCATGCTACTGATTACTGATTATATCCTGGACCTGACCATTGCCTTGCCTTGCCATACCTCTTTGCCTGCCGCCTGCCCTGTCTTCAGCCTGTTCAATGATGCCTCTACAGTTTCTACTCTGGACTTGGCCTTTCAGGCTTTGGCCTGTTCTTACCCGGGCACCCCCAGTCTGACTCTCGTTCCTCTTGGTGCCCGGGTCTCTGGGACTCAGCCTCGTCCAGTTTAGACTCTCCATTACTTCCGTTGCTGGCCCCTGGCTGACCTCCTCCTCATCTATCAGAAGACCTCAGACAGAGGCCCACCTAACTCCAGCTGGCCCCGGCACCCAAGGGCTCAACATGTGGAGAACGAGGGCTGGTATTGGCGAAGCTCCAGCAGGCCTCCGACAGTCAGCCAGTTCTGCCTACCGACGGTTGGGACCTGTAGGGCTTGCCCTATGGGTAGCGTCAACCCCACCTCGGCTCAAGGATACACCTCCTGCGCAACAATTCCAGCCAGCCAGAATGAGAGAGATGCTCTTCTACCCAGCCAGTGCCAGAGAGAGATGCTGTTCCAGCCAGCCTGTGACAGAAGGCATTGTTCCAGCCAGCCTGAGCCAGAGAGACACCAGCCTAGCTACCCAGTTCCAGAGGGATGCCGACCCAGTGAGACCATAGCCTTAACACCTGGTGCCAGAGAAACACTGCTCCAGCTACCTAGTGCATGAGAGATACAGGCCTAGCCACCTAGCAACTGAGAGGTGCGGGCCCAGCCATCCAGCCTCTGAGAGATGCGGGCGCAGCCACTCAATTGCAGAGAGACTCTAAGTCAGCAGTCTAGCCACAGAGAGACTCTGTGCCAGAAATCCAGCCACAGAGAGACTTTGAGCCAGCCATCCAACCTTGGAGAGGCTCTGAACCAACTGCCCAGTTTCAGAGAAACCTTGAACCAGCATCCCAGTCTTGGAGAGACAACGCACAGCATCCAGCACCAGAAGGATGTCAGCACAGCCACTCAGCACCCCAGAACCAGACTCAGTGCTTCATTGCCCTAGAGAACCTGACTCAGTGCTCCAGCATCCAAAGAATCTGACTATGCTCCAGTATCCCAGAGAATCTGACTCAGAGCTTCAGCATTCAAAGAACTTGATCCAGTACTTCAGTGCCAGCATAGCTGTGGTCCAAGACCACTGCCCCGGAGAGACCCTCATTCTACATTCTGGTTCTAAGTGCCTTTGTCTCCCTTTAAAACCTGGACTCCACCAACTGCAATCCTAAGAAACCTAGTACTTACCTACTGGCCACAATCCCCATGGGAAATGGGACCCAGGAGGAGGGGGGACTTAAAAGGGGAGGGGGGGATACTGTCACACTTTTATGTGCTATGCAGTTTTTCTATGCCATAGTTTTGTCTGTTGCGCAGCCTGAGCCTCCCCACCACCACCCCCCCACCTCAGTGAGACCCGATCTCAGCTGCACAAGTCTCCATTCCTTGATCACCTGATGCCTCAGCCCCAGCCCTATTTAACCCAGCCTGTCCAGCACCTCAGTGCCTCTTCATTGAATCATCTCAGCAATCTGACCTGGCCCTCCTTTCCTTGTTACTCTGCCTTGCTTTGTGTGCTTCCGAGGCCTTCCGCAGTGCCTGCTTTTTCTGCCTTGCCTTGTGGCCTACCCAGGCCTTCTGCCTTGCCCTGAGGCCTACCTTGGCCTCTTGTCTTGCTCGGTGGGAATCCAGACCTACTTGCCCTGTTCTGGGCCCTTCCAGGCCTCCTGGCCTTGCTCTCCGGCCTTCTATGCTTACCTGCTATACTTAGTGAGTCTTGGGTGTTACTGCCCTGCCTTGTGACCTTTGGGCCTTCTAGGTTCATCTAGCCTGCCTGTGCCCTGTTTGGGCTTCCTTGTTCCCTGTTGCCTCTCTAGTTCTGTCCGTATCCACTCCTTGTTCTAGTCTTGTCCTTGTCCAGTCCTTGTCTAGCCCTGCCCTTGTTGTGTGCTGTCCAGTCCATTCCCATGAATGCTTTCCCTGGCCTATCCCTTGCCTCTGCTTCCAGTCAGTACTGTGTCCTGTATCCAGTCCCAGCCTGTACTCTGTGTCCAAGCCCTAGCCTGTGCTCTGTGTCCCAGCCTCCAGCCAGTACCTGGGCCAAGTTCCAGCCATGTATCCAGTTTCCTGCCAGTACCTGTGTCCAGCTCTGAGCACAGGAGCTCCTAGTCCAAGCTTATCTCAGCCATGATGTTTGACAGAGACAAGCCCTACTGTCTCCGAGAACTCAAAGGCTTGATATACGGGGGAGGGGGCTGGCTAGGCAGAAGACCAGCTCCAGTTCTGCCCTGCACCGATCCTGTGGGGGTGCTCCTTGGGTTCAGCTCATAGACCTGTGACATGCATCTGCCCATCTCAAGAAAGACATAGTGGAACTAGAAAAGGTGCAGAGGAAGGCAACAAAAATAATACAGGATATGGAATGGCTACCTTATGATGAGAGATGACACAGTTTAAGGCTGTTCAGTTTGGAAACGAGAAGGCTAAGAGGGAACATAACAGAAGTTCAATAAATCATAAGTTGAACAGATGTAGCCCCCCTACTTCAATATTTAGGATCAAATTGGTGTAGGGGACACACTCAGTCCCAGGGCTAAATCCCAGTTCCCAGTCACCAGTCCTTTCAACCCTGGGGTGTGGATTCTCTGCATGGGGGGAGGCTGAACCTCCAGGGCCCAAGGTGTAGCAGAAGAAAATAAGTCCTTTTCTCTCTTTCTTGCTCATTCTCTCTCCCACAGGTGTACTCACTGTTTGCTGACCTTGCTGCAGGGATCACCTCTAGCATCAAGAATACACTGGATACTCAAATAGGGGGTTCCAAATTAAACTTTACTGTAACCAAACTTTAAAGTCAATCACAAAAAATCTTCTCATTTAATCTTCTGAATGCATACGGTTTCAGTCCTGCTCTTTGTGAGTGCTCCTCAGGATGACAAGGCAGCCTTCCTAGTGAGGTACTGGGTCTCCTGTCTCTCTTCTTTCTCCTCTGATGTTCCAAAGGACCTCTCAGGGAGAGTCCCACAACCAAAGACAAATGTTCTCCTCAGCTCCTTCTTCAGGGCAGGAATGGTTGGGAAAAATTCCTCCCAACAAGGAACAAAATCTCCTTCAAACTGACTACTTCTCTCTTGCAGCAAAGAAAACTGCTGTTTCTCCCTATGGTGGCAAAGAATCCTCTTTCCATGACTTTTTCCAGGCAAGGGGAAAATAATCCTCCCAGAGGCAGGACTGCTATCCACAAATCTCTGCACAAAATGAACAATTATATCAAAACTGCACTCATAAAACTGACACTCAATAAACAGTGAGTGAGCTTAAAGCAAGGTTTTCTTGTTGTTTCGGGTATTTACTCATAAAACTGAGACAAACCTTACCAGACCAGATGAGCACTGGACAAGAATCTGCCTCTTCCCCTCTCCATAGTGTCAGACTGTGGGGCCTGATTTCTTTTGGAACCTGAGGGAACTCCAAACCATGCACTCCTCCTTTCAAAACAATTAACTGAAAACTCCTACACTGATTTCCCACTCTGCCTGCTTTTATAAAGGCTGGGTGACCAATCCAAGCAGTCTCACTGGAGGTGATTGTCTGGAATGGTCTGCCCTTTCCTACCTCCTATGTCCTAAGGGGTCTATACCCAGGGAAATAATGGATAGTTATTTATCCCTTCAAATCATATTAAAACAAGGGGACACTCTATGAAACTAAGAACTAACAGATTAAAACAAATTGTAGAAAGTACTTTTTCACTAAGTTGTGGAATCTGTTGCCAGAGGATGTGATCAAGACAACTAGCATAGCAGGATTTAAAATAGGTTTGGACAAGTCCTGGAGGAAAAATCCACATAACATTATTAGCAATAGCCAAATATTTAGGTAGAGTAGATAAAGCTATGGCATTGGTTTTCCCTGGGAGTGAGTAACACAAAATTAATCTACTTTGGGATTTGCTGGGTACTTGTGACTGGCCACTGTCAAAGACAGAATACTGGGCTCAATGGGCCTTAGTCTGATCCAGCATGGCTCACACAATTCTTATATTCTTATATTTTTATGTAGCTACTTTCCCTCCCTGTTTTTCTATTCAGTCATGGTTTACAGCAGAGAAACCACGAGGACATAATTGCCCAAGAGTAACCTCATCTACATCTGACAATCACATTTCAGTAATATGTCTAAATCATTATCTAACATCTGGTCAAAGATCAGTGGAATTTTCCCCTTTGCTCATTTAGCATTTAGAAGAGACATTTTTAACACTGGCAATGAGTTACCGTATTTTCCGGCGTATAAGATGACTTTTTAACCCAAGGAAATCTTCTCAAAAGTCGGGGGTCGTCTTATACGCCGGGTATCGTCTTATAGGGCACACCTGCTGTCTTACCAGTTTCTCTCAATCACACACACATGCTCTCAATCAAATGCATTCTCTCACTTACACACAGGCTGGCTGCTTCTCTCTCTCTCTTTCACCCCCCCCCCCCCCGAGCACAAATAGTAGCTGCAGCAGCAGCTTCCTCCAGCCCCCGCAGGCCAAGAAAGAAGAAACCCATCGGCCGCGGGAGGCTCATGCTGCTGTCTCCTTTCCCGATTACCAGCTCCTTCGACTGCTCGGGGCCGTTCCTGCTGTCGCCGCTGCAATTTTTTCACGCGGCACGGCTCTTTCTTCCCGCGCATCACTTCCTGTTTCGGTTCAAAGGGGGGGGGGGCGGGAAGAAGAAAAGGGCAGCCGCGGATGCCACAGCTTTTTTTTTTTTGCACCGCTGCCGTTCCCGCTGGGCTTGAACGTGCTGATAGCCCAGTAGCAACGGCAGTGCGGTGCGCGGGAAGGAGAAAGCCGTGCCGAATGAAAAAATTGCAGCGGCGACAGCAGGAACGGCCCCGAGCAGTCGAAGGAGCTGGTAATCGGGAAAGGAGACAGCAGCATGAGCCTCCCGCGGCCGATGGGTTTCTTCTTTCTTGGCCTGCGGGGGCTGGAGGAGGAAGCTGCTGCTGCAGCTACTATTTGTGCTCGGGGGGGGGGGGGGGTGAAAGAGAGAGAGAGAGACAGCCAGCCTGTGTGTAAGTGAGAGAATGCATTTGATTGAGAGCATGTGTGTGATTGAGAGAAACTGGTCAGCGAGCTCGTGTGTGAGAGACAATGAAAGTGACTGCTCAGAGAGATGACTGATGTGTATGTGAGTGTGAGAGAGAGAAAAAGCATGGAAGTGAGAAATCTGGGTATGTGAGAGAGCATGGGAGTAAGAAGCCTGATTATGTGAGAGAGAGCATGGGAGCGGGAGGGCTGGCTGTGTGTGTGTGTGTGTGTGCGCGTGCATGAGAGAGAGACTGGTTGATAAGGTGACGGTGTGTGTGAGAGAAAGAGACTGGTGTGTGTGAATGTGAGAGAAAGAATGTGATTCAGGGAATGAGAAGCCTGTGCACGTGGAGAGTGAGCATGGAAATGAGAGAGAGACTGGTGTGTGTGTGTGAGACAGAGAAAGTGATTATGAGAGTGAGAAGCCCGTATATGTACGGTAAGCAGAACACAGGAGTGGGAAGCCTGTGTGTTGTATGGCATGAGAGAAACTGTTCAGGAAGGTGTCTGGTGTGTGTGTCAAAGACTGTTTGGGAAATGATTGGTGTGTGAGAGACAGAAACTGGTCATGGGGGCATGACTGGTATGGTGTGTGTGTGTGAGAGACATGGGCCCTAAGGAAGAGGAAGAGGAATAGGAGAGCTGCTGGAGGGGGTAAGGAAAGGTGGCTTTTTAAGTTTATTTTTCTTGATTGACTGCCATTTTAATTATTTAATATTATGTGATGGGTCTGCTTTTTTGAAATATTTTATTGGTGTTTGGAGAATGTTTAATAGTTTTTATGAGTTTTTAATTGTTGGATGTTATTCTGTTCATAGCTGTTTTGAAACATTTATTCTGCTTATTAGTATAGTTTTACAATTATTTATGTGTGGGGATCTATAGCTGCTTGCTAGTTCTGTTTTCCTAATAAGAGGTATATTGGTTTTTAGGGCCTGATATACGGTATTTGTAGTGTTGCCTTTTCATAGATAGGGTTGCTCCTGTTTGAGTGTAAAATTATTTTTTTTCTTAAAAATATGTATAAAAAAGGGGGGGGGGGTCGTCTTATACGCCCAGTCGTCTTATACGCCGGAAAATACGGTAGCTCTTTGTGGAAGTTGGGAGGATGCAATCTGAGGTCTGACTAAAGTCTGCTCCTTATTTCTATTAATAAGAGTGGGGAGTCCTCCAAGTTCTTTTTGCCTTTCCACTGATATAAATTCCCCTACACAGCACTACTGGAATCCCTGAAACCAACACAACACACATATTAAGAGACAATAAATCTATGGAGTCTCAATAGTTTCCAGCCCTTGGGTAGACAGCTGGAGAGGGGACACACAGAACCTCCTCCAGAAATTGTCTGGAATAGGAACTCTTGTAGGCACAATGGGGCTGGGGGTAGGCTAGGTGAGGTTAGGGCAGAGGTAGTTTGATTTCAGAAGGGAAGGATGGTATCATGTGTGCTCTCTGAGTTAGACCGCCCTAGTCTGACATAGGTAAAGAGAGGCACTTGCCTTGACAGTTCCTTTAATAGGGCTGGAAGGAAGAGGGCTAGTAGGAAGACATATATACAATTTTTCTGGTTTCTACATTTTTGTTCTGGTCAATTCCTGGCAGGCAGTATCTCCTGCCCAGAGTTGTCAGGAGGCACTGTATGTTGCGCTGGAGGTGGACCCTTGGCCCGAGGTGGGGTTGATGCTACCCACAGGGCAAGCCCTACGGGTCCCCACTGTCTGTAGGCAGAGCTGGATGATTGACGGAGGCCAGCTGGAGCTTCGCCAATACTAGCCCTCGTTCCCACAGGTTGAGCCCTTGGGTACCGGGGCCAGCTGGTCTTAGGTGGGCCTCCATCTGAGGTCTTCCTGGATGCGGTGAAGGAATCAGCCAGAGGCCAGCAATAGCTTTGGTAGGAGGACAAGTCCAGATGAGGCAGAGTCCCAGAAATTCGAGTGCCGAAGGAGAACAAGTAGTACGACAGCTGGCGCCTGAGCAAGAGCAGGCCGAAGCCTGAGAGGCCAAGTCCAGAGTAGATTCAGCTGAGGCCTAGAAGATCAGTCTGTGGTTGGGGCAGGCATCAAGCAAGGAGAAGCGGCAACATGGGCACAGGTCAAATCAGGAGTCAGTCCGAGAATGGTCAGGCAAGGCAAAGGTCAAACCAGGAATCAAACAGGAGTGTAGTCAGACATAGCGAAGGTCAAGCCAGGAATCAGTCAGTAGCGTGGGTAGGCAGAAGCAGAGGTCAAGCCAGGTATAAGTCAGTAGTGTGGTCAGACGAAGCAGAGGGCAAGCCAGTAGCGAAGACAAAGCAGGGTAGACTTGGAACACAGGAACAGGGACAAGAACGGGTACCAGGAGCAAGGCAGGATCAGGAAACAGGAACACAGATGAAGCACAGGAACGAGCAACTAAGCACATGACTAGTGTAGGAACCTGTTTCCAAGGCAAGGAAGCAGTGGCTGGGCCCGGCCTTAAGTACTGGGACCCAGTGACATCATCATTTGAGGCTGCAGTTGGTTTCCAGCCATGGCCCCTTTAAAAGCAGAACAGATGCGCGCATGCATGCCTAGGAGGTAGCGTGGCATGAAACAGCAGCGTCTCCCCACAGGCCACGCGGGGAGGCCCGCCTCAGAGCTGGGAGGTCCGCAGAGGAGCCGGAAGCACCGGAGGCAACTTGTCTGCCTACGGCCGCGAGAGAGGAGGAACCGGGAGCTGGAGCAGGCTGACGGGGGTGTGCCCAGCTGCGGGCCTGCCACGGCCAGCACACGCAACAGTACCCCTGCTTATGCCCCCCTCTTGGAGGCCTGGGTTTGCCCGGATGTTCACGTTGAAAGCAATGGAGAAGCCCTTTATCCAGGATGTTCTGTGCAGGTTCCCATGAATTTTCTTCAGGGCCGTAACCCTCCCATGAAAGGAGGTACTACCAATGGCAACCATCAAGAACCTTTTGAACTTTGTTTACAGTGTCGGACTCAGCAACCACATGGGATGGCTCAGATGCCTTGCGAGTAGGCCAGGTAAGAACCACATGTTTCAACAGGGATATGTGGAATGAATTGTGAATGCCAAGGGTTGGTGGTAATCGGCCGCTGCCTGGTGCAAACGATGGTTATTCTGGATCCAGAGTGCCTTGAGGGCATCAGTGGTGGCCTGAGGGGCTGGTGAGGGCACATACAGTGGGATAGGTAGCGGAAGCCGGGGCTGCCTGCTATAAACAATGGAGAAAATTGAGACTCCAGTAGCTGCGGCAACATGGGAGTTGTGGGAAAACTCCGCCCATGGAAGTAACTCCGCCCAGTTGTCCTGCCGATCATTGGTGTAAATGCGCAAGAAGCTCTTAAGCGAGCGGTTTGTCCACTCAGCTTGACCATTGGCCTGTGGATGGGAGGCAGTTCTAAGGTTGATGGAAATGCCGAATTTATTACACAGGGCGAGCCAATAGCGGGCGATGAACTGGGGACCTCTGTCCAAGGCTATGTCCTTGGGTAGGCAGTGCAGGAGGAATACGTGTAGAAAAAAGAGACGTGCATGTTCTGGAGCTGAAAAAAGGCCAGGTAGTGGAACAAAATGGGCCATTTTGGAAAACCTATCGATAATGACCCAGATGACTGTGTTTCCTTTAGACGAGGGTAGGTCCACGACGAAATCCATGGAGAGGTGCGTCCACGGCTCCTCTGAAACAGGGAGTGGTTGGAGAAGATCCCAAGGTCGACTCACCGGTGGCTTCTGCTGGGTACAAGTGTTGCAGGAGTCAACATAGGCTCAGGTATCGGCAACCATGGTTGGCCACCAATAGAACTGCTGGAGGAGAGAGAGAGTCCAAGCACGCCCAGGGTGACCAGTGAACTTCGTGTCATGTGCCCAACAGAGGACTTTCTCTCGAAGCCGGCGAGGAACTACCGTTTTCCCGGCTGGGATTGGTATGGTAGCTGACAGACAGATACATGCGGGATCTATGATGTGACTGGGTTCTTCGGGAACATCTTCGGGCTCAAAAGAACGAGACAGGGCATCCACCTGAAGGTTCTTCTCTGGAGGGAGGTATCGGAGTTCAAAATTGAACCTGGAAAAGAATATCACCCAGCGGGCCTGGCAAGCATTTAGACGCTAGGCATGACTCAGATGCTCAAGATTTTTGTGGTCTGTAAAAATCGTGAACTTGTGTTGGGCACCATCCAACCAAGGGCACCATTCCTCCAGAGCAAGCTTGACTGCAAGTAGCTCCCTATCCCCAATGCTGTAATTCTGCTCTGCTAGGGAGAACTTGCGGGAGAAAAAGGAACGTGGAGATAGAGTTCCTTGAGTTGAGTGTTGGCTTAGAACTGCCCCAGCCCCTATAGCAGAGGCATCTTCTTCTACTACGAAGGGGCGATTCAGGTCAGGGTGTCGCAGACAGGGACCAGCGAGGAAGGCATCTTTAAGTCTTTGCAAGGCAGCGAGGACCTCAGGAGATGAATTCCTAGTATTGCTGCCTTTATGGGTCATGGCAGTGAGAAGCGCTGCCAGGGACGAGTAGTTAGCAATAAAATGGTGGTAATAGTTTGTGAATCCTAGAAATCGCTGGAGTGCCCGGAGGCCATTCTTGAATTCCCTTGAGCTTATTCGGATCCATGGTAAATCCTTGCTGTGAAATAATATACCCTAAAAAGGTTAGATTAAATTGCTCGAAGAGACATTTGTCCAGTTTAGCAAATAGGTGATTCTCACGAAGATGTTGGAGAACCATGTGGACATCAGCATGGTGTGTGGATAAGTCCTTGGAAAAGATATTGTCTAGTAGAGATGTGAATCGTGTGATCGATCGTCTTAACGATCAATTTTGGCTGGGGGGGGGGTTGGGAATCGGATTGTTGCGGTTTTGTTTTTATAAATATCGTGTAAATCGTAAAACGGGGGAGGGCGGGAAAACCGGCACACTAAAACATCCCTAAAACCTTCCCCGACCCTTTAAAATAAATCCCCCACCCTCACGAACCCCCCCAAAATGTCTTAAATTACCTGAGGTCTAGTGGGGGGGTCCCGTTGTGATCTTCCACTCTCGGGCCACGAGTGCGTTGATAGAAAATGGCGCCGGCGCTACCTTTGCCCTGTCATATGACAGCTAGTATCAAAAAGATCCTCACCGTGTGAGTATAATATATTTCACACACAAAATTTCACCCGGTGCCTATTTTTGTATTATAATGGGTTATTATCCTGTATAGCCACTCAGCAATTAAGTTTATCAATATATTCATGTATAATATTTTAAGAAATTATTTAGGACGACGGGAGATAGTTTCATATGCTTAAAGTCACCACCCAGGTGTCAAGTTTGTAATGTGACTAGCACTTTTTCAATTGTTTTCATTTTTAAAGCCGCCAAAGGAAAACTGCTGTTACTTAGCTCTAAAGAATGTCTCTTGTACTCCCGACTTGCGCAAGTTTCGACATTTGCTGTCTTCCTCAGGGTCTGTTCATTCTTTAATAAATGTTCTTTCCACAGAGTTAAAGAGCATTCAAATCCTGGCTCATGTAAATCTCGGAGCATTGGATGTAATAGGACACTTATTTTTTGCATCTATTAATTCTTTTAAGAGAAATCACAGTAAACTTTAATTTGAACACCCATGCAATGAGTCCTGATTGGCTTGTATGTATACTTGTCCCAAAGAGCTATGGTAATACACACACATGGGATATCATTACTGCCTGGGCCAAGGTTAGCCTTCCCCCCACAGAAAAGAATCCACCTTTGGGGAGATAATAGAGAGGAATGAGAAGTGTGAAGAGAGCCCCAGTTATAAATTCTTTTTTGTGGGCCCCTGGAAACAGTGACAATCCAGAACAAATGATTACATATAAGGTCCAGGAGAAACTTAACCTACAGACTGAGACAGAGAAACAAAATGAAACTGCTGAATCCTGAATGAGGTAGAAAGTCAAAACAGAAGGATACAGGCCCTACATTGGTCCCACCCCTTCCTTCAGCTTGGGCTTCCCGTTACCAGGGAAACTAGTGTGAGGAGTGGGACTGGTGAATGTACACTGACTCATTGGTCCCATGCTGAATTTCTTGAGTCATTGTCACCACTTCAGGATGTGAGGAGAGGAGGGAGAGGGCCAGAGTGGGAAAGACCCAGGGAGTGGCCAGTGGCAGAAGAGAGAGGATCTGGGAGAAGGGGTAATTGAAAAGAGAGAGGACCACTCTTCACCTAGAGGCACCACATCTATAACTCCATCCGTGATTGTTAGAAGAGAATAGGAAAGTACTTATGATTGCTCACAATGGCTCTCTAACCAGATCTGCATGGAAAGAAGTGAAAGGGAAAGCTTTGTATACGAGAATACAAAACTCTGTTGAGTGTGGCGTTTTGTTACTGTTAAACTGGTAAGTGGATACCAAAAGTCTCAGAGGAATCTGTTATCCTTTGTATTCTCAAGTCTCTCGCGATTGCTACCAACTTGCCAGATCTCAGAGATGAGCAATGAGCATGCAGGCAGTCAGGACACAGTTCCACTGCCTTAGATCAGTGCTTCTCAAACTGGTCCTGGAGTAGCCCCTAGCCAGTCTGATCCACAATGAATATTCATAAGATAGATCTATTTCTCATGCTTATTCATTGTGGATATCCTGAAAACTAGATTGGCTCTGGGTAACTCAGGAACTAGCTTAAGAAACACTGCTTAGGTGACTTGCACCGTGTCATATTCTTGTAACCAACAGTTAGCTAGTTAATGTTAAGACTCATTAAGCCCATTCAGTAAAGTCCGCGGAGAGCTGGTGCTCCGAGGCGAGCGCCCACTCTCCCGACGCGTTCCCAGGCACCTCTCCTGGGCATGCAATTCTTTATTTAAATTAGGGCCCGCACTAATAAGGAGGCACTAGGGAACACTAGCGCGTCTCTAGCGCCTCCTTATTGGCGGAAGCGGCGGCTGTCAGTGGGTCTGACAGCCGACGCTTTTTACCGGCATCGGTTGTCAAACCTGCTGACAACCACGGGTTTGGAAAATGAACGCCGGCAAAGTTGAGCATCCGTTTTCCAACCCGCGGGCCAAGGGCAGATTTTTTTTTTTTAATTCTTGGGGCCTCCGACTTAATATCGCTATGATATTAAGTTGGAGGGTGTACAGAAAAGCAGTTTTTTCTGCTTTTCTGTACACTTGCCCACTGCCATCTGAAATTAACGCCTGCCTAAATATCCTTGGTGTACACGAGCGGAGACTATAACCGATTGTAACAGCATCAAATTCACAGACCACAAGATTATTAAACACTCGGTGTATTAACCCCTAGAGTGTGTTCTAATATATATAGAGAGAACAACTTGACACAGTCCCTGAGGCAGCCCCAAGTGGGGCCAAAATTGGCCTGAGTCGGGCATTTGTATGAACTTATGTCTCCACTGAAATAAAGGCTTACACATGGACTACCTTGGCGTCTAATCTACATTGTTGCCCAAATGGCTTTCTTAGACAACCTACCCTCTTGCTTTATCGTTCTGCTTTATGCGTTGGACAGTCTACAATTTGAATAAATCCCATGGTGTGTAAAGTCGTCAGGAATGCTTCACAATTGGGGGTTAGTGTGGGAGAGTCTATGTATAGATTAAAATCTCCCAGAATGATGGCTGGGATGTCCATATCTACATTTTCTATGATAAATTCCACTAGAGGGGAGGCATTGTGTTCAAGAAGGCCTGGGGGGGGGGGGGGGGGGGCGTTATATAAAAGTCAGACTTGTAACTGGAACTGAAGAAGGCAATTTCATACTGTGGTACAGCATGAATAGTTTGCAGCACCAGTCCATGTTCCTTCTTGGTGGCAAGAAGGAGACTGCCTCCTCTTCTATTGTTCCTAGGAATAGAAACAATGTCAAAGAGGTGTATTGGGAGTTGATTAATTAAAACTAAATCAGTCTTTTTGAACCATGTTTCGGTAATGGCACATATGTCTGGTTTATAATCCAATAAAATATTATTTAAAACCGGGGTCTTTTTTTACTAAAGATTGTGCATTAAATAATATTAAAGAGAAGACCGAAAGTCCTATTATTTGAGGGACCACTGACCTCATGACTGGAGTCAGTTCTTGTCTGAAAATGACGTTTTTTATTATTGGGTTTTTTTTATCCAATAGCGTTGTCTTATGGTGGTGGAAATAGGACAAAATTCCATGTCTTTATGACTCACTGTTGACGTGTGTTTGCTCTTATTAATCCTGTTCTTGAAGTCTCGTTGTTTGACCGGTGCAGCACAAAGGGGCACACTAAGGGGCAAGCCCCTTAGTCGCGTTCCTTTGGCATGCAACGCCTTCGGCCCCCAGCCGTGCTTTTGACCCCCTCGACATGCCGATGCTGCTGTGGGGGCAGAGTCACCAGTCGAGGGGGGGAAGGCACGGCAAAGTCTGCTGGGGGGGGGCAGGAACCACGTCCTCCGGTGTAGGCAGCATAGTTGAAGAGCAGGGATAGATCCAAAGCCTGTGATGAGGCAAAGACAAGTCTATCAGCAGATGGAGATGATGCAGGACACCTTCGGCCCCTAGCCACACTTTTGACCACCTCGACATGTCGATGATGCTGAGGGGGCGGAGTCACCGTCAAGGGGGGACAGGTGCGGCAGAGTCTGCTGGGGGGGGGGGGGGGGGGGGGGGGGGCGGAACCACTAATGCAGTCCTGGATTTATCCTATTGCATGTAGGCACTTGGAGTTCTGCTTTTCTGAGGTAAATCAATGAGACAATCAGAACTACAAGCCCCTGCATGCAATATGGTAATATCAGGACTGGATTAGCTTGTTTCTTATGACATGGAGCCAAGTGGCAATTGTAAGGGGAGAAAATGTGGCCTAAGGCACTGCTGCTCACCTCTTCCTGCCAGCGATCAGCATGAGAGGGTGTTGAAAAATTCTTCTAGCTAGGTGCTCCCTACCCACAACAATTCTACAGGAACAGCCATATTTTGTGGTCCTTCCTGCAGCATTGCTAAGCCTCCCTGCCCAAAGTTGGTCGGGCCCTGGCCCCCAGTCCCTGTGGCCCACCATGTTCTGACACTTAAGCCAAAAGGTCAGGACAGCTGCAACCAAAACAAATCAAAGGAACCCATCACTTTCCCTACTCAATTAGTAAAGCCTAAACTGTCAGGACCTTAAGGATGATAGAATGTTTGAAACCTTTTTCAAAATAAGTACAGCAAATAACTAAAATACTGTAAAATGGTGGGGGATTTGCATGGCTGGCTGAGTAGCTGCTTGGCTCCTGGCTGGAGGCATTTGATATCATAAAGTCTCACCAACCAATCAGTGTGAGGACTGGACAGCCACTCATGTCGATTGTGTGTGTTTATTTATGTCTGCCCAAAGCTGAAGGAAGGAAAGAAAGGATCCATGGGGAGCATGTCCTGGCCCTGGTAACTATTAGTAACCTAACCCCCCACCCCCTGCTGGTGATCAGACATAAAATAAACACACACAAAACACAGAGTCCATGAATTTATTCTCTCCCCCTCCCTCTCCTGCTCCCTTTCCCCCTCCCCAATCCTAAGAGTCTCACTCTCCCACCTCACATCAACCCCCACCACCACCTAATCACTGCGACCCTGCTTTCCCCTCTATACAACCAATCTCATATCTCTTGCTCTCTTTCCCTTCGTTGTGCTTCCCCCCCTCCCCTCATTTCCTGTTGCGCAGCCCAACCCGTCTACTAGCAGGAGCGCACAGCCGGAACACCGCATGGTTCAAACAGATATGAACTTCTCAGGAAAGAAAGATGCTGAGAGCCGGAGGAGTGGCTTAGCAAATTACTGGGCAATTCAAAGATCCACTCGCCTGCCAGTCAAGTTGGCCTGGCTAAGGCAGCGATGGGGGACAGAAGGGTGAGGGTCATGAGTTGTGAGGGAGAGTGGGAACTCAGAGAGGCCAAGTAGGTTGAGGAGGAGTGCAAAGACTTCGAGACTTGGTGATTGTGTGGGAAGTGTGCAGGAGATGTAGCAGGATTGGGTCAACAGGGAAGATGGCTGCTATCACAAACTTACACACACATACAAGCAAACCCACATATACACACACACATATGAACATGAAAACACACAGATAAGGAAATCTGCATACGCCTGTACATAAGAACATAAAAGTGCCATGCAGAGTCAGATGAAAGGTCCATTGAGCCCAGCATAACCTGTCTCCGACAGTGGCCAAGCCCTCAAAGTAGATCCGATTTCTTGCTTACGCCCTATGAAAAGTGGGGGTCTCCCTGAGTCACCTGGTTAATAACTATTTATGAACTTTACTTCCATGAAGTTGTCCAAACCTTTTTTTAAATCCAGCTATGCTAGTTGCCTTCACTACATTGTCCAATAACAAATTCCACAGCTTGATTTTTCATTGAGTGAAACAGTTCTTTCTCCAATTTGTTTTAGTAGAAGTGTTTTTTATTGGTTTCAAATAACACAGTTGCAGTATCTACACTGGGCACTAGGGTTCTGCTGTGCCCACCATGCAAAAAACCAACAGATACAAGCACAAAGTACTAGTGTCTCCCCTCCCCCCAGCGTTCCCCCTACCCTTCCCACCCACGTTTCTCCAAAACATTCATAGTAATGTCTATTAATCCAGAAAAAAAAGGATCAGCATAGGGTGATACTTCTCCAGCAGGTCACGTAGACAGATGACCACGTCAAATAGTAGTGAGGATCAGGCTCCGAGATTTGTGTGGCAAGGATTGAAGAAATGGCTCCCAGACCTTTACTTGTTAGCTTAAAAGTGTCCCCTAATCCTAGTGTTATTTGAAACAGTAAATAGCCCTTCCCTATTTACCTTTTCTATTTCACTTATGATTTTGTAGACCTCAATCACACCCCTCTCAATTGCCTCTTCTCCAAGCTTAAGAGTCCTAACCTGTTTAGCCTTTCTTCACAAGAGAGCCATTCCATCCATTTTTTTCTAGTTCCGCTATATCCTTTTTGAGATGGAGTGACCACACAATATTCAAGGTGCAGTCGCACTATTGATCTATACAGCGACATTATGATGTTCTCTGTTTTTTCTTCATTCTTTTTCAAATAATTCCTAACATTCTATTTGAGTGGGCTCAGGCCCACTCAACTGGAAGAGGCTCAAGCCCATCGTGGGATCCCATCCCCATGATGGCGAAGAGGAGCCCTTAGAAGAAGCAAGGCCATCACGGGATCCCATCCCCACGATGGCAAAGAAGAGGGTCAGAGCTGCAATGCCGCTGCGGGATCCCTTCCCATCTCTGTGACAGCAGAAGTAGGACTTTGGCTGTGCCTAATGAAAAGGCCTTGTGTGTGTGGGGGCGAGAATGGGAACTTGAATGTGTATGTGTGTGGGTGATAATGGGAGCTTGAATGTGTATATGTGGGTTAGAATGGGAGCTTGAATGTGTGTATGTGGGTGAGAATGGGAACTTGAATGTGAATATGTGGGTGAGTATGGGAGCTTGAATGTATGTGGAAGAGAATGGGAGCTTGAATGTGTGTATGTGGGTGAGAATGGGAGCCTGTGTGTGTGTCTGTGTGTGTATAAGAATGGGAGCCTGGGGGGGTGAGAGAGTGAAAGCTTGTGTGTGTGTGTGTGTATGATAGAGCATGTAGAGTGAGAGCTTGTGTGTGTGTGTGAGTAGAGAATATGAGGTTGTGGGGGGGGGGGGGGGAGATCCTGTGAGAGCTTGTGTGTGTGAGGAAGTCTGTGAGAGAAAGCATGTGTGTGTGAGGAGGAAGGGAAGAAAACAGTAGGAGAAAAGAGACACTGAAAAGGAATTAGGAAATGAGTGACAAGGGAAAAATAGTAAAAAAGAGATTAGAAAAATACAAAGATAAGAGGTGTGTGTGAGGAAGTCTGTGAGAGAAAGCATGTGTGTGTGAGGAGGAAGGGAAGAAAACAGTAGGAGAAAAGAGACACTGAAAAGGAATTAGGAAATGAGTGACAAGGGAAAAATAGTAAAAAAGAGATTAGAAAAATACAAAGATAAGAGGTAAAAAAAAGGAAATTATTTTGAGATTTTAGCAATTGGAATATACCAACTTTGGAATGTGCATTTCTTATATTTTTGTATTTTGCTCTTTCTTCAGTATTCCACTGTTCAGAGTCTAGTTTATCAGGCTTTCTATTTTGGTTTTGTTTGCATGTTTCTAATTTGTAGTCTCTTATTTCTACGTATATTAGGTAAGGGCTGGTCTTTGTTTTGCCTTTGTGTGTGTGACTTAAATGCAGTATTTTTGCTGGCTTATATTTTCTCTGTAGCAGTACAGCTTGTTCTGTTACTCCAGTAGGTGATATATTAATGTTCCAAGGCCTGGTGTAGTATTTGCATTGCTGCTTTTTCATAAGGTTGCTGTTTCTGAATCCTGAGAGTCAGTGATGTGACTGTAATGTATGGCAAGGTTCTAGATGTTTCTTTGCAGAAGTTTGTGTTACTTCACAAAATAGCAGTGGAGGGATATTTTTTGCTAAGGTGACACCAGAATTTGAATATTTTTTTTCATGTTAGTTGTAATGTGAGTTGTCTTAGCTCTGCTCTGCACCTGCTCTGATGATTAATGATATTTTATTGTAGTTATGATGATTTCTGGCTTTCTGCAAAGAGTATTCATGAAAGAATATATAATTTTTTGTTTTATTGCATGATTGGATCTGATTGTCTTCTTTGCTTTTTGCATTATATACTTGTGCATTTATAAACTGCAATAAATATAAAATAAATTAATATAGATTAATAAGAATTTTAATTCTTGTAAGTGCTTGAAATAATTGAGGTTAAATGTTTTAACGTTTCACGCATGATGCATAATGGCTGTTGCAAACTACTTAGAAAGCCATTGTAGGGTGCAGTTTATGGCATTATTTATCAATAAGAATACAACTAGTGGGTCTCAGACCTGCATACCTACAGCCCACCCATGCTTGCTAACCTTGTGCCCACCCAAAAAATCAGTTCTGGCTACGCCACTGACTCCTAGATCCATTACTGTGTTGTAATAGGAAAACAAAATTGAAGCTGCTGTATTAATAGAAAATGGACATTCTGCGAGACAAATGGTCTCTGGGAAATCTTTTATATCAGATGTAAAAAGGAGGCAGATTATTATCACTTTGGCTGGTGTAAGTTAATTGTTTGCTAGCTTCCTGCACAACCAAGCATTTCAGCTTTGTGGGATCTGGGCCATGATTTCACAAGGGAATTTTCGCTTCCTTCTCTCTAGGTCACATAAGAGCTAATTTTCAAGGGCGTTTCCGTGGATAAACAGGTTTTTACTTGCAAGAAGATCCCCTTTGAAAATTGCTCCATCTCCCCATATAAGGAAAAAGGGTGGCACCAGCCGCGGGGGCTAGGACAAACTGAGTGAAGTGGAGTGCCTCAGGGATCTGTACTTGGACCGGTGATTTTCAATATATATATAAATGATCTGGAAAGGAATACGATGAGTGAGGTTAACAAATTTGCGGATGATACAAAATTATTCACAGTAGTTAAATCACAAGCGGATTGTGATACAGCACAGGAGGATCTTGCAAGACTGGAAGATTGGGCATCCAAATGGCAGATGAAATTTAATGTGGACAAGTGCAAGGTGTTGCATATAGGGAAAAATAACCCTTGCTGTAGTTACACGATGTTAAGTTCCATATTAGGAGCTACCACCCAGTAAAAAGATCTAGGCATCATAGTGGATAATACTTTAAAATTGTCAGCTCAGTGTGCTGCAGCAGTCAAAAAAGCAAATAGAATGTTAGGAATTATTAGGAAGGGAATGGTTAATAGAACGGAAAATGTCATAATGCCTCTTTATCGCTCCATGGTGAGACCGCACCTTGAATACTGTGTACAATTCTGGTTGCCGCTTCTCAAAAAAGATATAGTTGCGATGGAGAAGGTACAGAGAAGGGCAACCAAAATGATAAAGGGGATGGAAAAGCTCCCCTATGAGGAAAGGCTGAAGAGGTTAGGGCTGTTCAGCTTGGAGAAGAGATGGCTGAGGGGGGATATGATAGAGGTCTTTAAGATCATGAGAGGTCTTGAACGAGTAGATGTGACTCAGTTATTTACACTTTCGAATAACAGAAGGACTAGGTCGCATTCCATGAAGTTAGCAAGTAGCACATTTAAGACTAATCGGAGAAAATTATTTTTCACTCAACGCACAATAAAGGTCTGGAATTTGTTGCCAGAGGATGTGGTTAGTGCAGTTAGTGTAGCTGGGTTCAAAAAAGGTTTGGATAAGTTCTTGGAGGAGAAGTCCATTAATGGCTATTAATCAATTATACTTAGGGAATAGCCACTGCTATTAATTGCATCAGTAGCATGGGTTCTTCTTAGTGTTTGGGTAGTTGCCAGATTTTTGTGGCCTGGTTTTGGCCTCTGTTGGAAACAGGATGCTGGGCTTGATGGACCCTTGGTCTGACCCAGCATGGCAATTTCTTATGTTCTTATGATCAGGGATTTCATTTTGAAATCCTGGAACACCCTGGACCTGCAAAGTTCTTAGGGTAAATAATCCCTGAGGTACCGGCTCCAAGGAATTTTCAATGGGAAACTGCGCCGGGATTTTCTCTTTGAAAATCGGCTTGCATGCACTGCAGCCAGTTTAAAAATTGGCCTGATCTAGTGGAATTTTCTTAGTCAAGGACCTTGCTGGAAGTTGCATTTTTTTTTATTGATCTTTGGATACCTAAGGAAAACTTAAATCCCTGATAAGAATGTGTAGGCCTTATGCAGTCACTCCTCAGCCTAAGTCTGATACACTGCCAAAGGTTTATTCTCCTTTCTTAAATACTCCCTAGGGCAGGATTTCTCAAGCCTGTCCTGAGGACCCCACAGTTAGACAGGTTTTAAGGAAATCTACAATAAATATGCAGGTGATAAATCTGCATGTGCATTTCTATACACTGGAGACTCCAGCATCTCATGCATATTTGTTGTGGATATCCTGAAAAACTGACATACTGTGGTGCTCCCAGGATAGATTTGGGAAGGCCCTGACCTGGGAGTTAGTGTGTCAAAAATTCTTTCCTTATTGTTATTCTTTTCTCTTTTTTTCCATTTTCAGCTATGGAATACTTGCCATCCCCCTGAACTTGTACGTCCAACTTTAGAGAAAACTCTGAAAACTCTGCAGCTGGACTACGTGGATCTTTATATCATTGAATTGCCAATGGCCTTTAAGGTATGCCAACTCTACCTGAACTTGTAACTTGCCTTGAGCTCGGATTTGGAAAGGTGAGTAATTCAATCCAAATCCAAAGCATTTGTTCTGCTGACTGGGCCCAGAATTCACTTTATTGCGATGGCTTTAGGACCAGGTTTCATTTTGGGTAAAAAAAATAAATAAATAAATGCACAAGAATTCTGCAAATGAAATGCAAAATTTTGAAATGGCCTAACTTTTTGCCCAAGTCTCTAGCCTACTGCAGCTTCTGGGAGGGAAATAAAAACTGCAGAACCAGTTGCACAAGCAAAAAATGTCTGCAAAAAAGCATGATGGGATTTTCATCTGCAAGTGCCAAAGAGTCAAAAAAGGAATTCTCTGTGGATAAACGGGTGTGTGGCCATGGAGAAGGCCTCTTTGAAAATTGTCCACTCTCTTCTCAATGGGGTAGATTTTAAAAAAGTGCGCCTTCGCGTACTTTTGTTGGCGCTCCAGGCGCAAACAAAAGTACGCTGGATTTTAGCAGATACGCGCGTAGCTGCTCGTATCTGCTAAAATCCTGGATCGGCGCGCGCAAGGCTGCCGATTTCGTGTAGCCGGCGTGCGCCGAGCCGCGCAGCCTGCCTCCGTTCCCTCCAAGGCCGCTCCGAAATCGGAGCGGCCTCGGAGGGAACTCGCTTTCGCCCTCCCCTCACCTTCCCCTCCCTTCCTCTATCTAACCCACCCCCCCGGCCCTATCTAAACCCCCCCCTACCTTTGTCGGGGGATTTACGCCTCCCCGAGGGGAGAAGTAAATCCCCGCGCGCCAGCAGGCCGCTAGCGCGCCGAGACGCGACCTGGGAGCGGTTCCGGAGGGCGCGGCCACACCCCCGGACTGCCCCAGGCCGTAACCACGCCCCCGGGCCCGCCCCCAAAATGCCGCGTCCCGCCCCCAAAACGCCGCGCCGCTCGGCCACGCCCCCGACACGCCCCCGACACGCCCCCCTCGAAAAACCCCGGGACTTACGCGAGTACCGGGGCTCTGCGCGCACCGGTAGGCCTATGGAACATAGGCGCACCGGCGTGCAAGGCCCTGCTCGCGTAAATCCGGGCGGATTTACGCGAGCAGGGCTCTTAAAATCCGCCCCACAGGGAACATTGCATGTGCTGTCAATACCACTTTAATCCATATACTTTGGCCCTGCAGATGCCCTGTATCACTGGCCTGCTATGGATTCTCAAAATTGCCTTGCGGGTCCCACGGGTACAACAGATTAAGGTGGTTGAAAATAGGCAAAATTACATGCTTTATTTTCAGAAGGTTATTCTGGACCCATTATTTCTGTGAAATGATTTTTCACCTCCAGAAGTTACAGGAAACTAAATTCTTGGGTAAAGATGCACTGTTTCAAAATTATGCAGGAAGAATGAGTTGCAAGAATATTACTTTTTAAAAAATTACTTATTTTATTTTCCTTACTTATGTTTAATTTTTACTATCAGTTCTAAAGGTCTGGTTCAATGATCCAGTGGTTTACGCATGCAACAATGAGGTAAGGGACTAGTAGACAACACTAATGGTGCTACAATTAGTTCAGAATGCTGCCTGTTTGATTACTGGGATTCTATTTAGAGATCATGTTTAGCAAGCGTTGATGAATCTGCTTTGGTTACTAATCCAGTGGATGGTTAAGTTTAAAGGGCTGATATTGATTTATAAGGCACTAATGGGTTGGTACATGATTGTTTATCCATACTATTCAAGTTATACCATCTGCGGAAAAATATTTTCTCGAAGCTCCGTCATATAGAGCAGTATATTTAGTTGCTGCTTGTGAGCGTGCATTCTCTATTGCTGGGCTAGCATTCTGGAATTCTCTTCCTGGCAATTTACATTTATAAACTGAGTCAGCCCCATTTAAGAAAGTCCTTAAAACTTTGTTATTTAAGAATGCTCTTGGTGATGAGACCATGTGAGTGGATAAATGCAGTTGAAACTATTGGACCAGTTTAATCCCTTCTGTTTATTTAATATTGAATGGCAGATGACTTTATTGTATCTTATGTTTATGGTATTGGACAGCAGATTATTTTATTGTATCTTTTATAGAGTACAGGTCCGGTGCTAGCTTTGTTGCTGCCCTGTGCAAACAATTACTGTGCTGCCCCCCATCTCCTGATTCATTCAGTCTCTGTCCCAGGCCGGTCAAATAAAGCCCAGTTCCCTCCAGAAATCTATATTTTTAAAAACTGACACCCATCCACTCCTCCACAGAACCCATGAAAAAATGTTACTATAAACTTCATGTCCTCAAAAAACCTAAACCCCTCCTCCACTTTAATGACTTCCGCACTGTCCTACAGGCTATAATATTCTCTAAATTAGACTATTGCAACTCCCTCCTGCTAGGTCTCCCTTCCTCCACCATCAAACCTCTTCAAGTGCTACAAAATGCTGCTTCTAGAGTTCTCACTAACACTCGCAGAAAAGACCATATCACCCCCATCCTCAGAGACCTCCACTGGCTCCCAATCCCCTACAGAAGTTGCTACAAGAATCTCACTATCATACACAAGACACTTCACAACCCTGACGTACACTGGCTCAACGACTCACTACACTTCCACACATTCAATAGACCCACCAGATCTGCGTACAATGGCACACTACACATACCTTCCACTAAACCCACCCCTCCTCTCTAGCATAAAAGAAAGAGCATTCTCCATAGCAGGACCTTCAAATTGGAATGCTATGCCACCTGACCTACGACTCGAACCCTGCCACCACAAATTAAAAAAAAAACTAAAAACCTGGCTCTTCGAACAAGCATTTGCATAATCCAACCCCACCTTGCACTCATATGCTTCAACACCCCCTTGTATGCTTCCATACCCTCCTTCTCCACCCCCCCCAATGTTATATTGCTTTATGTACTACATTATATTAAATTATACTCCATATGTTGCTTTAAATTACATCATATTGCTCTATGTTATATTATATTACAAGCTATATTATTTGTTATATTTTATTATATTATATCCTAACTTTTTGCTCTATATTCATGTTCTTCGTTATATGTACTGCACAGTTACAATTTTGATATACTGTTTCCCCACGTTACTTGTAAACCAATGTGATGCTCTGTGAACATCTATATAGAAAAAAATCTTTAAATAAAATAAATAAATAAAATAAATGGTCAACGGAAGGGTATTACATACCCTAGGCAAACGTTTCAGCCATGCATACCCCCTACACACACCCCACCCACATCCTCTATAGCCTCAAAATATAATTATTTATTTATTTATTTATTTTTAGTTTTTTTTATACCGATTTTCCTGCATAAAATGCACTTGTAACAAATTTTACATGAAAAAGAACATTTACAAGTATAGTCTTTTGAGGAAAAATATCACTTACAACATATATATTATATTTACATGCACTGCTGTGGTGCCAACCAGAAAATTGCAAAAAAGACATTTGGAACTCCTATGGAATTTATAATGGCTCCTCAGAAAGCCATGAATAAACGAAATTACCATGACAATTTAGTAAACCTCCCATACCAAAACTATCCAACTACAAGCACTCAAACAATAGCAACCTTATCTATGAAAAGGCAGCACTGCAAATATTACACTAGGCCTTAGAAACCCAATATACCTCCTATTGGAAAACTAGAACAAGCCAGGCTGCTATAGATCCCTACATAGAAACTACATGCCAGCCAAATATTTCACCTCGATCACATATGCAGAATACAGACAGAGCCTGACTAAATACAGAAAAAAAGAGTCCAGAAAGTATAAATAGAAATACGTGAGAAGAACTGAACTGGAACCCACAACAAGCCAGCCTCTATATACAGAGCAGCAATGGAAAACAAAAGTATAACCATTCTTCATAAAACATTAAATAATAAAATTGAGAAATATAAAACATAATAGTAAAATCATATTCATAAAAAGAATAAATATTTCAACCAGTTAATGAGTAGAATATCCAAAATTTCCCAAACACCAATACAATATTTCAAAAAATCCAATAATTAAAAAATGTTCTAATATTTCAAAACAGGAAAAACATCAAATTACACCCAATAATTAAAATTAATAAGGATTAAAAAATCTCCTGCTCACCATACCTGAGATCTTTGGATTTCCAGTCACCCTGAGATTTTTGTGGATTCGGGAAAATAGGGCCACACAAACTTTATTTATTTATAATTTTTTATATACCGACATTCTTACATTAAAATGCAAATCATACCGGTTTACATAAAACAGAAAAAGCAGGAAAAAATATTTCCATAGTCAAATACAGAGAACATTTATAATAAAATTGTTAACAAAGGCATAAGGTAGGAACTTGAAAAAAAGGTTACTTAACAGAAAACGTAAAAGAAAAAATATTAAATGAAGCACAAAGAGTTGCACGAAGGGGTGCACAAAGGGGAGAGCCCCTTTGTCGTGCCCCTTCGGCGCGCGACGCACGGCGCTTGATGGTGAGGCGCTTTTCAACCGCCGCCGGAGCTCACAGTGACGTCGGCGTTTATCTTCTCTCTCTCTCTCTCACACTGTTGTGGTTTGAGTGGATTCTTGGGTACTGTGACAGATGAACACGCACATGGGGATGAGCCCCGCGGGGAGCCACGGTACTGGGCTAGACTAAGGATGCACAAACACAGTTATGCCTTTTATTGTACAGCTGATGAATACCACCAGAGGTGGCAGTAGTGAGGTGATCCAGGTAGCAGTCCAGGGACCCTCGGCAGAGGGAACCCGTCTCAACAAGATGGTAAAGGGATATCCAGGTGTAGGTTTCCCAGCACAGCAGAGCTGTAGATGAGACAGACTGAGAGTTAGATTACTCACTAGATGGTAGCTGTTAGGTTGATTCCACCAGGCAGAAGTAGATGGTAACAGGCACTGAGGCAGGGAGAGCAGGCCCTTGAGGAGCGAGTACCTGATCCCAGTAAAGCACCTGAAAGAAAGCAAAGGGCCCCCGAGGAGCGGGTACCCAGGTTAGAGAATACCCCGAAGGGCAGAGAGAGAGCTTCCAGCGGCAGCAAGGAAGCGGCAGAGTAGCTTAGACCAGATGAATCCAAATCCAATCACGATCCTGATCCTTGTCCTTGCTAACTCAAAAAGCTAGCAAACAAGCGTAGGCTTAATACCCGGATGGCGTGATGTCACTCGAGGGGGACGCCCCTGATGTTCCCACCACGATGTGGATAAAGATGTGGGTAGCATGCGCGTGCGCACCCTAGGAGGCCCTTAGGAGAAACATGGTGTGAGGCTTTGCCATAGCTGTTCCGGGGTCGCAGGAGAATATGGCTAGCAGACATGGAGGTAGCCATCTTCCCAAGGCTAATGGGGAGAGCAGAGAAAAAGGTGAGGCACAAGGTCGAAGTCGTCTGAGACCGGACGCAACACACACATACAATAACACACTGATTCTGTCACACACTCCCTGTCTCATATGCATGCCTATGCTCTCACACATACTTCCTCTCTCCCTCAGACACATAATGTGTGTATGTGTGTGTGTGTGCACATGCCTGTGAGAGCCTATATAAGCTCTCAGAGGCACACACACACACACACACACACACACACACACATACACAAAGACACAGGCCTCACACAGACATGCATATAGGCACTCACATACACACATACAAGCACATAGGCTCTCACACAGCCAAACACAAGCTCTTACACATCCAAACACGCATACAGGCTCTCATACAGGCACACACACACACAAGCTTTCACACAGACACACACATGCATACAGGCTGTCAACATAAACACACACACACACACAAGCTTTCACGCAGGCTCAGACAGCCTCGCACACAAACATACTCACATATATAAACTCTCACATAGACTCAGACACACACATACATAGCCTCCTGTTCTCTTCGGGCCTGGTGGGATGAGCTCCACCATGGCCCAGCAGACTTCTCATCAGCTCTGGGGAGGGGTAGTTGGTGCTGAACCAGGAGGGAACACTGCGGCAGCGAGGTAGTTCAACCAGCTGGCAGGTTAAACTTTGCCGCGGCTGTCAGCCTCTCTCTTCCTCTTTAGCTGCTGGCAGTTTGAACATTGCTGGCAGTCTGTCTTCCTCTTCAGCTGCTGGCGGTCTCTACTGTTACCATTACTGCCCTGTGCAAATGCACAGTATGCATACCCTGTCACACCGGGCCTGACAGAGTAACCCATTTGTATGTTTCAACCTATTTCCCTCTGTTTTTATGTTAGGCAGCATAGGATTTTATTGTGTCTTTTATGGAGCAGCAGCTTATTTTAATGTTGCGAGCGCGGAGGTGCGGTTACTTGATCTAGAGGGATTGTGAGCCCTTGGACTATGGCATGGCTCAGGGAGGAGCCCCAAGACACACACCGTGGGAAGTGAGAGTGTTCAGGCACGGGTTGGAGCCGGAATAAGGCTGGACCAGGATCAAGGCGTGGAACATCAGGAACTGGAACAATGCAGGCTCAGTCCTCCACTGGATCTGCATGCACCGGTGAGACCCAGCAAGACAATGCTGACCTCAAGAATAGTCTTCCAGCCACTCGGTAGCCCTTCTGGACCAACCGCTTGGGAACAAGTGCGTAAGGCCAGACAAAGGCTGAAAGCAGTAACAAGATGAGACATGGAACTTGGAAGAATCGGACGAGGACTCGAGGAACTTGGAAGACTCAGACGAATTTTCAGGATACTTGGAAAACTTGGACACGGACTCGAGAAACTTGGAAGACTCAGATGAGGTTTCAGGACACTTGGAAGACTCAGGCGAGGACTGAAGATTCAGGCACTAGTACATGTTGAGTACTGTACCGCAGAGCACCCTACATGGCCGCCCATGGCTGGTTATGAACCACGCCGGAAACGAAGCAGACTCCAGGCGAGAAAGTGAAGACTTGGAGCCAGAAACATGTCAAAGATTTAGGAGAGGCCTGCACCGAAGCACTCCCTACACAGCTGCCCGTGGCTGGTCGTGGACCACGCTGAAGTGGAGCAGGTTCTGGCTTGAGTCTAGGGCATGGACGGAAGCAGGAACAAGGTATTCTGAAGACCAAGAACAGGATTCAAGACTCAGGATTCAAAACTCTGAACAGACCTCGGCATTAAAAACAAGAGCCTTCTGGAGACTTGCGCTGCAGACGTGAAGACAGGCCTTGTGCCATGAAGTGCCCTATACAGCCCCCCATGGGCTGGTCACGGACCATGACGATGGCATGCCAGGAAAGATGGACAAGTAGGAAATCTGGACACAGGATGAAGAGCCGGAGATGAGGACATCAGGACCATCTGAACATGGAATATTAGGGCATCAGGAACATGGAACATCAAGACATGAAACAGGCGATGAAGGAGCTCCGACGAGGAACAAGACCAGGAACATCAGATGAAGGAGACCAGGAACATCTGAAACATCAAACGAAGAACCATCTAGACAAGCAAAGACCATGGAGGACCTTGACTGGAGAAGAGGCCACAGGCAACTGTGAAACCTGATTCGAAGGCCCCAAGGAGTGAAAGCTGAGCCCTTTTTATAGGGCTAGATGAGGCGACAACTGATGATGTCATCCGTTGGGGTCACAGGCTTTTCCCTTTGCTGGCCCTTTAAATATTGTGAAGGGGTACATGTGCGCACCTAAAGGCCCGGGGACAGGCAGGAGCAGGTGTCAGCGACATTCCTACTGCAAAGGTGCAGCCAGCGGCAGCACCAGGGCCGTGAAGAAGACAAAGACAGTGGCGGCTTCCTAGTCGCTTAGGGAGGCGGAGTCTATGTCGGCGGCACTCCCACTGTGAAGAACAAGAAATTTTCTACGCCTTTCTTGGGTAGCCCGGGTAATATCTGGATAAACCCAGACTCGCTGACCATAAAAAAGAGAAAGCCTTTGTCTAAAATATAGTTTCAGAACAAGGTCTCTGTCCTGGGAAAAAACAAAGGAGATGAAATGGTTCCACACTGAGAAATAACTGCATCCATTGAGGTTTCCAACAACTGAGTTGGCAGGTCTCACTCGAGTTCATCTTTCAAAGCTTCTAATAGTCCCTGGCAGAAAATTGCCAGAAGGCTGTCATCCTGCTACTGCAGCTTAGAAGCCAGGGACTGGAACTGAATGGCAGACTCGCCGACAGTTCGGGAACCTTGACAGATTTGGAGGAGATTGGCCACAGCCAAGGATGGCCATCCTGGCTCATGAAAGATAAGCCAAGGAAGCAGTCTAGGTTTTCAATGGTTGGTTCCAACCGCTCCCACAATGGTGAGGCCCAGGCTAAGGTTGGGCCCCCCAGTAGAGACAAAATAAGTCACCTTGGTCTTGTCCATCAGGAATAGGGCCCTCTGTAGGGTGAAGTGCATATGGCACTGATTGATAAACCCTGACATTCTTGGTGGTAAAGGTAGCTGTGGCAATGGTGCAGCTGGGGGTGTGGGTGCCGGGGCTGAAGGTGCCACCCGGGGATGCTGCCTGTACAGAGAGAGCATCCATTTGAACTGCAAGACTTTCTAAAACCTGGGTTACCTGTCCCAACATATTTTGCTGTTGGATGTGCTGTGCCATTCCTGAGATGGTGTGGAGAGCAGTCAGTTCTGCAGGGTCCATGGCCTTGGCAAACTGTTAGGGAGTCAACCCTCTGGTCACTGTGGAAGCACATTTGGACTACTATTGGTGATGTGGACTCCTTTGTGGAGAGATAGCAGTAAGCGCTGCATAGGAAAACCAATATGGCTACCTTGACAAAGGGCGGAATTGACTGGAAGGAACCAATGAGGGCTTTACAGGTACCGGCCCTCGTTCCCACAGGTTGAGTCCTTAGTGTGGACAGTCAGCAGCACTTAGGTGGTTCTCAGTGCATGGCATAAGAGAGAGTCTAGGTCCAAGTACAGGTCAGGGCGAGCAGCGGGTCCAGAGGGTGGTCCAAGGTCATGGTAGTTGGCAGGCAAGTAGAAATCAGAAGATGATCCGAGGTCAGGGCAGGCAATTAGCAAGCAGAAGTCAAATCCTGAACCAGAATCAAAACCAGGAAGGCAGAAGAAGAAGACGCGAATTAGCAACATGCATTGAGGAGCAGGCTACTCAAGATACCTGTTGCCAAGGCGCCGGCTGGTTGCAAGAGACTTCTTTATATACCCCTGGAGGATGTGACATCAGCCAGTGTCACAGGAAGTCCCAGTTAGGGGACCTATAATAGCCTTCCAGGTTTACAGGAACTTTCATTTTGGGTCCTTGAAACATCATACTGCCGATATTGGAGTTGCTTCAAGTCAGAGGTGAAGGGCTTAGCACGGGGAAGTGGCTGGAGCCTGACAGAGAGTAAAGACACACAGACAGCATAACAGATAGCATGCAGTCTCTTTTGTTAAAAAGCATGCCATACATTTTCTGCTTGCTGACTATGTAGTCTTTCACTAGCAAATGGTACAGGTTGTCAAAACAGAGCCTTTCTCACACATATACATATACACGCAAACACACATACACACGCGCAAACACACATACACACACACACACACATACATACACACACTGTAGACAGTGTTTACTGACTCCTTTTTCCACTCACAAAATGTTGGATAGAACAAAGGAAAGAAAGGCTGCTGCTCTGGGGTCAGTGCAATGGTTACTGCTCAAAGACACTGAAGCTATTAAAATAAAAACAGATCTCTTTCTATACTCCAAGTGCACTCAGAGCGAGGCATACATTGTCTTTTACTTTTGCTTGTTCAATCAAAATTGGACAGAAAATTGCAATTTTTTTTCTTAAACTGTGACACTTTGTGATCACGTACAACATCACAGCCCTCGTTACTTTGAATTTTGGCGTTGAGAAAGAACTTCAGAAATACAACCTCTCTGTCTGAAATCCATCAGAAAAAAGAGGGAACAAAATAATGGTTGTTCAAAGTTGTTGAATGCTTTCCGTTTCAGGTTGAAAACATGAGGAACTTATTGTCAATCCATGCTGTTACCAGTTGGAATAGGTTGGTTACATTCTTTTTTTTTTTTTTTTTTTTAAACTTCATCTTTATTGAGTCAAAGGGAATTACAATGGATCTCAGCCTCAATGTACATGTAAACAAAAGCAGTCATAAAACAACAAAACAGCCATCAAGACCATAGCAGATTACCCAATGACCCACCAAACTTTTTCAGATAAAACAGCAGAGTAGAAGAGAACCCCCAACATATCCACATGCACAACCAAACAATACACACCAGAGCATTCATAACTCGCAAAAGATCAGTGTTCCAACCCCTGCCTTCCCAAGCAAAGGGGAACAGACAAAGAAACCTCTCCTATGGCAACCATGCAAAATGACAATCTTTGGCCCATGCAACTTACATAGCAAGCAGGACCTTATGCCAAAGCACATAGTAATCCCTCCTAGCGGAAAAGGATTGCAGAAAGTCAGCAGCATATGATACATTAAATCATAACATTTTGCTAAATAGACAGACAGAAATTGGGATTAAGGACAAAACTTTAGAATGGTTCTCCTCATATTTAACTAATAGATCATATCAGGTTTTTTTCAACAATTCGTACTCTAAAACTTATCCACTCGAAACAAGAATACCCCAGGGCACCACCCTATCGACTACCTTATTCAATGTGTACATGTTGCCTCTGTGTCAACTACTTTCGGGTCTGCAGCTCAACTATTACATCTATGCAGACGATATTCAAATCATTATACCAATAAATGATTCTCTCAAAAAAACTTTCAGAATTACTAATATTTATCTAAATATTGTCAGACAACTGCTAAAACAAATGAAACTGAGTCTCAATTGTGAAAAAACAGAAATTATGTTGTTAGAACGTAAACTAACTCCATCCGATCAATGCAAAGTTTTCAACATGGAAAATGTTTCCATTTCTTTAGGGAATAAAATTAGAGACTTATGGCTTGACCCCAAATTTACACTAAAAAACACATTTCTACGAAGATACGGGAAGGTTATCATAAATTGTTAATTCTTAGGTGCTTAAAACCCTTATTGAATCATGATGAATTTAGAACTGTTCTCCAAGCTTTGCTATTTACCAATATAGACTATTGCAATTCTTTATTGCTTGGTCTTCCTCAGTCATCACTTAGCAAGTGTTACAGAATTCCGCTGCCAGGCTCCTCTCCGGTACTAACAAAAGAGATGACATTACCACTGTTCTTTCCGCATTACATTGGCTACCAATCAAGTATAGAATGAAATTTAAGACTTTATGGGCCTTATTTTCTAAATGTATCACACGCGGTAAGGGACATTTCGCACACGAAATGTCCCTTTTCGTGTGCGATACCAAAATGGGGGCGGAGTTGGCCCCGGAAGAGGAGTCGTTGGGGCATCACCGGGGCCGACTCCGCGAAGATGCCGCGATGACGAAAAGATAAGGCCCTTTTCGCGTCCGCGTTCACTCCCAATAGCCACACCTCCTATGGTGGCGCTTTGGGTGCAAAACCGGCAGCGATCGCACCGCGATGGTGCGATCGCTGCTGGCTAGCGCAGGCCCGCCCCCCCTCGTTTCGGCCCCCCGCCCCTCATTTCCTAAAGTATCGCAGGCTTGCGATACTTTAGAAAATGAGGCCCTATGTTTGATACATAAAGCAATCTATGCAGAACAAGTAGACTGGATGAATGCAGTTATACTCATACACACCCCTCAATGAAATCTGCATTCAGCGGGTAAAGGACTTCTTACAATTCCTTCTATTGCCACTGCTAAACTTACCTCTGTCAGGGAAAGAGCTGTTTCATTTGCCGGTCCAGGTCTATGGAATTTATTAGCCGTAGAATTAAGGCTCCAGAGAGATTTAAAAGAATTTAAGAAAGCACTAAAAACATGGCTGTATGTACAAGCATTCCAAGTAGAAGTCAGCCAGTAATTTTTATTGTTTTCATATGTTGATGCTTTCTGTTACATTTTTTATGTTAATAGGCATGTTTTAATGTGATTATTTACTTTTTATGTCTTATTGTATTTCATGATTTGTTTCTTTTTTATTAATTTAAGAATCAGTCTGATGTATAGTTATCTGTTTGATTGGTTTAAACATTTTTATTGCATTTTATGATTTTTAATTACAAAACTTTGTAAACCGGTGTGAAGTTATATACCAACATCGGTATAGAAAATTAAGTAAAATAAATAAATAAATACTTTTTGTGTAGCATTTCAAATTGCACGTTATTGCATCAAACTTTTCCACTGAGCAAACGGGGTCACTTCCAGCTTCCAACACAGCAAAATTGACTTTTTGCCAAAAAGGAGAGCCACTGCTATGAGTATCTTGGCGCTGAGGGCAAAGCAGACCTGCCTCCCCAAAGGCACAAATATATAACTATCCCCGATCAAGGAACCTGGCAGCCTACAACCCACTTTAAAATGGTTTGTACTTTGCTCCAAAAAGGCTGCACTTTTGTACACTCTGTAAATAGATAACAAAGGTCCCCAGGATGGGCCTAGCACTTCAAACAGAGATCTGAATCCCACAATTTCATTTTCACGCCCAGAACTTGAGAGATGTATGTTCTGTGAAGGAGTTTATATTGAATTTCTTTCATATTAGCCAAGAGATATTGCTGAAACAATGCCTTAAAGGACTGAAACAATTGTTCCGCTGAGATAAATTCTCCCAGATCATCACTCCACATCTTCGCTAAGCGCTGTATGTGTGGAGTGGGCAATTGCTCTTTCAAATGATTGGACCAAATCGCAAGGTTGTTAAATTTAGTCGGTGTTTCCAAAAAGTTTTCCTCCTCATCATTCAAAAGAATGAGAGAGATGTCGTGTACATAAACAGTCGAACAAAAGTGCCGGGCTTGTAAGTATGCAAAACAAATGTGATCGCAGAATGTCCCAAGCCTCTGTCGTCTGGTCAAAGGAGTACAGGCAAGAGGATTCAGAAACTCCCAAATGAGAGACGTTATAAAGACCCTTGCGAAGTCAACTGAGTTGCCCAAGCCAGGCAAAAAATTTGGGTTCCCCACCCACATCAAGTAAGGAGAAACCACAGAGCTGCGACTCAAAGAATTCCGCCACCAACACCAATAAACTTTCTTTCCGCCACCCCCCACCTTCCCCTCCCTTCCCCTACCTAACCCACCCCCCAGCCCTATCTAAACCCCCCCTTACCTTTGTTCGTGAAGTTGCGTGCGCTGGCAATGGCCGGGCCGTGATCCCGGGCACAGTGGCGAATGGCTGCTGTGCCTGGAGGCTCCAGCTCTGCCCCCGCCTCGCCCATGCCCTGCCCTCTTTTTAAAGCCCGGGACATACACGCATCTTGGGGCTTGTGCGCATCGCCAAACCTATGCAAAATAGGCTCGACGCGCACAGGAGTGGGTTTTCAGGGTTACGCGTGTAATATACGCACATAACCCTTTGAAAATCCACCCCATTATGCACATGTGAAAAAAAAAAAGTATATTCTTGATCAGTCAAGTGCAACATTTCCCATCCTGGCTCCATGCAAAGTAGCTTTCAGTGACTTTACTAGCTTGTCTTGAGTGAAAAAAAACCTGCAGCTTTGCTTGCCCTATAGTTGTGATTGGAATCTGAAAATTAATGAAAACAAAAATTTTTGCTATTTTCAGTACAGTCTATTCATTGACTTTTCAACAAAATGAAACAAAAATATCCTGTTTCATTTTTGATTATCTATTTGTTTCAGACGCATTCATTCCCTTATTTTCAAAATAAGGCAGATAAACTTTATCTGGTTAACCTTAGGACAGGTGTACAAGCCAACCAGACTTAGGCCAGGTAGAGAGTCCATCAAACTAGTTTCAGAGAACATTGTACAAATCTCATCTTTGTGTGAGTTTCCTCACTCCGAAGGTCATCAAATCTTCACAAGAGTTACTGTTTTGTTCATACGTCTGACTCTGAATGTCAAAGTGCCCCTAACCCCTAATCTACTACTTAAACTTCACCTCGTTACTAGGTGGGCCTCATATAAAGGTATAAATACCTAACTACTATAAGGGCCTTATAGCTAGGCTCACTGTCTCTCTCTCTCTCTTGCTTAAAATACTGAAAATGCTATTTGCGAAAAGATCACAAAGCGCGATATGGCCATAAGTCGTGTACATAAACAGTCATATCGCACAGCTTAACGCAAATGAAAAAGGTGTAATTATTTCTGGCATTAAACCTGTGCGATATGGCTTCACAATTTGTGAAGCCAGCCCATTTGGACAGAAATCCCACCCCAAACTCCTCCCCCTTTTCCGTATTAGCATTGCACCAATCGTTATGCTGCTTTTCGCATGCGTTAAGGTGTTTTTCACATGTGAAAAGCCCATAACACATGCGAAAAGCCCATAACAGCCCATAACATGGCTTGGAAAATAACCCCCTTAGTTGGATAACTTATTCGGCTAACTCAACTCCTCCCAGTTATGCCCCAAGAAAGCCCCTAATTTATCAAGCTAAATTCTAGCTGGCTAACTTATTGGCTGGCTAGAATTTAGCTGGATAAGTGCCCAAATAGTCATTTAGCTAGGGATAACTTCTGAGTTATCCAGCTAAATGCTTCCTAGGCAAGATATGACCTGGCTATATTTAAAAAAAATAAATAAATGTAAAAGAATTTGGTCAAACCATCCTTTAACCCAAGAGGTTCTTATGGGTACATGTTCACCTCCTAATATATTTCACAAAAATTATTTCTTAGAGGAGTGTAGCCAGATATCCCCACTCATAATTTAAAACCAGTTTCATACATACAGATGAAGTAAATATATTTAATCAATTAGAAGGTAAACAAACACTTTTTAATTCAATTTAACCAATTCCAATAATATAGTATTAAGCTATATGTGATGCAAGCTAGGTGTTTCAATATTATTATTTCATATATTATTTAAAATAAAATTGTTACCAATGATCAAATATTTTATGACTGGCTAAAATAGGCTGGGAAATATGCTGTGGGGCAGTCTAAAAACCAAAGGTATAACCATTTTTGGTGGGATAGAATTGGAGTTTATTTTACAGTTTTCTTTAGAATTCCAAGGTCATATTATTTATTGTTAATTATAATGGTTATTTTGACTCTTGTATGGATAAGTGAAATTAAATGTTACTCTTTTTCAGCCTGGTGATGTATTTTATCCCAAGGATGAAAATGGAAAACTTATTTACTATAAAACCGATTTATGTGCAACCTGGGAGGTAAGAGGAAGCATCTTGACCTATATAACAGGGATTCTTTAATCCTAATTGTGGATGTAAGTACAGAACCACAATAGTTTGTTTATTTTTATTTATTTTAAAAATTTCCTATACCGCCAACTCCAAAGGATTGCAGTGGTTCACAGCAAAACATACGCAATAAAATTCAAATCACAAACAGATATAAAAAACCTCTAAAAACAGTCACAGTCAAAAGGCTCCTTTCCTTCTGTCAATCTCAGCCTTTAACCTCTCTCTTTTTTATGGTTGCTCTTCAAATTCTTGTCTAAATAGCCAAGTTTTTAAGATTTTCCTAAATTTATTGATATCTGAAGTGACTCATAACCGCTCTGGCATAGTTGAGTTACTCTGATGCACAGCTTTTCATGAATTTATGTAGAGTCCCAAAAACTCTGGAACATTTACAATGGGCGACCAAGAATTTTTGATCCTACAACATTGCACCACATGAGTCCACGCTGACGACAGTTTTAGTAGCACAATAGTTTTACTTCTGATATTATACCAAAAATAAAAATGTGAATATACATGCAGTATACATTCTGCAAATTGTTTTTTCCTTTTGAGTGCTAAAAAATATCAATAAATTACATTTGTTATGAAACAACTTGCTATTAGGGATGTGGCAGGGAAAATGTAACTTTTGGATTGCTTTTTCATTTTATTTTTTTCAGGATTTGTTTAGTTTAATGTTTATTTCAGTTTAATTTATTTACTGAACCATAATAAACATTAAATAAAAGCACCACAAAATCTCCTTCGCCAAAAAAAAAATCACAAAAAATACTCTCCCCCAACAAAAGCTGCCCCATTCCAAACTGGAAAGTGGCAGGAATGAGTCCCAGGCACCCCCACTCTGCCAGCTGTGATTTAAAAATGGTACCAGTTGCAGGGTATTTCCTGCTGCTCGCACATCTCAAAAGTTTTCAAAAAGGAGCGGGGAGGGATATGGGTATGGTCTGTGTAGGGCATGGGCATTTTGGGATATGGCCAAGAGATGTGCACATAAATACCTACACGGCTGGGCACGCACCCAGGTCCAGTGGCGCATAAGTTTATTTCTGCTATGCAGGAGATGTAAGTTAAAAAAAACAACCAACCTAGCCATAACTAAGGTGATTTAAGGATCAGGGGTAACTGGGGGGAGCAAAAGCTATTAAACTAGGGAGGTTTGGAGGACCCAAACTGGTGGAAGAACTGGTGAAACTGGTAATGGCATGGGCACGTGCCCCTTTTTTATATTCCCTGACTTAGGTGGTGGAAGCAGGATTTCCTCGCCCATACGCGCACCCACTTAAAATTAGGCACAAATGGGCGCATAGACATGCTATTTATATTGCATGCATATATGTGCAGAAGTTATAAAATGGCTGTGTAACTAGATGTACACTGACACACACGCGCCAAAGTGTGCCCGTGTGCCAGTTTGAAAGTGATATGTGTGCCTGAGCCTGAAAACCAACATGGAGAGGGCAGTTGATCCAGAATCCTTTGCTAGCTTAGCCTATGTGAACTCCAAAATGACTTACTGAGCCTGACCTGCAGGAATTCCAAAAACACCTGGACAGCAGTTGAAGCTGGTGCCATATTGTGATGCCTTATTATAAGGTCCCAAAAGGAGGAGGCAATAGGGATGTGAATCGTTTTTTGACGATTTAAAATATCGTCCGATATATTTTAAATTGTCAAAAAATCGTTAGGGCCACGATACAATATCAATTCCCCCGATTTATCGTTAAAAAATCGTAAATCGGGGGAAGGGGGAGGGCAGGAAAACCGGCACACTAAAACCCCCTAAAACCCACCCCCGACCCTTTAAATTAAATCCCCCACCCTCCCGAACCCCCCCCCCAATGTTTTAAATTACCTGGGGATCCGGCGGTGGTCCAGAACGGCGGCGGTCCGGAACGGCCCCCTCAATAGAATCGTGTTGTCTTCAGCCGGCGCCATTTTTCAAAATGGCCGCCGCAAAATGGCGGCGGCCATAGACAAAAATGATTCGACGGAGGAGGTCGTTCCGGACCCCCGCTGGACTTTTGGCAAGACTTGTGGGGGTCAGGAGGCCCCCCCAAGCTGGCCAAAAGTTTCCTGGGAGTCCAGCGGGGTTCCGGGAGCGATTTCTCACCGCGAATCGTTTTCGTACGGAAAATGGCGCCGGCAGGAGATCGAGTGCAGGAGGTCGTTCAGCGGTGGTCCGGAACCCCCGAATCGGGGGCTGAATCGGTTTTGTCTATGGCCGCCGCCAATTTGCGGCGGCCATTTTGAAAAATGGCGCCGGCTGAAGACAACACGATTCTATTGAGGGGGCCGTTCCGGACTGCTGCCGTTCTGGACCACCGCCGGATCCCCAGGTAATTTAAAGCATTTGGGGGGGGGGGTTCGGGAGGGTGGGGGATTTAATTTAAAGGGTCGGGGTGGGTTTTAGGGGGGTTTAGTGTGCCGGCTCACGATTTTAAACGATTTTTCACGATAGTTTACACACCCAAACGGCAACAATACGATTCCCTCCCCCTCCCAGCCGAAATCGATCGTTAAGACGATCGAGGACACGATTCACATCTCTAGGAGGCAACGGTTGGAAACTTCAGGCTATACTGTCACAATAGAAGCACCATTTCCAGGGGCATCTGTAAATACAGCCTAAGATGTGTTAATTGCCCTGACCAACAAGATTCTAACAGAACAAAGGACTGTCTAAAGAGTGATGGTAAATGGGGGCCCACCTTGGAGAAATACTCAGGGTAGCTTAGGGATAATCTTATCATGCTGGTGACATGACAACCTATGTAAATTATTCTCTGGGTAGTCATGCACTTCTAGAATTTCTAATCTAGTACTATATTATTTTACCTACAAAAGAAGGGTCAATTCATGTATACAATGAGATGCTGGTCAGTTTGTCAGAGAAATGGCATCCAGCATCTCCCAAGAATACTTATATTGATAAAAAAAAAATTATACTTTCTACAAAATCTAAGTGTTCTTGTATCCCTGGATATAAGCATCATAATGGCCTGGTGCTTAACATAAGTTACCATCCCAGAGGCACTGTGATATACCTCAAAAATATATCTATCTTACAGGTGTATTTATGAACTTGTGATGCACATTATTAGAGAATAGCCCCAATAAAATGTGAGCCATGGTAAATAATGTGTTAACACGTTTTGCAATTTGATAAATAAACTGGACCAAGTGAAAAGGAAACCATCACCCCCTTTATACCTCTTTTATACAGACTGTTGTTAATTATGAGAAATGAGCACAAGATATATAACTGTGCCAAATGACCACCCCATCCTTCAGCTGGTCCACTTCGACTAATATTGGTGTAGGTATCTCTCTTACAAAATCATCAAGAAATTATTCCAAAACATGACTTTTTTTTTTCTAACTCTTTCCAAAGAAGTTTTTCTGATTCCATTCCAAGGAAGATGGATAAATAAAAAGATGGGTCAGTTTCCATGACTTTCCACAGGAGGAAAGAACATTTAAAAAAAATAAGGTTTTCCTCCCTTAGGAAAAAAATGGGAACTATGCAGGCAAGAGAGAACCCACCTGGACATCTGCTCATGATCAAATATCCCTTTTATAACAGTTGATAGTCAAGAAAACCCAATATTCAACTGCTAGTCACCATCTGGAAGTGTAAACCTCTAGAGGGTGAAATGAGCCGTTAGGACTTCAAAGGTTTCCATGGTTTACTAGAATGAAACATACAGAACCAGTAGTTCTGGTTTATACAAAGTTGCCTAGATGAACTAACGTCTTATGGTTAATAATATGATTTCCCTTTGGCAGTCAGTGGACTAAGAGTAGATTCTCCTGTTCTAAATGGTCAACCTACTGAAGTGGATGTCCCATTTGCATGTCTCAAATCCTTTAAATACCATCTGTGGTAATGCCTAATATCTGCAGGCTCTAGAGGCATGCAAGGATGCAGGCTTGGCGAAGTCAATTGGAGTGTCCAACTTCAATCGCAGACAACTGGAAATGATCCTGAACAAACCAGGGCTCAAGTACAAACCTGTCAGTAACCAGGTAAAGTTCTCCACTGTAATGGTTCTACCCTTGGATTGTAATTGAATGTTACTGGGGTCTTGTATACATGCAAAAAGAAAAAAAAAGCAGGGGAGTATATTATTGGACAATGTTTCTATATGTATTTATAATGAGGTTGGTAAATATCAGAACTAGATTGTAGAACAGAGATTTCCGCTACAAAATTCCAGATCATTTGCCATAATAAAGGACAATAGTGGTAACTATTTATACATCTCAAATATGTACATGTTATTTTTAAATAGATACTATATCTATTGGATCAAATTTTCCATGGATTTAGGAAGATTCTATTTGGTTAATATTGCTCATACTGCTTTCGCCATCGCCTTATTCACTTGATCAAAGTGGCCAAACAGGTGGATAAGGCGAAGGCAAAAGCCAGAAAGATGCTTGGGTGCATCGGGAAATGAATGGTCATCAGTAAAAGGGAGGTGATACTGCTTCTGAATAGGTCCCTGGTGAGACTTCATTTGGATGGAATACTATGTACAATTCTGGAGACGGCACCTTCAAAAGGATATAAGCCAGTTGGAGTCAGTCCAAAAGGTGGCTACTGAAATGATCAGTGGCCTTCCTTCTAAAGCATATAGGGACAGACTTAAACATGTATACCCTTGAGGAAAGCCGAAAGAGTAGGGGATGCTTGGAACAACTTCCTCGTGGTGGTGGTGGAGACTAGAAAAGCATCTGAATTCAATAAAGTATTGAATAAACACAGGGGATCTCTGAGGGAGTGCTAGGGATTGTAAAGCTGAATTAGTTGGATGGGCAAATTAGATAGGCCATATGGTCTTTTTCTGCCATCACATTTCTATGTTTCTATGGCTATGCTGACATTATATAACAAATGCATAAAAGCTTGATTTTCAAAGCAATTTACATGCAACAAACTCTCTTTTATGGGTGTAAGTGGTGTTATGAAAATCAGTCAGGATCAGTGTGCCTAGAAGTATGCATATAACCCAATATCCTGCGTACTTTTACATGCACTGAGGAGGGACATTTCAGGAGGTAGAGTTGGAACAAACATGCTATAAGGTGAATTTTCAAAATGTTACGCATGTAAAATATAGCATATGTGTGAGTAAGTAGCCTCTACTCGCATATACCATCTATATAAATAAAAATGTAAAATAGTTTGGACAAAATCGCTAATCTCAGAAACCACTCAACCCATTGCTTTCAAATTTGGACACAACCTTCATTTCGCATACAGGAAGGTTCTTCTGTACTTACATTACAGATATGTCACACCTGTGACAGGTAAAATAGGTTTAAAAACTTTTTCCAGAAAACAGCGACATCTGCTGGACGTAAGCGCCTTCTGTTACACCTTACACTGACACACGCTACACTAATCATTTCTCCAGTCCAGGTCCACGTTTCACCGGAACGTTTTTTCGCCGGAAGATAACTATTTCCTTTACAGATAAAATACACCCACCACCCTCCTCACACCCCCCACACACATGCCAAATTGATTTACTTCCCACAGCCTCCCAACACACACAAAACCACCCTCCTCACAATCCCCACACATGCCAAATTTATTTACTTCCCAGGCCCTCACAACACACACAAAGCCTGACAGAAGTCCGGGAAGCTCCAGCGGGGGGCCAGGACCAGTCCGGGACACATCTCCTGCACTACGGCCGTCAGCTGCCAGCAATCAACATGGCGCCGACGGCCCTTTCCCTTACTATGCCACTCGGGGACACCAATGGCGGCAGTAGCCCATGTGACATAGTAAGGGCGAGGGCCCCTCAGTGCCATTTTCAGGACTGGCAGCCGGCGGACCTTTGCCCTTACTATGTCAGAGGACCTACCGCTGCCATTGCAACTGCTTTTCTGTACACCCTTCGACTTAATATCATGGCGATATTAAGTCGGAGGTCCCAAAAGTAAAAAATAATTTAAAATTTAAAAAAAAAATTTAAAATCAGCCCGCGGCTCGAAAACCGGAAGCTAATTTTGTCGGCGTCCAGTTTCCGAACCCGTGGCTGTCAGCGGGTTTGAGAACCAATGCCGGAAAAATTGAGCATCGGCTGTCAAACTCGCTGACAGCCGCCTCTCCTGTCAAAAAAGAGGCGCAAGGGACGCGCTAGTGTCCCTAGCGCCTCTTTTTACCACGGGCCCTCATTTGAATACTAAATCGCACACTCAGGAGAGTGGCCTGTGCGCGCGCCGGGAAAGCAGGCGCTCGCCCACTCTCCTGCGACTTTTACTGTATCGGCCCGAGAGTGAGTAAAACTACACTCATGGTAGAACATAACATGTAGTTTTACCTGCATTGAAAATGGGTAGTTTTCAAACAGGCAGTTTACTTGGGGAAATTGGAATTTCCCCAGGGAAATATTTTTGAAACTTGCCCTCACTCATACATGAATAAATAAAACATGTAAATGATTATAGTTATAAAACATATGAAAAGACAGTGTCGGCTTCTCTGTGGGGGAGGGGGAAGATGCATCATTAGGTGAAATCATCTTTGTTGAAATATTAACAATGGCATATTCATACTTCTTCAATTATGCAGGTTGAATGCCATCCGTACTTCACTCAACCCAAGCTACTAGAATTTTGCAGACAGCATGACATAGTCATAGTTGGATATAGTCCACTGGGAACATGTCGAGATGAAACATGGTAAGTGTCAAGTGATTGCATGTTACTGGTTGTACATGTAATATTTCTTTTGATAGTCATCATTAGCTCCCATTAGCAATAGCCAACCTCTTCAGGCCCCCAAAAGATTATTTTATAAAAGATAAGTACATAACATTGGATGTTTTATCACAGATTCATCAATGTGAATTTTCAAAGTCATTTATACACATAAACCCATATTTTATGTGCATAAATGGCTATTCCCTGTTAGAGATGTGACTCGGAACCGGAATCGGTTTGGATTCCGGTTCCGATTCACATGTGGTTTTTTTTTCATCGGGCCCGATTGCGGTTTTGTTAATTGGCTGCGCCCGAGCCGATAAACAAAAAACCCACCCTGACCCTTTAAAACTAATACCTTAGCTTCCCCCACCCTCCCGACCCCCCAAAAAAACGTTTTACAGGTACCTGGTGGTCCAGTGGGGGTCCCTGGAGCGATCTCCCGCTCCCGGGCCGTCGGCTGCCACTAATCAAAATGGCGCCGATGGCCCTTTGCCCTTACCATGTGACAGGGTATCTATCTATGCCGGCAGATCTCCTGGGAGGAGACAGACTGGCTTTCCACCCAGGACGTCACCTGAGATCGAAGGGAATGTGCTTTGACACTCAAAGGGGGTAGTCGACCCACTCCTATGTATGCTGCCGCAATAGCTTCTTTGAGCCATCTAGCGATCGTTGTCTTCATAGCCTTAGAGCCTTTCTTTGGGCCAGACCAAAGGACGAACAAATGGTCCGACACCCGAAAATCATTGGTGACCTCCAGGTAACGGATCAGGATGCACTTAACATCAAGGTTGCGGAGAGTCCGGGCGGCGACCTGGAAATCATTGCATACATTTGCATTACATCTTCAGTCGTCGGCTTCCGGTTATTTTGGCGACAGGGTCATTCGAGCAGGGCTTTCAGGGGCCCACCCTATGTAGGGAAGCTTTGGTACATCCCACTGTCTGGACTGATCCTGGTAAGTACAGGGAAAATTATTCCTTACCTGCTAATTTTCGTTCCTGTAGTACCATGGATCAGTCCAGACGCCCTCCCTAACAATTTTGGGGATTGTAGTTTTCATGCTCGATCTTCCCTTCTGACTTCACTACTCTGTTTATCCTATTCAGGTGTTCATGTTATTCCATTCAGGTTTTCACCTCTATGTTTCCGAGGCTGTTCTACAGTTCTTTTTGCAATTTCAAGTTGTGGCACCAGTTGCCTTTATTTACAGATAATTGTTATCCTACTATGGTGTGGTTGGTTAGCTTGATCCATCCTTCTCTGTCTCTGGCTCTGATATTCTCTATACTGAGGACTCACAGAGGGTGCACTGGTTTATATGGCAGCACCCTCCAAACCCTTGTCTAACTCCATCTGCTGGACGGGGGACATAACCCACCATCTGGACTGATCCATGGTACTACAGGAACGAAAATTAGCAAGTAAGGAATAATGTTCTTATTTTGAAATTGCATGGGATTTGTGCTCATAAAAGTATGCACAAAACCAATTTTGAGGTATTCTGAGTGCAGAGCTGAGGTAGAGTTTGTATTTACGCACATAATTTTGATTTTAAAAAGTATGCATATAAATTCACAAGCACAAGCTTTGCATTGCAAAAGCAAATATAACTTTGTGCAGGTTAGATTCTGTCTATTTTTGCATAATTTTTAAAGGGAACTTAATTACATAAATTTGCTTTGAAATTGTAACTTACGCATGTAGTTGCTGAATAAGTTACGCATAATATTACAAAATTACCCTCTGATCACCCCGAACATGAAACACCGCCTCCTGCCTACAGTCCTGAGTCAGGACCATTCCAGAGGGTGTGGTGTTCATGGGCAGAAGGGACATCAAAGCCATTCTGTCTGAACTACTACAGCAGAGAAATGGTGGCATTTAACCATGTTCAAGACATCAATTGAGCAATTGTCAACAAGTTAGACAGCTCTTTCAAACACCTTTCCGACCTTTAGCAACACCCCAGTTTACTCCTTTAGAAATATGCGGTTTGCATTTCTGTTTTGCTTCTCAAATCTCAAAAGGCAACATTTCACTCCCCGTGAGTAAAATACCTTCCACACTGCTCACCCTATCAGCACCAACTTCAGTCCAAGTCAGGCACTCACATCACGGTCCCCACTCTCTTCTAGTCCTGTGCTATGCATGCCCAGCAGTGTCAAGGACATCCTCGGCATCCTACGCAAACTGTTTTATTAAATGGCTCTCTCCTTCCTATGGTCCCGCTTTCTTCTCTGTCTTCTCTTTTCTAACTCAAGCCATGTCCCCAAGCTGATTCCTTATGAAAGGAAACACCTCAGGCCTTTCCCCCTTCAGGGGGAAAACCCTTGCAGGACCATTACTGTCCACCCCACTCTTGTGAAGAATTGGACCTCAATTCATAAATTTATAATACCTCCGCAAAGGGGTTCTTTTCTTCCCACTCTCGTAAAAGAACCAAACATGTTACAACCCAGTATTCCAGAAATTTCCTTCCATAAACCTCCATGTGCTTAACATACGCCTTGTCCTTTTCACTATGCACACTGCCATCTAGAATAACTACACATCTCACCATCTGTTAACAAAATATTCAAACTGTGATAACCAATTACACTTCTCATAACAAGCCAAAAACCTTCCCCCACCCTGAGTTTTTATGGGCCACACTCACAGTGACAAAGGGCCCATTTGAGGGCCTTGTACCCGAGGCAATATAGGATGAAGTGACTTGCCCAAAGTCATAGGAAGTGACAGTGGGATATGAACCCTGCTTTCCTGCTTTATTACCTGCTGCTCTAACCAGTAGGCTAAACATTGGATTTTATTCTAATGCATACTGTTGTTTTCTATCAGAGGGAAATGATGAAAAACCAGTTTAGAAGGGTGGATGATCGGGGACATTGAATTATTGTCTTGTGGCTAATCTTATCAAAATCATGTGTCTAATTTCACCAATAAAGCTGTTACTCCTCCATCTACAGTAAGGTGGAGGGCATCTAATGTGACAAATAATATGTTTTGCAAAAACTAAATTGGTAGGAGTCCAAAATCCTATACTGTTCCATAAAATCTTCCAGTTGAGTCAAAACATACTTTTCCAACAATTTATCCAATATAAGAAAATATTAAATAGGGTTATAATTAGTGACTACCTTAATTGACAAAGTGATATTTTTTTGACTGGCTGTAATGTTGTTATTGTTTGTAAGGTTTTGGGTGGACCCTTGGACACTGTGGCAGATGACCACGCCCACGGGGGGAAGTCCCGTGAGGGGCCACAGGTCAGGCTCAGCTTTAGGACACACAACACAGAATTATCTTTTATTAAACAGAGTTGAGAAGCCACCAGAGGTGGCAGTAGTGAGGAGAGATGAAGCCCGGCTGGGCTTGTAGTCCCTCAGGACACTGGAACAGCGATCCCTCAATAGCTGTGCTGTAGTGGAGAGAAACTGAGATAGTGAGTACAGTGGAGCATACACAGGGTTCTGGTATAGAGCCTCATTGGTTGATTACTCACAGAGCGCTTTCTCCCGGAAGGTAACACAGAAGCTGGAATAGAGGCAGGCCCTCGAGGAGCGAGTATCTGGTTCCAGGGAACAGCTCTAAGAGAATATAGATGGTAACTCACTGATGGTGTAGGCAGTGGTTTCTTCCAAGCAGAAGTGAGCTCAGGCAGCGAGTCTGGGAATATGGGCCCTCGAGGAGCGAGTACCGGTTCCAGACAGTGACCTGAAAGAAAAGAGAGAGGCCCCCGAGGAACGGGTACCCCGATAGAGTAAGTCCAATTAAGGAGAGGCAGAGTAGCAGAGAGTGAATCCCATCCGTAAGGAGTCCCTTGCTAACTCGAATAGCTAGCAGAGTAGGCTTTTGTATCCGGGATGCGTGACATCATCACAGGGGGACGCCCCTGAGGTTCATGCCAAAGAAGGAATAAGAAGCAGGGCCGCGCGGCACACGCGCCCTATGGTAGCTGAACAACATGGCGGGATGCAGCGCCCAAGCCGGACCAGGAACGCCGGAGAGGACGGCAGGCAGACGCTGCGGCAACCAGACGTCCATCAACCGCGGGAGGAGTCGCCAAAGAGTTAAGGAGGGCGGAGTGGAGACTTTGGGCAGCGACAGTCGTAACAAATGTGGCCCTTTTTAGCTTTTTGGATACACACCCCTCTCTCAAGAACATAGTAATGATATTTTTCAGCATTGGGTGAGTTACAGTCTGAAATCCTTGAAAGATCCAGAAAAGGCTCAAGTAATTGGGTGAAATTGTGACCATATGAATCACTATTAGGTAATGATGCCTGCAAGGTCTTTATAATATTTTGGACATGCACTGCTATAGATTCAATATTAAGACAGAAGTCTAGATGATGTTTATTTTTTTTGTCAGCTTATTTACTAAATAAAACAACTTGTTTGGTTGGCTTATAGTATGCTTAACCTGATAGGAATAGAGTCTCTGCACTGCCACCTACTGGCAAAATGCAAACATTATTACTTCCTTTCAATACTGGTCCATTCTCTATACCAGGGAATATAGTTACTATTTACTAAGGCAAATCACCCTACAGCAGGGACAAGGGATCCATAAATTATTGACTAGACTATATCTCCTCCCTGAGGAATTAAAAACATCATAGGTCCATATTAATCTACAAATGTATTTATGCATAATACCAAGAATTCTATATAATCTCTTGAACAAAAAACTTGTAGGTTACTGGAGCTGAGTTTATGCTTCCATTATGTAGATTGCATAGTTACATCCCAAATTAGTCTCTTCCCCCTTGCCTGTTCCAGAAAGGCCCCTCTATATTTGCCTGCTCTGTAGCACTGCTTTATTAAGGGAGGCCTTGGGAAGGCCTTGCATACTGTTGTGTTAGGGAATGCTAGGAGAGCGATCCCAACTTGAGGAGATGTGTGCCCTTGGGCCTCGGCATGATCCCAGATGAATCCAAGACAGCACCGAGGGTTGGTGAGGCTTGTCCCAGCATGGGTGAAGACGGAGTCTCACCCTCTGCTGGACCTGCATGCTTCTGGAAGACCAACAACATTATGTTGGTTAGTGAACAGTCCTCCAACCGTTCCCAGCCCTTTCGGACCTGCCGCTAGGTATTGGCAAGAAGCAGCAGGCCGGACTGAGGATGAGGGCAGACGGAGGCCTTGTGACCCAGAAGACTCGAGATGAGACGAGAAGACTCTGGATGTAGACCAGGAACTTGGAAGACTCTAGACGAGATGAGAAACTTGGAAGAGTCTGGACAAAACGAGAAGCTTGGAAGGTTCGGACATTGGCACTGTCTCTCAGGGCGCCCTACACAGCCCACCTACACAGGCGGACCCAATGGGCTGGTCGCGGACCACCCTGTCCTACTACGCGTCCTACACAACCTGAAGAGGCTGGTTACGGACCACGCGGAGAGCGGGACAAGTGCAGGAAGGGAATCCAGCTGAGACGAAACTCCAATGACGAAGCTAGGTGTCATCTGGAGAACCACAGGAGCTGAAGGGTCCGGAGGACTCGGAAGCACAAGAAGGCACTCCAGCTGGGATGAGACTCCAATGATGAGGCAAGGTGTCATCTGGAGAACCACAGGAGCTGGAGGGTCCGGAGGACTCAGAATGAGCGAAGGAGGAGCGGAACCTTGGAACATTAGGAAGAGGAACATCAGGAAGCCTGGAACATCAAGAAGTGGAACTTCAGGAAGCCTGGACTGGGAACCTCGAAACATGAAGACATGGAACATCAGGAAATCACAGGAAGCAACGAAGACACAGGAAACAAGACAAGACATGGAGCTCCAATGAAGAACGAAGACCTGATGGAGCGCTGGAAGACGAGACTTCCAGAGGCAGGAAACTCCAATGCAAGGCAACACAGTAGTGTAGGAGAAGCCCTTATATAGGACTGACACAGGAAACCAGGTGAAGCTGACCTCCGGTGGGGCCAGGAGGACCCCACCTATGCTGCCCCTTTAAGAAGGGGAAGGAGATGCAGGCCTGCCCCTTAGGAAGGGGGCAGGACCTTGGAGAGCGGCCATGCTGCCGCAGAGACGCTGAAGGAGCTGGAGAAGCTGGGCCTGCGTGTAGGCAGGCCCCAACGTCGGCAGCGGCTCCTGCCACTGCCAGAAGAATCGAAGTTGGCTCTGGCCATCAGGAGAGACTGGGGACTGCAGACTCTGGCCGTGAAGATGGAACAGACGTCGGCGGTGGCCCCAGCCGTGTTGAAGACACTGAAGTCCGCGGCTCCTGCCGCGGTGAAGAGGAGTCTGATGGGCGGCCTCCTGGCCGCGTGGAAGCAAGCAGGGTACACGGCTCTTGCCGCGATGAAGGCCTGGCATTGGCGGCGTTCAGCCACATCGAGAAGGCAGTGCCGAAAGGTGAGAGGCCTGATCGTGGGGAGTAGCTCTGCGGGCAGGAATCATAACAAGCACCTTTCAAAGACAGAACAGATAGTTAAGATATGTGCAACTCATAAACACCTCCCATTAATAGAAAGCAGTCAGATAAACACTGTATTTAATGGGCAGCTATTATGTTTATTGTTTATAACTATACTAGCCGTTAAGCCCGTAACAACGGGCAACATTTAAAAAATGTTTTTCGGTCCATTTGCTTCCCACTCCCCCCCCCCCTCATTCTCACCTCCCCCCTCTTGTCTCCCTCCCCTCCGCTCACCCTCTCCTCCCTCCCCCCTCCGTTCACCCTCTCCTCCCTCCTCCTCTCTCCTCCCTCCCCCCACTCTCTCCTCCCCTCCCCTCACTCCTCCCTCTCCCCTCACTCTCTCCTCTCCTCACCTCTCTCCCTCCTCCCCTCACCCTCTCCTCACTCTCTCCTCCCTCCCCTCACTCTCTCCTCCCCTCAGCTCACTCTCTCCTCCCTCCACTCACTCACTCCCCCTCTCTCAATCCCCTCCCCTTTCAGCTCATCCATAACCGGCAGACGTGGGGTGTCCCTCCCTCACTCGTCGTTGTCGTCGCCGCTCCTGCTCCTCCCGCTCCTGTTTGTCATCACCGCCGCCGCTGGTACTGCTCCTCCCGCCTCCGCTCCTCGCCGCCGCCACTCCTGCTCGTCGTCGCCGCCGCTGCCGCTCCTGGACTCAGCGCCATTTTCTTTTTCGGGCACACTCCGCTCTGACCGACGTGCTTGCCCGCGCTTGCACGGTAGAGTTGCTCTCTACTGCGCATTTGCAGCACGTCGGTCAGGGCTCCCTTATCTAGTAGATGGATTCCAGTTTTGTCAAATTTTACATTATTTCCTGATTTAACTGTTTTATGCTGTCATGGCATGACTATAAATTTGTCTAGTAATTTATGATGTCATGAAACACTGAGAAAACAATTTACCCTGGCAGGCCAATCATATTTGATTTTACAGTGCAGACCTGTGTCATCATCAAATCCTAATTCTACAATAGAAATGTACGTTCTAAAAAAAAAAAAAAAAAAAATAGAGGTATTTTTATAATAGTTCGTGAAAGTATATTTCTTGATTTCTGGAAATGTATTTAGTGACTGTTCACATAAAGATATTTTTTAATATAGAGCTTGATTTTTGAAAGGATTTACATGCATAAACACTGGTTTTATGCACATGAATGGCCTTTTAAAAATCAACCAGGGCCCATGGACACAAAAGTATGCATGAAACCCGATTTCACGCATACATTTGTATGCAACAGCAAAGGGTGTTCTGGGGTTTACGGCAGGGACAGGATTTATGTGCTTACTTTTGATTTTCAGAATACAGGGAGTAATTTTCAAAAGGATTACACCTATAAATGTAACTACTACTGTAGCAATTTTCAAAAGCTATTTACCCACATTAAGTTTAAAACCTGGTGACAATTCAATGGCATATATTGTAGCAATTTTCTAACGCCCACTGACACGGGTAAAGTGCATTTACACATGTAAAACCCAATTTTAAGTGTGTAAATGCTTTTTAAAATTATGCTCATGATGGTAATTTTAAAAGCGGTACACAAGCACACACATGCACACATTAGTCGGCCCACACTCAGGACGCAGCTAGTTTCTTACATACGTGTTTATTTGCATGCATGTCATAAAATAGCCTGGCCATGCGCATAAGTGGACGCGCACCCGTGCACACTAAAGCCACTTCTACCATGTAAGTGGAGGGATTTTAAATGGGCCGCGTGCTGATGAATTTGCCAGTTTTACCAGTTAATTCCCTCAGTTAACATATCCTCCAACCCGCCCCCCCCCTGCGGTTTGATAGCTTGTACTTCCCCCCCCCCCCCCCCCAGTTACCCCAGACCCTTTAAACTCTTCCGAAATGGCTTTTTTTTTTGGGGGGAACTTACACACTATCCATAGCAGAAGTAAATTTATGTGGCAGGGGGGCCTAGATGCATGCTGGATTGCATAAGTATTTATGCACACATTTCTGGTTAAAGTCCCAAAATACCCATGTACCACCAATGCCCCACCCAGAACATGCCCCTGCCCTGCCCCTCTGTGAGAATTTCCAAGATGTGTGTGCAGGTACATTTACACGTGTATCTGGGCGGCTTTTAAAATCTGCTCGGCGTGCACAAGCCCAGCATATTCATGCATCCTCTAATTTCAGCAAATCTTGGGCTTTTAAAATTCACCTTTATGCACGTAGATCTACATGAACAAAGTTTTCCCAGTTGAGCAACAAGTAAAGCTTTGTGTGAGTATGTCCATATGCCCAGTGGCACAACCCACACATTTTTAAAATGGACTTATGCGCATAAGTCCGCTTACAAATTCAGGATAAAGTCTGCAGGTACAAAGGACCTGCAGACTTTAGTCCTATGACTATGTGTGCGGCAGAGTAAAGTCAGCATATACCTTTTTACATACAGACTTCACCCAGATTTTTCTGAGCAAACTTATGTGCATAAGTTTGCTTTGAAAATTTGTGCATAAGAGCCCAAGTTCAAATACAGATTAACTCGTCATCATCATTTATTTATTTCATGCTTTTCCATCTAAAGAGTTCAAAGCATGTTACAGCATGGTAAAATTTACATTCATAGTCATATAGGGTAAATGCAATAAATGGTTCAAAATATTTATTTTATTTATTATTTATTTATTTTAAGTTTTTCTATACCGGCATTCACAATAGATATCGCATCATGTCGGTTTACAATTAACAAGTGGATAGGTAACAAAAAAAGGTAAAAACTAATATTTATCTTAATAATAATAATAATAATAATAATAAAACATTAAACAAGAGAAGGCTAAGGTATGCAGTTACAATAAAACAAGGGAGTAATACAACTTGGAGCATAGAAAAGAAGCAGGGGATTAAATCGAAAGAACGTAAATGCCAGTCAGTGTGCTTAAGGCATTAGTGAATTGTGTTTATGATGTAGGAATATTAATTATAAGGTAGGGAAATTAGTTGCCGTGAATAAGGCAAAGTCTGAGTGCTTAGTTAATGATGGAGTAGGTTCAGTTTAGTTCAGGAAAGGCTTTCATGAATAGCCACGTTTTGAGTCTTTTCCTGAATGTGGGCAGGCAGGGTTCCTGTCTCAAATCTGGTGGGATGGAGTTCCACAGTGTTGGTCCTGCAGTGGAGTTCCACAGTGTTGGTCCTGCAGTGGAGAAAATAAGATAGTAGTATCAATTCTGATGAACACTTTTATGATCTGTGGCAAACTGAATAACAAGTGAGAGTAAAATGTCATCAGAATAATTAACTGTAATATATATCTGTTTTAAAGGCACTTCTTTTTTATTGATATCCTTGTTTTTTTGTTACATAACATAATAATGATGGCAGATAAAAGACCAGATGGTTCATCCAGTCTGCCTAGCAATTTGCAAATGTTAGTAATTGCCACTCTGTGCAGGTTACCCCCATGCATTCTGTTAAGAGTAGTATCTGCTGTTCCATTCAGGTTAACCCCATGCGTTCTGTTAAGGATAGTAACTGCCATTCCATGCAGGTTACTCCATGCGTTGTTAAGGGTACTAACTGCTGTTCCGTGCAGGTTACCCCCATGCATTCTGTTAAGGGTAGTAATTGCCATTCCATGCAGGTTACTCCATGCTTTGTTAAGGGTATTAACTGCTGTTCCGTGCAGGTTACCCCCATGCGTTCTGTTAAGGGCAGTAACTGCTGTTCAGTGCAGGTTACCCCCATGTGTTCTGTTGAGGGTAGTAACTGCTGTTCTGTGCAGGTTATCCCCCTGCGTTCTGTTAAGAGTAGTAACTGCTGTTCTGTGCAGTTTACCCCCCTGCGTTCTGTTAAGAGTAGTAACTGCTGTTCCGTGCAGGTTTCCCCAATGCGTTCTGTTAAGGGTAGTAACTGCTGTTCCGTGCAGGTTACCCCCATGCGTTCTGTTAAGGGCAGTAACTGCTGTTCCATGCAGGTAACCCCCATGCGTTCTGTTAAGGATAGTAACTGCTGTTCCGTGCAGGTTACCCCCATGTGTTCTGTTAAGGGTAGTAACTGCTGTTCCGTGCAGGTAACCCCCATGCGTTCTGTTAAGGGCAGTAACTGCTGTTCCATGCAGGTAACCCCCATGCGTTCTGTTAAGGATAGTAACTGCTGTTCCGTGTAGGTTACCCCCATGCGTTCTGTTAAGGGTAGTAACTGCTGTTCTGTGCAGGTTACCCCCCTGCTTTCTGTTAAGGGTAGTAACTCCCGCTCCATGCAGATTACCCCCAGAAGAAATGTTACACCATCCCTTTCTTTATGTGTTTAGGGATCCACAGTGTTTGTCCCATGCCCTTTTGAATTCATTAACTGTTTTCGTCTTCACCACCTCTTCAGGAAGAGCATTCCAGGCATCCACCACCCTTTTCGTGAAGAAATATTTCCTGATATTGGTTCTGAGTTTTCCCCCCAGAGTTTCATATCATGACCCCTAGTTCTACTGTTTCCTTTCCAGCAGAAAAGGTTTCACGTTTGTGCATCGTTAATACCTATTAGGTATTTGAAGATCTGTGTCATTGTTATTTCCTATTGGCCAACTTGTTTATTTTTAAATGTTCTAGACTGTGGTGTGAGAACCCCTACTCTTTTCATCTTGCTCTGACTTTCACTGAAGAAACTACAAAATCATATGACTTCTGATATAGAAGGGGGCCTCAAGACAGAATCTGCTTATTTATAGAAGGGATATAAAAAGCACACTCTAGTTATGCTTATGCCTTTTGATTATGTGTTGTAATCCGAATTCCCTATCTTGCCCGTGACATTTTATTAGGTATTCATCTGATGCAGTTTAGCTTCTGAACTGTGATTTGACTTACTCGCATAAAAGTTACATCTCCTCATGAAAGGATATAATTTATGCAGGTTAATTTACGTACATTCTTTTTTAACATGAAAAAAAAACAACCTGTGTAAATTCCAATTCTGCCCCCTGGAGCGCCTCTATGTTTAAAATATGTGCGCACCAGGGCTTTGAACCAGGTTTTATGCGCATAACTGGTGTTGAAAATTATCCCCATAATGGTTATAGAGCCCACAGGTATTGGTTTATTATTTGTGATTTTAAAGGGTATATAATGTAAACCATTAATACGCCAGTGTATCCCAGACTGCATCCTAAGAAATTGTCACATGTCCATCCTGTAACCTATTTTTAAATTTACAGGGTAAACGTATCTTCTCCACCTTTACTGGAAGATCCTCTTCTGAATTCCATTGGGAGGAAATATCAGAAGACAGCCGCACAGGTTGCCCTGCGGTTCAATATCCAGCGAGGGGTGGTGGTCATTCCCAAGAGTTTCAACCCAGACAGAATAAAAGAAAATTTCCAGGTACAATATAGCTGCTGTGTTGTAACAGTTTCATCCATGTTATCAGCTGTGAAATTACAAAATCTTACCATATAATTTACCTGGCTTCTGCTAGAGCTATAATAACAATCATGTATGTAGTTTAAAGCAATAGGAACATAACATTGTATTCAAAATACAAATATTTTCCATCTTCATATTTTGATACCGAAGTTCACCTGACATGTAGAAGGAAGCAATATGAGATGTAGGACTTTTGTTAAGTAATAATAAAATAATTTGCATGCACGGTAAAAGTAATTTATTTAGAGAAATATTCTTTTATTTTCACCTTCTCCAGATCTTTGATTTTACCCTAACCGATTCAGAAATGAAAGACATTGAACGTCTTAACAAAAATATCCGTTATGTGGAGCTGTTAATGTAAGTGACCAGATCATTTTGGACATCAACCAAGCAGTATACATTTTAGTGCTGCATAGCAGGAGGTTGGACTCTGTGGGTCATGTTTACATGAACATTTCTCACTTGGTGGGTCACGCCAGTAAAACATTATATTAATGACATATATTAATGACATACCTGAATATGTTTATAAATGAGTCCACTAAGAGTTCTCAAAGTTTGAAAATAATGTCCCTTTCTATGGTTGAGCCTCTGAAAAGCTCTGCAGCAGCATTAAAGTTATACGTTATTTATTTTGCAAACTATGTAAGCTGGTTCAAGTGTACTGCCATCTACGATGATGCAAAATATGTGAAACTCCAAGGCTTTTTCTTTAAGCTTACAATTCATGTTTGCTTTAGGTTTTTGCTAGCTGCTCAACAGCCGTACTATGAGGCAAACTGATGTTGTGTCCCTGTTCAAGTGTATCTGGATGGTCATGGTCATATCCTATCCTAGTTATATGGTTCATAGTGGTCAGTAGTCAGATGGGTGTAGTGGACCTTGGGTTGAAACATTCACTATGCAGGACTGAGCAGATCCCTTCGCAGAGGGTGTAGTTCTCTTCTGGATAGTACAGGCTACTCCCAGATTAGGGGCAACTCATTTATCTTATATCTTTGGGTAGCCTGTAACTGGTATAGTGAGTCCACACCAGTCTTGGAATATGTAGCTTCAAAATGAGTCAGTTTATCAACAGGAAGAGGACATTTACAAGTCCGATCCGCAGACATTTCACAATGAACCGAAATCAACTGCAGAGCTTAGACAGTGACAGAAAACAAATTATAATCCATGAGGCATTCCTTTCTGGGTAAGACTAAAACAGTTTAAGACTGCAGTTCACAGGCATTAGAAGCTGATATCTGAGCTCCTGCTTCCTTGAGTTGGCTGTAGCACATACAACATAGAAATTTCAGAAAGGGCAGGAGATTTTAGCTGAAAAGGCTTGACTCAGCAATAGCCAGCTTAATGAAAGATATTACTCACAGTTGCCAGATCTATAGGCAAAAAGAACTTCTGAAAGGGCGAGATCCTGCAGAATTTGCAGGATCTTTCCTCCTAGGGGCAAACAGAAAAGCCCAACCTAGGACTGTGCTGGAAAGTTGGAAGCTTCCTTGCTGGGAAATAAAATAATCTGACAAGATGATGTTGACTCTCCAGCTGCCTCCTGTAGAACTGAAACTGTAGTTCTGAGCTCTAGGGGTCTATCATTATACACACTCATATACACACATACACAGATTACCATGTACAAGATCTCTGAACCTATTATGCAGGGGCCTCCAGCACAAACAGGTGTGCAAGTGTGGAATACATCGCAAGAGTCTCATACCTCTGTATAGATACACAGGGGACGAAAAACTGCCTGGAGCACCTGGTTCTATTACACAAGGGCTTTGCAAAATCAAAACCATATATCTGTTTAGAAACATGGGCCGTATTCTACTGCCCTCTCACCCAAGCTTTGAGTGAAGTTAGAACCTACCCCCATCCCACTTACTGTCATTTATGAAGAGGAGAACAGAAGCTGAGGAAACTTTGCCCTTCCTTTCAGGTTGCTAGGAGCTTTTACTCTGCTTATGCCCTGCCCTCCCCGCTCTAGAGATCAGCAGTTGGAGTGATTTCTAAGGTCTGTAGGAGGTCACAGACCCTGGATCTCTTCAGAACATGATATGTGTGCCCCCTGAATGCAACCCATAGGTATTTCTGTAGTGTGATGACTGTGACGCGGGGGTTGTGAAAACTGTGTCCGCAGTATTCCTAGCTGGAAGTGCCAGGCCAGAGTATCAAACCTTCCTGATATCAAGTCTCTCTCTTTTTTTAATTACATTGTTATTGACATTTGTCGTTGCTCTTCTCCTTTATACTTACATGATTCCTGTAGAATTGACTCATTTTCACTTTTATGTTAGAATGATGCCAGTGTTTTCTAATAAAATGAACTTGCTTTTAATTTAAAATCTCTCCTCAGGTGGAGTGATCATCCGGAGTATCCTTTTTTGGATGAATACTGAAATTTAAGAATTCCATGTTATTCCAAACTTCCTGTGAATAAAGGCTGTCTGGGGAATCTTGGGGGCATTTTTGGTTTCTTTGTCATTTTCCTTCCTCCCTCATTTCCTCCTTTACCATTTCAGGCCATTCAGGCCTCCTTGCTGGTTTAAAACTGGTTAGGAAGAATCCCTCTCCAAGACTATACTCTTCAGTGGCTACCAAGGTTCATTCCTACAGTAACCAGCAACCTCCCTCCTGAAACAGAAGCAGATCAGGAGTCCATCACCTCAACTTTCCCCAACCCCAGGGGAAAGGAGACTCAGATTTTCAAATAACTTTTAGTGGTAGCTTATGTTATACAAACAGCACACCATGTGATAGCTAAAAAGGCATATCTTGGGAGAAAATATCAATTGCCCTCTTCTTGGGTGCGAAGTTTGCAGGTACTACTTTTGTACCTGCCTATCTTATTAAGGATGTGCTATCATTTTAAAAACCATATTAAAATATCAGTGATATTTGTTATCTTGTTTTATGTCATGGTGCATCTAAATAACACACAAAAAACTAACAAAATATTTTTTCTGGTGTTTCTATCATTTCAGCACACATTAAAGCATTTCAGCACTGACTATATGCAAAATTAACTAAAGTATACAGGTTGTGAAAATATAATGCACATGTGAAAAGAAAATTATTCCTTATCTGCTAATTTTCGTTCCTGTAGTACAATGAATCAGTCCAGACCGTGGGTTATGTCCCCCTTCCAGCAGATGGAGTCAGAGCAAAAACTGAGAGGGCGGTCCCTCATAACTGGTGCGCCCTCTGTAAACCTTCAGTATTAAGAATATCCAAGCAATAAGGAAAAACACCTTGGATGGATCAATACAAATTGAATATCATGGCTCAATACAATATTGACTATCAACTGTAAACAAGTCTAAGCAAAAAACTTGCAACCTGAACTCTTAATTAGTCCCAAACCGATCCTGAAATAATTACACAGTCGAGCTGGAAAGATTATCCCAAAAAACCCCCAACAATCCATAGGGTGGGCGTCTGGAATGATCCATGGTACTACAGGAACGAAAATTAGCAGGTAAGGAATAATTTTCTTTTCCCTGTACATACCAGGATCAGTCCAGACCATGGGATGTGCCAAAGCCCAGCTTGAATGACCTGAGCCCCAAAGGAGCCCACGATCGGTGGTTGAAGATTCAAGCAAAAGTGACTCGCGAATGTGTGTAATGACTTCCAGGTAGCCGCTCTGCAAATCTCCTGTGGAGAGGCCACTTGGCTTTCTGCCCAGGAGGCTGCTTGAGCTTGGAGAGAATGAGCCTTCATACCATCTGGCAGTGGACGCCCAGCACCAACGTACACCGTAGAAATTGCTTCCTTTAGCCAGCGGGCAATGGTGGTTTTAGATGCCTTGTTTCCCTTCTGGGGACCACTCCAGAGGACAAGAGGTGAGCTGATAAATGGAAGCATTGGTAGCCTCCAGACATCGAAGGAGGATGCACTTGACATCGAGGCATCTAAGCTCTCTGGAAGGACGGCAGCTCCATCAACCGATTCAAATGAAAGAACGAGACCACCTTTGGTAGAAAGGATGGTACGGTACATAAGGATACCCCTGAATCCGTGAAGCGTAGAAAAGGCTTTCTACATGACAAGGCTTGAAGCTCCAAAATTCTGCGAGTGGAACAGATAGACACCAGGAATACTGTTCTGAGAGTGAGGTCTTTGAGGGTAGCTCCCTTCAGAGGTTCAAACAGTGGACTGCCTAGAATTCGGAGGACCAAATTCAAGCTCCACAAAGGACTTAAATTGCGTATCGGTGGCTTCACATGCTTTACTCAGGGTGCGATGAAAGAGTAGTTCCATCCTGATGATGTAGGGCACCAATTGTAGGCTAATCCCATCTCCAGACCTCGCTGCAAGAAAGATAAGATCTGGGGTATTGTCGCATGATGTGGAGAAAGTTGTGTGGACTGGCACCAAGACTCAAAAACTTTCCAGACCCGGACATAGGACATGGAGGTGGAAGACTTCCTAGCCTTGAGAAGAGTGGAGATAACAGCCTCTGGGTACCCTCCTCTTCTCAGCAGGTACTGCTCAAAAGCCAGGCCGCTAGACAGAAGCAATCTCCCTGATTGAAAAATACTGGGCCCTGTTGGAGAAGGTTCGGCAGATGTCTCAGTCGAAGCAGGCCATCCTCTGCTAGGGTTGACCAAGTCTGCAAACCACGGCCGTCAAGGCCATTCCGGAGCTACCAGGATCATGGACCCCTGGTGACTCTATTCTTTGGAGCACCTTTCCCACTAGGGGCCAAGGCGGAAAGATGTAGAGCAGGAAGTCCCGCAGCCATGGGAGGACTAAGGCATCGAAGACCTCTTCGCCTTGTTCTTCTACGTCTGAAGAAGCGTGGAGCCTTCGCGTTCCTTTGAGTGGCCATCAGATCGAGATGGGGAGTCCCCCATCACATGAAGAGTAGTGACACTGCTTCTTGGGACAGCTCTCTCTCCCCGGGATCTAAGCGGTGGCGACTTAAGAAGTCCGCTTGAACATTGTCTACGCCTGCAATGTGAGATGCCACCAGATGGGACAAATGGAGTTCCGCCCATGGCATTAGCTTGTTCGTCTCCTGAGTGACATGGAGACTCCTTGTCCCTCCCTGACGGTTGAAGTACGCCACTGTCGTTGTATTGTCGGAGAGGATTCGGACTGCTCGGCCTTGGACTAGAGGCAGAAAGCGCTTCAGCGCCAGACGAAACACTCTTGTCTCCAGACAATTGATGGGCCACGCTGACTGAACTGGCATCCACTGCCCCTGCATTGATCGGCGTCTGCACACAGCCCCCCAACCAGCAAGGCTGACATCTGTCATAATGATCACCCACTGTGGAACCTCTAGATCCACCACTCTTAGCAAGTGATCCAGGTTGAGCCACCAGGTCAGGCTGTCCTGGGCTAGAGATGATAGCGGCAGAAGAGTCTGAAATTCCCGAAACACCGACTTCCAATGGGAGAGTAATGCTCTTTGCAAGGGGCACATGTGGGAAACGCCCAAGGCACTACATCTATAGTGGAGGCCATGGAGCCCAGCACCTGGAGATAGTCCCTAGCAGTGGGAAGTCAGAGGTTCTGAAAGCACTGAACCTGAGAGAGGAGAGATTGGGCCCGATCCAAACAAAGAGAGACTGTGCCCACTTTGGTGCCGAAATGAGCTCCCAAAATGTCGAGTGACTGCGCCAGAGTGATGCTGTTCTTGGCAAAATTGACGATGCAGCCTAGCGACTGGAGGCAGCACTCATTCCACTGAGTGCTGGCACAAATCCGTGGACTTCACCCAGATGAGCCAGTCATCCAAATAGGGATGGACCAGAATCCCTTCCCTCCATAGGGCCACTGTCACCACCACCATAACTTTGGTGAAAGTGCAAGGAGCAGTCGTCAGGCCAAATGGCAGGGCCTGGAACTGAAAATGCTGCCCTAAAATCTTGAAGCGGAGGGAGCGCTGATGCTCCTACAGGATGAGGATATGAAGATAAGCCTCCGTCAAGTCCAAGGATGTGAGGAACTCTCTCCGGTGTACCGCGGCAATCACTGAGCACAGGGTTTCCATCCTGAAGTGTGGTATCTTGAGAGTCCTGTTGACCATCTTGGGGACTACGAAGTAGACGGAATAATGGCTGAACCCTTGTTCCGGTACAGTTTGTCGCACTGTGCACTGTTTGATGAGACCACACGGAGAGAAGACAAACCTGTCTCTGAGAGTTCGAGCAAATTCTAAAGCGTAACCATGCCATAGAATATCCAAGACCCACCGGTCTGAGGTGATTTTGATCCACTCCTCATAGAAAAGGGAAAGATGTCCTCCTATCCTGGGAACTGAAGAGTGGACCAGCACCTTTTCATTGGGCAGATGTAGCAGAAGCTCCATGCGTAGAGGAGTTCCGAGCCGGTCTCCGGCCTCGAAAGGAATGAGACCTGGACTGTGACCTTGAAGAGGGAGTCCTGTGAGGCACCGGTCTAGTCTGACGACAACGCCGTTGGCCTCTGAACCGGGTCCGCATAGTGACGATCTTCCGGCAATTTATGCACCTTATTCTCTCCAAGCGATTTGATGATCTGGTCTGGGGTTTAATGAACTTGTCTGGGGTGGACCCATCAATGTCCCCGTCTGCATCCCCAAGGAGAAGGTCCTGTGACCCAGGGTCCGGCATATTAGGAGCTAAAGACCCTGAGGAATTAACAGCTGTCCATCTTGACTGTCCCCTAGAGGGATCCAACATCCCTGATGGCCTGGGGACCTTTGCTGGTATAAGTCCCTCCTCCTGCCATTCAGCCTCCGCTTCTAAAAAAAGCTTTGTGCATTAAAATCACAAACTTAGAAGAAAAGGCCTGCTGTCTCTTTAAGGTTCCCTTCGGGGGAGGGGCCGCACCGGGAGGAAAGGCAGGCTCTAGGTCAGCCGGTTACACAGGGCTTAAATTAGGTGTAATAAAAGTACAAAATCAGTAGTAAAATGAGAATTCCATTCCCCCATCTGGCAAAGAAACAGGTGCAGCAGGCTGGCTCTCCACATGTGGATACAAAATTGCAATCGAGGCATTGGGAGGGAGGGGGGGTGAGGAGTTGCCGCGGGAACGGCAAAGTCCTTCTGTGACTGGCTGCTGCGAGCAGGGGAGAGAGAAAACTGCTCTCCGCTCCTTCCCCCGTAAGCTGCCAGACCTTGTACAGGGTACTGATTAATAAAAAGTAAAAACCTTTCCTCTTTTTCCTTTTTCTTTCCCCTCCAGACAGCCTAAAGTGACAGAGGGATTTTACTTCTCTGACAAGATACCTGAGGCATGAGTCTTCTCAGGGATGTTAAAGTTACAGAGGGATTTACTTCTCTGATGAGAGACCTGAGGCATGAGACTTCTCAGGGGTCTTAAAGTGACAGAGGGATTTTACTTCTCTGATGAGAGACCTGAGGCATGAGACTTCTCAGGGATGTTAAAGTGACAGAGGGATTTTACTTCTCTGAAGAGACCTGAGGTATGAGACTTCTCAGGGGTCTCCACGGGGAAGGGACTGGCCCCCCCCCCCCCCCCCGCACCTAGCTCCTCACAGGAACAAGAAATTCAGCGCTGCTACCTGTCAGAAACGACCCACTCTCCTGTTCAGTCAGAGGAATGGCGCGTCTCTGCAACTTTTAGGCTGCCCTGAGGAAGAAACGGCATGTCAGGGCAGCAGGAGGGCGTGGGGGAGAGGTTGGACCACCAACATTCACCCAGAAGTCAGCTGAAATACTGGCTTGTAAGAAATAAGTAAACACTTACCCCCCGAAAACAACAGAATAACATAAGACGGAATGTACAAAACAGATCTGTCACTGAAAACAAAGTTCTGCCTGCAAGTCTCCAGAGAAGCTGAACACAGGCTTTTTTATTTTTTAAACCTTATAACTATGATCCATCCAAGGAAATAATTAGAGAAAAAACCAAAGAATAAAGAAATTCTGTAAACTATCCTCTAAATGAACTAGGGAACCAAAGGTGCAATTGCCATCTGCTGGAGTCAGAGAAATACTGAAGGTTTACAGAGGGCGCACCAGTTATGAGGGACCGCCCTCTCAGTTTTTGCTCTGACTCCATCTGCTGGAAGCCCCCTTCCAGCAGATGGAGTCAGAGCAAAAACTGAGAGGGCGGTCCCTCATAACTGGTGCGCCCTCTGTAAACCTTCAGTATTTCTCTGACTCCAGCAGATGGCAATTGCACCTTTGGTTCCCTAGTTCATTTAGAGGATAGTTTACAGAATTTCTTTATTCTTTGTTTTTTCTCTAATTATTTCCTTGGATGGATCATAGTTATAAGGTTTATAACCCACAGTCTGGACTGTTATAACCCACAGTCTGGACTGATCCTGGTACGTACAGGGAACTTCCATTATAGTTGGCGACGCAACCATTAGGATTGTAGATAGCTGGGTAGCAGGAAGGCATGAGGATCATTTGGTAACATGCCTGCCTCGTGCAAAGAAAGCAGACCTCATGCTTCGCCTAGATAGGATTTTAGAGAATGCTGGCTGTCATAGTCCATATAAGTACCAATACCATAGGAAGGTGCAGGAGGGAGGTTTTGGAGGATAAATTTTGGCTTTTAGGTATGAAATTGAAATGCAGAACCTCCAGGGTTGCATTTTCAGAAATGCTCCCCATTTCACTTGCAGGACCCCAGAGGCAGGCTGAGTTCCAGACCCACACTGCATGGATAAGACGATGGCGCAGGGAAGTGGGCTTTAGATTTGTTGAGAAATGGAAAACATCCTGGGGAAGGTGGAAACCTATTTCACTAGGACAGGCTCCACCTTAACCATAGTGGAACTTATCTGCTGGTGCTAATATTTAAAAAGGAAATAGAGCAGCTTTTTAATTAAATCATTATGTATTAAGTTATGTTACACTGATGTTTTATGTTGCCTAGGAAGACTGAATCAGTTAGGTGATTAATAAACGATTCAGAATAAATAAGAACATAAATAAATAAATCATGAGGGGAAAGCTGACAGTCACTCAGATGCAAATGGTTCAGAGGGAGATACTTTCAAAGGATACTGGCATAACAGAGAAATTAGAATATCTTGATAGCGAGGCTCTGCTAAAGGTTGAAAAAGCTCAGATAGATTTAAATAAAGGGAACACAGATATGAATGACTCCAGACTGCTTGTTTCATCTGCTAATACAAATAAAAACATGTTTGTGAATATAAATAAAAATAGAATTACAAACAAAAAACATTTTAAAATGTCTGTATATGAATGTCAGAAATATGAAAAATAAGATTAGATAGCTAGAATGTATGGCATTATATGAGGTTAGAAATATAAAAGGCATTACAAAGACATGGTGGAAGGAGAATAAATAAATAATGGGGCACTGTGGTACCAGGGTATAAAGTGTATCAACACAATAGGGCAGATGAATTTGGTGGATGTGTGGCATAAAGTCAAATAGGATGAAAGTTCTACAAGAATATTTCTACATTCTGGAATCTTTATGGTAAAAATTCTAAGTGTGACGGGCAAGAGTACAGTAGTGGGGGAATCCTACAAATACCTGGCCAGGATAAGGAAACAGATTGTAAAATGCTAACAGAGATTAAACAGGATAATAAAATAACAAGACTGTGTTTTTCTGGGATGCATACAACACTCACCCTGTTGGATACAAAAAAGACAAAAAGAAAAAAAGGAACATATACCACGAAAGGGACATGAGACCAGAGACCAGATGGTAAAGTGGTCCTAGCCCTGCAACACCAATGGTAGTCACTACCTAGACCCGAGGAGTTATTTGTGGGTCAGGGCGGGGATCCATGTATGCCTCAAATCGAGAGATAAAGTATCAGGGGAAAGTCAATCATGCTATTATCTACATATTAGAAGTTACCTTCCCCCAACAAAACAACTCTCGAGGTCCAGTACTGGACATTGGCCATGCCCATTTATATGCACTGTTTCCAGGCTACCTATGGCATCTTTACTACACTGGCAAGCTTACTTGGTGCCCGCATACAAATGTCTGAGCTTCTATTATTCCTTTCACCACAGAAAGGAGACTGACCATCACACACACATATATACATGTCTCCGACTCCTTGCAAAGCAAGGCCTTTGTTTTGGACTAAGCATAGGGAAATTGCTAGAGGAGGAGGGTGGGGGTACGGGGAAGGGGGGAGGGGGTACGGGGAGGGGGGGGGGGGGGGGAGGGGGAACTGGTATGGGGTCTACAATCCTTTACTCCAATATTCTTTGGAATCACTATTAGATCTCATGATCTTATTTATCTGTTTGTCATGCTGGTGATCATTCACACATTCCCTAATATGGACGCAAGTTTACTAAACACATTGGAATGTAACAAACTAGCTTTTATGAAGGCAAGAATGGTTGGGGCTAGGCTGGGGACCTCTCCATTCCTCTATATGCAAACATACAAGCTCTGGATCAATAGTCAGATTCATCTGGGCTGATATGACTAAATTAATAACCTGGAACGTGAATGAGTTAGGCTCACCTATTAAAAGGAAAAACATATGATCTCATCTTAAGAAGTTGCAAGCAGCCATAGTGGGCCTTCAGGAAACCCACTTATCCCAGGTGGAACATGAGAAGCTATGGCGTGAATGGGTGAATGCTGCATTCACTCGCTTCAAGTCTAGAATGGTTTGTGCACCAGCCACCATCTGCTGGAGACAGAGAAATACTGAGGAACTGCAGGTGGCACCAGGGCTTATCAAGCAGTATCAGTGAAACTTTCTCTGTCTCCATCTGCTGGCAGGGATGAATAAACCCAGGAGACTGGACTGATCCAGGTACATAGAGGGAAAAGTGAAATCCTGTGTTCAGGAAATAGTGTGAAAGAGTATAGACTGCTGATATAACTAAAAAAAAGAAAAAAGAAAACTCTACACATTTTGGGTAAACCTTCTAGACACCTAGCTGGTGTGACAGCCAAGAGCAACATTGCAACCCTTTTCCAGCATTACAGACAATAACTTGACTATCAAAACTCTGGAATTTGTTAAGAATCAGTTGCACTGCACACACTGGGCCCCAACTCTACATGTGCACTAATGAAGTTTATTAATAGCAGAAAGAGTAATTTCCCTGGAAGTTCATCACTAATAAACTTATAGCAGCAACTATTTGCTTTGTTTATTGCAACCATCTTCTCCCATCCAGATAGGACCCAGCATTATATATACAGAGAGAGAGGTGTATATATATATAAAAGGCGTGCATTCCTTTTGGACTGGGGATTATTGGGAAAAAGGGGAGACTCATTTTGGGGGTTCCTAAGTGCGGAAATTACCCATAAGGTCTTGGGTTAAGTGTATGGTTCTCTCTTAGCAGGCCCTTCTAGGCAGTCTGCATTATTATCAATCGTTGTGGTCACTGTTGACTTTGTGTTGCGTCAGAGATGGACCCTTGGGCTGAAGTGGGGTTGATGCAACCCGTAGGCGAGGACCTATGGATCCCCACCATCAGCAGGTGGAGTGGGCTGAAGCTAGAGGCCGCTGGAGCTTCACCTATACCAGCCCTTGTTCCCGTCGGGTTGAGCCTTTGGTTGCCGGGGCCGGTAGAACTTAGGTGGGCCTCGAGGTTAGCTAGAGAAGGAAGGTGATTCAGCTCAAAGACAGCAGTAGGTAGATGGCGCAGTCCTATCCTGGATTGGTACTGGAACTCAGGCGCCAAAGGAACAATGAGGAATTAAAGGCGCTTAAGCAAAAGAAGGCCGAAGCCTTGGAAGTCCACGTCCAGAGGTTAGGCGAGGAGAGGCGGTCACTGACAGGCTAAGGTTTGGACTGGCGATGAGAAGAAGTTGTGGAGCAATGTAGAACTCTGGATAGTCTGTAGCGATTTCATTCAAAACAAGGGTCAGGGCACGAAGAAGGCAGCATAGTCAATCAAGGCAGTGGTCAGGACACAGAGAAGGCAGGCATAGTCAATCAAGGCAGTGGTCAGGGCATGGAGAAGGCAGGCGTGGTCAAGCGTAGTGGAGGTCCAGGGCTGGAGAGAAGCTGAAGAGTAGTCAGGCATAGCGGAGTTTCAAATCCAATGAGTCAGTCCAACACATAGATGAAACAGGAACTAGGAAAACAGGAACCGGGACCACGGGGAAACAGGAACACACGATGAGACGAATCTAGGATCAGAAACGAGTACTCGGAGTAGAAGGAGACATGTTGCAAAGCAACGCTATGGAGTGAGGCCTGGGCTTTTATATGCTGAAGAGTCTGACGTCAGCATCTGGGTCCTCGGCCAGGTTCCCGCTGCGGGCCCTTTAAAGAATAGATTCCCGCACGCGCTCCCAGAATGGGCGCGGTGCTGATGGCGGCGGCTCGTCTCTCCGCGAGCCTTGCAGAGAGGCCCGACGAACAGGGACATCTTGGCTAGTAACACTGGGTGACGTGGCAGGGCCGGAGGCACTGGAGAGAACCTGAGGTCGGAGCTGGTGACCCACCACCACCAGTGAAGAGAAGCCATGAGCTGGAGTCCATCTGAGGAAGGTGAGAAGGCCGTGCCACGGGGCTGCCGCAGGCAGCACGAATAGCAGTACCCCCCCTTTATGCCCCCTCCTGGAGGTTGGGGTTTTCCCAGATGGGCACGGTAGAAGTTCAAGAGGAAGTTCTTATCCAGGATGCTTCGAGCTGGCTCCCACGAATTCTCTTCAGGTCTGTATCCCCCCCAGGAAAAGGAGGTACTCCCAACGGCGGCTCCTACGACAAACGTCTAGGACTTCATGGACCTTATACATCGTGTCAATTTCTGCCACCAAAAGAGGTGGCTCAGGAGCTTTCCGGGCTGGCCAGGACAGAATCACAGGCTTTAGAAGTGATACATGGAATGTATTATGTATCCCCAGTGTAACAGGTCCGATGCATTGGGTAACAGGGACAGGCCTGATAAACCTAGGAGCAAATCTCTGCGATGGAATTCGAAGTCAGATGTATCTGGTACTTAACCAGACTTTCTGGCCAGGAAGGAATTCAGGAGCCGAGAGGCGTCGACTGTCAGCAGTTCTCTTGGCCCGGGAGGCAGCCTGAAGCAGGCGAAGATTTGTCTGTTCCCATAGTGTCTTAAGGGTATCCGCAGTAGCCTGTGCCTCAGGGGACAGCACAGATAGAGGTATGGGTAATGGTGGTCATGGTTGTTTCCCATAGATGATTGAAAATGGGGACGTTCCAGTAGTCATGGCGATATGAGAGTTGTGAGAAAACTCTGCTCAGGATAAGAGGTCTGACCAGTTTTCTTGTCGGTCATTGATGTACGCATGCAAGAAAGCCTTCAAAGAGCGGTTCATTCATTTGGCTTGCCTGTTGGCCTGGGGATGATAGGCGGTCGTAAGGCTGATGTTAATACTGAATTTTCGGCAGAATGAACGCCAATACCTGGCAACGAATTGAGGACCTCGATCTGAAACGATATCCGTGAGTAAACCATGTAATCTGAAAATATGGTGGAAGAACAATCGCGCTAGCTCTGGAGCAGATGGTAGGGCCCGGCAGAGGTACGAAATGGGCCATTTTAGAAAAGCGGTCTATGGTGACCCAAATTACGGTAATGTGTGACCCTTAGAAAGTGGCAAATCCCGATGAAAACAATAGACCAGGTGAGTCCACGGTTCTTCGGGTGCTGGAAGCAGTTGAAGAAGACCCCAAGGTCACCCAACCGGGGGTTTTTGCTGTGCACAAACCATTACAGGATTCGACATACGCTTTCGCAACAGAGACCAAGGTAGGCCACCAGAAGAAACCGCTAGAGCAGTGCCATGGTTCGTGCTCATCCTGGGTGACTGGCAAATTTGGAATCATGTGCCCAGCAGAAAACTCTTCTCAGAGTCATCGGGCCACTACCGTTTTCCCAGTAGGAACTGGGTGAGTGGCAGGACAAGGAGATACAAGCCGGGTGATTATATGGGATGGTTTTTCCGGAATGCCTTCAGGCTCAAAGGACTGTGATAGGGCATCTGCCTTGAAGATTCTTGTCGACTGGGGTGATAACGGAGTTCAAAATCAAATCTAGAGAAAAACCAAAGCCCATCAAGCTTGACGGGCATTGAGATGTTGTGCTTGACTCAAATGTTCCAGATTCTTATGATCAGTGAACACCGTAAATTTATGTTGTGCGGCCTCTAGCCACGGGTGCCACTCTTCAAGAGCCAACTTTATGGCGAACAATTCACAGTCCCCGATGCTGTAATTTTGTCTTTGCCAATGAGAATTTATGGGAGTAAAAGGAACAAGGAAACTACAGTACCAGAGGCAGTGCGTTGACTTAGGACGGCCCCAGCCCAATGGCGGAGGCATCTACTTCGGACAAGAAATGGACAAGTTGGATCTGGGTGGTGTAGACAGGACCCCTTCTGGAAGGCGGCAATGGCTTCAGGCGGCCAGTTTTGTGTGTTTGGCCTTTACGGGTTAAGGCTGTCAGAGGAGCAGCCAGTGTTGAATAATGTGGGATGAAGTGACGATAGTAATTGAGAAATCCTAGGAAGCGCTGGAGCGCTTTGAGTCCCACTGGCTGCGGCCAATCCTGGATTCCCTTTAATTTAGCAGGTCCATGGAGAAGCCTTGCTGAGAGATTATATAGCCCAGGTAAGGGCAAACTGGGCTTTTCGAATAGACACTTGTCCAATTTCGCAAACAGATGGTTTTCACGAAGACCCTGGAGGACGGTTCGTACATCAGCACAATGCATGTCGAGATCTGTAGAAAAGATGAGGATGTCATCCAGATAAGCCACGACTTTAGTGTACAATAGATCTCTAAAAATTTTGTTCATCGTTCTGTGGAATACTGCAGGTGCATTACAGAGGCCAAAGGGCATCACCAAGTATTTGTAGTGATCATCCCTGGTGTTAAAAGCAGTTTTCCAAATGTCATCGGGGCAAATTCTCACCGGGTTATACGCCCCACGTAATTCCAGCTTCGTGAAGATGGAGGCACCCTGACAGCGGTGAATTCGAACAATTCAGAAATCAGCGGTAAGGGATATTTTATCCTTAAGAGTGATGGCATTTAGGCTGCGGTAGTCAATACACAGCCTAAGTGACCCATTTTTCTTGGTCACAAAAAAAAACCCCACCCCAGTGGGTGATTTGATGGTCGAATAAATCCTTTTGCAAGATTTTCCTGAATGTTCGGTCATTGCCTTTGTCTCACGTAAGGACAAAGAATAGGTGCGTCCACGAGGAGGCGTGGTTCCAGGAAGGAGATCAATTAGGCAATCAAACCTTCGGAGAGGCGGAAGGAGGTCAGCATTCTGTTTAGAGAATACGTCCTCATAGGCAGCATACGGAGCAGGTACGTCAGAGGATGTAATAGCCAGGGGAACCGCAGGAGATGGTTTCACTTTTTGATGGCAGGTCTGATGGCAAGCGGGACCCCACTCTACTAGTTGCAATGAGGCCCAGTTGAATTGGGGAGAATGCTTCTGTAGCCAGTGGAGTCCAAGTACTAAAGTGTGGATAGACTGATCCAATACTAATAATTTAAGTTCCTCGATGTGTAAAGCCCCAGTATGTAACTGGACAGGTTCTGTAGTCAAGGAGATTCAGTCAGGTAGCGGCTCTCCGTAGATAGAAGCAATACATAGAGATATGTAGAGCGAACAGGTTTTTATACCCAATGCTGCACAAGGTCCTTAAGGATAAAATTACCTCCTGCTCTGGAATCTACCAGAGCAAGAACCGGGAAGGCCCAGGAGTCCAGATTAACGTGACCAGTAACTGACAATTGAGGGACCAAAGAGGTTGCACCCAAGTTCAGGACCCTACTGAACTCAGGCCAAGGAGTTTCCTGGATGGATAGGGCAAGTCTGCAGATGGTGGCCAGGGCTCCACAATACAGACAACAGGCCGGTTTGTCTCCGCCGGAGGCACTCTTCAGGTGTCAGCCACCCGTGACCCAACTGCATAGGTTCTTCCACTTTGACCACTCTAGTGTCGCTGCAGGATGCAGGGTTGGTAACTGTGGTGAACGGGAGCGAACCCGCGAAGGCTTCTTGGGCATCCGACTCTCCCGGTGATGCTCTTGAAGATGATGGTCAATTTTGACCTGCCCAAATCTATAAGGTCCTCCAAAGAGGAAGGGAGCTCCCATGCAGCCCAACTCATCTTTTAGCTGTGGAGAGAAGGTCCGTCCAGGTATGATAGCTCGGAGGCAGTCTTCCTGCCAAGTGGAACTCGGTATAGCCAAAGTCTGAAACTCAATTGTATAATCAAAAAGACTTCTTTGTCTTTGACGGAGGTGTGTAGTAAGCTGGTGCTTACCACCGCATGTTGCCCAGGATCAACAAAGGTTCGTCTGAAAACAGCCACCAAACTGAGCCAGTTTCTTCAACAAGGAATCCGAAGTGTTCCCCAGAGGGGAAGTCCAGGCTAGCGCTTTCCCTTCAAGATGGAACAGGATAAACATAACTTTAGTCAACTCATCCTGGAAGACGGAGGGCTGCTGGGCAAATTACATGTAGCATTGATTTATGAATCCTCTGCAGAGCCATTGAAGCGTGGAGGCGCTGGAAGTGCCGAACAAGGCTCGAGACATTGATGGAGGTGGCTGTGGAGGAGGAGGAGGTGCTGAATTATTCATACGGGCATCAAGCCGGGTGTGAAGATGATCCATGGAGGAGGCCAATGCCTCAAGGATCTGCTGCTGTTTCTTGTACCTTGGTTGCCAGGCCTGGGATGGCCTGGAGGGCACGCGGCTCCACCGAGTCCATGGCCTTTGAAACCTGTTCCGATGGAGGTGAACCCTTGTGCTGAGGTGGGGTTGACACAACCCATAGGCGAGGACCTATGGGTCCCCACCGTCAGCAGGTGGAGTGGGCTGAAGCTAGAGGCAGCTGGAGCTTCACCTATATCAGCCCTCGTTCCCCTCGGGTTGAGCCTTTGGGTGCCGGGGCTGGCAGGACTCGAGGTTAGCTAGAGAAGGAAGGTGATTCAGCCCAAAAACAGCAGTCGGTAGATGGCACAGTCCTATCCTGGACTGGATTCAGTACTGGAACTCAGGCGCCAAAGGAACACATGAAGAACTGAGGCACTTAAGCAAAGGAAGCCGAAGCCTTGAAAGTCCATGTTGAGGATAGGTGAGGAGAGGCGTCCCTGACAGGATAAGGTTTGGGCCGGCAACGAGTTAGAAGTTGTGGCAACAACGTAGAACTCTGGACACTGGAAAATCTGTAGCATAGTCGTTCAAAGCAAGGGTCAGGATATGGAGAAGGCAGGCGTAGTCAATCAAGGCAGTGGTCAGGGCATGAAGAAGGCAGGCGTAGTCAATCAAGGCTGTGGTCAGGGCATGGAGAAGGCAGGCGTGGACAAGCATAGCGGAGGGTCCGGGGCTGGATAGGAGCTGAAGGTGTAGCAGAGGTCAAATCCAATGAGTCAGTCCAACACATAGATGAAACAGGAACTAGGAGAACAGGAACCAGGAACCACAGGAAAACAGGAACACATGATGAGATGAATCTTGGATCAGCAACAAGTACGAGGAGTACAAGAGTATGAGGAGACCTGTTGCAAGGCAATGCTATGGAGCGAGGCCTGGGCTTTTATACACTGAAAGAGTCTGACATCAACAATCCGGGTCCACAGCCAGGTTCCCTCTGCGGGCCCTTTAAAAAGAATCAATGATGCATGCACGCACGCCTAGGAAGGGGCGTGGCGCTGATGGCGGCGTCTTCTCCGCAGGCTACGTGGTGGAGGCCTGATGAACAGGGACATCTTGGCTAGCAACACTGGGTAATGTGGCAGGGCCAGAGACACCGAAGGAACCTGAGATTGGAGCTGGCGGCCACCGCCGCCAGCGAAGAGGAGCCATGAGCTGGAGTCCGTCTGAGAAGGTGAGAGGTCCACGCCGCGGGGCTCCATGGGCGGCACATATAACACTTTGCATTCCTAGTTCCAGAGAAATCACTGCCTGACTGTTCTTAACTTTGCTAATATTGAATGTCTTTTGTTATTATTTGCCAACCAATATTTCTCTTTACTGCTTTAATATCATTGCTCCTACCCAGTTAATTTTTTCTAAAAGAGTAAACAAAGATATCAATAAATCATAAAATCGTAGTTGGTGTTGTTACTTGGGAAACACCGTTCCTGGAAGAAGGGATGAACAGGGGACAGCGGATTTGGTTGGGCTCAAAACTAGTCTTTCCCAGCTATACTACACCCCTCTCCAAGCTAACCTTTACCTTCAGTGCCCTGTGGGGGGTCTTCTTTCCTAGCACCCTCTCCCTTGGCAAGTAGATTGTCCAGTGATCCAGAAAGAGTGCAACAACAACATCATAGTGGAAAAGAATAAACTAATGATATAAACATATACAGCAATATAAATGTAACAATCAACCTCACATTATTGAATAAAATCACAGGCTGGTCAACTCTGATTTTGTTGGCCTACATTTTTTATTATATAATTCTTCTGCTTACTCCTTAAGAACACTGCATTATGGCATCTGTATAACTGCTCTTTTATGCAAAAAAAAAATCCATCTGAAGCCATTTCCCTGTTACAAACCCTGTGAAAAGCTATATTATACAAGCCAGCCAAAACGTTTTCCAAGTGCAACTTTATTATCATTCAAGCAGTATGCAGCCCTTGCAAAACTTCACAAAAGAGTTCCTTTAATATTCATCATGAAATGGAATATTCAGGGTGGTCTGCCAAATCTGCAAAAGAAGAAATTGAAAGAGTTAAGTTCCAAGTGCTTTAGCAATGCAATATTGAAGTAAAACCTGCATAAGTGCAGCTCTTGCAAGATCATGAGAAACAATGATTCTTCCTCTTGGATTTTTCTTGTGCCATTCTCATCCCACTCCATCATTTCTGTGCAATCCTTATCATCCCTCCCCAGGAGGGGGATTTACTAGCTAACGGGGACAGCGGAATGCCTTTTTGGTTGGTGAAGCCAACCAAGCTGCTCCCCAGCTCTGCCCCCAATTCCACTCACATTCCCACTGCCAATTTTTACTTTACATTAATAGGTATAATCATTTTATCTTACATTTATTCTTCACATAAACCATAAAGTATATTCATTCGCAGCCCAACTATATGCTTGATGCTAAGAAACCATACATAGTGGTAAAGGAGAAAACACCAAAAACATTACTAATAGAAAGTCTCAGCTTTAAGTGACTATTCTTACTATGTATGGAGAGAGAGAAGAACATCAGATAGCAAGAGATACAATCAAAGACCGTGAATAAATGTAGCCTATGGATACAGAAACAGTCCTATTTGTTTGGGAGACCACTCAGCTGATTAAAAAGAGCTTCCAGGTTCACCTCAGTATGTTGCCTGCATAATAACACCCTAACAAGTTTCAAAATGAAGCTGTTTGGCACAATGCAAGTATTAGTGATGTGATTTGGCCGAACCTTTTGGTTCAGCCTTCATTATCGGCCCACCACGGGAAATTTAGTTTTCCCGCGGTTCGGGTCGATTTCATTTCGGCTTGCCCCCCAAAACGATACCCGAAAACCCACCCCGACCCTTCCCAATTTCACTAATTAGAACCGGGGTTGTAAAAAAAACCCCCCAAAACAACCCCCCCCCCACAAACCCACCCCAACCCTTCAAATTTAATTAATTGCAAACCCCCCCCCCCACTCTCCTGATCCCCCCAAACTTGCTGAATTTTTCCTGGTGGACAAGCGGAGCTCCCGGGAGCGATCTCTCACTCTCGGGCCATCGGTTACCAGTAATCAAAATGGCGCCGATGGCCCTTTGCCCTTACCATGTGACAGGCTATTGGGCCATTGGCCGGCCTCTGTCACATGGTAGGAGCAATGGACAGCTGGCACCATTTTGATTAGTGCAGCTGACGGCCCGAGAAGGGGAGATCGCTCCCGGGACCTGCTGGACCACCCAGGGATGTTCGGTAAGTTTTGGTGGGGGTCGGGAGGGTGGGGGAGTTGCAATTAATTACATTTGAAGGGTCGGGTGGGTTTGGGTTTTTTAATTTTTTTAATATGCCCTTTCTCGCCCCCCCAAAACGATAAGAAAACCACACAAAATTTTGTGGGTTTCCTTATCGTTTCGTCGCCCCCCCCCGAAACGCGACGAAATAGGAAATAGAGACGATATTTCCTATTTCGTTGCAAACGAATGCACATCCCTAGCAAGTATTAAGAAGAACACTAGCAGAACATTTCAGAGATTGAGATCATACCCAATATACTACACCCTGGGTTATGAGAAGTTCATTCTGGTCATTGTAGGTGCAAGACAAAGATGACCTGGTCATCTTTGCATACCTTCTCTAAACATCAAGGTGGTAATGTTTAGAGAAGATATGCAAAGATGACCAGGTCACCATCTTACAAATTTCCAAAGTTGAGACTAAACGCAACTCCACCCAAGAAACTGCCTGCGCCCTTGTAGAATGAGTTTGCACCAGCCACGGCAAAGGCATGCCAGCATTGACATAAGCTGCGGTAATTACTTACTTAAGTCAGCGCTCCACCGTTACCCGAGAAGACACATCAGCTGACCATGTTCCCCATACAAAATAAAGAGATGATCAGAATACCTAATAGTACTAATGACCTTCAGATCTCAAAAGGAGTCTCCTCATGTCCAGTGGGCAAAGGAGTGTGTAGGCTTCTGACTCAGCTTACCTACTAAAGGAAGGCAAAAAGATTTTCTGATTTAAATGGCACTCTGAAACTATCTTTGGAAAAAACAAAAGAATGGTATGAATCTGTATCCTTTCCTTTGTAATCAGCAAGAAAGGTTCCATACAAGAAAGTGCCTGTACTTCAGACACTCTTCGAGCCAAACAAATAACTTCTACCAGGAAAACTGTTTAGAGTGTAAGCAGCAGCAAAGAAATAGATTTAAGAGGAGCAAACCTCTAAGAAGGATACCACCAAGTTAAGGTCCCATGTTGGGACTGGCAACTGAAACAGAGGCTGAATATGCATAACCTCTCTCATGAACCAAGAAACATCTAGATGAGAAGAAAGCGGTCTACTGTTAACTTGACCTCTATAGAGAGAGCTGCCACCTATACTTTCATGGAATTAAGAGCCAAATCCTTAGGTAGGCCTTCCTGCAGGAATTCCAAAATCAAAGGAATAGGAACGGCCCTAGAGGAACACCAAGACACAGCACCAGTCTTCAAACCCTCACATAAGCCAAGTATCTGGAGAATTTTCTAACTATCAGCAAGATGGCCACTAACCCTGGATGCCCAGCAACCCACTGAAGAAGTATGCTTATCATGGGCCAAGAGAGGAACACATACAACACCCTGTCTCACTGCTGCATTGGCCACACCTGAACTAGGGCAGTGATCGATGATGAATTTGTGTCCTGTTTCCAGCTGAAAAATCTGCACACCTTCGCATTCTGGCTGTTTTGCCATTAGATCTCAATCAGGTGGAACTCCCACCTTGCAACAATCAGAGTGAAGTCCTCTAAGAGAGGGACCATTCCCCAGGGTTCATGATATGATGGCTGAGGAAGTTCGCTTGGACATTGTCCACACCTCCAATTTGTGACACCAAAAGAGCCTGTAGGTTAATTTCCGCCCAAGGCACAGTTTCCAGTGACACTTCTGGATTTCGAGTTCTCTCTTGATGATTAAGGTACACTACCACAGTAACATTGTCAGCATCACTCAGACTGCCTGCCTGATGAGCTGAGGTGTAAATTTGAGGATGGCTAGCAGAGTTGCTCTGACCTCTAAATGATTGATGGACTAATTCACCTCCTGAAGAGACCATTGGCCTCAAGCAAACAGCTCCTAACAATTTATTTATTTATTATACTTTTATACCACACTAACAGCAAGCTGACCAAAGTGGTTTCTAACAGTAACATACAATAAAAATACAATAAAATCACAACAGGATTACCCTAATTAAAACACTGGAACAGCCACAATTTCACCTTTTTTCTAAAACCCAAATAGCTGGCCTCCAATCTAATAGCTATTGGAACAGAGTTCCAGTGTTTGGGCCCCACTACTGAGAACATCTTCCTGTACTCTTCTTTTTTCACCTGCTTGATCACTGAAACTATAAGTGGCTATCCTCAGGAACACAACATCTGCCTGGGAATATCTCTCTGTACCCTACTTGCCAAATAACCAGCTCCCTTACCATGATGGACTATACATTAGGGTTACATCTTAAATACAATTATTTCACTGGTAGCCAATGTAAAACACTCAACAGCAGCTTAGCACTAATATGTCTAGAACACCCAAAAATCAATCTAGCTGCCATATTTTGCATCATCTGAAGTATGTGCAAGTTCTTCCCCCGTAACTCCCATCAATACCCCATTGCAATAATCAAAAAGTGGTATTTCTAATGCCTGTACTAGAGTCCAAAACACTCCCTCATTCATCACGATGATCAAGGAGGGTGTCACTATGTCTATCCCTTGTTGAAGGTGTTCGACTTCCAGCCACCACTATAAGCTCTGCCTTGTTGACTCCAGGAGTGGCAATCTCACCAAATATTTCAGAGATTGCAGATTCCATCTGGACAGAAGGGCTCTCTCTGCCCTCGCTCACGTGACGAGATCTAAGACCACAACCATGGAGTCTGAAGGTAGGCCCACATTGTTAGGTTCCTTGCCACTCTCAATGACTGAATCTGGCCAGACAACTTCGAATGCCCTGGTCTGTTAAACATACCTGACCTATCTTCTTTTCGAACTGAGACACCAGGTAACCCAGTCTCTGAGATAGATGAAGAATGCTTTTCAAAAAATTGACAATCAATTCTAATTTCTGTATCACCTGGACTACCCACTGAGAAGCAGAAATTCTCTCCTGAAAGGAATTCACCCATATCAACCAATAATTTAGATAAGGATGCATTAAAATCCCTTGCTTGAGAAGGACTGCTACAACTACTAGCATTACCTTGGAGAAGGCTCTCAGGGCTGTTGCTAAACTGAAGAACATCTGAAACTGAACATGATGACTGGAGGAAGCGCTGGTGATCCATCCAGATTGGAATGTGAAGATGAGCTACTGTTAAAACTCTCCCTTCTAAACTACCATCAATGTTTAGTAGGGTTTTGTCACACTGTCACATTGTATCTGTTATGCTCATATGGGGGTATTTAATTTTTCTCCAGGGGGATAAGGGGGGAGGGCTCCTTTCCTTAGTACACCAAATGTTGATATGTTATTTTGTCTTTCCTTGTTTATGTAAAGTTAAAAATTATTAAATAAAAAGTATAAAAAACTACCATTGAGTGCACTTTATAATATGCCTAATACCATATGGGCTCCAAATTTCTTTTTAACAGGGTTTTCTGCTTGGTACTGCAGCAGCACATGTAAAAATAATGTACATATTTTATATTTTTCCCTCAGAATACGATGAATGCCCTGTATTTCATGTAAAATTCTATAAGCACTGAGCAATGTTTGTTTTATTATGATATGTGTTTTATTTTGTTTAACCATTATGAATATGATTTTGTATCCCACTTCAAACATTAAAGAGGCGAGATATACATCTTTGAAAATAGAAAAAAATAAAATCTACTATTGTAAATGAGCAATTTTTAATTGTGGGTGGTGAGGATTGGGAGGGAGTGGACACAAGGCTGTAAAATTTGCACAGGGAACCTAATACCCTTGCACCAATCTGGAGAGAGTGTTAGGAATGTGGACCCTTGGGCCGGCTGAGACAGATGGTGTTGCACTATGGGGAGCCCACAGTGGACGTCGCAGCCGGGAGGCAGCGCTGAAGAGGTTGTCCTGAGAAGGCTTCACCACTGGAAGCCTGAGGTCCCCCCAGGAAGCGCCCATAGGGTTCCGGGCCTCTTGGACGTAGGTGCGATCCTCTGCGACCGAGGACCAGAAGAAAAGCCCGAAGAGGTAGTCCAGCGAAGCAGGTGAGCCCAGGAGGTCTGAAGAGACTTCACACTTGGAAGCCCGCGGTCCCCCTGGGAGGAGCCCGTGAGGACCAGAGCCGCTGGGACTTAGGCGAACCCTCCAGGCGAGTGAAGAACAGGATACCTGAGGAAGAGGAGAGGGCTGAAGCCGGAGTCCACGGACGAGCCAAGGTCGGAAGCCGGGAGTCAGATGCCGAAGACAAAGCCAGGGACGGAAGCTGAAGCCGGAGTCAGTGAATGAAGCAGGGTCGGAAGCCAGAAGTCAGAAGCCGAAGACAAAGCCAGGGACGGAAGCTGAAGCCAGAGTCAGTGGACGAAGCAGGGTCGGAAGCCAGAAGTCAGAAGCTGAAGACGATCAGGTATCCAGATGCAGCAACTAGAATCTCTACCAGAGTGAACTTCGTTGCAAGGCAAGGCATTGAGGCAGCTGCAAGATTTAAATAACCCTGCTGCGTCTGACGTCATCACTAGGGCTGTCCTTCAGTTCCCGCGCTAGCCCCTTTAAATCTGGAGCCCCCTGCATGCGCGCACGCCTAGGGGGCGGGGCCAGCGACGGAGGATTGGCGGCATCTCCCTCACAGAGGGAACGCCGCGGCAGGAGGTAATTCGGACCCAGGCAGCCAAAGGAGGCTTCCAGCGGTCCGGGTTGGCCACGAGCTAAGAGGAGGTCCTGGGGCATGGCCTGGGACCTTAACAGAGAGTCCAACGCACACAGACTCCCACCATTCACCCACCACCTACTTCTCCAAGGGGCAAATGTTGAAGAAATGTGGGAAGCAGGTCTTGGTGTTCCTGAGAGTCTGGCAGAGTTGCCAGCTTCCTAGAAATATTATCACTATCTGCCACTCAACTGACCCCCTACTTTACCCCTTCTGCAACATTTCAAATTCCCAAAAGGGCCAGAATCCAAGGAGACAGTCCTGTCAATGATTTGTCCTGTGCCATGCCTGTGGGGAGAGAGGGGGGCATGCATCTCATTCCTCACCTTAGGCAGCAGATTGCCTTCAGCTGCCCCTGGAATCCCAGTTCACCAATACTCCCACCAGTTCACCCAGACCTTCACCAGTTCACACAGAGCCTCCAGCATTGCATCCTGAGCTCCCATTAGTTTACCCAGACCTTCCACCCAAAACCTATAGACAAAAGACAACTACACTTTCAACTGTGTGAGCCAGTTAGCAGGCGTAAAAGCATATGGACACGTTTGGTAATGTATGCATGTATACCGGTTTACAAAATAGCAGCTTGTGCTCTTCCGAATCCTGTCCCAGAATGCACTTAAACTGCCCCCCCCCCTTTTTTATGTGTAACACTGCTGATACACACATACTTCAGGCTTTTGCCACTTACATACATATGTAAATGTTTTGTAAATTTATCTCAATTTAAAAGCAGGCTGGTGGGGTTTCTGCTCTTGGCACATAACCCCTCTGGAGATTTAGCCTCCCACCCGCAACACACACAGCTAGCGCTTGTTCACACAGGGCTAGCTTTTTGCTGCCCTGTGTGAACAATAACTGTGCTCCTCCCCCCTACCCCTACCTCCCCCCCATTCATTCATTTTGTGTCTCAGACCCACCAAAAAAAAAAAAAAGAAAGCCCAACCCCTCCCCCCCATTGATACAAACTTTAAAAACTGACATCACCCGCCCCACTCCAAACCCATGGCTGGTGCAAGGGTATTAGGCAATCCAGACAAACCTTATTGCCTTGCGAAATGGCCCCCAGGCCCCCAACCTCTCCCCCAAGCCTGCTCCACACACAGTTAAGAATTATGCATTTATAATAATAATTTACATGAAAAATATCAAAGTAAATTATTCTGAGGTAAAAATATCACTTACATTATATTTACATGCCCTGCTGTGATGCCAACCAGAAATCCTGCAGAAACAAACTTGGAACCCATATGGCAGTGGCCTGTTGTAATGTGTGTCGTGTGTGGGCTAGATCTTTTGAAAGCCCTAAAACAATTCCTTTTATGAGAATACCTCATCTCAGTCACACACACAGAACATAAACAGACCCTCACCAAATACAGAATAGACTAGAGCAATCATAAAGTAGAAATACAATCGTGACAAAACCTGAACTGGAAACCACAAGAAGCAGACTCTCTATGCAGTGTAATAATAAAAAAACAGAACCATCACCATCCCTCAAACATCAAACAATAAAATCAAGGAATAATATAAATACAATATCATAATAGTAAAAACATACTAATAATAATATTTCAAAAACAGATGACAAATAAAAGATCGAATAATTAAAAACTCACATACAATTTTTTAAAAAATGGCCCAAACGCCAATAAAATATTTAAAAACAGCAGATACATTAAATAACACCGGAAAAAATAAAACTAAAAAGGGATTTTAAAAATTCACGCTTTCCATATGTGGGAACCTTTCATTTCCAATCACCCTGAGATTGTCATAGGTTAGTGGAATTAGTGGGAGTGGGAAGCACAACTTTCTCCTTTTTTTCCAACCATCACAGGCAGCCTCCCATTCACATGCACACACACACACACATGCTCTCTCTTAACAAACCCATAGGCATATTCAGCTCTTCTTTGGTTGAGATCTGCCAGCAGCCTCAGGCCTGCCTCTTCATTTTAGGTGCTGGCAGGTACCCAGCCACCTAGTTCAGGTTCTTTTTTCTATATAGATTGTCTTGTGGAGCAGCAACGTTTTTTTTTTTCAGTTTTACTTAATTAAATAGTTATCTCTATCCTCAATTATCCCTCACCTATGCATACTTCAGTGATCTGAGTATCTTTAGCCCTTCCCTGATGCTGCACAACCCCCAATATCATATTTCTCATTAATGAAAATTCTTATTCACTACATATACAATAACTTCCAGCTTTAAATCTGCTCAGCCATGGCTGTGCTGTCTTAGCTCAAAGCCTCTAATTTGCTCTTTGTTGTGTGTCTCGTCTGTTTTGACTAGATCAGTGGTTCTTCCCCTTTTCACTCTCATTACGATTGATTTGCATGCACTGCCTCCACTGTATGCGGATCTATCTCATGCATATTCATTATGGATATCCTGAAAATCTGACTGGCTAGTGTGTCCCGAGGACTGGGTTAAGAACCTCTGGACTAGACTGTAAGCACTAAGAAGTAGGCACCGTCCATGATATGTCTCTGTGTAGTACTGCTTACATCTGGTATGTGCAATACAAATTATGATTATTATAAGAGGTAGGTATTCAGTGCCACTGAGCTAGGTAAGTAAGGACTTATTCGGCTAAAGTGGCAGCAATTGAATATCTGGTGTGTTTATTTGCAGTCAATATTCAAATAATTACTTATCCAACTAATGGTAGGTGGGAAATGGGCATTTCAGGGAGGAGCTACTAATTTGGCTAACATAACCACATAAGTAGTGATATTTAAACTTATTCGGTTAGGTTTGCTGGATAAGTTAGACCTGCCAAATAGCAGGTCTAAAGTTAGCCAGATAAGATATATTTTTTCAGGGATATTGAGCAGCATAGCCATGCTGCTCAATATCCCCTGTAAGTTAGCTGGATAAGTCTTATCCGGTTAAGTTACTTAAACATTGATTTTTTAATATCTACCTCAATAACAATAATAATAAGAGTAATAATAATAATAATAATAGGTATGGCCCCTACTTGGCCACTAGATGGTAGTAGTGTGTAACCTATCTATACTATATTACAAGGAATCTTTCAGCCTGAAAAGTTAAACAGAGTATAAAGGTTTGCTAGAGGAGACTCTAGCCTTTACAATGTAGAGGTTTCTGGTGAAAAAAGGTCACTAAGATGATAGGAGGTGCTCTAAAGGGTGAGCTATCTTTCAGAATGGAGAAATTACTTACCTGATAATTTTGTTTTCCTTAGTGTAGACAGATGGACTCAGGACCAATGGGATATGCTCCCCTGCTAGCAGATGGAGACGGAGACTGATTTTAAGGCTGTCATCATCCTACATACACCCCTGCAGTGACCTCAGCCCCTCAGTATTCTCTTCAAAAGCCAATGTGGACCCATTAGTGAAAAAAACTTGATTAAAATATGATTAAAAATGGATAACCATAACTGTTCTCAACCAATCATAAAAACTGAACCCCAGTAAGAATATAGGTGCCCTGATCTAGGGAATGGATGAAGGCTTACCCATAATCTCTTGGATTCAATATCCACTCCACGGGCAATTCCTTGGCACAGTTCTTGGGCAGCTGAGGGCAGGATGCTGAGTCCATCTGTCTACACTACGGAAAACAAAATTATCAGGTAAGTAATTTCTCCATTTCCTAGCGTGTAGCCAGATGGACTCAGGACCAATGGGATGCACAAAAGTTACTCCCAATTGGGGCGGGAGGCTGCCCACGGTCCAGTTAACACTGCCTTTGCAAAGGCTGCGTCCAGGCAATAGAACCTGAAGAAGGAATGCAAGGAGGACCACATTGCTGCTCTGCAGATGTCTAACTTCCTCCCATGAGACCGCCTGAGCCTTAGTGGAATGAGCTTTAACCTGAGAAGGTAGTGGCTTTCCTGCCTCCACATAGGCTCCCATGATCACCTCCTTAATCCAGTCAGCTAGAGTAGCCCGCGAAGCTGGTTTGCCCTGCTTCTTTCCGCCGTGAAGGACAAACAAGGCAGTCCATCTTTCGGACCGGTTCTGAAACTTCCAGATACCACACCAAAAGTCTACTGACATTCAAATGATGGAGAAGGCGGTATTCCTCCACGTCCTTGTGCTTATCTAAGGATGGCAACAAAATGGACCGAGTCAAATGAAACTCCAGGACTACCTTGGGCAAGAAGGATGGAATGGAATGAAGCTGTAACGTTCCAGGAGTCATCAATGCCTGCAGTTCAGAGATGTGACGTGCCGAGCATATAGCCACCATGAACACCGTTTTCAAGGTTAATAAACGCAAGGAAAGACTGCGCAGTGGCCGACAGGAGGGCCTGCCAAAAATTCCAATCCTAGATTAAGATTCCACAAGGGAACCGGCCTCCGTAGGGGTGGCCGAAGGTGCTTCACCCCTTTCAGAAAACGGGCCACATCCGGATAAGCTGACATGGAGATTCTGTTCATCTCACCTCTGAAATAGGAGACAACTGCCTCTTGTACCTTCAAGGATTTAATTGCTAAACCTTTATTCAAGCCATCCTGCAAAAATTCCAGAATAAGTGGGATTTAGACTGCCTGAGGGGGCACACTGCGATCCTCACACCAGGCCTGAAATACTCTCCAGAACCACACATACACTAGGGACGTAGAGAACTTCTGAGTGCAGAGTAAGGTGGCAATTACTGCCACAGAATATCCTTGCTTCATCAGGCGACCCCATTAAGGGCCAAACCATAAGACAGAATCAAATTGAATCGTCATAAAAGACCAGTCCTTGCTGTAGTAGGTCCCTGTGAAGTAGGAGGCACACGGGGTCTCCACCAGGAGTGTCTGCATGTCCACATACTACGGACACCTGGGCCAATCCGGAGCTACTAGTAGGACTAATCCCCTGTGGTGCTCGATTCTGCAAATGACCCTGCCCAGCAGGGGCCATGGAGGGAAGGCGTATAGCAACTCTTCTTCCAGCCAGATCTGAATGAGAGCGTCGATCCCCAGGGACCACGGATCTTTTCTGTGACTGAAGAATCAGGGAACTTTCGCATTGTGAGATGCGGCCAGCAGGTCAATGGACGGGAGACCCCAGCGATCTACTATCAGTTGAAAGGCTTTGGCCCCAAACACCCATTCTCATGGATCCAGACTCTCCCTGCTTAGAAAGTCTGCTCTGAATTTTTCTTTTCCTGCAATGTGGGAGGCTGAGATCATCTGTAAATGTATTTCTGCCCATTCCATAAGGAGATCTATTTCCTGAGACACTTGCTGGCTCTTGGTTCCACCCTGGTGGTTGATGTAGGCTACCATCATTGTGTTGTCCAACATCTCATGGACCGCTTGACCCTGGAGTCTGTGGCAAAATTATAGACATGCCAATCTGACTGCGTGAGCGCCCAGGTGATTGATGTTCCAGAGGGCCTCTTGTTCAGTCCAACGTCCCTGTGCCAACAGTTCTTGACAGTGATCTCCCCGGCCCCGGAGACTTGCTTCTGATGTGAGGTCCAGCGAGTTTGGTGAGGACAGGGGCACCACCCTGCTCAGATGAGCATCCTGCACCCACCACTGGAGCTGAGAGAATACTCCCATTGGCAAGTGGAGGGAGGTTAAGAACTCTCCCAATTGAATGGCCATTATCACGGAGTGAAAGGTTTCCATGTGGAAATGATTCACTTGTAGATGTCAGTTGACACGCTTGAAGTCCAGGATGGGGCAAAAGGAACCTTCCTTCTTGGGTACGATGAAATAACGCACTGTATTTTCTTGGGGCACAGGTACTGGGATTCTCACTCTGAGGAGCCTTAAAAGAGTAATCTCTATTGCCTTCTTCTTGTGCTGGGAGTGGCATGGAGACTTCATGAATATGTTCCAAGCAGTGCTGTGAAATTCCAGCACATATCCTTCTTGTATGACCTCCAGTACCATTTGTCTGAAGTGATCTCGACCCACCGTTGGTAAAAGAGACACAGTTGACTCCCTAGCCCCTCGTTCCAAGCGTAGGTTGGTGTGCCGACCAAGCTTAAAACGGGGCCTAGTTATTGCGCGTCCCGTCCACGCTCTGCTCGTGTCTGCTCACCTCACCTCTGCTCCAACGAGTCCTGGATCGTCCTCCCCCGCTGCTGCTGCTGCTGCTAGCTCGGCTCGGCCTTGGCGTCCCGCGGTGGCGACCGCCGGGTCTTCCACCTCCCACCAGGCCTCATGGCGGGGCTCAGCATCCTCCGTGGCATCGTCCCCACCCCTAGGCATGTGCGCACGGACTGCCCGGCCTCTTAAAGGGCCAAGGGCGGGTCCCAGCTCTGCGGCATGCCCTGATTAATCTGTATACTTAAGGAAGTAGTCAGACACCACTTCTTCGCCTTGGCAATCAGGTCGTACACTCTGGTGTGTCTAGTTTGCTTTCCGGCTGTTATGGTATTGAGGTGTTGGAGAGGATTCTTGGGTACTGCGGTAATGGCCACTCCCACGGGGAGGAGCCCCATGAGGAAACCACAGTACTAGACTAGACTCTATACATGCAGACACAGAGAATTTGTATTTATTATATAGCTTGATGGTACTGTCCGGGGAGCGGACAGCAGTGAAGGTAACCCAGTAGAAGTAGTCCAGGGGTTCTCAGCAGAGGAGACCAGTCTCACACTCGAGTAGATAGGCAGTGCAGGGTAGCAGAGGAAGGTCCAGGATGTAGACTCCAAGTGCTGAAGCTGAAGGTGAGACATACTGAAAGGGTTTGAACTCACTGGAGTAGATAGCTGTATTGATGAAGATCCTGGCAGGCAGAAGTAGTTCAGATGCAGGCACCAGAGTAGGGAGAGCAGACCCTCGAGGAGAGTACCCGGTATCCCAGATAGGTACCTGATAGAGAGCATAAGGGCCCCCGAGGAGCGGGAACCCAGGTTAGCAATGAATTACCCCGAAGGGCAGAGAGAGAGCTTCCTGCGGCAGCTAGGAAGCGGCAGAGCAGCTTAGACCGGAGGCAATCCAATCCAATCCAATCCTCGCTAACTCAGTTTGTTAGCAAATGAAGGGCAGGCTAAATACCAGGATGTGATGATGTCACTCGGAGGGGACGCCCCCGAGGTTCCCGCCATGACGTGGATAAAGACGTGGGTGGCGTGCGCGCTTACACCCTAGGAGGCCCTCAGGATAATCATGGCAAACACCATCACCAATTCCGTTCCGGGGATGCCAGAGAGAGTGGCATGAAGACGCAGCAGCAGCCATCCTCCCAAGACTTGAGGAGAGAGAAGGAAGAAAGATGAGGCACAGAGGTCGAAGTCGTCTGAGACCGATGGATGCAAAACCAGCGTCTCCTGTTCCAGCCTCTCCAGAGTCTCCTGTTCCAGCATCTCATGTGTCTCCTGTTCCAGCATCTCCTGTTCCTTCATCTCTCCATCCCTGGTAGTGCCCTTCAGACTGATCTCACGGTACTGACCTTTGCTTGTTCCTGACTATTCTTGATTGCTCCCTGGATTTGACCTCTGCCTGTTCTCAGACTACTCTTGATCGCTGCCTGGAACTGACCTCTGCCTGACTACTCCTGATCGCTGCCTGGAACTTGACCCCTGCCTGACCTGACTACTTCCAGATTAACTACAGTTACTGACCCCTGCTTCGGCTGACCATTCTGACTGATACTCTGCCCTTGATCCTCGCTATACACTCGGACTCTCTGTTCTGGCTTCCTGTGTCCTTTGGACCTTCTGCTCTGTACATCAACCGCGCACCCTTGTTCGTGGTGGGCACGCCCTTGCGCTTCCTCTCAAGGAGATCCTGCGAGGCCCACCTAAGACCAGGCGGCCCGCGTAACCAAGGGCTCAACCTGAGGGAACCCAGGGTTGCTATTGGTGAAGCTCCAGCTAGCCTCTGTTTCCTCCTGTGCTCCGCCTTATGGTAGCAGGCGCTGTCCGGGTCTGACCGGAGGGCCCTACCAATCCTGCACCAGGCCAAGGGTCCACCTCCAGCGCAATACTAGTCCACTGGCAGCCACTCAACCTGCTCAGAAGCCCACTTCCCCTTACTCCAACGGGATTGGGAACGACGTTGGTATGGTGCACCGAGCAAGGAGACCGGAGGAAGTCTTACCAAAACCCCTCCAAACATCTCTGAATCGGGAGGTAAATCATCTTCTTCTTCTTTTTTTATTTTTACTTACCTGGGCTCAGTGCCTACTGACTGAGTACAGAGATGGTCTCCAGCTGCAGGGGGAGAGGGCTTTGGCCATTATCACCATGCTTGGCTTCCTTTACCCGCTGCCTTTCAGTTGCTTAAGCAGCAAAGTCCACGCCGGTAACTGGCTACCGGACAAAGGCACACCTCTGAGGGATCTCGGAAATCACCTTAGGGAGGACCTTAGGTATCACCGAAGGAGAGCGGGGCTCAATTTTCCTTCAATTTAGAAAGTAGAATTTCTTCTTCCAAAAGTACAGCAATCCCTAGGGAGAGGTATGTCCACCATCTGCTGGAGACAGAGAATACTGGGAGGCTGAGGACACTGAATGGATGTATCTAGGATGACATCAGCCTTGAAATCTGACTCCATCTCCATCTGCTGGCAGGGGAGCATAACCCATTGGTCCTGAGTCCATCTGGCTACATGCTAGGAAATGGGGGAATTTTCTGGCAAAGGAGTTTCAGAGGAAGTTCATGGTGTAAATCCATTAACTTTATTTATTTATTTATTTAATTATTTCTAGTCTGCCTATAATGGCACATGCTAAGCAGATTAAAGCATAATAAAAAACAAATATATTAAAAGCAAAAAACATAACATTATTACGCTCCCTCAAAAATATTCTTACAAATTAGTATTCATATTAAACTTACAGTGAACAATAAAATGAAACATAAAATGATGTCATTCTATTGCATTCCAGGAATCCTTGAGTGGAAAGGTGGTATATCTTCCAGTGCGTACAGGATTTGGGGGAATATAAAATATGCCTCCCATGACGTATACATGTAGTTTTAAGGCAATTACCAGAGGAGTTCAGAAGGAGTTTTTGGAAAAGTTGTGAGGAGTTTTGCAGGAGTTTGGGGAAGAAGAAAAGTAGAAAAGATGTTTTTTTGAAGTGCAAAGGAGCAGTGCTGTAGGCCTAGCTAGACATTGAAAAATGTTGTGCCTGTCTGTGCGTTTCAGTACAGGACTGGGAAACTCTTTTCTATCTAAGAGAAAAGGGTAAAGGTTGTCCTGGAGTCAGTCCTACACCAAGTTAGTAATTGTGAAATGTAAAGAGATACTTTCTACTTCTTTCTGGTACTGCAAAGGACCTGGGAGAAGTGTGCTGAGGAACTGCCCTAAGAGTTTCTTCAAGGGTAGAAGATCTGAGGATAGATCTCTGTGAGAAGAGTTTGGATTGTGGGTGTTTCTGTATCTGAACTATTTTTCTTTTGGATTGTATTTTGCTGTGGACTTTGAAGGCTGTTTGTCATGCTGAAACAGAAATTTTTAGTAAACTAAAATTTCTTCTGAAGTACTAACTGTTGTGTGTACATTGAATTATTTTTTTCGGGTACCCTGTGCAACATTGACCTTGCAGGTGATCCTGCCCCTAATCCATGGAACCCAGTGTGAATTTCCCCACCCTGGCTCAGTGTAACCAGTGGGTCTCGGGCTGGGAAGGTAGACCCTAGCAAAGGTGGGGGTTACATATGTTTATGGAATTGAAATGTTATCCTTTCTTAAGTATGTATGCAATACATCCTTGTATCTATAGCTAATAGGAAAACATAGACTTCAAAAGTCATGTATAAAAGTCATCACCATTTTTCGAGTTCATTATACTAACTTATAGTAGATCAGTGATGATCATTTGTGGGCACAGGTCACAATTACATTTGGTAATTGTGCTTACTTTGTCTTCTGTGAGAAGTTCCTTTAAAAAAAATAAAGAGGTGGGATAAAAGGGTAAGATTTGTCTTTTTGCGGATGATACTAAGATCTGCAACAGAGTGGACACGCCAGAAGGAGTGGAGAGAATGAGACGGCATTTAAGGAAGCTGGAAGAGTGGTCGAAGATATAGCAGCTGAGATTCAATGCCAAGAAGTGCAGAGTCATGCATATGGGGTGTGCATATGGGAAATCCGAAAGAACTGTATTTAATGGGGGGTGAAGGGCTGATTTGCACGGAGCAGGAGAAGAGACCTTGGGATGATAGTGTCTAATGATCTGAAGTCGGCGATACAATGTGACAAGGCGATAGCTAAAGCTAGAAGAATGCTGGGTTGCATAGGGAGAGGAATATCTAGTAAGAGAAAGGAAGAGATGATCCCCTTGTACAGGGCCTGGCAAGGCCTCACCTGGAATACTGTGTCAGTTCTGGAGACCGTATCTCCAAAGGGACAGAGACAGGATGGAGGCGGTCCAGAGAAGGGCGACCAAAAAGGTGGATGGTCTTCATAAAATGACTTATGAGGAGAGATTGAAGAACCTAAATATGTATACCCTGGAAGAGAGAAGGAGCAGATCCATGGTCAACAACAAACCTTTTCCATTGGAAAAAAAATCAGTAGAACTAGGGGTCATGATTTGAAACTCCAGGGAGAAGAATCAATGACAGGAAGTATTTCTTCACAGAGAGGGTGGTGGATGCCTGGAATGCCCTTCCGGGGGAAGTAGTGAGACTAAAACTGTGAAGGATTTCAAAGGGGCATGGGATAAACATTGTGGATCCATAAGGCTAGAGGATGGGAATGAAGAGAAGAGCTATGGGGGTAGCTTGCCGGAATGGTGGCTACTACCCTGGTGATTACTACCTTACTCAATAAGCCTTCACATGGTTAATGCAACTCCAATATTGCTCTCTGTTTTAACGGCAAGGGGAAATGTGGAAAAGAGAATTTGCATTCAGACAACAACCAACAAGGACTGAACTACACAGTCTGGGTAAACAAATAAGCATGGGGGTAGCTTGCTTATTGCTGCATTTACTACCCTAAACCAATTAAGCCTGATACTTCACTTTGAATGCATATACAGCATTGCTCTCTGCTTCAATGGCAGGGAGAAATGTGGAAAGAGGATTTACGTTCAGACAACATCCAACAAGGCATTGATCTGGGCAGTCTGGGTAAACAAGCATCGGGGTAACTTGCTTGATGTGGCTGTTACTACCCTTAACCATTAAGCCTTATGCTTCACCTTTGATGCAACTCCAACATTACTCTCTGCATCAATGGCAGGGGGTGACAGGGCCCTGAACGTGGTGGTCGGTGAAACAGATAAGTATGGGAAAATAAGTGTGGGAGCTTGCTGGGCAGATTGGATGGGCCAATTGGGCTTTTTCTGCTGTCATTTCTATATTTCTATGTATATGTTTCTATGGGTCTGGCCAAGGTAACCCCATTTCTGGAGGTTCACTCTGCAGCAACCAACACCTGTACAGATACAGTTTGATAGATTGCCAGTGATTCTTCTGACCCTGATAGAAGAGTCTCTGCTATCATATTACTAATTGATAATATTGAATGCAATCATGCCTTCTATAACTGGAATCATTAGGGATTTGCATTAATTTTAAACAAATGCATTTTGTATTATTTAAAAAAAATCTATATATGGTTCATTCTCAATGGCACAAACTCAAAATAGACTACCCAAAAATATCAGAACATTTTTGGATATTTTTGGTTCCTAGCAAAAAAGTCCCAAAAAAGAGCTCTCCCCACTGCAACCTAACATTACTGGTGCCCTTTTTGGCTTCTTTTTTTAAACTGTAATGGTTCGGCAAATGAACTGAACTGGAATAAACATTAAACAAATAAAAAAAACAAACAATACTCCTGTACCACCCCCACCCCGAATTGAAAAAAACAAACCAAAAAGATTTTTTTTTTTTTTGCCTGTACATCCCTAGGAACCCTGTGCTCTCTGGAGATGAGTGGAGAGGTTCTGTGGTGGTGATAATAAGCCAGCAGCTTTGGCCTGCCCCAAGCATGTGCCAAGCCGCTCAAAACAGCAGCCTGGTCAAACTCTTGCAGCGGTGCCTTTATTTTCCTTCAGCCCCTGTTCCTTCATGGATAACAACACAATTCCATGCCCCCTGAGGCACTAGGGGCATTCCAGACATAGAATATACAGCAGCATTAAAACCCAGGCTAGCATAAACTCTATGCTACAACCAGACAGAGCTGTAGCTAGGCAATTTGGCGCCTATGGCCAAGTGAAAATCTGCGCTCTCCCCCTTTACACAAGACATGAAACCATGAATTGGGAGATTCTGTTAAATGTTTGTACAGCAATGGCCATGGTCAGTGCAAGGGTATTAGAGGCCCTAAGAAATCTTTATAGCCTTGCACCCCCCTCATTACACCCACCTCACACACAATTAAAAATTATACATTTATAATAACAGATTTTACATGAAAAAGAACATTCAAAGCACAGTCTTCTGAGGTAAAAATATCACTTACACTATGTATATTATATTTACATGCACTGCTGAGGTGCCAACCAGAAAACTCTGCAAAAAAGCAAGAGAAGCTTGGAATCTATATGGTATTAGACCTACTGTAATGCATCTTGGGCATGGGCATGACCTCAGAGAGCCACGAGAAAGTGCTATTTTTATATAAAAATTATTTTAACTGCCAGCACTCAAACAGCAACAACCCTACCTATGAAAGTTAATACTACAAGTATTACACCAGGCCTAAAATAGTAATACACTCCCTATTAGGCAAACAGAACAAGCCAAGCTGCTATAGATCCTTACATAGAAACTATACACTAATGGATTAATTCACTTCAGTTGTTACGGTTGTGGACCCTTAGTCCGGAGTGAGAGATGATAACCACTGAGGAACAACCCCAATGGACTCGTCTCTGGAAAGTGGTATAGGAGAGCGGCACTACCTGGAATAGGTTCCACGGATCAAGCAGTATGGCCCTCTGAGAAGCGGATAGCCAATGAATGCCGGCGAGCCCCCGAGGAGTGGGTACTCCAGGCGTTCACCCACTAGAAGTGGTACCAAGATGAGAGGAAGTCCAGGCAGAAGATCCGGGGCAGGCAGCGAAGATGCAGAGACGAATTCCAGGCAGAAGATCCGGGTCAGGCAGTGAAGATGCAGATACGAAGTCCAAGCCAAGGTCAGGACGGGCAGCAGACAAGCAAACGAAGGACGATCCGAGGTCAAACCAGAAGACAGGAACTACCAGACGAGGCAGGAACAGCCAGGAAGCAACAGAGAAACCCTGTTGCAAGGCAATTCCCTGGTTCTATAGTAGGTTTAAATACCCCTGGATGACGACGTCATCTTCCGGGGCCAGACTGGTTTTCACACCGTGGCCCCTTTAAGAGGTAGGGCCTCCGACCTCTCCAAAGGAGGCCCCAATGTTGGCTGAAGAGACGCCGGGGGAGCTGCGCAGCGGACCATGCGCGGCCTGCCGCGTCGGGAGGGCTGCCATGCGGAAGGGCCATCGGAGGTAGGAGGGCCTGGCCGAGGGCTGCTACAGCCAGGTGCCGCAACATCAGTCACACATGCAAAACACAGACAGATCCTCAAATACAGAATAAAGAGACCATACAGTATAAATGAAATGTACAGCAACAACACAAATGGTTGGATCAATATAAAAATGGACTTTATTGATTCTTGCCTAACTCTGGCCGAGTTTCGTTCGAAGAGCTGCCTCAGGGGCTTGAAAGCCACTTGAATGGGCTTAGATAAACTCAGAGCTCTCATATAACATAGTCAGAGGAGTATTTCTCAGCAGCAGATGGTACTGGGATTAGTTTTCAAATCGAGACACTTTTAAAAGCAGACTGTTTTATAAGTGATAATATTGCATTTCCACACGCCGCTAAGCAATGGTTAGTGCAATGAGCTCTGAGTTTATCTAAGCCCATTCAAGTGGCTTTCAAGCCCCTGAGGCAGCTCTTCGAGCGAAACTCGGCCAGAGTTGGGCAAGAATCAATAAAGTCCATTTTTATATCGATCCAACCATTTGTGTTTGTTGCTGTCAGCCATCTTGGATCGATTACCGGTTTGCTTTCTTGGACCATCCCTAAATGAAATGTACAGATAAAAACTAAACTGGAAACTGCAACAAGCCAAATTCTGTATGCACTACAACAATTTAAGAAACAGAAATATTACCATTCCTCATAAAACAAAATTAGTAAAACCATACCAATAAAAAGAATAATTCAAAACAATTAATGAATAGAATAATATTCAATAATTAAAAACTCATATAAAAATCTTCCAAACATCAACAAAATATTTTCAAATAACACCTAACAATTAAAATAAGGATTTTAAAAAATTCCCCATTATCCATACCTTGGAACTTCTGATTTCCAGATGCCCTGAAATTGTCATGGATTAGCAAGCAAAGAGTAACTGGGGTAGTTGTGTATATACATGCTCCCTCTCTCTCTCTCACACACACACACACACACACACACACACACACACACGCTTTCTCTCACTCTCCTACACACATGCTCTCTCTCACTTTCCCACACAGAAGCACACATGCTCACTCTCTCTTCCACATACAAGAACACATGCTCACTCTCCCACATACATGCTCTCTCCCACAAATATTCTCTCACTGTCCCACACATGCATACATGCTCTCTCTCTCCCACACACATATGCACACATTCTCTCACTCACTTTCCCACACACAAGCACACATGCTCTCTCACTCTCCCACATACATGCACACATGCTCTCTCACTCTCCCACATACATGCTCTCTCTCTCTCACACACATGCTCTCTCTCTCTCCCACACACATATGCACACATTCTCTCACTCACTTTCCCACACACATGCACACATGCTCACTCACACTCTCCCACACACATGCTCTCACTCACTCCCTCCTTGACGTACCAGGCAGCAGCAATCTCCTTCTTCAGCCCCCGTGTCCAAGGGAACGACTTCCAGCAATAGGGCATTGAACTACTTCAGGCAAGGCATGCTCCACCTCCTCCAAAGCAGCATGGCCCCACCAGAATCAGCAGTGTTGCCAGTGGGGCCACTCTGCTTTTCCACTTACTAAGGCCGCACCGACCACGCTGTCAATTTCAATGGGCAGTACAGTTTTTTTTTGCTGAGGACCTGCCAGCGGCCAGCCACACTGCTTTCGTTGGTGCCTTTTGATAGCGCGCTTATGGCCGTGGCCATATTTATTTATTTAAATTTATTTATTTAAATCTTTTTCTATACCGTCGTTAAGGTGGTTACCGTCACAACGGTTTACAATAAGGCACAAAAGTAATGCTATTAACCTCTATCAGTTTACACAGGTGCCATAATGTTCGGTAACATAGTTTTAATCAAAGTTAGTTAAATGAGTGTGAACACTATCATGTCCTGGTCGATTCTATAGCAGTTTGAGTCGGGACTCATTCTATAAGTAATTTATCCTTTACTGATGAATTCCATTAAAAACAAAAAACATACACCCTTAGTGATTTCTGTTCGCGTGGGTGTTTTGTCCCTTGCGCTTACCTGGTTGAACCTTGCATTTCCCTGGATTCTATTCTATTCTCCCTTCTCTTTTTGAAAGGCTTGGTTGAATAGCCAAGTTTTAAGATTTTTTCTGAAAGTTTTGTTTTCTCTTTGTAGTCTTAATTCCAATGGCATGGAGTTCCATAATATGGGTCCTGATAATGATAGTACCCTCTCTCTCACCTGTGCCAGTCTTGCTGTCTTGACTGATGGAATAGTCAGAAGAGCTTTGTTGGCTGATCTTAGATTTCTATTGGGGATGTGTACTCTAAGGGCTGTGTTCAGCCAGTCTGCGTTTTCATTGTGTATTAGTTTGTGTATGGTGCATAGTGTCTTGTATTGAATTCTTTGTTCAATGGGAAGCCAGTGCAGCTCAGCTAGTGTTTCGGTAATGTGATCTCTCTTCCTTTTTCCAGTTAATACTCTTGCGGCCGTGTTCTGTAATATTTGTAGTGGTCTTATGGAGGTGTATGGTAAACCTAGTAGAAGGGCGTTGCAATAGTCAGTGCTTGCAAATATCAGCGCTTGAAGTACTGTTCTAAAGTTGGCGGTCGTTAGAAGTGGTTTGAGTTTTCTGAGAACCATGAGCTTGGCGTATCCTTCCTTTACTTTTATGGATATATGTTGTTTTAAGCTTAGTTCTGTGTCTATTATTACTCCTAGATTCCGGACTTTCTCTGCAAGTATTATTTATTTGTTGTTATTGAGTGTGACTGCAGCCAGACACCCTTCAGCATTATCTTTTGTCTATCTCTTGTTTACCCTGATCCACAGGCTCCCTAGACCTCAAATACATCTATTCCTGTGTAGAGTGGTAGCTCTGGCCTGCCATAGTTTTGTTCTAACAGGCTCTTGCTTTCTTGGCTGCTCTATATCACTCTGTGCCGATAACATAAGCATGTTTGCTAGGAATATCATGCTAATGAAAGTCTGGAGATATAGAGTAGTAAGTAGACATAAGCTCAGTTCTGAGATTTATCTTAATCAAGAATAATACATGTATGATCTTAGATCCCTTAGCTTGAAACACCTGTTTTTACAAAGGACTAGGATGGGGCTCAGAATATCATGATGGATTTCTATCAGATATCGAACCTATGAGTAAGATCCTTTTCTAAGTTGCTTTTTTCCTGCCAAATTAGAAGGGAAGCTCTTGAGCAAGAGGTCATAATATGAGGCGTAAAGTGGAGACTCAGGAATAACATCAGAAAATATTACTTCATAGAAAGGGTGGTGGATTCATGGAACAGCATAAGATGGTGGAAGCCAAAATTGAGGTCTATGGAATTGTAAGAGGTAGTAAATTGGGCAGACAAACTTGCCATCATATTGTCTGTTTCTAAATAAAACAACCAATGTGCATCAACTTACTCTTTAACTTCCCAATAGTGAATGTTCTTGTTTAAGCCATCAATGAGTTTCATGTCTTCCTCTGTCAGCTCAAAATCAAACACCTGCCAGGGAAAAGAGGTTCAGTCATAGGTATTTTTCTCATGCTAATGCAGTTGATCTAAGCATCTTATTCTCAGCACTGCAGCTGTCCTTTTTGTGCTTTTTTCTTTTTCACACCAATTCACACTCTGCATAATCCCAATTCTCTATCCCCTGGGGATAGAACATTTCCAGCCTTCCTTTCTGAAACATCTCATTTAAGGCAGCCATATAACTCCAAACACTATGGGCGGGAATTTTCAGAGCCCTGCTCGCGTAAATCCGCCCAAAACCGGGGCGGATTTACGCGAGCAGGGCCCTGCGCGCCGGGAAGCCTATTTTACATAGGCCTCCCGGCGCGCGCAGAGCCCCGGGACTCGCGTAAGTCCCGGGTTCTCCGAGGGGGGCGTGTGTTGGGGGCGTGTCGGGGGCGGGCCCGGTCGGTCGCGGCGTTTCGGGGGCGTGTCGGCAGCGTTTTGGGGGCAGGTACGGGGGCGTGGCTACGGCCCGGGGCAGGCCGGGGGCGTGGCCGCACCCTCCGTACCCGCCCCCAGGTCGCGGCCCGGCGCGCAGGAGGCCCGCTGGCGCGCGGGGATTTACGCCTCCCTCTGGGAGGCGTAAATCCCCCGACAAAGGTAAGGGGAGGGTTTAGACAGGGCCGGGCGGGGGGTTAGGTAGGGGAAGGGAGGGGAAGGTGAGGGGAGGGCAAAGGAAAGTTCCCTCCGAGGCCGCTCCGATTTCGGAGCGGCCTCGGAGGGAACGGGGGTAGGCTGCGCGGCTTGGCGCGCGCCGGCTATACAAAATCCATAGCCTTGCGCGCGCCGATCCAGGATTTTAGCAGATACGCGCGGCTCCGCGCGTATCTACTAAAATCCAGCGTACTTTTGTTTGCGCCTGGAGCGCAAACAAAAGTAGGCTATTCGCGCGCCTTTTAAAATCCGCCCCTATTTATTTATTTATCTATTTGTTTTATTTTTAGATTTTTAAATTCCGCAAGGGGCAGGATTGCAAACATCCTGGATTCATGTGCACTGGGCTGAGCAAACTTAATGTAATCCATCTGACCTCAAAACGAAATTCACGGCTTGCTGTGGCGATTTCCTGCTGGAGTCAGTGGACGCTGCTCTACTTTCTTTCTACTCACCTGCCGGTTCCCGACGTTCAAGGGAGGAGCCCTAGCAGACGCCAATAACAGCGGCGTCTGCCTGGTGAGCTGTGCTTGCTGTGGTGATTTCCTGCTGGAGTCAGTGGACGCTGCTCTACTTTCTTTCTACTCACCTGCCGGTTCCCGACATTCGAGGGAGGAGTCCTAGCAGACGCCAATAACAGCGGCGTCTGTACGGTGCACCGCTGTCGGCGCGTGGCTTTGCCCAGCTTCACCCGGATTCGCCGGGATTCCGGAGGAAGATTCTTTAATGTCAACAGCAGCCAACTGAGACCGAAAAAGCTCAAACAACTGTGTCTCCAAAGGACAATTTCTTTTGCTCAGGTACAATTTCCTTATTTTCTTTTGGCAGTCCCTCTTTCTGGTATGCCACATACCAAAAGAAAGGGGAAAACATCGACGTCCACTCATGTAGCGAGTGGTAATCAGCCAAGTGTGTATGATCTCTTTGGAAAAACTGTATTAGTTTCACCAGGAGGGGAAGTCGCTGGAGGCTCTGGCCATGAGCAGGGTCAGAGCTCCCTGACTTATGAGACATCGTTAAGCCCTGGTGCCCCCTTAACTCCAGAACCACCTACAGGAAGAGGAGGAGGAGAAGTTTCCTTTGAAGAGTCTAAATTGAAATTGACTGTGGTACCAATAAGTCCTGAAATGGCAACTAAGGATAAAGGGATATTGGGAACTCAGGCGGGACTGGTAGAAGAGATCCAAGTAATAACTCCAAAAAAATTTACTTTGGAGGAAATAGGAGGCATGATATTTTCGATGCAAAAATCAATAAATGATTTAGCAAAAATAGTTCAGGATGGTATGAATAAAAATTTGGTCTTACAGTCAAATATTGAAAAGTTAGATGGATCAGTCAATAATTTAACTACAAAAATTGTTGAGATTGAGAAAACTCAATTTAACTTAATTAAATCTGAAAAGATACAAATAGACAAAATGGAACAATTGGAAAATCAAATTAAAAGAGTAAATCTGAGGATTTTAAACTTCCCTAGAACCCATCTATTATCCCCAAAGGAATTGTTTAAGAGTTATATTAGAAATATACTAAAATATACAGATAAGGAATTGCCTATGCTGTCTGGAATTTATTATACTACTAAATTTGCAAGTGTGGGAGAAAAACAAGATCAAATACAGGGAGAGTCAGAGGAAGATATAAATTTGTCGGAACTCTTGGAAAAATCATCCGATATGGAAATTAAATCTAGAGCAACACTGATAGTACAATTTGTAGACATATCAGAGAGAGATTCCATATTTAGATTGTACTTTAAATATCAAAAATCTACTTTTTATGGATTTCCAGTTAGAATCTTTCCTGATATTGCCTATAGTACACAACTTAGAAGAAAGGAGTTTTTAGCATTACGAGATAAAGTTATTCAGAGAGACGCTAAATTTCTCCTACGATTTCCATGTCGCTGTTTAGTAGTCCATCAGAATACGAAATACATGTTTAACCAGCCTGACCAATTACGCTTATATCTGGGTTCCTAACCCTATAGATATCCTTAGCAGGGGTATAAATTTAAGTAAAATACAGTTGACACAATGTTAAGCGATTTTCTTTGATTATTCTGCTCAAGTTGATTCTAGGCTTATTAGGTCTCTTTAATTATCTATAGAAAGATTTCTAGGTTTTCACAGATTGTATGGGTAATTATTATTGTTATGATAATTTTTCTATGTAAATTTGATGCAAATACAAATCTGTGATATCTTAACGAAAATGTAATGCTTAATAAAAAAAAAACAAAACAAAAAAAAAAACACGAAATTCACATTCAAGCTGCCCTGGAAGTAGACAATTGAATAAATAATTGGCATTCTAATAAAATAAAAACATTTGCAGATTGCACTAAGTCTTGTATGAACTGAGAATGGATGCCATCCTCCTATGTAAATTTAATGTTTCCCTTCTGTAAAGAGTCCTTTATGCTTCTGATTCTTTAGTTTTTCTCAAGTCTGAAATGAGTCTATATATTTTATTTTATTTATTTATTTATTTATTTATTTAGAGCTTTTCTATACTGGCATTCATGATACAATCATATCATGCTGGTTTACAGGTAACAGGGGGTATAATAACCTTAAGCATTTAACAAGTGGAAAGGAACAAAAGTTACAATAAAACAGGGTTGCTGGAACTGGGGGAGGAAGGAAACAAGAGTAGGAGTAACTTTACAGTAATCAATTATTTACATTGTGCTGAGAGGTCTCTTAATAGTTTTCTTAATAGTTGTTGTTGTTGTGGTGAATCAGTTAGACTCAGGAAAGGCTTGTTTAAATAACCAAGTCTTAAGCCTTTTTCTAAAAGTTAGTAAACATGGTTCCAGTCTGAGATCAGGGGGTAAGGTATTCCATAGATATGGTCCCGCTGTAGAAAAGGCCCGATCTCTGAATGCTAGATGGTGAGTGAATTTAGATGGGGGAACAAGCAGGGAACCTCTGTAGGCTTCTCTAATGGGTCTGGATGATGTGTGTAGTCTGAGGGGGATTTGGAGGTTGAGAGGGGCTTGGGAGTGGATGGTTTTATGGATGATGGTGATGGATTTGTGTAGAATTCTGAAGTGAATTGGTAGCCAGTGTAAATTTCTGAGAATAGGGGAGATGTGGTCTCGTCTTCTGGAGTTTGTCAGGATTCTGGCTGCTGCATTCTGGAGCATCTGAAGAGGTTTGATGGATGAGGAAGGGAGACCTAGCAAGATAGAGTTGCAATAATCTATCTTGGAGAATATTACGGCTTGGAGGACTGTTCTGAAGTCTTGAAAGTGAAGGAGTGGTTTAATTCTTTTTAGAACCTGCAGCTTATAGAAGCAGTTCTTGGTTGTGTTGTTAATGAATGTTTTTAAATTCAGGCGGTTGTCTATTACTACTCCTAGGTCTCTTGCTTGCGTAAAAATGGTGTTAGCTGGTGTACTTTGTGCACCAGCTAACATTGTTATTGTTCTTTGCTATTCCTAGACAGAACACAAATAGTGACTGCATAAATATCTTTCACAGCCAAATACTTTTGAAAAAGGAAAAAGTGCAAAACTATTAATAGAGTAAAGAAAAAAAGTTAGGCTTTATGCCTTCGTAGAAATAACTTAGCTCAAAAGGTCTGTTCCCCAACTTTTCGTCATTCAATGGGAAAACATGTTTGAAAAGCAGGCAAAACATGTCAGAATTCACCCCTTTTTCTCTACATTTGCAAAACTCTGTTCCTGAACATACCCAGTACTGTCCAGACAAGTGGCTTTATGCATCCCAACCAGCACATGGAGGCAGAGAACAAAAGCTTTGAGGAACTGCTACATATCCGAGAGTGCCACCTGCAGTCCCTCGGTATTTTTCTGTCTCTAGCAGATGGTAGAGGTGCAAACCTGCAGTCCTGACTGTTTCTGGAGTTTGGAGAGTTGGATCTGCTCCTCGTGGTGCCAGGTTCCTTGGTGGGCCATCCTTCGGGTTGAGCCGGGCGAACAGGGGATTGGATACCCCTGGCTGTTGCAGCCTGCTAGCTCTGCCGATAGCAGGGGACTGGCTCCCTCTTTGTGCCCTGAGGTCCTCTCCTGTCCGCTACTCGCTGTCTCAGGGAAGTATCACTTGTGGGGTTTATATTGTCTTTTTTGTTATTTACGTTTAGTTTAAAAAAAAAAAAAGGAGTATCAGTGAATGAGAGGATTACAGCCAGGAGAATCATCCTGCGGAGCAGTGCCGGGGGCAGCCAATCTCTGGAGCTGCCAGGGTCGGGGTGGGAGCAGCGTGTGCCAAAGCGGGTTCGCTGTAATTTCCCTGGCAGGGGAAAGTTTTTTCTGTGTGCCACGGCTTTTCTCTGTGACCTGTTTTTTTTTGGCACACGCTGTGTTCGCGCCACTGTTGTTGTTGCCATGCACTGCTTGTGTCGGCATGGCGGCAGGGCTCGAACACCACGTGCTGTGGTCTGCCTCACAGTGGAGCACGGGTATGTGGCAGTGTGAGTGTGAACAGGCCCGATGGAAGAAAAGCCACTCATGGAAGCCTGCAAAGTCTGTGGGTTTTGGTCAGCCCATTTGAATTCCCTATCTCTGTGCATAGGTTATGCTTCGGGGGGAGGGATCCTCTGCTAAGGTTCCGAAGGCCAGAAGGGCCTTTCGCTCTGTGGGGTCCATGACAGGGGCCAAGGTTGGGGTCCCTACTTCCTCTGCTCCCGAGGGGGATCGCAGCTAGGGGGCTCCGGCCGGCCAGGACTCCGGTGACTCCCCTCGTCCTCTCTCTCCGGCGGGGCAGGAACTCGAGGAGGGACATGAGGAGGAAGAAGATTTAGAGTCCAGTGGTCCTGAGCAGGCATTTGAGGGCCCATGGGGTTTTTCCCCCGAGTTCCTCCTACTCATGCACCAGACCTTCCTAGCTAGGAAGGCAGGTGAGTAGAGACCCAAGGAGAGGGTCTCAGGGCTATCCAAGAGACCTCAGATGGTTTCAGCGGGTTCCTCTGGGCATGCTGCAAGCATCTGGGATAGCATGGCACTGTTGTTGACTCCAGGAGCCTGGATGACATGGATGAGCAGCAGTGGATCCGGACGTAGACCCGGATGGGGATCAGAATCCTGATCCAGATGTGGGCAAGAATGATCTGGACCTTGTTGAGGAGACCAGGGTTGACAGAGATGACCCTCGAGTTGTCTGCCTTTTTAAAAAGGAGGAGCTTTGGCCTCTCATTCCCCAGGTGTTGGAGGAGATGGGGGTGAACTTAGCTCAGGATGAATCATATAATGAAAGCGTCAATCCAGTCCTGGAAGGTCTGCGAGGTCCGCCTAGTGCTTTCTTCATTCCCAAGAAGATTTAGAAGTTCATCAGCTGGGAGTGGGACTTCCCAAAGATGGGCTTGAAGGTCAGGAGGGCAATGGCGAAGCTTTACTCATTAATAGAAGAACATTTGGCCCGCCTTAAAACACCTAGGGTGGATGCGGCAGACTTGGCGATGACCAAGAAGACTACGATTCCAGTGGCAGGGTCTGTCATACTGAAGGATATCCAGGATCGCAAGTTGGAAATTCAATTGAAGCGCATGTTTGAGGTGTCAGCCTTGGTTTTCCGAGCTGTGGTTTGTGCTAGCATAATGCAGCACTCCTCCTTATATTGGATTCAGAAGCCACAGGAACAGGCATCATCCAGAATGTTGTCTCCCGCTCAGGTGGCGCGGCTGGAAGCAAGGGTGGCTTATGTGGCAGATGCATTGTATGATCTAGTGTGCACTGCGACTAGGAGCATGGTCTCAGTGGTGGTAGCACTCTGACTTCTGTGGCTGCGCAACTGGTCGGCGGACATGTCCAAGACTCAGTTATGTAATCTTCCCTTTAAGGGGAAGCTGCTATTTGGGGGAAGACCTGGATCAGCTTATGAAGTCCTTGGGAGAAACCAAGGGCAATAGACTGCTGGAGGGCAAGAAGAGCAATAAGAAGGTCTTTCCATCCCATCCCCACTTTCGTGAGTCAAGGAGGTTTTGGTCCGGGAGAGAGTTTTCCTCCTCGGGTTATAAGCAGTTGTCAGGTCATCAGCAGTCCTTTCGGGAGGCCAGCAAGTCTTCCAGAGGCGGTTCTGGTCAGGGGGCTGGAGGAAGTAAGCAGTCACAATGAAGTCAGGCTCGCCTACTCCTTGTGGGCAGCAGTAGGGGGCAGGTTGTCCCATTTTTATAAAGAGTGGTTCAAGATTACCTCAGACCGGTGGGTGCTATTGGTTGTAAGGGACGGTTACACCTTAGAATTTTCTCGGCCGCTCAGGAATGCCTTTCTGAAGTCCTACTGTTCTTCTCGAAACAAACAGGAAGCCATAGAAGGGACTCTGCAAAGGTTGATCAGCTTGGAAGCAGTAGTTACGGAACTGCTGAGCAATCAGGGGCATGGAAGGTACTCCATTTATTTTGTGGTTCCAAAAAAGGAGGTCACCTTTTGTCCCATATTGGATTTGAAAAAGGTGAACGTGAGCTTGCGGGTGCCACCCTTCTGGATGGAAACTCTGCGTACAGTAATTGTGGCGATCCGCAAAGGAGAGTTCTTGGTGTTGTTGGATCTCACTGAGGCTTACCTGCATATTCCCATTCAAAAGGAGCATCAGAAGTTCCTGTGGTACAAAGTACTGGGCCAGCATTTCCAGTTTCGGTCTCTTCCCTTCAGGCTGGCCACTGCTCCTCGAGCCTTCACAAAGGTGATGGTGGTGGTAGTGGCAGCCTTGAGGAGAGAAGGAATTTTGGTTTACCCATACCTGGACGATTGGGCTCATCCAGGCGAAGATGGAGGAGGAATGCACTCATTCAGTGCAACAAGTGATGATCACCCTGAGCTCTTTGGGATGGGTAATCAATGTGACGAAAAGTCATCTGGTTCCATCTCAGTCTCTGCAGAACCTAGACGCCTGCTTTGACACCCTGAGGGGCAGGGTGTATCTGACGGCAGACATGTCAAAATTGCAGAAGCAAGTCACCTAGCTTCTACGCCTCCCTGTTCCCAGGGTCTAGGATTATTTACAGGTCCTGGGCTCCATGGCCTCGACATTGAATCTGGTGCCATGGGCCTTTGTTCACATGCATCCACTGCAGAAGGTTGTTATTGTCCCGGTGGAATCCAGAGTCGGAGCAGTATTTTTTACTGTTGCCCCTTCTGAAGGAATCCAGGTCCAGTCTTGCGTGGTGGCTGTCGAGGAGCAACTTGGAAAGAGAAATGGACCTTGAAGCTCCATATTGGGTGGTAGTGATCACGGATGCCAGTTTCAAGGGTTGGGGAGCAGTTTTCCTGGGTCATTCGGCTCAGGGGCTCTGGTCAGTGGCAGAGAAGGCCTGGTCCATCAATCAGTTAGAGATGAGGGTGTTACACAGGGCCTTGGAAGAGTTTCTGCCTCTGGTCCAAGGTTGCATGGTTCAGATGTTTTCAGACAATTCAACAAAGGTGGTGAACATCAATCATCAAGGAGGAATGAAGAGTCCTGCTGTTGCTCGGGAAGCTCAGCTATTGTTTGTGTGGGCAAAACGTCACCTTGAGAGAATTGTAGCTTCTCACATACCAGGAGTAGACAACGTGCAGGTGGATTTTCTAAACTGGCAGCAGTTGGATCACGGGAAATAGGAGCTGTCCCCAGAAGCCTGGAATCACATTTGTGCCAGATGGGGTATTTCACAGCTGGATCTCATGGCCATGCAGGCCAATGCAAAGATGGCAAGATTTTTCACTCGCAGAAGAGAGGTTGGTTCAGTAGGACTGGATACTCTAATGTGTCCCTGGACGATGGGAATCCTTCTGCATGTGTTTCCCCTGTGACCACTCATAGGTCGAGTGCTACAGTGCATAGAAGTGTATCCAAGGTCAGTGGTACTGGTGGCACCGGAGTGGCTGTGTAGTCCATGGTTCGTGGATCTGGTGCATCTGACAGTGGATGAACCTCTGAGGCTGGCTCATCTGCCGGGGTTACTGTAACAAGGTCCCATATTTTCGGATCGAGAGAATCACTTTTGCCTCACAGCTTGGCTTTTGAGAGGCGGTGATTGTGCATGAAGGAATACTCAGAGCCAGTAATTTCTACTCTTCTCCAGGCTAGACAGCCTTCTACTTCCAAGGTTTATTTCAGGGTTTGGAAGCTTTTTGAGACCTGATGTGTTCAGCAGCAGCTGGATCCTCTGGTGGCTTCTGTTCTGCATATTTTGTCCTTCCTGCAGCAGGGCATGTCCAAGGGTTTGGCTTATGGTTTGCTCCATGTCCAGGTTTCTGCCTTGGATTGTCTTAGGGGCAAGATGTGGGACAAGTCTTTAGCCTCTCATCCCAATGTCATCCAATTCCTGAAGGGGGGGGTGACCAGATTGGAACCTTAACTTAGTCTTGTGAATCCTCTGTGAGGCCCCTTTTGAGCCTTTGGGACGAGCTTCCTTGAAGGACCTTACATTGAAGATGGTTTTTCTGGTGGCGATTTGTTCGGCCAGATGGATTTTGGAGCTTCAGGCTCTCTCTTGCCATGATCCTTTCTGGCGTATTTCTAACAACACAATGTCCTTGTGTACGGTGCCTTCCTTTCTGCCAAAAGTGGTTTCTCTGCCTTTCATGTGAATCAGACGGTTGAGTTGCTGGTTTCCCGGAGTGGTCTCGAGATTCTGTGGAGGGTAGATCTCTCCATCTTCTGGATGTTCGGTGCACCCTGTTGCATTATTTGAAGGTCAGCAATTCTTTTAGGTGATTGGACCATCTGCTTGAGTTGTTCAGTGGTGCGAAGAAAGGGGAGAAAGTGTCTAAAGCTACTTTGGCCCATTGGTTGAAGGAGGCTATTTATTCAGCCTATATTTTTATTTGTAAGGGTCGCGCCATCCCAATTTGTCTTAAAGCACATTCAACTAGAGCACAAGCAGCTTCTTGGGCGGAGTGTCAGTATTTCCCCAAGAGATCTGTAGGGCCACGGTGTGTTCCTCACTTCATACTTTCACCAAGCAATACCGATTTGATGTTCGAGTGCAGGATAATGTGACGTTCGGTAAAAGTGTGTTGAGAGTGGGTCTTTCAGGTTCCCATCCACTGTAGGGTTGCTTTGGTACATCCCACTTGTCTGGACGGATCTGGGTATGTTCAGGAAAGGAAAATTGGTTCTTACCTGCTAATTTTCATTCCTGTAATACCACAGATCAGTCCAGAGACCTGCCCCGGTGCTACTGCCGAAAGGCTGATTTTCCTGGTACTCATCCGCTCGATATGGAAGAGTTTTCCTTACTAATTGCAACAGTTACGGTAAGTTTGTTGAGTTAAGCAGTTGACAGGACATTGTTGGTGCTGGAGGTTTTGTAGGTTTCCAGTTCAGGGGAAAACAACCCTGGGGTACAGGTTAATACTGAGGGACTGCAAGTGGCACTCTTAGTTATGTAGCAGTGCCTCAAAGCTTTTGTTCTCTGCCTCCATCTACTGGTAGCGATGCATAACCCACTTGTCTGGACTGATCTGTGGAATTACAGGAATGAAAATTAGCAGGTAAGAACCAATTTTCCTTTATATGTCACTATTTTCCATCTTTCATATTAAAATTCTCCCATTAAAATCTATGGCGACTATTTGTTTATTTGCATATATTAAAATATACATCCTCAACAGAAAGGACTGAATTAAACCTAATTCTTCTCTGGCACAGTGACAAATGAATCTGCATTAATACTACAGATTTGCATGACAATACCAGATTTAATTCAACAAGATGCAAGATGTTCCCAGTCCTAACTTTAGATGCTCTCTGACTGATTTCTTTTTTTTACTGGATGTCACATAAATACATTGTGAAAAATGTGCTGCTTTTGTTTTGTCAAATAGAATCCTTCTGATTCTGGGAAAGGAGAACAAAAGCAAAAATCATTGATCTGGATCTACTATATAGAACAAAATATTATTTCAGACCATACCTTTAAGTGCTATGGATGTCAACTTTATCTACCACAATGTCTCTCCATTAAGTAAATTAATTCCAGAATTAAATTATTGCTCTCCTCCTCCTGCAGGGTATTTACCCATTTGGCCTCCAGTTATTCAAACCACATATGCATTCCTATTTATTTTCTCATAAACTCTCAATAGCTTTACCTGAAAATTTTCTTTGATGCGCTCAGCATTAAAACTCTTCGCAATTGCAACATTGCCGCACTGGAGAATGTAGCGAATGGACACCTGAGCTGGAGATTTATTGTACTTCTGAGCAATCATTGTCATTACTGGGTCCTCAAGCATAGCAGGAGCATGCTGATTCCGCCTGCATTGGAACAGAGAAATATTCTGAGTGCTTGAAATTAGAGGGTCAAGGAACAGCTGACTGTCTCTTAATTAGAATGGAAGATAGCGTGGTGTTCAGACAATCAGCATCAAATCAGGAACTGCCATTTATCAGATTGCATAATTCTGAGATATTCATAATTCAACTTAGATATATCATGATAAAATTAAGTTCAATTTAAATCGATGTCCAGTTTGGATCTTTTAGACTTGGTTTGAATGGGATTGAAAATCAATAAGAAGCAATGATTTCTCGTGTAGAAAACCCTAGGGGTGTGCATTCGGATTGACCGCATTAGTAAAACGCAACTCATATTTTTTTTTTACTTAAAAAATTGATTCGACATAAACGATCGGATTTCCCACATATCGAACATAGATATGTTCGATATGTGGGAAATCGCGATTGTTGAGCCAAAATAAAAATATAAACCCCCTCACCCTCCTTAATCCCCCCCCCCCCCCGACTTACCACAACTCCCTGGTGATGGAGCGAGGAGTGAGGACGCCATTTCTGCAATCCTTGGCGAGAAGCATGTGACGTCGGTGGCACGTCGAGTGACGCGGCGTCACGTGATTCCCGGCTCGTTCGCGCCGGACGGCTCGTTCGGCCCAAAAGAACTTTTGGCCAGCTTGGGGGGGTCAGCTGGCCAAAAGTTCTTTTTGGGCCGAACGAGCCGTCCGGCGCGAACTCGCCGGGAATCACGTGGCGCCGCGTCACTCAGACGCGACGTCACGTGATTCCCGGCAAGTTCCGCGCCGGACGGCTCGTTCGGCCCAAAAAGAACTTTTGGCCAGCTTGGGGGGGCCTCCTGACCCCCCCAAGCTGGCCAAAAGTTCTTTTTGGGCCGAACGAGCCGTCCGGCGCGAACGAGCCGGGAATCACGTGACGCCGCGTCACTCGACGTGCCGCCGACGTCACATGCTTCTCGCCAAGGATTGCAGAAATGACGTCCTCACTCCTCGCTCGATCACCAGGGAGTTGAGGTAAGTCTGGGGGGGGGATTAAGGAGGGTGAGGGGTTTAAATTTTTTTTTGCACATATGTACATATACCCAACTCATTGGATTTTTTTTATGTCCATATTGGCCGCAAGTGGGACCCCCTTTCGGACATAAAAAATATGAACATAAAATTTTGCTCTGCACATCCCTAGAAAACCCCCCATGAGTGTTGCAGAACACTATACAGCAGATCGAATGGATTCTTTTAGTATTAAATGTTACTGCAAATACAAAATACATTGGGTTTGGTTAAAATTAATTATTCAGGCTGTGAATTACTTATGTTGGTTGATCTGTGTGCATTAAAAATCCCTCAACTATTCAATCAGGTGAGCTAATTTATGATTTTCTGTTCTGTAAATCACCCTATTGTGCATCTTCAATGCAAGGTTTAAATATTTCATTTAAAACTTGTCTGAATATGTTCAGAACCTGGTTGGCAAACTCTTTAAAAATACAAATGGTTCTCTCTATTATTTTTCTCATAACATAATACAAATCCCACATCCTTAAGAATTCCACTACTGGAATGGGAATATCAGAAATGGTGTTATTCTGTTGCTGTATTTATCTTTTAGTCAGTTGTTTGTTCATTTTTGTTTTTTAATCAATCATTAGTTTAATTAGTTAGTCTCAAACTGCTTAGCAAAAGTCTGGTTTTCATGACAAAAGACATCCAAATTACAAAAAAGGTGACGTGCTTGCCCAAGGAAATAGCACAGCTTTTAAACTAGATGATAGAGGAAAACTGAAAGTCGCTCAGAAACACATGGTTCGGAATGATGTACCTTTGAAGGATGCTAATAGAACAGGGAAATTAGGGCATCCCAGTAGAGAGGTTGCAATAATACTAAAGTGGACCAGATGCCTTTAAGTAAAGAGCAAACAGCAGAAAGATTCTACGTTACCCTTGTCAACTAATAAAAAGATTTGTTAATACATACAAAACACATACTTTGAAATATCTGTATACAAATGCTAGAAATCTAAAAAATAAGATGAAAGAGTTAGAGTGTATAGCACTGGTTGAAGAGGTAGATATAATTGGCATCTCAGAGACCTGGTGGAAGGAAGCTAACCAACGGGATGCTGTGATATCAGGATACAAATTATATTGAAATGATTGGATTGAATACATTGGTGGAGGGGTGGTGCTATATATTAAAGAGGGCATTGAGTCAAACAAATAAAGGGGCGGATTTTCAGAGCCCTGCTCGCGTAAATCCGCCCAAAACCGGGCGGATTTACGCGAGCAGGGCCCTGCGCGCCGGGAAGCCTATTTTACATAGGCCTCCCGGCGCGCGCAGAGCCCCGGGACTCGCGTAAGTCCCGGGGTTCTCCGAGGGGGGCGTGTCGGGGGCGTGTCGGGGGCGTGTCGGGGGCGGGCCCGGTCGTCGCGGCGTTTCGGGGGCGTGTCGGCAGCGTTTTGGGGGCGGGTACGGGGGCGTGGCTACGGCCCGGGGCGGTCCGGGGGCGTGGCCGCGCCCTCCATACCCGCCCCCAGGTCGCGGCCCGGCGCGCAGGAGGCCCGCTCGCGCGCGGGGATTTACGCCTCCCTCCGGGAGGCGTAAATCCCCCGACAAAGGTAAGGGGGGGGTTTAGACAGGGCCGGGCGGGTGGGTTAGGTAGGGGAAGGGAGGGGAAGGTGAGGGGAGGGCAAAGGAAAGTTCCCTCCGAGGCTGCTCCGATTTCGGAGCGGCCTTGGAGGGAACGGGGGTAGGCTGTGCGGCTCGGCGCGCGCCGGCTATACAAAATTCATAGCTTTGCGCGCGCCGATCCAGGATTTTAGTGGATACGCGTGGCTCCGTGCGTATCTACTAAAATCCAGCGTACTTTTGTTTGCGCCTGGAGCGCAAACAAAAGTAGGCTATTCGCGCGCCTTTTAAAATCCGCCCCAAAGGTTCTGCAAGAAACAAAAAGCAATGTTGAGTCTTTATGGATAGAAGTTCCAGGAGAAAAAGGGAATAAAATAGCAGTGGGGGGTGTATTACCATCTACCTGGTTAGAATGTGTGCAGTTCTGGTCACAACATCTCAAGAAAGATATAGCAGAATTGGAAATGTTTTAGAGAAGGGCAACAAAAATGATAAAGGGGATGGATTGATTCCACTATGATAAAAAGCTAAACAGGTTAGAACTCTTCAGCTTGGAGGGAAGGCTGAGGGGATATGATAGAAGTCTGTAAAATAACGAGAAGAGTGGAATGAGTAAACAAAAAGTACAAAGACCAGGGGACATACAATGAAGTTACTAGGTAATACATTTAAAACTAATAAGAGAAAATATCTTTATACTCAGCGCATAATTAAGCTCTGGAATTTGTTGCCAGAGGATGTGGTGAAAGCTATTAGTGTTTAAGAAGCTTTGGATAAGTTCCTGAAGGAAAAGTCCATTAACCATTATTAAGGTAGAGTTACAGAAATCCATCTACTACTATTATTATTATTATTATTATTAATAATAAAATTTTATATACTGCTTGTAAATCATGTTAACCAAGCTAAGATACATTAAAAACAAAAGAGGATACAAAAGATAAAACAGACAAGGGAAATATAATAAAACTAACTTAAAAACACAATCAATTAAAAAAACAGTTCTTAATACAATTACCTAAAATAAACCAAAACAGAAATATACATATTGATGATAAAAAAAATGTGAGCATGTGTGTGAGTCAGAGAATGTGTGTGACAGAGGGAGTATGTGCATGTGAGCATGTGAATGTAAGAGGGAGCATGAGCATGTATGAAGGAGAGAGCATATGTATGTATGTGTATGTATAGATATATATTTATGAGAGAGAGAGAGAAGAAAGTTTATGCATCCTTCTCTCATTAATCCACTACACTCTCAGAGTGAATGCAAATCAAAAGGTTCCAGGTATGGAGGCCATGAATTATTTTATCCCTATTAGTTTTAATTTTTGGATGTTATTTGATGTGTCTGCTATTTTGAAATACTTTAGTGGTATTTGAGAAATTTAAAACAAATTGTTTACGAGTTTTTAATTCCCTATATGTACCCGGATCAGTCCAGACTGCTGGGTTTTGCCTCCCTTCCAGCAGATAGAGACAGAGAAAAACCTTGAGGGCACCCCTCTTAACCCAATGTGCCACCTGCAGATCCTCAGTATTTCTCTGTCTCCAACAGATGGAGGTGGTGCAAAACCTGTGGTCCTGAACCTTTCCTTTTGGGGGTTGAATATTTAAAAAAATAAAATAAAAAAGGGAATAATTTTAAACTAAGGCTCTCAAGGTAGGACAGGAAGCTTTAAAACAATATTCCTCCCAGGGAGTTGGTAGGTTCTAGGGGGACCATCCTCCCTGGTCGTAGGTTTTCAGGCAGCTTGGGTTGGTGACCCAGTTAGCACCCTTCCCTTAGCGCCAAGGGTGTTAGGTGGTGGTCCGGTTTCCTCTCCTCTCCCTGCGGGGACCCAGTGCCACCTTGCCCTCCTTGTGGAGCTTTGCTCAACAAAAAAAAGGAAAATAAAAAAAGCAGGAAGTTCAAGGCACTAGTGCTCACTGTATCGGCAGCAGGGCTGGTTCACGGCAGGGTTTATAGAGGGTACCTTCGGGGAGTGAGCCGTGTTTTCCTGATTGGTCCGGTGCTCTCAGGTCCCGCTCCTCTCTTTTTTTCTGGGGCTTAAGGTCAGCCGCACTACCTGCGCGCGCACTTGGATCTGGCAATCATGCCACGTGGTGTCTGCTGTGAGGCCAGCGGGGAGCCGGCAGTACGGCTCTCCCGGGAGGGCCTCTGTACTCGGTGCCTCTCTGGCGAAGAGGGAGCATCTTGTGCAGCAGCAGGTCCAGCGGCCAGATCCCATGGTGTGGGTAAACAGACCGCCAGGAGGGAGAGCGAGGCCGATCCGTTCCCGCTCAGTGCGGCAATGGCAGCCATTTTGAATTCTTTCGCGCCAGACATGCAGTCATCGGGCGGGGGAGGGGATCTTCCTCCCGCTCTTTCGCCAGCAGGGGGGAGTCCTGGGGATCTCCAGGACTCCCTTTTCAATCTCCCTGAGGACCAGCCTGTTCCACCGGTGGGGGATTTAAGGGGTCCGACTGGGTTTTCAGCAGACTTTGTTCTGCTTATGCACCAGGCCTACTTAGCTAGCCAGGTCCAGCCTGGGGAGCTGTGTGGGCTTCAGCTACCAGAGGGGCTGCCCAGGAAACTTCCCAGGCAGCTGGAGCCACAGGGATCCGTTCAGGTCTGGAGAGTTTGCGGAGCCATGGATCAGGCAGGCCTTGGGCGACAACTCAACGGATCTGGGAGAGGAGCCAGAGAGGGCGACGCCATCGGATGGGTGCAATCCCAAGGTGGTCCGCCTTTTTCAGAAGGATGAACTTAATCCCATTATACCACATGTCCTGGTGGAGCTGGGTATCGAGGCTCCTCCGGACCCAGCCAAAGTACGGCAGATGATCCAAGAGCTGATGGCCCAGAAGTGGGATAGTCCAGAGGCAGGCTTATGCATTGGTAGGGCAATGGATAAGCTCTACCTGTTACTGGAAGATATCCTGGAACTACTGAACGTCCCGAAGGTGGATGCGTCAGTGTTTGCGGTCACCAAGAAGACCACTATTCCAGTGGCCGGGGCGGCAGCCCTTAAAGACCTCCAGGACAGGAAACTTGAGGTTTACCTTAAGCGTATATTTGAAGCCTCGACCCTGGGAATTCGTGCAGCTGTCTGCAGTAGCCTCATGCTCTGGGCAGGCCTCAGATGGGTGCAGGAACTCTTCAATACCAGAGACCTTCCTCCTCAGGAGCTGGCCCAGGCAGAGCGTTTGGAGGCAGCAGTGGCCTATGGGGCGGATGCCTTATAAGACCTCCTTCGGATCTCCTCTAGGACTATGGTGTTGGCGGTTTCTTCCAGAAGACTTTTATGGTTGCACAATTGGTCAGCGGACGTTTCCTTCAAGACGCAGCTTAGTGCACTTCCCTTCAAAGGAAAGTTCCTCTTTGGTGAAGATTTGGAACAACTCATTAATTCCTTGGGTGACAATAAGGTGCACAAATTGCCAGAGGATTGACCAAAGAGCTCCAGAGAGATTCCCCTGACCCGATCTCATTTTCGGAATCATCAGTGTTTTCATTCCAACAGAGCCTCCAGTGTGGGACAGCAACAACCCTCGGGGAAGTCTCATTCCTGGTCTCAGTCTTTTCGGGATCATCAAGGAGGATATGATGGTTCCGGTCTGGGGTTCCTCACCCCTAAGTCCTCTCAATGAGATATGGCAGACCCATTCCTCTGTGTCAGTCATTGGGGGACGGCTGTCCATTTCCTTCGAGGAATGGGCCAAGATAACGTCAGACCAGTGGGGGTACTCAGTATAATTGCTCAAGGCTACGCTTTAGAATTTGCTCGGCCATTCCGGGACCTCTTTCTAATCTCTCCATGTGGAGCACCCGCAAATAGGCAAATAGTTCAACAGACCGTCCACAGGCTGAAATCTCTGGAGGCCATTGTGCCTGTCTCTACAGAAGAATGGGGTATGGGACATTACTCCATTTACTTTGTAGTACCAAAGAAGGAGGGTTCCTTCCATCCCATTTTGGACCTCAAGAAGGTGAACAGAGCTCTCAAGATACCGCATTTCCGGATGGAGATGCTGCATTCCGTCATTGCAGCAGTGCGCACGGGTGAGTTCTTGGCATCTCTGGGATCTAAAGGAGGTGTATCTGCACATAGGGATTCACAGCGACCATCAGTGGTTTCCTCGGTTCATGGTCCTGGGCATGCATTTTCAATTTTGTGCCCTCCCATTCGGTCTAGCGACAGTGCCTCGTAGGTTCACCAAGGTGATGGTGGTCGTTGTGGTGGCCCTTCGCAAGGAAGAAGTTCTAGTTCATCTGTACCTGGACAACTGGATCATACGGGCAAAGTCAGAAGCTCTTTGCAAGCATCCAGTGGACATAGTCTTGCACCGTTTGCAATTCCTCGGCTGGATCGTCGATCAGGCCAAGAGTCATCTGCAGCCTTCTCAGGTCCTACACTTCCTGGGAGCCCGGTTCGACACCCAAACAGGCAAGGTCTTCCTACCGGAAGAGAGGGCCGCCAAGCTCCGGTTGCAAATTCAATGCCTTCTGGAAATATCTGTATCCAGGGTCTGGGATTATCTGCAGGTTCTGGGCTCCATGACCTCAACTCTGGAGCTGGTCCTGTGGGCCTTTGCTCATATGAGGCCCTTTACAGAGAGCACTGTTGTCCCATTGGGATCCAAGTGGAGGAGTTTCAGGTCCTCTTACCCCGCTCCTGGACTCCACCAGGTCAGTCTTCGATGGTGGTTGGTGCAGACCACTTGAAGCATGGAGTGGATCTCGAGGGTGCCTCAGTGAGTGGTAGTAACTACTGACACCAGCCTCACTGATTGGGGAGCAGTATGCCAGTCTCACTTGGTCCAAAGCCGATGGTCACAGAAGGAGGCGTCGTGGTCCATCAATCGGCTCGAGACGAGAGTGGTGAGGTTGGAGTTCCAGAGCTTTCTCCTGCTCTTGAGCAACTGGGCGGTGCAGGTCTTCTCGGACAATGCTACATTGGTGCTTACATCAACCGGCAATGCAGGACAAGAGTCGCCCAGTAGCCTTAGAAGCCGATCAGCTGATGACCTGGTCAAATGTCATTTGTCGGTACTGGCCACATCTCACATAGCGAGAACCGACAACACGCAAGCGGATTTCCTGAGCCGTCAGAGATTGGACCCCAGAGAGTGGGAGGTCACTGATGAAGCGATGCATCTCATATCACGCAGATGGGGTCTTCTCCATCTGGACCTGATGGCAACTCAATGGAATGCCAAGGCCCAACACTTCTTCAGTCGCCGGAGGGAACACAGAGCGGAGGGAGTTGATGCTCTGCTGCTTCCATGGCCAAGTGCAGTTCTGCTATACATATTTCCTCCATGGTCTCTCATAGGCAAGGTCTTTTGAAGGATAGAAGTTCATCCTGGTTGGGTGATCTTGGTGTCTCCGGAGTGGCCCCGAAAGCCTTGGTTTCCAGACCTGGTAAATCTGGCGGTGGACGGTTCTCTGCGCCTGAGTCATGTTCCAAATGTTCTGCGGCAAGACCCTATAATTTTTCCCCAGGTGGATAACTTTTGTCTAGCGGCCTGGCTTTTGAGTGGAGGTGATTGAGGAAGAAAGGATACCAGGAGGAAGTTATTTCAACTCTGTTCCATGCGCGCGAGACTTCTACATCCTTGACGTATATCAGGGTTTGGAAAGTCTTTGAATCCTGGTGTGGCGAGCAGGGAGTCCTTCCACGCAGGTCCTCGGTAGTGCAGATTCTGGCTTTCTTACAAGGAGGTCTCAGTAAGGGATTGTCTTTTAACACCCTCCGGGTTCAGGTAGCAGCCTTGGGCTGTCTCAGAGGCAAACTTCAGGGGATGTGTCTAGCGACACATCCAGAAGTGGTTCATTTTGTCCGCGGAGTGAAACACTTGAATCCCCCAGTCCATCCTGTCTGTCCGTCCTGGAGTCTCAACTTAAAGTCTTGGTGATGCTCCATTTGAGCCTCTTAAGAGGGCCTCTTTAAAGGACTTAACTCAGAAAATGGTGTTTTGGTGGCAATTTTTTCTGCTAGAAGGGTTTCAGAATTGCAAGCTCTTTCTTGCTGAGAACCTTTTTTGCGGATTTCAGATATGGGAGTCTCCCTCCGAACGGTTCCTTCCTTTCTTCCTAAGGTGGTTTCAGCTTTCCATTTGAATCAATTGGTGGAATTACCATCTTTTTCAATGAAGAGGTGGATTCTTCTCACACGTGGGAATTGAGGGGCTTCGATGTTAAGAGAGTCCTTTTGCGTTATCTTGAAGTTACTAACTCTTTTCGCTTCTCAGATCATCTCTTTGTTCTATGGAGCGGTCCTAACAGGGGCCAAAAGGCATCCAAAACATCTATTGCCCGCTGGTTGAGAGAAGCTATTGCTTCCACATACATATGTCGCAGTCGCCTGGTGCCGAAGGGTTTAAAAGTGCATTCCACTCGTTCACAAGCAGCTTCCTGGGCAGAAATCAGTTGGTTGTCGCCGGAAGAAATTTGCAGAGCAGCAACCTGGAAGTCTTTACATACTTTTTCCAGACATTATCATTTGGATGTCCATGCTTTGGAATTCGCCAATTTTGGCGACAGTATCATCCGAGCTGGACTCTCCAGATCCCATTCAAGATAGGTCAGCTTGGGTAAATTCCAGCAGTCTGGACTGATCCGGGTATGTACAGGGAAAGGAAAGTTAGTTCTTACCTGATAATTTTCATTCTTGTAGTAACACGGATCAGTACAGATGCTCACCCATTGAGAGTCCGCTCGCACTGTCATTATAATAGGCCTTAGGCCTTATTTTTCTTTTCTGGCTAACATTTTATCAGAAGGAGAGTATAGGTCTATCCTTCTCCTATGCAGAAAGTTCACTTGTTTATAGTTTATAGTTCTTGGTTACTTAATTCTTCCTTGTCCGTTGCTTGACATGCCTGTTTAATTATGTTATCCAAATGCTTGGATACTGTTTATACTGAGGTTCTGCAGGTGGAACACTAGGTTTAGAGGGGTGCCCTCAAAGTTTTTCTCTGTCTCCATCTACTGGAAGGGAGGCAAAACCCAGTAGTCTGGACTGATCCATGGTACTAAAGGAACGAAAATGATCAGGTAAGAACTAATTTACCTTTATTGGATCTTCCATTCAACAGATGTTTTGAAATGTTCTTTTGATTAGTATGTTTATACTATTATGATTAATGTATTTATTATATTTCTTGATTTTATTGTTTAATATGTGAGGATTGGTCGTGGTTTCTGTTTTTCCATTGTTGCACTGCATAAAGTATGACGTGTTGCGGTTTTCCTATTCAGTTTTTGCCTGCATGTTTCTATATATACTTTATGGTCTCTTTATTCTGTATTTGGTGAGGGTCTGCCTATGTTCTGTATGTGTGACCGAGGACAGGTATTCTGCTAGTTTGAAGGAATCTATAACAGCTTGGTTTTTTCTGTTTTCTTAATAGATCTATTGGTATCTTAGGGCGTGGTGTAATATTTGCAGTGTTGCCTTTTCATAGGTAGGGTTGTTACTTTTTTAAGTGCTGGCAGTCAGTGCTGTTTTGGTATGGTAGGTTTATTATATTTTAATTGTAATTTCCTCATGGCTTTCTGAGGGTCAAGCCCACACCTATAATGCATTAGAGTAGCCCTAATGCCATATGGGTTCCAAGTGCCTTTTTTGTAGGGTTTTCTGGTTGGCATCAAAGAAATGCATGCAAATACTTGTGATATTTTTTTTTTACCTCAGAAGACTGTACTTTGAATATTCTTTTTCATGTAAAAACTGAATAATGAATGCATAATTTTTAATTGTGTACATGGAGAGAGCAGGAGGCAGGGTGCAAGGGTATAAAATTTTCCTAGGGCACCTAATGCTCTTGCACAAGATATGGGTTCCAAGGGAGGAGGTGAAGACCCGGAGGGTAGAGGGGTGATTGTTTAAAAGTTTGGGTCCTTGTGGGTTTTTTTTTAGAAGGCTCAAGACAGAGACTGAATGAAGTGTGGGAGGGTGGGGGGGGGGGGGGCCAGCACAATAATTGTTTGCACAGGGTAGCAAAACAGCTAGCAACCGGCCCTACCTGCAGCACTCTAGAATAGCAGCCACTGGCCCCAAATGAGAGGAAGAAGGAGCTGCACTTGGAGTGCCCCTGACAGGAGGCAGAAGGAGATGGAGGGGGATCCTGGATGGATGAATGCTGCTTGGACTAGGTAGAGATGAGAGCAGAGCATGCTGCTGTGGGGAAGAGAGAGAGAGGGGAGGGAATGGTACAGCAGGAGGGAGAGAAGGAAATGAACTTGGGGTTGGGAAGGGGAGAGATGGGGGTAATACTCCTGGGGTTGGAGGACATGTTAAAAAGTTAGATTTAAGTATTGGGGTTCACCACTAGCAGAATTAAAAGTTTTTACCAGGGGATCCTGCTTGGATGAAAACCCTTATCTCCCTTTTCTACCCTTCTTGCCTTATAGACAAAAAGTTTATTATTTGATTTCAGAGATGTGTTTTCTTTTTACTCCAGAACTTATTAACCAACAATTAATGCAGCACAGCATGCACTAGAATAAAACCAATTTGTAGTAAAAAAATATTTTCTTTATTTCAGATAAAGAAAGATATCAATATTAAAATCTCTAAATGATTCTAAGAAACATTTCTATGTTCAAACCTTATTTTTATCAGACTATACCCTACAATCAGTGTGAAAACCATTAATATGGTGACAGAAAAGATTAAAATTAAATAAATGTCAACTAATGACATTATCTTTTAATTAATGCATTTCTAATACATATGCCAATTTAGAAACAATAGCAATTAGTTGAAAACAGGTTCTCATATGCTAAGAATGAAGATAATATCTACCAGATCTCTGAAGCAGTTCCGCTCTTTTTGTCTCTCTGCTTTTCACGTATCAGGAAAAAGCCAAAGTCCCAATTGTCCCTTCTTTTGTCTGCTTCCCTTTTTATTATCCTAGAATCCTTTAAACTGTGGCAACTGTATTATTTCTGTCAGTACTTCAATATTTAGCCTTTGAAGAAAATAGTTTGAAACCTTGAAAAGGTTCAATTTAATTAATATCAGGATATGGAAAATAAAATATAGGAGTTTTTCCTACCCGATTAAAGTGTTGCCTATTTTCCTTTCCTTTATGGAATGCCAAGCCATGTCAGGCGAAAAACACTCTGTCTGTTTTTTCTTTCTTCTAACAGTTCAGAGATAAGAGATTATGTATTCCTTTCTATCCTAGGAAGCTTCATGTGCATTTTAATTAAAGTAAAAGGGGGGCCCCTTTCAATTAGACATATAAAGATTCTGTTTTTTCAAAGCTCTTTCTGAGAACCAAATGTTTAAGGCTGCCCAAGGCCATAAAATTCAAACCTTGAACATTCCTTTCCCACTATAGATAAGGAATTAGCTATAAACAGCTCTGTTTTTCAGGGTCTGTAAGGGGGGGGGGGGTGGAGCTGGAATGTATCCAGCAGGGGCTTTGACTAATGCTATAGTTTTTAAAGGAGAAAAGACATATGGGTATTAATGCTTCTTATGGCCTATTGATTACTGACTATACTGAATATAGGTAATTATCAATAAATACAAAATAATAAAATATTTTCTGACAGACAAGGTGGAGGGAACATATGGCTGAAGCTTCACCTTGGCATCTAATATGTTTGCAGAGGCCCTGGTAAAAGTGTTGTGTCCCGTGGCCGTGGCAGGCCACGACCGCGGTCCCCTATCTCGTCCGCAGTGGCGACCCGCCATGGCAGCCTCGGGGGAAACCCCTGACTGGGTGCGCATTGTCCCGGCATGGGTCCCCGGCCTGACCGCTGGGTGGAGAGCCATGTCTGCTCTGTCCCCGTGCCGTTCCTGCAGCCTTTCCTCCATGGAGGAAATTCAAGATGGCCGCCACCATCCTTAGGCGTGAGGCCGCGCCCTCTTCAGAGATTTAAAGGGACATGATCCCTTTAACAAGCCTCACCTGTCCTTAATCAGCCTGAGTAGAGGAAGTATAAAGGGAAGCTTCCTCTGCTCATTCCCTGACTTGGCAACGTCCTCCAGCGCTGTCTAGTCTGCTTGCCTCAGTGAGTTCTTGAACTTCGGATCCCTGTTTCGTCTTGGTCTTCTCGGTTCTTGACTTCGGATTGGCTTATGGTGATTCTCTGGTGTGCGACTCGGATTGGTAAGCGGAGATTCTCTGGTGTGATCTCGGACTGCAAGAGGTGATCCCTCAGTGTGTGACCTCGGACTGGTAAGCGAAGACTCTCTGGCACCTGATCTTGGACCCCTCCTGGACTCTGTCTCCAAGGGCCCGCCTAAGTCCCAGTGGTCAGGGTTCCTACGGGCTCCTCCTGGGGGGACCACGGCCTTCCAGGGCGAAGCTCCAGTCGGCCTTGCACCGATACTGTGACTCCTCTGGGTCCACCTAAGCCCCAGCGGTCCGGGTTCCTACGGGCTCCTCCTGGGGGGACCGCGGACTTCCAGGGGTGAAGACACAGCTCCTCTTCTAGCCTCTTCATCTCCCTGCAGTCTCCGCCTCCAGAGCCGAGGGTCTTCTGCGTTCCTCTTCTGTTCTGCCTCGCCACCCGATGAGAGAACCTACGGATCCTCCGCAAGGTATACCATCCTCTCATTGGCCCAAAGGTCAACAAGCCTGAGCATAACAAAAAGTGCACATATTTAGGTTATATGTGCTTACTTTTACCCTATATCATGGGGGATAATTTTGTAAAATTTCATTTCTGTCTATAAAGATTTGTTTTACCTGAGGTAATAGCTTTGAAAATTACTCTCCATATGACTCAATCTCTTTACTTACCATTCTGTGTCTACTCGTATTGCTCCTAAGACACTATAAGCCACAAAAACGATATCATTCATCTTGCAGAACTTCTGAAGCTTCTTTTGAGTCAAATATGGATGACATTCAACCTGCAGAATTCAAAGTTAGAGATATTATGGCAAGAAATTGTATTGTATGTCAAAACCTTTTCTAGCTAGACAACACCCTAAGCTAACAAGGAAGTGTCTCTGAATTGTGTGTAAAGAATTCCCAACAGGATAGTCCTATCATTTGTCAGCAGTGGTGTGCCCCTAAGGACACTATTCAGGGTAGTCAACAGCAGAGAATTTATTTCCAGTCTTCAAATGAAAAGGTATGCCACGCTGAGTTATATCAAATAAGAGAAATCACTGCAGGATAAGTCAATGTAATTAGCTAATGCTGCCAATGGGTGACAAATAGGGCTGAATTTTCATATGCTTTTTAATTACATATAGTAAGATACCCTGGCAAGTACAGTCAAGAATGTGCTTCGAATAATAATAAAGAGAAGTCAAGAGGGACTCATTATTCAGCACCATTTAGTGGGATAAGTAGGGACTTGTCCGGCTAAGTGGCAGCATTTTAATTTTCAGCCATGATCACTGGCAGGCAAATAGCCAGATAATTTAACTATCCATCTAAAGCAGCGCTTCTCAACCAGTATGTCGCGACACACCAGTGTGTCACCAAGCACCGGCAGGTGTGTTGCGTGCTCCCGGTCTCTCCCGCTACTCTTCCTTCCCTGCTGCCATTGCAACCGGGCTATCAGTACGTTCAAGCCCAGTGGGAATGGCAGCGGTGATAGAAGAAGCTGTGGCACCACGGCTGGCCTATTCTTCTTCCCGCGCCCCCCCACCCCGTGACCCGGAACAGGAAGTGATACGCGGTGGGTGGGAAGGAGAAAGAGCCGTGCTGCGTGGAAAAATAGCAGCAGCGGAAGCAGCATCGGCCCACGAGCAATCGAAGCAGCCGGTAATCGGGAAAGGAGACAGCAGCATGAGCCTCCCATGGCCGATGAGATTCTTCTTTCTTGGCCTGTGGCGGCTGAAGGAGGAGGCTGCTGCAGCTACCATTTGTGCTCGGGGGGTGGGGGTGGTAGAAGAGGAAGTGAGTGAGAGAAAGAGAGAGAAGCAGCCAGCCAGCCTGTGTGTGATTGAGAGAAACTGGTCAGAGAGCTGATGGGTGTGTATATGTGAGAGACAATGAAAGTGACTGCTCAGGGAGATGACTGATGTGTATGTGAGAGTGTGAGACATTAGTCAGGGAAGTGACTGATGTGTGTGTGTGAGAGAGAGAAAAAGCATGGAAATGAGACATCTGGGTATGTGAGAACGCATGGGTGTAAGAAGCCTGGTGTTGTGTGTGTATGGGGGGGGGGGAGGTGTGTGAAAGAAAGCATGAGAGTGAGAAGCCTGATTATGTGAGAGAGAGCTTGGGAGTGGGAAGCCTGGGTGTGTGTGTGCATGCTTGAGAGAGAGAGACTGGTTGGTAAGGTGACAGTGTGTGTAAGAGAAAGAGACTGGTGTGTGTGAATGTGAGAGAAAGAATGTGATTCAGGGAATGAGAAGCCTGTGCATGTGGAAAGCGAGCATGGAAATGAGAGACTGGTGTGTGTGTAACAGAAAAAGTGATTATGGGAATGAGAAGCCTGTGCATGTGAAGAGAGTGAGCATGGGATAAGAAACATGGGTGTGTGTAAGACAAGGCATGTGAGGGAGATGCCTGTATATCTGAAAGAGAACATGGGAGTGGGAAGCCTGTGTGTGTGTATGCATGAGAGAGATCAGGTGACTGGTGTGTGTTTGTGTGTATGTGTGTGTGTATGTGAGAGAGAGAAAGAAAGTGATTATGGGAATGAGAAGCCTGTGCATGTGAAGAGTGAGCATGGGAATGAGAAACCTGGGTGTGTGTGAGACACAGCATGGGAGTGAGAAGCCTGTATATCTGAAAGAGAACATGGGAGTGGGAAGCCTGTGTGTGTTTGCATGAGAGAGATCAGGTGACTGGTGTGTGCTTGTGTGTGCATGTGTGAGAGAAAGAAAGTGATTATGGGAATGAGAAGCCTGTGCATGTGGAGAGAACAAGCATGGGAGTGAGAGACTGGTGAGTGTGTGTGTGTGTGTGTGTGTGTGTGAGTGTGTGAGACAGAGAAAGTGATTATGAGAGTGAGAAGCCCATATATGTAAGTGGAACATGGGAGTGGGAAGCCTGTGTGTGTGTGTGTATGGCATGAGAGAAACTGTTCAGGAAGGTGACTGGTGTGTGTGTGTCAAAGACTGTTTGGGAGATGATTGGTGTGTGAGAGACAGAAACTGGTCATGGGGGCATGACTGGTATGGTGTGTGCCACGGCCTGCATGGAAGGGGAGTAGGAGAGCTGCTGGAGGGGGTAAGTAAACGTGGCTTTTTAAGTTTATTTTTCTTGATTGACTGCCATTTTAATTATTTAATATTATGTGATGTCTGCTTTTTTGAAATATTTTATTGGTGTTTAGAGAATGTTTAATAGTTTTTATGAGTTTTTAATTGTTGGATGTTATTCTGTTCATAGCTGTTTTGAAACATTTATTCTGCTTATTAGTATAGTTTTACAATTATTTCTATGTGGGGATCTATAGCTGCTTGCTAGTTCTGTTTTCCTAATAAGAGGTGCATTGGTTTTTAGGGCCTGATTTAATATTTGTAGTGTTGCCTTTTCATAGATAGGGTTGCTCCTGTTTGAGTATATTCCATAATACAAGTGTAATTGTGTGTAGATTAGTTTATGTGCATTACTACAGATCCTGGGAGTATGTTAGGTCGGTTCTGTGTCTGTTACCGAGATGAGATATTTTACTAGCATGTAAGTGATTGTATCAGTCTTATTTGTTGTGTTTTCTCAAGAGGACATGCATTGGTGGTAAACTGCTGTCTTTTCATAAGTAGGGCTATTGAGCCTGGAAGTAGAAGAAGTTTGAGTTGCTGTTACTGAGATGACACCAGAACCAGAATATTTTTTTTGTAGGGTGAGTTGTATGGGGAATGTCATAATTCTGCTTTACATCCATTATTGTGGGTCAGGGGGGTTCCTGTGTATGCAAACTGTACGTTTACATCTAGCCCCATGACGATCATGGGTCAGTGTGTCACGCATGTGAGAACCATCTGTCAGGTGTGTCCCGACAGAAAAAAGGTTGAGAACCACTGATCTAAAGAATAATCCGGTAAGTGTTGGGTTCCAGGAATGAGCTACTTATCTGGCTAACTTAGGCTTAAATTCATTAAGCTGCGATATTTTATCACGGGAGGTGCCCAATATCATGTGTGTAAGGGGGGGGGGGGGGCGCCCCATGATATTTTGTCTCTCTCTGACAAAATATCGCAGCCAGTATAGTCGCATGTATTTGTCTTGCGGAAAAAGACAAGAGGACATGTCAGGGGCTTTGAAAATATGAGATGGCGACCCTCAACACACAGGGCCACCATTGCTTTAAAGCGCCATGCAGCCCAAGATGCTGCCACCCCAAAAGTTTTTAAAAAGTTTTACTAGACCCCACTCCACACACAGGGGCCATCATTTGAGGTGGCCCCACAAAAAAAAAGTTAAAAATACTAGCCCTCCTACCAAACCCCTCCCCAACCCAGCAACCCTCCTCGGTCCAAGAGATGCCCTCCCCCCCCCAGGTCCAATAGATTGCCACCCCCTTTCCACATTAAATATAGTCAGGTAGATGCTTCCTACCCCAACCCCCAAATTAACTGGTGGTCTAGAAGAACCCACCCCGGACCCCATGATACCCCTTGACACCCCGTACCTTTATAAAACCCATTGGTAACCAGCAGGAGGGCCTAGGGTGCCATTTTCCAAAATAGGACTGACTGACCTTTGCCCGTACCACTTGGCATTTCCCCTTTCCTGCGAACGCTTCCGGAGTAGCTCACCTAACAATGGTAGAAGCGCCAGGCCAGGGTCACAGTAGGTTGCTAGGACAATCCAAGCTAAAGAGGAACAGTTTATAGGTACCAGGAAGGTGGGAGGATTAGGGCAGGAAGTGGGGAGGTGGACGTGACGGATCCTCAGGAAGGCAAAGTTTGACAGGACTGGGGAATGGGCAGAGGAAAAGGCTGGCACTTGGCCTTTAAAATAATCTTTTATAAGAAAGGTTTTGGGGGTCTGCAGGCACCCCCTGGCAAAGCCAGGTATTTCTAGCTTGGATGCTCGAGGGGCAGTGATAGGCTTGCAACATTTTTTTATTAAAACTTGCAATTTGTCACTTAACCGGCTATATTCTTTTCAAAAGAATATAGCTGGTTAAAGCTAAAGTTATCCAGGCAGACGGGACCAGATAACTTTAGACCTGCTGTCAGGCACTTCTAGAGATAGCTGAATAACTTATTCAGCTAATTCCAAATATTGGAGTTAACTAGAAAATATAGTTGGCTAACTTGTCCCTGCCCCAGAATATCCCCAACATATATCTTTCTTATTTGGCTAAATCTTAGCCAGATAATGAGTTATCCAGCTAACTTCTATTTATTTATTTATTTATTTATTTGACAGCTTTTCTATACCAACATTAGTAGGCACATCATATCGGTTTACATCAAACAATAGATGGAAAATACAATGAAACAGGGAGCGGGGAAGGGACAACAGGAGGCAAACGTGGTGCAACAACGGTGCTGCAACTATAGGAGCCAGTAAGGGGAGAAAGAGAAATGGAGTGGTAACCAGAGATGTGGTTCGTTTATCACGAATTAGGCAATTTCGTTGAAATTGCCTAATTCGTTGTGGGTCGGGGGCCCCAAACCCTGTAATGGATTTTCCCCGAACTTCGGGGAAAATCCGTTTTTCGGGTTTGTATGGGGAGAGGGGCACATTTTATTTTTTAAAATTAAAAACCACCCCAAGCATTACACCCCAAGCATGATAAAGGGGATGGAACAGCTCCCCTATGAGGAAAGGCTGAAGAGGTTAGGGCTGTTCAGCTTGGAGAAGAGACGGCTGAGGGGGGATATCATAGAGGTCTTTAAGATCATGAGAGGTCTTGAACGAGTAGATGTGACTCGGTTATTTACACTTTCGAATAATAGAAGGACTAGGGGGCATTCCATGAAGTTAGCAAGTAGCACATTTAAGACTAATCTGCGAAAATTCTTTTTCACTCAACGCACAATAAATCTCTGGAATTTGTTGCCAGAGGATGTGGTTAGTGCAGTTAGTGTAGCTGGGTTCAAAAAAGGTTTGGATAAGTTCTTGGAAGAGAAGTCCATTAACTGCTATTAATCAAGTTTACTTAGGGAATAGTCACTGCTATTAATTGCATCAGTAGCATGGGATCTTCTAGGTGTTTGGGTAATTGCCAGGTTCTTGTGGCCTGGTTTGGCCTCTGTTGGAAACAGGATGCTGGGCTTGATGGACACTTGGTCTGACCCAGCATGGCAATTTCTTATGTTCTTATGTTCTTACAATTAAATATAATACTACCCCCCCCCCCCCATCATCCTGATCCCTCCCCAAGACTTACTAACATCCCTGGTGGTCCAGCGGGGTCCCGCGAGCGATTTGTCCCTCCGTGGCCGGCGTTCCTGCCTCGCTCAGAATGGCGCCGATAGCCTCTGAATTACTATGTCACAGAGGCTACCGGTGCCATTGGTCAGCCCCTGTCACATGGCCATTGGCGCCATCTTGTGCTCCTACCATGTGACAGGGGCTGACCAATGGCGCCGGTAGCCCCTGTGACATAGTATGGGCAAAGGCTATCGGCGCCATTTTGATTACTGGCAGCCGACGACAAGATCGCTCCCAGACCCCCGCTGGACCCTCAGGGACTTTTGGCAAGTCTTGGGGGGGGGGGGTCAGGAGGCCCCCCAAGCTGGCCAAAAGTCCCTGGGTGTCCAGCGGGGGTCCCGGAGTGATCTCCTGCCCCCGTGCCATCAGCTGCCAGTAACCAAAATGGCGCCGATAGCCTTTGCCCATACTATGTCACAGGGGCTATCAGCGCCATTGGTCGGTTGCTCCTACCATGTGACAGGGGCTGACCAATGGCGTGACCAATGGCTGACGAATGGCGCGATTTGTTCAGGCATGCCTGAACAAATCGCTCGCAGGACCCCTCTGGACCACCAGGGATATTGGTAAGTCTTGGGGAGGGATCGGGATCGGGGGGGGGGGGGTAATGATTTATAGTAAGTTTTAATGCTTGGGGTGGGGTTTTCTTAGCTTCATTTTCCCACGTCGTTTTTTGAGCCGGTTTCGGTTTTCCCTCTTAGTTTTTTATTCGTTTGTCAAAAAAACTAACCGAGGAAAACCGAACTTTACCCCGAAGCGTCCGACTCAAAAAATGACCCAACAGTAAAAAACGAAGCACATCTCTGGTGGTAACATGTTAACGAAATAAATTAGAGCGAGAGAGATTAACGGTTAGGTGATGAGGTGATGTGATGAAGGACGTGGAATGATGAAGTACATGGAACTAGTCTGGATATGCCTGGTGGAAAAGCCAGGTCTTTAGAATTTTCTTGAATTTGAAGGGGCAGGGCTCAAAGCGGAGGTTTGTAGGTAGGGCATTCCAACGAGTGGGGCCAGCAATTGAAAGGGCCCGAACCCTGGTTGAGATGAGGTGGGCATTCTTGAGGGCTGGGATGTGCAGGGTACTTTTAAGGTTAGTTCTGGTTGGGCGGGAGGAGTGTGTGGGTCGGAAAGGTTCATTGAGCCAGGTGAAATTGTTTTTATATATGGATTTGTGGATGATGGTGAGGGTCTTAAATAAGATGCGTGATGGGATAGGGAGCCAGTGGAAATCTTTAAGGAGAGGTGTTATGTGGTCGGATTTGCGTGCATTCATGATGGTTCTAGCGGTGGCGTTCTGTAGCATTTGGAGGGGTTTGATTGTGGAGTAAGGGAGGCCTAAGTATAAGGAATTGCAGTAGTCCAGTTTGGATGAAAGGGTTGCTTGAATGACTGTTCTGAGATCGTGGGTATGGAGTAAAGTTTTGAGGTTTTTTTTATAATATTAAGTTTGTAGAAACCTTCTTTCGAGACCGAGTTGATGTGTTTTTTGAGGTTTAAATGTTGATCAATTAGGACACCCAGGTTTCGTACTGGAGGCTGAGAGGCAAAGGAGATAGCAGCTGGGTCATTATTTGGTGGGAGCTTGAGTATTTGGTGGTTGTGGATAAGGAGCAGATCAGTCTTAGAAGAGTTGACAGCGAGGTGGAGATTAGTAAGTAGGGAGTTAATGGAAGTGAGGCATTTCTCCCAGAATTTTAGTGTAGAGGAGGATTCTTGTATAGGCATAATGATTTGCACATCATCTGCGTATTTGTAGAATTTGAGACCAAGTTCAGATAGTAGCTGGCATAATGGTAGGAGGTAACTGTTAAATAGGGTGGAGGAGAGTGAGGAGCCTTGGGGGACTCCTTGGGTGAGGGAGAAATGTGTGAATTCTGAATTGCCTAGTTTTACAGAGAATTTTCTATTAGCCAGGTAGGATTTGAACCAGAGGAGGGCTGCGCCGGATATGTCAATATCTGTTAGGCGGGAAAGGAGAAGAATGTAGCTTATCGTGTCAAAGGCTGATGAGATGTCAAGGAATGCAATGATGAAGCTATGACTTCCGTCTAGGCCTGTGAGGAGGGCGTCTGTGAGAGAGAGTAAAAGTGTTTCTGTGCTCAAGTTTTTGCGAAAGCCAAATTGAGAGGGGTGAAGGATGTTGTTGTCTTCTAGGTACTCCGTGAGTTGGGAGTTTACCACCTTTTCCATGATTTTGGCGATGAAGGGAAGGTTTGAGATTGGACGGTAGGGTCTAGGGAAGGCTTTTTGAGCAGGGGTTTTACAACTGCATGTTTTAAGGAGTCAGGGACTTTGCCACTGGAGATGGAGCAGTTAATGATGTCTGCTAGGGGTTTGGCAATTGTGTCAGGTATGTTTAGGAGGGTTTTAGTGGGAATGGTGTCTGAGGGGTGGGATGCAGGTTTAAGCTTTTTGAGAATGGACTCGATTTCCTTGGAGGATGTGAGGTCGATGGAGTCTAGTGTGGCATTAGGGAAGGTGTGGTGGGTGGGGGACATGGGGAGGGGGAAGTGACTGGGAAGCGGTGGAGGATGTTGGTTATTTTATTATGAAAGAAGCATGTGAGTTCCTCACTTTTTTTTTTTAATTTTATTTTTATTACACTTTTCATTTTTAGAAGATACACACAATCTATATGCACATATCATTTATACATAAAAGAAAAAAAAGAAAAAAAAACAATTAGAAAATTATTTGCATATTCATTTGTGTTACCTAGAAACATAGTCTATGATAGTAATTACAGAATCTGACTGACAGAAAAAAGAAGCAGTTTGTTAATAGAATAATAAAAGAAAATTAAGAGTTTGTGTCTAAACCGTATCTAAATTTCTAATTTCTCCCTTGGGGATGAAATTTAGGAGTCAAGATATGTACGCAATTGTTCTGGATAGCTAAATACATATCTTGTATTTTGGTATATAAGAACGCATTTGCATGGAAAGCGTAATAAGAATTTTGCTCCTCTCTGTATAGTCCTTTCTTTCATGGTTAGAAATTCTTTTCTTCTTATTTGCGTATTTAAGGAAACGTCAAGAAAAATCCTAATTGGAAAACCATGAAATTGAGAATTCTGGTTTTTAAAGTATAGTTTAAGAATAGTATCTCTCTGAGAGAGATACTACAAATTGTACTATTAGGGGTAGATTTTCAAAAAACGCGAATAGGCGTACTTTTGCTGGCGCATCAGGCGCCAGCAAAAGTACGCTGGATTTTAGTAGATACGCGCGGAGCCGCGCGTATCCACTAAAATCCTGGATCGGCGCGCGCAAGGCTATGAATTCTGTATAGCCGGCGCGCGCCAAGCCGCGCTGCCTACCCCCGTTCCCTCCAAGGCCGCTCCAAAATCGGAGCGGCCTTGGAGGGAATCCTCTAACGCCCTCCCCTCACCTTCCCCTCCCTTCCTCTATCTAACCCACCCGCCCGGCCCTGTCTACACCCCCCCCTTACCTTTCTCCGGGGATTTACGCCTCCCGGAGGGAGACGTAAATCCCCACGCGCCAGCGGGCCTCTTGCGCGCCGGGCCGCGACCTGGGGGCGGGTACGGAGGGCGCGGCCACACCCCCGGACCGCCCCGGGCCATAGCCACGCCCCATACCCGCCCCCAAAACGCTGCCGATACGCCCCCGAAACGCCGCGACGACCGGGCCCGCCCCCAACACGCCCCCCTCGGAGAACCCCGGGACTTACGCAAGTCCCGGGGCTCTGCGCGCGCCGGTAGGCCTATGTAAAATAGGCTCACCGGCGCACAGGGCCCTGCTCGCCTAAATCCGCCCGGTTTTGGGCGGATTTAGGCGAGCAGGGCTCTGAAAATCCGCCCCTTAATGTGGCACGAGATTTAATTTCCATGTCAGATGATTTCTCAAGAAGTTCAGACAAATTTGTGTCATCTTTTTGTTCCCCCTGTCCCTGTGTTAACGAATTACTGCTTACAGCTTTTTGAGGAATATAATATATCCTAGATATTATAGGAAGTGTTCCCTCTGAATATTTCAATACTTTTATGAGGTAACTCTTAAATATCTCTCTAGGTGATAAAAGATGAGTCCTGGGAAAATTTAAGATTCGCAAATTAGCTTTTCTAATTTGATTTTCTAATTGTTCAATTTTATTTGATTGCATCTTTTCTGACTTAATCAAATTTAATTGAACTTTTTCTATCTCATCAGCTCTCTGACCTATATTAACTACTAGGTCTTCTAATTTTTCTGTTCTAGTCTGCAAAATTTTACTATTATTCAAACTTTCTTGGACCATTTTTGACAAATCATTAATAGACTTTTGCATTAAATAGATCATACTACCAATCCCTTCCACAGTAAAATTAGAGGGAACTATAACAGGTATACCAGATAATGTGTTTTCTTGTTCTCCTGCCATCCCTTTTACTTTAGAGTCACGTTTAATGCTAACTTCCTGTTTTTGGTCTTTAATAACCTGAGATTCTAGATTCTGTAGTGGGGGCTCTAATTCCACTACTCCTCTTTTCCCAGGAGATGTTGAAAAGGCCAAGTTCAGGTTAGAATCTGTAAATAGAAATTCTCCTCCTCCTTTTCCCATTGGTGGATCTGGGGTTAAGGGAGCACCAGGACTTAAAGATGTTTCACAAGTCAGGGAGTTGTGACCCTGCTCCTGGACTACAACTCCAGCGACTCTGCTCCTGGTGTTAAAGTTATGGTTCTGCCAAAGATATCCTGAATTCGTGGTTGGTTGTTACTCACAACCGGTGTTGAGGTTGCTACTTTCCCCTTCCTCTTAGTATGGGGCATCATCAAGAGGAATGGTATCCACCGTAAATAAAGAAAATCGTACCTCTAAATATTAGGCTCCTTGGAGACACAATGTATTTCAGTCAAATTCCGTAAAGGCTGCAGTCTAAAAATCCATGTAAACTTCTGAAAGTTCCAGCAATGGGGATTCCTTCACCGTTTCCAGCAAACTCCAACACGCTCCAACAAGCTCCGACGAAGCCCGACAAAGCCGCGGGCCCCTCAGCCGCGGGCCCCTCAGGCGCCCATAAAACCGTCTAAACGCCGGTTTTATGGGCGTTTGTCTGGGCGCCTCCCAATGACGTCAGAATCCGGAAGGGGTCCCACAATCACCGTCAGCTGTGCAGCCTACCCAGTGGAAGTAATAGCAGCAATAGTCCAAGTGGAAACAGACCCGCTTGGGTCAGTAAACGCAGGTAAGCGTGCTGAGAAGAAAAACCTGCAGTCAGTTCCTCACTTTTACTGCTGGCTTCGTTGTCATTGATGGGGGGGGGGGCACACTTGGTGAGCGCAGCAACATAAGAGAATTGGGCTTTGGGATTGAACATGTATTCATGTATCTTGGTGGCGTAGTAGTCACGTTTTGTTTTTAGGATGGAGAATCGGTAAGCATGTAATGTTGATTTGTAAGCTGTAGCATGCTGCTGGGTGGGGTCTTTGCGCCAGATTCTCTCTTTCAGTCTGAGGTTGTTTTTCAGTTGGTGTAGTTCTGGGGTGTACCAAGATTTGTTATTTTTATTTGTAGGGTGTTAGTTGCGGGTTGTTAGGGGACATAATTTGTTGGCTATGTCATGGGTGAGTTTGTTCCATGAGCTGAGGGCGGCCTCGGGTGTGGAGCAGTCTAGTTTGCTCAGGGAGTCAGTTAGTGCAGATAACTTATCGGTGGAGCAGGGTTTTCTAAAGGAGAAGGAGTTACTGTATGGACTGTTGCATGTAGTGGGGGTGTTTATGGTGAGAGAAGCCTCAATAAGTGCGAGGTCTGACCAGGGTACTGGAATACAGGAGATGGGGGAAGGTGAGTGGATGCAGGAGTTAATGAATATGAGATCAATGTTGTGCCCAGCTTTGTTTGTGAGGGCGGCGATGATCTGGGTGAAGCCGATGGCCTGAAGTGAGTCAGATAAACAAGGAGATATTCAAAACTTGCCATTTAGCCAGATCACTTGTCAGCTATCTGACTAAATGGCTTGGAATATGGACCTCACATATTACATACATTCATATTGGGGGCAGTTTTCAGAACTGGTGCATAGATTGCAAAGTTCATGGGTATTTTTAACCGCAGGCTTTGCACCAATTTTCAAAGGGAGAGCAAAATTTCAGAAGGAAAATGTATCCAGACAGGTTTGCACTTGCTGGTTCTGTGGGTACATTATCCCTTGAAAATAGCGCATGTAGATTTGAAAATGGAAGCTACACCTGTTGTTTCCCTCCTCTGGCTTGAACATGCCCCCAGGACCTTCTTCTTTTTACCCTGCTAAAAGTGCGCACATTATTGAACCCTGCACATAATTTTAGCCTGTTTAAGGCTGGGCAGCTTTTAGACAGCCAAGTTACTGTGGTAGATCGATATTTTATTCAGGCAAATGATTTTGCCTTTCTACTACACCTTGACATACATCTTTCATTATTAGGTTTTTAGAAAGATGGATCCTAAGAACATAAGAAAATTGGAAAATGTTTTGCCTTGAATCTTAAGTAGATGAATTGGTGTGTAAAAACCTGGGGGCCGAAGCAATACGGTGCGCTCAGCAAATGCATGTGAATGAGGCTATCACTCATTCACTCCAAACGCAAAAAGATAAATGTGCGGCCGTTTCCATTACTGGCACACAGGCAGGTTATGAAAACCGAGGCCGGGTTTACCAGCGTCGATCTTCATAACCGGCAGCCGCAGCGGGGTCACGTTAGCAAGGAGGCGCTAAGGTTGCGCAAGCGACCCTAGCACCTCCTTCCTAGCGCAACCCCCTAATTTACATATTGCATGGCTCCCCCCTTGCACCCGCGGAAAGCGGGTGCTTTCCGCGAAGATTATTGCATCGGCCCCTAGTAAATGCTTGCTTTATGGCTCTGTATCCCAACAGTCTCTGGTTTCTTTTAGGCTGAGCCTGCAGGTGCAGCTTTACCTGGTTGCAGACTGGCTTGTACTTGAGCATTGGTTTATTCAAGATCATTTCCAGTTGCCTACGATTGAAGTTGGAAACGCCAATGGACTTCACCAAGCCTGCATCTTTACATGCCTCCATTGCCTGTTAGAGAGATCATTCCAAATGCAATATTAATTGGAGAGAATATGCAGTCTCATTTTCTGCACTGAATAATATATACTACATTAGAGGAAGAGCATAAATATAGCATAAGGGGATGCTGCTCACTCTCCTCCTCTAATGTAGTATATATTATTCAATGCAGCAAATATGAAGAAACATCCAGCATTGGTGATTCTTGCCAGACTTTTAAGGAAAAAAGTCAGTTCACACAGACATAAAATCAAAAACCATAGAGAAGACAAAAGCAACATCTCCATAGGAAACATTTAAGAACAAGCCACCTAGTATCAGTGATTTTATGTTATGATAAGGATGATTATAGAAAATGTAAAACAATCTAAGAATATAAGACTTTTGAAGTTAGAATGATAAGACTTCAGAACTGAAAAAATGTACTCAAAGATTTCTTAGCCTGGATTTATCAAAATGCACCAAATATTGCATGTGATAGAAAAAGGGGTGTGCTAAGTTATTTACTACAAATTGAGAGAGAGAGAGAGAGAGAGAGACTAGCCATAATGCCCTCACACTAGATAGGTATTTATATCTCTATGGGAGGCCCACCTAGTAACTCGAGGTGAGGTTTAGGTATTAGGGTAGGGGTTAGGTGGTGGGGCCACTTTGACATTCAAAGTGAGACGTACGAACAGAACAGTGCTCTCATGTGAAGATTTGATGACCTTCAGAGTGAGGAAACTCACTCAAAGTTGAGATTTGTGCAATGTTCTCTCAACCTAGCTTGATGAACTCTCTACCTGGGTAACATCAAGCTAGGCTGAGAGAACATTGCACAAATCTCATCTTTGAGTGAGTTTCCTGACTCTGAAGGTCATCAAATCTTCACAAGAGAGCACTGTTCTGTTCGTACGTCTCACTTTGAATGTCAAAGTGGCCCCTAATCCCTACACTAATATCTAAACCTCACTTCGAGTTACTAAGTGGGCCTCCCATAGATCTCTCTCTCTCTCTCTCATCACACCATATAAATAGTTATCAGCTATAAATGTATACCTTCAGATCACCCCTAAAACTCTTCTTCCCCTTCACACTGAGGTCCATATTCAGCCACTCTGCAAGTTAGGTTTAACTAGTTAGACAGTATAAGCCATAAGCTTTATACTGCCTGTCATCTTCTGATCAACCCTCATAACCTCCCCCTTCACACTATCTTTAGAATGCCTTTTATTTTTGACATATTTTCTGGTACTATCATCTTGTGCTCATTTTATTCTGACCTATGGAAGGGAATATTAATTCCCAAAAGTTAGTCAAGGACATGGGATAGACACTATGGATTATTAAATACTAGATGTTGGAAATGAAAAAAAAGGGGAGGATTGGGGGTGGGGTGAGGGTAACCTGAACAGGGTGGCAGTTACTACCCTTAACAGAAGGCATGGAATGACCTATACAGAGCAGCAGTTACTACCCTTAACAGAAGACATGGGGGTAACCTTCAAAGAGCGGCAGTTATTACCATTAACAGAAAGCATGGGGGTGACTGTAGTGATTTCTGCTAGGAGTTACCAATCTGTAGTAATCTGAGTAGCAGACGTTATTGTAGGTGGATCCTTGGGCCGGTGGCAGATGACCACGCCCCCGGGGAGAGGTCCCGAGAGGGACCACCGGCTAGGCTTAGAGTATGGAGACAGACACACACTAGTTCTTTTATTAAACAGGGTTTCAAACCACCAGAGGTGGCAGTAGTGAGTTGAAGTGCTCAGCAGAGAACAGCGATCCCAGGCTGGCTGAGCTGTTGAGAAACTGTAGACAGTGAGTAGGCAGGGTATGCAGAGTTCATGAACAAAGCTAGATGGCAACACTCACAATTATAGTCTTGAAGAAGCTCAACAGCTGGAAAGGGTAGGCCCTTGAGGAGCGAGTACCTGGTTCCAGGGAAAGCTCTGAGAGAGCGATGGTAACACACAATGATGTTAAAGACAGCGATAGCTTCCAGACAGAAGAGAGATCAGTAGAGCATCAGGAACAAGGGCCCTCAAGGAGCGCGTACCGGTTCCTGTCTTTAAGCTGAAAGGCAAAGAGAGAGCGAGGCCCCCGAGGAGCAGGTACCTCTGGTAAGTCCGAGGAGGCAGAGTAGCTTAGAAAGACAAAGCGAGTCCGAAGTCAATCCTTGCTAACTCAGATTGTTAGCATTTCAGAGACCTTTAAATATTGGAAGCGGATGACAACATCTCAGGGGGATGCCCCTGAGGTTCGCGTCCTTGCTGGTACTTCAATCAGAGCGCGCGCGCGCGCTCCCTAGGCTTCAGGCAACATGGCGGATTTGCAGCATCGGGCCGGTCCGGGGATGCTGGAGGAACTCGGCAGGGAGACACCGTGGCAGCCAGCCGTCCATCAACCCCGGAGGTAGTCGCCAATGTGGTAAGGTGGGCAGAGTGGAGACATCGGGCAGTGACGGTAGCAACAGTGCCCTCCTTCAAAGGGCGATCTCCTCTTCGGGTACCAGGCTTGGGTATAGAAGGATGCGCGAGGTGGAACTGACGAAGCATCTCTTTGTCCAAGATATTGGTCTGAGGCTCCCAAGAGATGATATCGGGGCTGAAACCTTCCCAAATCAGAAGGTATTCAAAAGTCTTGCCTCTTAAACGAACATCCAGAATCTCTTTGATCTTGATCTCTAAGTCGTCTTCTGCATCGATGACAGTTGGATCTTGAGTCTTGGAAGAATTTTGTTTGTAGATATCAGCAGCAATGGATTGAGTTGCTGTGGACGTCACTGAGGAATTCAGTGGAAGTGGCGGTGATAGGGAATGTCCAAAAACCACTTCAATAGGTGATTCTCCAGTAGATGTTGCTGGAAGAGAGATAATGGCATCACCAGCAGGTGCAGACTGGCTGGATGCTAAAAGTATCTTCTTCGGGTCTATTATGTGCTGAGGTTCATCAGGCATATCTTCTGAGTGAAACGAGCATGACAGAGATACTCTAATTATGATCCGTGAATACGGATTTAAAGTTAAACGCCTTCGAGCCAAGGTGAACGTTGAAAAGCGTTAAGGATATCAGCAGCAATGAGTGAAGCTGCTGGGGATGTCACAAAGATCTTCAGTGGAATTGGCAATGTTGAGAAACGTCCGAAACCCACTTCAGTTATAAAGCAATAATGGATCTTCACATTTGACAAAGGGACTCCTCAGGTCTTCCACTAGACGTCTGAGAATTAAGTTGCCTCCTGTCCTTGAGTCCACCAGGGCAGGAGTCTGAACCGTAGCTGATTCGTAGATCACAGAGACTGGGAGAGAGGGCGGAGGAGAGAAAGTGATATGGCCTAAGAACAGTCCTCCAGCAGAACTTAGGCCCATCCGTTTCCCGGATGAATGGGGCATGTAGAGACATCATGGCCGGGCTGACCACAGTACATGCATAGACCGCGCTTCTTCCGAAATCTTCTCTCCTCGGAGGTCAAGTGTCCATGACCAAGTTGCATCGGTTCATCTGTATCAGCAGCGGAAGTTACTGAAACCATCCGAGGTGCATTGGTAGCACTGGCCTATTTCGACCCTGATAACACCTTAGGCCGGAGTTCCTTCACTTTGTCCCAGAGTCGATGATCAATCCGCGTGGCCAAGGCTATTAATTCGTCCAGTGAGTCAGGTGTCTGGCGAGTGGCTAGCTCGTCCTTCAAACGGGTATCCAGGCCTCTGCAGAAGAGTGTCTTGAGACATTTGGAGTCCCAGCAAAGTTCCGCCACAAGAGTCTTGAATTCTATAGCAAATTCAGCCAATGATCTGCTGCCTTGCTTCAAGTCCACTAAAGCAGAACCGGCAACAGAGGTTCGCGCAGGATCATCAAAAATGGATTTAAACAAGTCCATAAATCCTTCTATGTCCTGCAAAATGGAGTCCTTGCGTTCCCACAAGGTGGATGCCCATGACAGAGCTCTACCATCCAAGTATGAAAGAATGTAGGTGGTCTTAGAGAGTGCCGTAGGAAATAAGGATGGTTGTAAAGTAAAGTGCATGCAGCACTGGTTCAAAAAGCCCTGGGTCTTCTGGATTTCTCCGGAAAAGCGGATTGGAGCTGCCAGTGGTACAGCATTCTTTAAAGTTACCTCCTGTAACTGACCTTCATGGTTGAAAGATGTGCCTTGAACCTTCAGTGTGTGTAGCTGATGAATCGCTGAAGTAAGTTTCTCCAAGGCGTCTTGCTGCTCCACAATGCGCTGGGCCAGACCCGGTATGGCCTGCAAGGCATTCAGTTGTGCCAGATCCATGGAGTTAACGAGTCCTGGAGAATGACTTGACCATGTAGTCAAGCCGGATCCATGGAGTTAGCAATCTGTAGTAATCTGAGTAGCAGAAGTTATTGTAGGTGGATCCTTGGGTCGGTTGCAGATGATCACGCCCCCAGGGAGAGGTCCCGAGAGGGACCACCAGCTAGGCTTAGAGTATGGAGACAGAGACACAATAGTTCTTTTATTAAACAGGGATTCAAACCACCAGAGGGGGCAGTAGTGAGTTGAAGTGCCCGGCAGGGCTGAGGTCCCTCAGATACTGGAACAGCGATCCCAGGCTGGCTGAGCTGTTTAGAAACTGTAGACAGTGAGTACGTAGGCAGGGTATGCAGAGTTCATGAACAAAGCTAGATGGCAACACTCACAATAATAGTCTTGAAGAAGCTCAGCAGCTGGAAAGGGTAGGCCCTCGAGGAGCGAGTACCTGGTTCCAGGGAAAGCTCTGAGAGAGCGATGGTAACTCACAATGATGTTGAAGACAGCGATAGCTTCCAGGTAGAAGAGAGATCAGTAGAGTGTCAGGAACAAGGGCCCTCGAGGAGTGAGTACCGGTTCCTGTCAGTAACCTGAAAGGCAAAGAGAGAGCGAGGCCCCCGAAGAGCGGGTACCTCTGGTAAGTCCAAGGAGGCAGAGTAGCTTAGAAAGACAAAGCGAGTCCGAAGTCAATCCTTGCTAACTCAGATTGTTAGTGTTTCAGAGACCTTTAAATATTGGAAGCGGATGACATCATCTCAGGGTGATGCCCCTGAGGTTCACGCCCTTGCTGGTACTTCAATCAGAGTGCATGTGTGCGCGCGCGCGCCCTAGGCTTCAGGCAACATGGCGGATTTGCAGCATCGGGCCGGTCCAGGGACGCCTGAGGAACTCGGCAGGGAGATGCCGCGGCAGCCAGCCATCCATCAACCCCGGAGGGAGTCGCCAATGCAGTAAGGTGGGCGGAGTGGAGACGTCGGGCAGCGACGGTCGCAACAGTGACATGCACAGAGTGGCAGTTACTACCCTTAACATAAGGCATGGGGGTAACTTTCATAGAGGGTTAACCTGCATGGAGCATCAGATAATACCATGAGCAGCTTTCTGGGCAAACTGGATGGATCATTTGGTCTTTATCTGCCGTCTGTACAAGTTAGTGCAATAAAAAGGTATCACCTGATATATATATATATATATATATATATATATATATATATATATTAGTCCTGGGGGAATTCTGCGTTACTGCAGAGAACAGAATTTGCACATAAAATGGCAGAGGAAACCCCAGCATGCCGCGAACGGAGAATGTGCCATTCGTGGCAAAGATGAAAGCCCCGGTGCATTGTTCGCGGTGAAGATGAAGGCCTGGTGAGAGTGAATGTGTGTAGAGAGGTGTGTGTGTGTGTGAGGAGGGTGAGGGGTGTGAGAAGGGGAGAGAGAAGAGGTGTAGGGGAGGGGGAGAGCAGGGGGGTGAGAGAGAGGAGGGGGGTGTTTGAGTGTGGGTGCCAGAGAGAGGGAGCCTATATGAGGAGATTGTGAAGGAGTGTTTGTGTGAGAGAGATTGGGAGCTGGTGTGTATGAAAAGGGGATCGTGTGTATGTGAGGGTGCTAGTCTGTTTGAAGGGATTTTGTATGCGTGACAGAGAGGCTGTGCGAAGGGGTGCGTGAGAGAGACATAGGCAGGGGCGCATTCCCACTGACGACTGGCCGCCCCAGAGATTTATTTATTTTATTTTATTTATTTAAGGTTTTTTTATACCGGCATTCATGAACTCGTTCACATCATGTCGGTTTACAGAAAACAGGGGTGCGAATAATACAACCAAAAACATAAATAACGTGATGAAGAGAAGCAGTTACAATTAACAAGGGCTTATGAACTGGGATTGTAAGAAATAGAGAGAGATAGAGGAGGTTAATTATATACAAGTGTACAAAATAAATATGGCGTCCCATATATACAGCTTCTGAGCAGAGAATTTATTGATGGTGCATGTTAGGTGGAGTTCGGGAAGGCTTGCCTGAAAAGCCATGTCTTGAGTCTTTTCCTAAAGGTTAGGAGGCATGGTTCGTTTCTGAGATCTGGAGGGATGGAGTTCCATAACGGTGGGCCTGCTGTGGAAAGGGCTCGGTCTCTTAAGGTGCTGTGATTAGTGGTAGAGATACCACATGGTCTGCCGAGTGCGGCTCTGTCATAGCCGTGCTCGGCAGACCACGTGACTAGAGCAACCTGATAGGCCAATCCGCCCCTGGACATATGTAGCCTGTGTGAGGGTGTATGCATGATAGAGAAAGGGAGCTTGTGTGGTTGTGTATGCAAGAGAGAGAGGGACCCTATATGAGGGGATGTGTGTGTGTGTGTGAGAGAGTGAGGGAGCCTGTATGAGGGTGTGTGTGTGTACTAGAGAGAGGGAGCCTGTGTGAGGGGCAGTACTGAGACCAGGGTCAAAGTCTGGGAGTGACGATAGAATGGAAGGGGTTGAGCCTAGAGGCTGAGGGGAGAGATACTGGTAAGTGGAGGAGTTGGGGCCTGAGAGGGCAAAGTGGGCAGGGGAGTAGGGAGAGTGAGTGGAAGGGACACTCTTACAGTGAATTTCTAGGGAGATTCTGCTCAAAATATTTAAAATTCTGCATCTTTAAGTAATAACTTTTTTCTGTATTAATTAAAATGTAATTACTTAGACTGTCATGTAACTTGTGTTATTTTGACCAATATAAAGTTTGCAGAATTTTATGTTTTTTTTGCACAGAATTCCCCCAGGAGTAATATCTAACAATCTATCTACATACATATAGATCTATAGATTAATATTTGTTTTTGTTAACTTTTATTTCCATAAACCAGGCATGAATAGCTGGTTTGGTTCTGACTCAGATGATACCAACATCCAAATATTCTCTCTGGTCCACATTTTTAGGAATTTTTTTTTTCTGAAGTAAAAAAATAAGAATATCTTACAGCCAGGTCATATACATAAGTTTGTCTGTGACTCCATTACCATGCAAAAACCACCCAATGAATCTGGCTGGGTTGCCTCTGGACATTGATTTCACCCTATGTACCAAATTGTAAGTGTGTGCGACCAGAGTTGGTCACATTATTATAGCTAGTAGTGCATTGGGATTAATGTGATGCACCATATGCACTGTCTACACTGTGTTCCCTGGGATGAGTGTCTGTTCTCTTCTACTGATAGTAGATCCTTATTAAAAGTACTTTACATAGACAGTGGGGAAGATGCAATATGGTGTGCTGAGCCGAGCGCACTCTGAATGTGCAGTTGGACTCAGGTAGAATAGGCGCTAATCAATCCCCTAATGCAATAAGGGGATTAGAGCCTCTTCACATGCAAGGAGCAGGTGTTAAAAGATGTGCGCATCTAAAAAAGAAGAAAAAAAAATTGACGATCGGGCCCATCACAAAAACCAACGCCGTTTAACAGTGTCGGTTTTGGTTACCGGCGGACAGCCATGAAAACCGACGCCGATAAACCCAGCATTGGTTTTCGTGACTAGGTCGCTGAAAACCAAAGGAAAATTAGTTCTTACCTGATAATTTTCATTCCTGTAGTACCACGGATCAGTCCAGACCGTGGGTTGAGCCTCCTTTTCAGCAGGTGGAGACAGACTAAAACTGAAAAGGTGTCCTATATGAGCACAGAGCCCATCCTGTAACCCTTCAGTATAACTATTGTCAAAGCAGAAAACAACAAACCTAGAATAGGATCAAGCAAGTAACCATAAAGCTCAATTGAGCAACTGTAGAACAGAGTAAAAAAAACATGGTATGACTATATGCTCTTGCATATACTTGGTACTTGAACAACTAAGGCTTCCAGTGTAATTGCTCAGGATTATAGCATAAATTAGGTATCCAAATCTGTGAATCTGCAGAGCAAGCTTCGAGAGGACAGAGAAAGAAAATACAAACAGGGAAGGGCGTCTGGACTGATCCGTGGTACTACAGGAATGAAAATTATCAGGTAAGAACTAATTTTCCTTTCCCTGTACGTACCTGAATCAGTCCAGACCGTGGGATGTACCAAAGCTTCCTTATACCGGGTGGGACCGAGACAGTCCCGCTCGAAGCACTTGCCATCCAAAGGAACCAAAAACCGCGCTTGCACATCCAGACGGTAGTGTCGAGCAAAAGTATGCAGGGACGTCCAGGTGGCAGCCCTGCAAATCTCTTGCGGAGAGACCAATTGGCTCTCCACCCAGGAAGTAGCTTGAGAACGCAGCGAGTGAGCTTTTAAGCCCTCCGGAATTGTCCGACCTTGGCAGAGATAAGCCATGGAAATGGCTTCCTTCAACCATCGTGCAATAGTGGTCTTAGAAGCTGGCTTGCCCTGATTGGGACCACTCCAGAGGACAAAAAGATGGTCCGAGACCCGAAAGTCATTGGTAACCTGAAGATACCTGAGTAGAACGCATTTGACATCCAGTTTACGAAGGTCACCTCCAGCAGTACCAACAATCTCGTCCGGAGAAAACGCAAAAAGCTCTACCGATTGGTTGACATGGAAGGCGGACACCACCTTCGGAAGAAAAGAGGGCACCGTTTTGAGAGAGACACCAAAGTCGAAGATTCGCAAAAAAGGTTCCCGACAGAACAACGCTTGAATCTCAGAGACCCGCCGAGCGGAGGCGATCGAAACAAGGAAGATAGTCATGAGCGTAAGGTCTTTAACTGTAGCCCGACGGAGAGGTTCAAATGGAGCAGCACAGAGGGCCCAGAGGACCAGATTGAGACTCCACAAAGGACAAGTATTGCGAGCGGGCGGACGCAGATGTTTGACTCCCCTCAAGAATCGAACTACGTCTGGGTGAGCCGCTAGAGGATGACCATCGACCCGTCCCAGAAGAGAGCCAAGAGCGGAAACTTGTACGAGGAGCGAACTGAAGGAGAGGCCCTTCTGCAGAAAAGAAAGAACTAATGAGACCGGGGCGGAGCAAGCTGAGACACCCGACTCCTCACAAACAGTCTCAAAGACCTTCCACACGCGCACGTAGGCTAGAGAAATCGACTGCTTTCAGGCTCGAAGCAAGGTGGAGATGACCTCTTCCTTATAGCCCTTATGTCTCAGACGCCGCCGTTCAAAAGCCAGGCCGCTAGACAAAAGCGATCGGCCTGGTCGAAATATACAGGCCCCTGCGCAGAAGACAAGGAAGCTGGCCCAGCCGCAGAGGTCCATCCGTCGCCAGGTTGACAAGATCTGCGAACCATGGCCTGCAAGGCCACTCAGGTGCTACCAGGACCACTGGTCCCCTGTGGAGTTCTATTCTCCTGAGAATCTTTCCCACTGGGGGCCATGGAGGAAACACGTACAGAAGGACATCTGCGGGCCAGGGAAGAGCCAGAGCATCCACTCCCTCTGAGCCGTGGTCCCTCCAGCGGCTGAAGAACCGATCGGCCTTGGCATTGCGCATGGTCGCCATTAAGTCCAGGTGGGACTGTCCCCACCTTCTGACGATCAGGTCCATGGCTGCTTCTGAGAGTTCCCACTCTCCCGGATCGAGTGATTGGCGACTGAGGAAATCCGCTTGAACATTTTCCTTGCCTGCAATGTGAGAGGCCGCCAGGCAATCCAGGTGGCGTTCTGCCCAGGCAAAGAGATGGCTGGCTTCCAGGGCCACCAGGCGACGGCGGGTGCCCCCCTGATGATTGATATATGACACGGTGGTGGAATTGTCGGACAGCACTCTTACCGCTTTGCTGCATATGAGGGGCAAGAACTCCTGCAGAGCCAGACGCACCGCCCTGGCCTCCAGCCGATTGATGTGCCAGCGAGTCTGAATGGGTGACCATATCCCCTGAGTGGACCGGAACAGGCAGACCGCACCCCAGCCCGAGAGACTGGCGTCTGTGGTCACTATTGTCCACTGAGGAGACTGAAGGGGCATTCCCCGGAGCAGATGGGGGAGCGAAAACCACCACTGCAAGTCGGCAATGGTAGAGGCTGAAAGAGGGAGGACCATGTGATACTGTTCTGACATTGGCTGCCAACGTGATAGCAAAGCTTTCTGTAATGGTCGCATATGAGAAAAGGCCCAGGGGACTAGGTCGATGGTGGAGGCCATGGACCCTAGGACCTGCAAGTAGTCCCAGGCCGTTGGAAGAGGCAGCAAGATCAAGTCCCGGATCTGGCCAATCGGCTTGAGGGCCCGCGCACGAGGCAAGAAGAATTTGCCAAGTCGGGTGTCGAATCGGGCTCCCAGGAACTCCAATTCCTGGGAGGGCTGGAGGTTGCTTTTGGAATAATTCACTATCCACCCGAGAGCCGCGAGGAGGGCCAATACTCGATCTACCGCCTGTTTGCAGAGAACTTCCGACTTGGCCTGCACAAGCCAGTCATCCAGATAGGGATGAACTAAAACACCTTCCCGATGAAGGGCTGCCGCCACCACTACCACCATGATCTTGATGAAGGTGTGAGGCATGGTCGCGAGGCCAAATGGTAGAGCCCGAAACTGCAAGTCCCGATTGAGAATATGGAAGCGAAGATACTTTTGATAATCGCGGTGGATCAGGATATGGAAGTATGCCTCCGTCAGATCGAGCGAGGTGAGGAACTCTCTGGGGCGAACCACTGCGATGACCGCTCGCAGTGTTTCCATGCGAAATCGCGGGATTTTGAGGGCTTTGTTGACCCATTTGAGGTCCAGGATCAGCCGAAAAGACCCATCCTTCTTGGGAATGACAAAGTAGATGGAATACTGGCCTGCGCCAAGCTCTCTTTCTGGGACTGGGACAACTGCGCCCAGGCTCAGTAGTCTGGCGATGGTTTGCTCCACCGCTTCCCGTTTGGAGCACCTGCAAGGGGAGAATGGGAAGAGATCCGGTAGGTCGTGCACAAGCTCGAAAGCGTACCCGTCTCGTACAATGTCGAGGACCGACTGGTCCAACGTGATCTAGACCCATGCCTTGAAAAAAAGTGAGATGCGACTGCCCAGGAACGGGATCGAGGAATGGGCCGGCTGACCTTCATTGAGTGGCAGGCTTAGGGGTGGTGCGCATGGGCTGGCCCTCATGAAAGGGCCGACGTCCACGAAAAGGCTGCGACCAAGACTGAGACCGGGAAGAATAACCTCTCATGGCACCACCCCGTCCGCGTGGGGTATACCGTCTCTGTCCCCGGAAACGAGGACGGGAGGGTGTGAAAGAGCGTGCTGGTCTCGAACGATCCTCCAGGAGCTTATGGACCTTATTGCCCCCCAAGGAATCCATAAGCTTCTCCAGGTCCTCACCAAACAGCAACATATCTTTGAAGGGCAGTGAGCCCAACCGTGCTTTGGAGGACAGGTCAGCCGACCAATTGCGTAGGCAAAGGAGTCGCCTAGCGGACACCGCCGAGGCCATCGCTTTTGCCTGGACATGGAGGAGGTCGTAGAGTGCATCAGCCCCATAGGCGATGATGGCTTCTAAATGCTCTGCTTGCTCCGCCTCTGCCGACGGAAGATCCTGGGCCCCGAGCAGCTGTTGGGTCCATCTAAGACCTGCCCGCAACATAAGACTGCTGCAGGCAGTCGCGCGGACCCTCAGGGCCAGGACCTCGAAATGCGTTTCATGTGCGCTTCAAGCTTGTGGTCCTGCCCGTCCTTCAGGGCCGTCGATCCCTCCACCGGGATGGTAGTGTGTTTGGTGACCACAGAGACCTAGGAATCCATAGAGGGATTTCTCAAGATTTCTAAACCGTCCTCCGGGAGGGGGTAAAGCTTGTCCATGGCGCGCCCCACCCGGAGTCCCGCTTCAGGAGCCTCCCATTCCTGCAGGAGCAATAGCTTGTGCATGGGATGAAATGGAAAAGCGCTTGCTGGAGCCCTGAGTCCCGCCAGGACCGGGTCCATATTCTTAGGCAAGGAGTCTGTGAGGGTATCAGCAGAGGGCCCCTCCAACCCCAATTCCTGGAGGACAAAGGGGATGAGGGGCTCCAACTCCTCCCTTTGGAACATTTATTTATTTAAGAATTTTTTATATACCGGGGCACGTTAAAAACATCACCTCGGTTCACAGTGTAACGTAACGTAGCAACAGGCTTTACAAAATTTAGAATAGATAAGGATAGATAAACATTAGAAAAAAAGGTTTTTTAACTATTCACAAGTTGAATTTCTGTTCATTATTCAGATGAAGACTCTTGAGGAGAGTAGAGGAGAAAAGGTTCTTTAACTATTCACAAGGTGATAGGGAAGAGGGCGGGTAAGGAGAGGTGACTCTTAAGGAGGTTGAAGGAAAATAGGTTCTTTAATTATTCACAAGGTGGCAGGTAAGTAGGTGGATATGGGGGGGGTAGGGGGAGGGTGGGGTTGATGGGTTGGGAAGAGGAGGAGGGGATGGTGGGAGGAATGGGGAATAGGGAAGTGGGAGGGGGTGGGGTTGGGGTGGTTGGGGTTGATGGGGGTTATGGTTATAAGGTTCATTAGAGGAGTGTCCGTAGGGGGGGGGGGGGCGTGAGGGTCAGTTATTTAACTTAGGGCGTGGATGGTTAGTCGGGGTATGCTAGTTTGAAGAGCCAGGTTTTGAGATTCTGTTTGAATTTTTTATGGCAAGGTTCCTGGCGTAGGTGGGGTGGCATTTTGTTCCAGTGGGACGTGCCTGCTATAATGAATGATCTTTCTCTGATCGTGGCATGTTTGATGACTTTGGGGGAGGGTGTCAGGAGTTTGGCTTGGTGCTGTTTTCTAGTTGGTCTGGTTGCGCTGTGGAAGTGGAGATGTTCAGGAAACCAGTGCATGTTTTGGTTGTGAATGGCTTTGTGTATGAGTGTGAGGGATTTATAGATTATCCTGGAGGTTACTGGGAGCCAGTGTAGGGATTTAAGGACTGGGGTGATGTGGTCGTGACGGTGAGTATTTGTGAGAATGCGGGCGGCAGCATTCTGTAGGAGCTGTAACGGTTGAAGGGTATTTTTTGGGAGGCCTAGTAGAATAGCGTTGCAGTAGTCGAGTTTGGATAGGATCATAGACTGCAGTACTGTTCGGAAGTCAGATGTGTGTAAGAGTGGTTTGATTCTCTTCAAGGTAAGGAGTTTGAAGAATCCGCTCTTTATGGTGTTAGAAATGAATTTTTTGAGGTTAAAGTGGTTGTCTATCCATATGCCTAGGCTGCGGACGAATTGGGTGGGGGGGTAGCCTGGTGGCAGGGGGGAAGAAAGGTTGAGTGTGGGAATGCTGGGGGGAGAGAGGATGAATAGTTCAGTTTTGTTAGTGTTGAGTGCCAGAAAGTTGTCAGTAAGTAATTTGTTTATGTCAGACAAAGCAGAGTTCCAAGTCTTCATGGCATTAGTGATAGAGTCTGTTACAGGTATGAGTATCTGTACGTCGTCTGCATATATGAAGTGCTGGATGCCCAGTTTGGAGAGCAATATGCAGAGGGGTATGAGGTAGATATTAAAAAGGGTTGATGATAGGGATGAGCCTTGTGGAACTCCTTGAGATAGCTTGACCTGTTTGGATTCATTGCGGCTGATTTTTACCTTATAGCTCCTGTCATGTAAGTAAGACTGCAACCATAGAAGGGCGTTGTCTGTGATGCCAATTTCCTTGAGGCGTTTAATGAGTATTTTGTGATTAACTGTGTCGAATGCCGCAGATATATCTAGAAGTGCGAGTATGTGGGGTTGTCCTTTGTCCAGGGCTTTGAGTATGTTTTCTAAGAGGGAGATAAGTAGGGTTTCTGTGCTATGGTGTTTACGGAAACCAAACTGGGAAGATGAGAAAATATTGTGGTCTTCTATGTATTCTGTAATTTGTTTATTAATTATTTTTTCGAGTATTTTGGAGAGGAAGGGGAGGTTTGACACTGGGCGATAGTTGGCTGGATCAGTGGTGTCTAAGTTCGGTTTTTTGAGGATGGGTTTTATAATGGCTTGCTTCAGTTGTGTTGGGACCTGGCCCAGTGAGATAGATTTATTGAGGATGTTTGCGATGTGTTTGGCAATTGATGTGGGGTTTGAGATTAGTGTTGAGGTGGGCAGGTTGTCTGAGGGATGATAGGCGGGTTTGAGTTTTTTGATAATGTTTTCAGTTTCTAGTGTAGATGTGTTTTCAAAACTCGAGAGGGTGGTGATTGAGGTTTGTATGGGTGTCATGGGATTGTGGTGGTCATTGGGAGTATTGCTGTGTGTTGTTAAGTTTTGGAGATTGGGGTTAGGTGTGAAACGAGCCATGATGGTCTGTACCTTAGTATTGAAGTATGATGTTAATTTTTCGCATTTTGTTTTATCGTCGTGGTTAAGGTTGTGTCTGTCTGGAGCTGTGATAAGGCTGGTTACGTATTGGAAGAGGGCTTGTGGGTTGAATTGGAACTGATGGATTCTTGCGGCATAGAAGTCTTTCTTTGCTTTTTCAGTGGCTTTTCTGTAGGTGTGTAGAAGGGTGCGAAACTGTGCTAGTATGGTGGGTGTTTGGTTCCTCCGCCAGGATTTTTCAGCTTTACGAAGGTCGAGTTTCATGGTTTTAAGTTCATTTGTATACCATGGGTTCTTATTATTTTTGTTTGCTTTGATTTCTTTGGATAGGGATGGGCAGAGTCTATCTGCTATGTCTGTGGTGATTTGAAACCATGAATTAGTGGCTGTGTCTGCGTCAGTGAGGTCTATGTTGGGGAGTTCTTTTGAGAGGGCATCCATGATGTCTTCAGTCTTGCCTTTTTTGCGAAATGTTATTGTTGTTTTGTGTTGCGAGGGGGGAGGGGTGTCTTTGATTGTACAGCGCGTGTCTATTCGGAAGTGGTCTGACCAGGGGATGGGTGTGCATCTGGGTTGGTCAGTTTGGATTGAGGAGTTGGTGAAGATGAGGTCGAGTGTATGCCCAGCCTTGTGTGTTGGTTCTGAGACATTTTGTTTGAAACCAAGTGCTGTCATAGCTGTCAAGATGGCTTCACAAGATGGGGAGAGGGGGTTGCGGTCTACATGAATATTCAGGTCTCCCAGAATTATGGCAAGCTTGGTATTGTTTATGTGTTTGGAGATGTATTCTATGAGTGGGGAGGGGTTTTTTTCGAGAAGGCCAGGGGGGGCATAGATTAAGCAGATTTGGAGGGAATTAGATTTGAATGTGCTGATTTCCAGTTTGGGGGGTGATGTAATATTTTGGAGTGTGAGGTTGAAGTTCTTTTTGGCGGCCAGGAGTAGTCCACCTCCTTTTTTTTTATTTCTAGGTATGGAAAATAAGCTGTATGCATCTGAGGAGAGTTGGTTAATTAAGACGGAGTCGGTATCTTTTAACCAGGATTCCGTGATGGCGCATATGTCAGGGGCTTCGTCTGTGAGGATGTCCTGTAGTAGAATGGTCTTTTTTAGAATGGATTGGGCATGGAGTAGTAGAATGGAGAAAGATAGCATGCCCAGGATTTGTGTGAGGGGGGATGCCATAATGGGGATGATTGATCTGTTTTGTTGTGTTATGTTTGAGTGACTGGTCATTTTGTGGGGGGTGTAGAAGTGTTTTATGGTGGGAATAGGTTGTGGAGTCATTGTTGTTGAGATTGGGGGTTCTGCTATTGTTGGATTGTTGTGTGTGGGGTAGGCTGTTGATCGCTGCGGGGGGTGGGTTAGTATGAGGTAACGGGTGGGTACTGTTCTATGGTATGGAGGAGAGGTTGTGGGTGGAATGTGGGAGACGGGGAGGATTAGGTAAGGCAGGTGTGAAATCTAGCTTCTGAAAGAGGGCAGGTTGTGTAGGCTCTAAAGGGATAGCGGGTTGTGTAGAGTCACGTTATCGTAGTTATACATGCAATATTATAGGAAGCATACGGAAGGCCCTGGGGTCATCCGCTTCCAGGGGAGGGAGGACAGCCGTGGAATCAGAAAGGGGGTCGGGGTCCGGGAGGATTGGGTCCACCAGGTGGTCAAAGGGGGGGGGCACACCCGGGACCATCCACACCCGAAGGGACCCCTGGGGTTCCGCAGCCGGGCCACAAGTCAACGGCATGGAGTGAGGAATTTTTGCTGGGGGGGGGGCTTTCCCCTCCTCCTGCAGGCTAGCTAGGTAGGACTTATGCATATGCAAGACAAATTCTGGAGAAAAACAGGTCCTGGAATTCCCATGGGGGGGGGGGGGCCCAGAGGGGCCAGGAATCACATCCTGGGGGGCCTCTGGGCTTAAATCGGGGGTAGTTCCAAAAAATTTGGCTCCCCAACCCCAGGCAGCTCCGAAATGGGAGCTGCCGAAAAATCCAAGATGGCCACCGTTCCCGGGCTTTGCCGACCTGGGAACGGCCTGGCCATGTGTTGGGGATTTGATCCCCGGGCTGAATTTGCCTGCCCTGCCGAGGAGGGGCCTTCCCCACCCGGCAGGCAGGCAGAGCAACGTCCCTCCCGCGAAAAACGCAAAGAGGGCAGCCCACAAGCAAGGCAGGCTGCCGGCCGCGGCATTAGAAGAGCCGCACTGAAGAGAAAAAAAGTCTGAAAAAAAATGATTCGCAGCCCGCCAGCAGGAGTGAAGCAGGGGAGGAACCTGCTGACTCCTGCCTGTCTGGCTGCCAGTTCGACCCCCTGAACACTCAAAAATAAAATTGGCAAGAATAATTTAAAAGTGCTGAAAAAGTTAACTATTTAACTTTTAAAACTTTTTTTTTTTAACTGAGCACAGCACTAAGGCCCTAAGCCCCCTCGGCAGCCAGAGAAGGGGGAGACGAGAACTGGACCACCAGACTCGGTCCCCACACCAAGAAGCACAGACAGACTCAGGCTATGCAGTGCACAAGGGGCTAAGCCCCCCTGAGTCTGGCAAGAGCTAGGAGACGGCACCATCTCCTGTACAAGAAAAAAAATCCTAAGGGATCTATTTTATTATCTTTACAAGAAGAAAGAGCCAAACAAAACAACTAAGATTAAGTATTTGCTTGATCCAAAAAAGAGAAGGATAGCCGGCTAAATAGCCAAATCAGGAGACCGAAGGGTAAGCTGATCCACCTGCTGGGAGACAGACAAATACTGAAGGGTTACAGGATGGGCTCTGTGCTCATATAGGACACCTTTTCAGTTTTAGTCTGTCTCCACCTGCTGGAAAGGAGGCTCAACCCTTGGTCTGGACTGATCCGGGTACGTACAGGGAACGCCGAGTTTATCAGTGTCGGTTTTCGTGGCTGTCCACCACTAAGGAAAACTGACGCCGATAAACCCAGCGTTGGTTTTCCTGACCACTAAAAACCAATGCCGAGTTTATCTGCGTCGGTTTTCCTTAGCGGTGGACAGCCACGAAAACCGACACTGATAAACTCGGCGTTGGTTTTCAGCGAACTAGTCATGAAAACCGACGCGTTTATCAGCGTCGATTTTCGTGACTGCCGTATGCCGGTCACGAAAATCGACACCGATAAACCCGGCGTCGTTTTTTGTGACCGGCGTACAGCAGTCAAGAAAACTGTCTGGTTTCGCGTTAGCAAGGATGCGCTAGGGTCGCTTGCTAGCGCATCCTTGGTAACGTGACCCCCTAATTTTAATATTGCATGGCGCCCCCCCTTTGGGGCGCCATGCGCGCATTAAGAGAGTGGGCGCTACTGTTCAGCACCCGCTTTCTATGCACCTTTATTGCATCAGCCCCAGTGTGGGGAACATGGAAGGCTGCATAGTACCTATGGCATTGGTGCCATCAGACACTCACTGCAGTATGCATGCAATGATAATGGATTTTTCTTTGCAGAATCCAGTGCTCAGTCAGAGGAAGAATAGATGGTGGAAGAGTGTGTGTCTTTTCTGATATTTTTCAGGTGCCTGGAGTTTCAACCCAAGAGTCTGAGGCAAAAGAGTGGAGAACCAGGAGGATTGTCACCCAGATATTCAATTCCAGTTAAAGGGTGAAAGGATGCCACTCGGGCTCTTGTCCTGCCCAGGACCAGATTGGGCAGGGGCTATATAAAATTATCCCTTTGAAGTTAAAATGATTGACTTAACAGAGACCTGGATTTTTTTTAACTCACATTCAGAAATAATTTTACTGCCTCTTAACACTCTAACACATAAAACCCTGTCTCCCTCCCCACACCCCCACACAAATATACACTTTCTCCACACTACTATTGTCATGTAATCTATGATTTACTTGTAATTTCTGGCAATGTCATCTTTTACTCTGACCTGCTCATTCTGTCTGGACCTGAAGAAGGGAGTGTTAATCCCAACACCTAGTAAGAAGTGTGTTAGAAATGTTTTATATTATTACGTTTCTTTTTGGTTCAAAGTAAGTGGGTTGGGCACCTTATGTGTGATTATAGGCTACTAACAAAGGAAAAAAAAATCTTCATGAAACACAAAATGAATAAATCAGTAACAACCCACTTGTAGCCAGGGACAATGTTCACATTTACAACGCTATTCCAAGTCAGCCTATGGGGCTGTCTCATCTATGATTATAAACATCTATGTGACTTTATGCTTCACTGGCACCTTGGCTGATTGAAGTTTTCTTAGTCACTGGTTAATTCAGGCGAATGGGCAAGATAACAGATTAACTTAGCTGGATTAGAATTTAAAATGCTGCCCCATGATTTTTCTATTTGTGTGTTACTTACCTCCCAAACAGCACAAAGATCCACTTTCTCAAAGATGATCTTTCCAGATTCGTTGAATGGCATTGGATCTTCTCCAAACTTACAAAGATTAAAAAAAAAAATTAAAATTAAAAAAAAATTGTAAAAACACTGTTCAGTTCTGATCATTTGTATTTATTGCTGTTTTTCAAAACAGAAAATGTAGATTAAATGCCTTGACATAATCCTGAGAGAAAAATAAAAACCTACACGTTCTTAATTATGGTTTATGACCACTTTACCGACACTCTGAAGCGATTAAATAGTAATGTTTGAAGCTTATTTAAAAGGACACATAGATCTTTTCGCATTCTCTTGTTAATCGCTGCTAATACTGGGCAGGTAATTTCTAAGCATGATTTATTGCTTTATGTTGTAATATGGGAAACTTTGGTTCTAAATGAATAATGTTGCAATCCTGGCATGAACCAAGTGAAAAAGGCTTGCGGATATACACAAAGGCTTACGGGGGAATTTTAAATCCCCGGCACGCACCAATACCGGGAGAGACGTGCGGGAGGAGCGCATTTTCAGAGCGGCCGGCCACACGCGTATCTCCCGGTATGTGCGGAAGTGCCGGTGCGCGGAGCTTATTTTAGCTCCTGAGAACAAGCAAGCTTTACTGAAAAAAAAAAAATGAGGGCAGGTAGGTGGGGTTTAGAGGTCGGGGAGAAGAGAGGGAAAGGGAGGAAGGATAGGTAGGGGGTTAGGGAAGTTCCCTCCCAGTTCACACCTTTATTGGAGCAGACTGGGAGGGAACTGGGGAAAGGCTCGATTGCGTCGCCGTGCGTTACAAAATCCGCGCGTTACAAAATCCCCTCCTTGCACGTGCGATCGGCACCCGCGCGCACATGTTATAAAAATGGGATGGAGCTGGGGACATGGTTAGAGGTGGAGGTGGTGGGACCCCAAAAAATTCACCTTGCAGTTATTTATTGCAGATAACTTGCACCTGCAAAATACCAGCGGTAAAGAATCCCCACTTGGACCAGCTGCTAGTAGTATTTTAAAAGAAAACTCTGGGCCCGCAAGGTACACAAAGGAAGGGGCTGAAAATAGCCCTCCCCATAGAGAAAACCGGAGCCCATTTTTAGAAGACATCTTTGTTGATACATTTATTTGCACATATTGAGATTCTTTTGAATAAACTCAGCTTCACAGTAGGCTTGTTTCATCATGTACTATGCACATTCCTACAGAGAATTTAATTGTTAACACATAGAACCCACAGGGCTGGTCCAGTGGCTCAGTGGGCAGTGCCTCAGACTGCCATTTAGTGGGACTGAGGTTCAATTCCTGGTTTGGGTCTTTCCTTTTCTGTGTTGGAAGCAGTGTTCAGAGCCCCAGGGGTGTGAGAGAGTTATAGTTATTATGCAAAGGTGACACCCAATGGATGGATTTAGGGCCCATGATTGCAGGGATCATGGCAGGAGCCCTGGTGAATGGCCCCAGCCCAAGAGCTCTTGCTACAATGTCTGGAGGGAATAGAAAATGGGGGAAAGACTCACCAGCTAATTGGAATCCTGAACAAGCAGGAAAAAACTGCTGGATTAAAAAAAAAAAAAAAAAAAAAGCTCAAGGCATCTGGATTTAAATTTTTTGATTTACTGTTGACGGACTTATCTTCCTTTTTCTTTTTGTTATGAAACCTGGACATTAAATTGTCACTGTATTGCTGTCCACACTCTTTGCCGTCTTCCTTCTTGTAAGTGAGCACAACCTTCCCCATTCCATACATCAGCAGTGGTGCGTAGATCCCTGCAGCTAGGGTTGCCAACTGTTCCATAAACCAGGTCTGGGCACTTGAGGAGTGGGGGGAGGGGGGGAATGGTACCCCCTCATTTGCATAAATTTTGGATTCTGCCAGTGAACTGCTTAAACAGTGTATGTATCTGCAGAACCAATGTGAGCTGAGGGCTGTGCTGTGCACCACCTCCTCTCCCTATGCTGTCCAATCACAGCATGGGAAAGGAGGCAGGGATACAGCACAGCTCTCCTCCAATAGACTCCGACCTGCCTTTCTCTTCCTCTAAGAGGCTGTGGAAAAAAGGAGGATCCACAAGCATCACCAGACATTTAGTGTCCGGTTGGTACTTCTGCCTGGACACTGTATAGAATGCCTGAAAACCTGGCTGTCTGGTCCAAAACTGGACAGTTAGCAACCCTAACTGCAGCCTTAATATTTTTTGTAAATTATGTTAAAGGTACCAGCAGCTAAAACTTTATTTTGAATCCTTAAAATGTATTAATGATCTAAATAAGCAAACTATTCAAAACAGATTTCTTTGGTTGCAAACGAGGTCATGAAAGTCATGCTTTAATCAAGCTGTGTTGTTGAATTTTCAATATACAGGGTTTGGTTAAGTATCATTGCAAATTCAAGTGTAATACAGTGGAGACAATTCCATTCAATAATTATCATGATAGCCTTTTATAAATGCTGCATCATATTGAAAACTATAACAGTTATCAAATTACATAATTTTAATGGTCTTCACCATATTTGTGTATAACTGTTAGCAAAAAAGACCATACTTTATGATCATGAATTAAATCCTATCACCGATGCTGGAAAAATGTCAGGCACCAGGTCTCCCAGGCACCTAAAACATGTGCCCTAGCAACTGCCAGAAGAGATTTTGGTAAGGCTTAGGGTAGTGGAGTCCTGCAGCGGCTGCTGTCAGCAGGGCCCAAGTACTGAAGAACTTGAGTGGCTGCTGCCGACAGGGCCTAGTCTTTGAAACACTGGAGCTGCAGCTGGTGGCAGGCTGAGAAGAAGCAGCTGACAGAGAAAGGGGCAGGGGAGGCAGTGCCAGGAGAGAGAGGAAGGAGAAGGTGGAAGGAGTGTGATTAGAGAAGGAAGAGGAGAGCAAAGGAAAGCAAAAGGTAAAAAGAAAAGAAAAGAAACACAAAAATATAAATGTAACCCTTTGTCCAGGGTGTGAGTGGCCCTAAGGGCCATAAAAGTATTTATTTGCTGGAGCTATCTCCACACTCATTTTCCCCAGCTCCCAAGGGGTGGATTCTTTCTGGAGGGGTAGAGGTAGTCCTTAGTGGCCCAGGTGATGGAGTGCTGTTCTAAAAAAGGTGAATTTTTAAAGCGTGATGTGTGCACCAAGCTTAAAAAAACTGCCCGGATATGCACATAAATGCCGCTGCATGCACATCTCGGAACGTCTCAAAAAGGGGTGGATCATGGGCATGGTCTGAGTGGGGCATGGGCAGTACATGGGCGTTTCGGGGCTTTAACCAGAAATTTGCGCATAAATACTTATGCGATCCGGCATGCATTGATGTCCCCTGTTGTGTAACTTTATTTCTGTTATAGATGGCGTGTAAGTCAAAAAAATAACAATAGCAAGCTATTTCAGAGGGGTTTAAAGGGTCTAGGATAACTGGGGTGTGTACAGGCTATCAAACCAGGGGGTGTTGGAGGACCTATCTGGTAACTGGGCGAACTGGGATTGAACTGGAAAAACTGACAAATGCGTCAGCTCGCATCCCTTTTAAAATGCCCCCACTTATGTAGTAGAAAAGGCTTTTGCATGCACAGGCGCGTGTACACTTAAAACTGGGTGCACTTGTGCGCACGGCCGGCTATTTTATAACGTGTATGCATATTCACTCATATGTTATAAAATAACCATGTCCCTGGGTATGGGCCTTGAAGCAATCGTACTCTCACCTACAAAAAAGTTCTATTGAACTGACTTAATTTCAAAAAATTCAAAAAATCAATTAAGGAAAAAGAGGTAAGTTTCATATTAGAGATGCACGCCTCCGCGGCGTTGCCTCTTTCTTGTTATTTAATCATTAACTTGCCTCCTTCCTCCTTTGTGTGTTTTTTATTTATTATTCAAAAAAAAAATTTTTAATGTATTTTTTAAAGTATGAATTTTTTCTAAAAATTAATTATTTTCTCCACCTTGCATAATAGGATCATTTAGATTTTTTTCTTTGCCAAAACATTTTTTTATTAAATGTTCAAGTTCTTTTTCCCTATGCTTGGGGAGAATGTATTAAATCAATTATTTTAATATAAACGCCTTCTGTTTCAAATCTCCTGTTTAAAGGAAATTATTTATGAACGCCTGGCGTTCATAAATAATTTATATTAAAATAATTGATTTAATACATTCTCCCCAAGCATAGGGAAAAAGAACTTGAACATTTAATAAAAAAAAATTTTGGCAAAGAAAAAAATCTAAATGATCCTATTATGCAAGGTGGGGAAAATAATTAATTTTTAGAAAAAATTCATACTTTAAAAAATACATTTAAAAATTTTTTTTTGAATAATAAATAAAAAACACACAAAGGAGGAAGGAGGCAAGTTAATGATTAAATAACAAGAAAGAGGCAACGCCGAGGAGGCGTGCATCTCTAATATGAAACTTACCTCTTTTTCCTTAATTGATTTTTTGAATTTTTTGAAATTAAGTCAGTTCAATAGAACTTTTTTGTAGGTGAGAGTACGATTGCTTCAAGATATATTTATAATTCTCATCACAAGCGGAGATGAATACTGGCAAGCTGGGTATGGGCCAACACACATACACACATATGCACCCGTGCGCCAGTTTCAAAATTCACCTTTTAATGTGAATAATGTGATAAGATGCTGGGACAAAACAGGCTGGGCTCTGTGCTGGATGTTCAAAATAAAGTTTACTGATTCTTTTAAAGTTAAATCAATGCCCAATCAATCCAAAGGGTAAAATTACAGCTGTGTTGCTTACAGGTGTTTCACTTTCTCTGGGTTTGGGTCCTGTCTCTCAAATCTCTGGGATTTAGCTTGCCAATTCTTTACTTGGTGAATAAACTATTCCAGATGTTCAAGGAAATCCTATGAGTGATGGGCTCCCCTTAGCCACGGAAAAATCCAACCTTAGTCCAAACTGCTCAGTCTCTCGTACCCACCCAGCCTATGTCCTTGTCCCTGAGGGTGAAGATCCTGATGGAAGATCTTCAGATACTTTTGCTCCCATTCTCCATGCTACTTTTGTTGATGTGACCTTCCAGATGGGATGGTCTGATGAAAATTTCTGGCTCCTGCAGCCCTACATCCCAGAGTGGGGAGGGGTGGACACAAAAACACTTCCAAAAACCAATATGTTAGATGATAAAACCGAAGCCTCTTGGACGGAACAAAAATCACCTTTACTGTAGATCTTCCTTGCCCCTGGGCAGCTTACAACAGCTACAGTGTCCTGGCTTTCAGCTTGGGGAAATGGGCCTTCACTAAAAAAAAAACCCCCAAAAAAACCAGGCATCCACTCCACACTAAAGGAAAGTCTGTAAGGACACAAAGGCAAAACCCACTGGCAGGGAGTTCCAAAGAAACAGTAAGGGGTTAGGCCCTACTCTAAAGAAAAAAATTCAATGTGCTTCTTACTCCTCCAAGTCCCTAACAAAAATGTCATCTCACTTCTTCCCTTAGATCCACAAAGTACCCTGAGACTGACCGATCACATTCATCCAGATTGGGAGGGGCTGAAAGGAATGGAAATCTCACTAAAAATGTTATAATTTCTAATGTGCAGGGACATAGAGCCATCTGGTGGCTTACCAGAGGATCAACCACATAAATAGCAAAATTAAAGGCAAAATAGACAAAAAATAAAGAGCACAATAGCAAAAAATAAGTAAAAGAAAAGAAGAGTAAAAAAAAGTTCCATAGGTCCTAAAAATGTTTGCAAGCATCTAAATTATTAAAATATTTTTTTCTATTCCTTCATATAATAAGCAGCCTAATTTGACTCTTTATTGATTTATTATATAGGAAAAGACATTTTTGCACATTCTCTCCCAAATACTCTACCTTAAAGCTTACGGGCCAGTGAATGATGTACAGATCAATGTAATCCAGCTGAAGAGATTTTAGGGTTCTTTTCAATGCTGTTTGGACAAACTCTGGTTTGTGAAATGTATTCCAAAGCTGAAAAATATTCATAAAAAATAATTAAGGAATTAAAGACTATTTTTATACCATATCTATGTAAACAAGATTGATTATAAAAGGTATGCAGACTCCTCATTGCAAACAGAGTTTTATTGTTTTTACCTACAGCAGAATAAACACACAACAAACAGCCAATAGACCAGGTTTTATCTGAGGCAGTGACATGGGGTGACATTATAAGCAGGGGATTATGTAAATGCACATCCACTTCTCTTTCCCCTATCCCGTCATAATCACATTCCTTTTCCTCTGCCTCCCTCACCTCTTCCTGGCATAATCGACCAATTTTCCCTCCCTGCCACCTGGTATAGGCCAATTGCCCTAAACAGGATGTGCATCATGAACCTGAGGCCTACTTCTATGCACACAGTCTGAGTAAAAGGTGCAGGCCTAAAGCAATGCAGACATGGAGTTTTTCAGCCATATGATGTTTTTGGCAACTATATAAGAGACTCTTTTTACACAGAGAAGAAAAGACTGTGTTTGTTTTTTCATATCAAAGAGTTGTCATCACCTCCCAAATGAAAGGAAAACCTTGGATCAGAACTGAGAACATGTCCTTGGATCAGAAGAGTGAACATGTCCTTGGTGAAACTTTGTATTCTGCCTGATACCAGCTATGAAATGGGTATTGTTCTAACATTTGTTTTGTTGATGGACTCTAATGAGCGTATGAGAATATTCCTATGCACTGGGACTCAAATGACATCATTTGCATCCATCAAGCCTGCGTCTATGGGAAGTAGCAATATCCCCGGATCAACGTTAGACCCCTATGAAACTAAATATTCAAGAGAGAGACTCTGAGAAAAGGACTTTTTGAGTTACTCTGAATGGATATTATCCTGGGGAACACTCTGAAAGAGCCTTTGCTAAGGGCTTTTCCCCATGGCTTTTCTTCATGGGCTCCTGAAAGCTCAGTCTGAAAGCCTTGCTGCCAGAACCGATTTTGCAGGTCACTATAACTGTGACTTGTAAGCTAAAACTGAGTTTTACTCAGCACAGTGGCTCGGTAACGTGAATGCAACTGTTTGCCAATTATTCCCATTGAAGGACATAAGAACATAAGAAAATGCCATACTGGGTCAGACCAAGGGTCCATCAAGCCCAGCATCCTGTTTCCAACAGTGGCCAATCCAGGCCATAAGAGCCTGGCAAGTACCCAAAAACTAAGTCTATTCCGTGTTACCATTGCTAATGGCAGTGGCTATTCTCTAACGGGCAGATTTTAAAAGCCCTGCTCGCGTAAATCCGCCCGGATTTATGCGAGCAGGGCCTTGCGCGTCGGCGCGCCTATTTTCCATATGCCGCCGGCGCGCACAGAACCCCGGGACGCGCGTAGGTCCCGGGGTTTTTGGACGGGGGCGTGTCGGGGGAGCGGGGCCGAATGACGCGGCGTTTTGGGGGCGGGACGTGGTGTTTCGGGGGCGGGCCCGGGGGCATGGTTTTTGGGCCAGGGCGTTCCGGGGGCGTGGCCGCGCCCTCCGGAACCGCCCCTGGGTCGGGTCTCAGCGTGCCAGCAGCCTGCTGGCGCGCGTGGATAAAGGTAGGGGGGTTTTAGATAGGGCCGGGGGGGTGGGTTAGGTAGAGGAACGGAGGCAGGCTGCGCGGCTCGGCGTGCGCCGGCTGCCCAAAATCGGTAGTCTTGCGCGCGCCGATCCAGGATTTTAGAGGATACGCGCGGCTACGCGACGTCACCCGTATGACATAGTGAGGGCAAAGGTAGCGCCGGCACCATTTTGAAGATTGGCAATATGGCCCGCGTGCAGGAAGTCGCTCCCGGACCCCCACTGGACTTTTGGCAAGTCTTGTGGGGGTCAGGAGGCCCCCCAAGTTGGCCAAAAGTCCCTGGGGGTCCAGCGGAGGTCCGGGGGCGATCTCCAGCAGGCATGACGTCGGGAGCCAGGAAACAAAATGACACCGGCGCTACCTTTGCCCTGTCACATGATAAGGGCAAAGGGCCACTTCTCAATGCAGCCGTGGCCAGAGAGAGAGAGGGAGATCGCGTCGGGAACCCCCAATGGACCCCAGGTAATTTAAAACATTTTGGGGGGGTTCGGGAGGGTGGGGGATTTCTTTTAAAGGTTCGGGGTGGGTTTTAGGGTTTTTTTGGTGTGCCAGTTTTCCCACCCTCCCCCGATTTTTAACGATTTTTTAAAACAAAAAAACCCGACGATAAGATTTCCCTCCCCCCCCAGCCAAAATCGATCGTTAAGACAATCGATCACACGATTCACACCTCTATTGGCCACTGTTGGAAACAGGATGCTGGGCTTGATGGACCCTTGGTCTGACCCAGTATGGCATTTTCTTATGTTCTTATGTTCTTAAGAACAGGCAAAGCAAGAAGATTCCTTGCTGAAATATTTTCATCCACAGCATCAAGAAGAAGATAGCTCAAGGGATCTGTCTGAGACTGAAGCTGAGATGACTATTTTGCCTACAGTTTCACAATCTGAAGAAGAATTTGAAGAACATAAAAATATAGATGACGAACCAAGTGAGGCCTAAAAGGATCAAGATTTGAAAGGATGTGAAGAACATACCATGAAGTTGGACTATGGTGATCCTGCTACTTGGGTCAATTTATAATCCAAAAGCGATGATCGTATGCAACAAATTTTGGTGGAAAATGGACTAGAACAAGTTCTGCAATTTGATTTCCCTAAAGATAGTAATCAAAGAAAATTCTCAACAGTTCATTACAAAAGGAGACTTGGCAATGGAGACGAAATTCCCCGTTCGTGGCTACAGTACTCTGTGTCAGAGGACTCTGTGTTTTGCTTTTATTGCATGCTGTTTACCATTAACACTGGTGCATCATCTCTTGCTAAGAAAGATTCCAAAGATTGGTAGAACATGCAATTCTAGATTTGCACGAAAGAAATGGTGAATACTTGGAGAACTTTCAGAAGTGGAAGGAACTTGAAATGCGATTGAAAAACATGAAAACAATTGATTAAGAAAATTTGCATCTCATTAAACAACAAGAAAAATATTGGCAGCAAATTTTGGAACAACTGATTGCTTTGGTGAGAGTTCTTGGTATACAAAATCTGGTCTTTTGGGGAAGACATGAAAGATTGCACACACCTGGTAATGGAAACTTCCTGAAATTTGTAGAATATCTAGCTTTGTTTGACCCACTTATGGATGAACATCTTCGTAAGATAAGAAACACCAAGACACATGTCCACTACCTTGGCAAAGATATACAAAATGAACTGATTCAGCTTTTATCCAATGCTATCAAAAAAGAAATCCTAAAATCTGCTCATGCTGCCAAGTATTTTTCAATCATTTTAGATTGTACACCAGATGTAGGCCATGTTGAACAAATGACCATGATCCTTCTCTTTGTGGACATTGCTTCAGACCCTGATAATTCTCAACCTGTAAGCATAAAGGAACATTTCTTGGGATTTGTGCCACTCCAGGAGACCACTGGTGCTGTAATGGCAGACACTGTCCTTTGCCAGTTAGAAGATATGTCATTGCCCATTGAAAACTTACGTGGTCAAGGCTATGATAATGGAAGCAATATGAAAGGGAAAGAAAATGGTGTACAACGAAGAATTTTGGACATGAATCCACGGACTTTATTTGTTCCTTGCAGTGCACATTCTTTGAATTTGGTTGTTAGTGATGCTGCTAAATGTTGCTTGGAAGCAATGGCTTTCTTTAACCTAGTACAAAATATTTATGTGTATTTCTCTGCTTCAGCACGTCATTGGGAAGTTCTAATGCACAATGTGCCTGCTCTTATAGTGAAACCATTGAGTGAAACAAGATGGGAAAGTTGAATTCATGCACTGAAACCTCTTTGCTATCAACTAGGTGATATCTATGATGCACTAACTGAAATTGCTGTCAACACTACCCTAACAGGATCATCTAGCAATACCTTGTCGGTAGAGGCACAAGCTCTTGCAAAAAGTATTTCATGTTTCAAGTTTGTGGTTTCTCTTGTTGTGTGGCATAACATCCTTTTTGAGATCAATATGATTAGTAAACAACTTCAATTGAAGGAATTTGACATATACAATGCCATTGAGCAACTGAGTGGAACAAAGACATTTCTTTTAGACTGCAGGAGTGATGAAGGGTTTACGAAAACACTGGTAGATGCACGTGAACTTACTGAGGAGTTGGAGATACCAGTATGCTTTGAACCAGATCCAGTCCAAATTAGGAAAAAAAAAGAAGCAGTTCACATATGAAGCTGATGATAACCCTATTCAGAGTGCTGAGAAAAACTTCAAAGAGAACTTTTATTTTGCAGTCCTTGATACAACAATACAATCAGTTGAAGAAAGATTCACACAGATGCATGAAATTAGTTCTGGGTTTGACTTCCTCTACAATATTCACAGTTTGCAAATTAGTACATCAAAGGAAATTTTGGAACAGTGCTTGAAATTGGAGAAAGCTTTACAAATGGGGATTCCAAAGATATTGTTGCTTCTGATATGTGCAGTGAATTGCAAGCCATCGCAAGATGAATTCAGAAGAGCTCATTACCACAAGATATATTGAACTTTATATGCAGACATAAACTGACAGATAATTTCCCTAACATATTTCATGCCCTCCGCATCCTCTTAACCCTTCCTGTTTCTATGGCCAGTGGTGAGTGAAGCTTTTCCAAGTTAAAGTTGATTAAAACATATATTCGTTCCTCAATGATGCAAGAAAGACTTGTTGGGCTGGCCACCTTGTCAATAGAAAATGAAATTGCACAAAATCTTGACTTGAAGAAACTTATTTGTACATTTGCTAAACTGAAAGCAAGGAAAGTAAAATTCTAAAGTGCAGTCTTTCTAATACAGATCCTATGTTAAGTGTAGCACAAATTGTTTACATTTGGATTGAATATTCTATATTTTTTGTCCTGTTAACTGTTCTATACTGTAAATATTTCTGTTGTGTTTGAGCAACAAGTATAGCCTTGGTTTATGTTTATTTATGTTTATTTATTTATTTATAAGATTTTCTATACCATCGATAAGACAAACCATCTCAATGGTTTACATGGCATAAAATTCAATTGGAGCTTCATAAAAACATTGAACATTCGAAACATAAAAAACACAATAAAACATTAAATAATTTTAAAACAAAATATAAAAATTCTAGAAGGCATAAAAAAACTAAAATCATAAAAATCATATAGAATGTACCACTCTATTTTGTTGAATATCTACAGTATTCTGCCTGAAGCTAGACTGGTTAAGTTATTGTACATTATTATTTGCCTTTTCATGTCAAATAAATTTTCTGTTTTAAATACAGACTTCGTTATTCATTTTCATGCACAATGTAAGTTAATTGTGTGTGTGTGTGGGGGGGGGGGGGGGGGGGAGGGGGAGCAGCATGGCTGAAGTTTCACCTAGGGTGCCTAATACCCTTTCACCAGCCCTGAGCTTTAGGTTATAGATTTATAGATGCCACTTTTGGTATCACTTTCCACAGTCTTTCTAGGTACCTTGGAGTTCTTTCCATCTTCTTGATGATTTATTCTAACAAGTTCTAAGACAATTGATTATAAAATCCCAATTCTGAAGTCCAATATAGACTGTAATGCTTCCCCTATTGACTTAAAACATTTTGTTGTTGTTGTTATTTTGAAACTAAAGAAATGAATTGCGGTTCCCATGAAATTAATTTTCAAATGAAAACAAAGTTATTCTGCACATCCCTAGACTAACTCAGTTCAAAATGGGTTTGAACAGGTTCCTGGAGCAAAAGTCCATAAAACAATTTTAGCCATGTAGGCTTGGGAAAGCCACTGCTTATCTCTGGTATGAGCAAGAAGGATTGGATCTATTCTTTGGGATGCTGCTGGGTAGTTGTGTCCTGCATTGGCCACTATAAGAGACCAGGATGCTGGGCTTGATGGACCTTTGGTCTGACCTAGTATGGCATTTTTTTATGTTCATATGTTACTATAAATGTTCATTGACCAGAGTAAAACACAGGAGTCTCTCAAATACATGACATTGTATTTGTTTTTGCTATTTTTATTTGATTTGTTATATTATATTTGATTTAGGTTTTGGGTATTGACCAAATTGTTTCTGTTGATTTGCCTTTTTTGCCCTGTGTTTGATTTTATATTGCTGTTTTATATGGCATATGTCCTTGTTTGTGTTTTTAATTTGGTGTGGTGCATCCTGCTATATACTGGCATTATGCCTAGAAAGGCAGAATAGAAATCTCAAATTAAAAGAAATCACATTCAATTTTAGAGAACAATAAAGCTCACCTTTCCAGTATAGAATATGTCCTCTCTCTTCACTGTGCCATCTGCAATCTTTTCTTGAATAGCTGGTCCAATATATTCTTCATTACCATATATATAGGCTCCATCTATATGCCGATAGCCAACTTTGAGAGCCAGCTTTATAGCTTCCTTCACCTGATCTTTTAGAGTCTTATAAGAAGAAAGACCAATCAGTTTTGCTACTTCAAGAATGAAATTTTGCTTCAGTTACTCAGGCTTCAATAATTAGATTTTTTATTGGTTTGAACTGTATGGGGCAGGCAGGTCCCAAGGGAATTGTATGCCCATGTGGTTCAAACCATGAAATTTTTGCAGTATGTCTGGCATTTAGAATATGGTCTGCAGTCCTCTGTGCAGCTTAAAGGGAACACTGCCATCAATAATCTCTTACAGACTTTTCAAATATAAGGTTAGTAATTTGAATGGAACACTCATTTTCACCTTATACTATGGAGATTACTTAATTTTTTTTGTAACAAATATACACTTAAAAACTATAGGGCCCAATATTCAGCAACACTTAGCCCAATAAGTTCTGACTTATTGGGCTAGTGGCAGAAAAAGACTTATGACCCATCCAGTCTGCCCATTTGTCCAATTAATTTAAGTATTATAATTACTATCATCCCATAAAGAATCCCCTATATTTATTTCATGCTTTCTTGAATTCAGATACTGTTTTTGTCTCATCACTTCCACTGGGGAGGCTGTTCCACACATATTTAAAGAAATATTTCCTAAGATTTCTCCTGAGTCTATCCCCTTTTGACCTCATCTCATGATCCTCATTCTAGAACCTACTTTCCAATGTAAAAGGCTCCTCTCCAGTGCATGGAAACCTTTGAGATATTTGAAAGTGTGACAGATTTTGATATCAGCAAAAAGACAAACCTTTCCCGACAGCCCTTCTTTTATGTCACTCACAAAAATGTTGAAAAGAACTGGTCCAAGGACCGATTCATATGGCACACCATTAGTAACAACCCCCTCCTCAGAGAAAACTCCATTTACCACTACCCTTTGTCACCTCCCACTCAGCCAGTCAGTCACTTTAGGATCCATACCAATGGTGCACAATTTATTTATAAGTCTTCTGTGAAGAACCGTGTCAAAGGCCTTGCTGAAATCCAAGTACACTACATCTAGCTCTCTCTCTTGATCTGTCTGGTTGACCAATCAAAAAAATTATCACATTCATCTGACAAGATTTACCCCTGGTAGAACCATGTTGCCTCTGATCTCGCAATCCTTTGGATTCCAAAAATTGCACTATCCTCTGTTTTAGCATCGATTCCATTAGTTTGCTGACTACAGAGGTCAGACTAACTGGCCTGTAGCTTCCAGCCTCCTCCTGACTGCCACTTTTGAATAGGAACCGTATCTGCCATTTTGTAATCCTCTGGAACTACTCCAGACTCTAAAGAAGCATTGAGAAGGTCAGCCAGCAGAGCTGCCAGGACATCTCTAAGTTCCCTTCATACCCTCAGATGTATCCCATCTGGCCCGATTGCCTTATCTATTTTAAGTTTAGTTGGCTCCTCACAAACACACTGCTCTGAAAATCGATTGAGATTTACCTCACTTCTAATCTTGTGTTTGTTTTATGTGAACCTGTTCCAGGTCCTTCCACAGTGAACACTGAACAGAAATATTTGTTAAGCAATTTTGCTTTTTCCTCATCAGCCTCTACATATTTCTCCCCTTTACCTCTGAGTCTCACAATGCCAAGTTTGCCTTTCCTTCTATCACCAACATATTAAAAAAATAAAAGTCTTGTCCCCTGCTTTACCGTATTTTCTATTTTTTCTTCTATTTCAATTTTCGCATTCCTGACTATTTTCCCAGCTTCTCCTGGCTGCGTTCAGTGGCCACCACTTAGCTGGATAATTATTTATCCAGCTAAGTAGTTCTCTATTTAAGTGTTGGGCGGGACAGGGATATAATTGGGAAAGCTACTTATCCATTTAACTTAGCATGATAAATTAGCCAGATAAGTTAGACTTGCTCAGGTCTAAAGTTAGCCAGATAAATTTATCCAGCTACTAAAAGTTATCCAGGTATATTCAGTGGCACAGCTGTGCTGCTGAGTATCCAGCATAGTTAGCTGGATATGTTTAATCAGCTATCTTCCCTAGACAGGTAACTTTTAAATATGGATTTCATAGGTTGTCACTTTAAACAAGTAAGGATAGCATGCAAAGGCATGGCTTTGGGAATGCTTTCCAAAATAGATTTGAAGAAGTGGTGTGAGTGTGGGTGTTGAAGTGGTGGTGGTGGTGGGTATGGGGGAATAGTGGGTGTGTGTGAACTAGGTATAGATGGGTTCTATGGAGTGGGGTCTGCGTGGGATTGAGTGTGGTTGTGTGTAGGAGGGATGTCTATGTGCATACATGGCTAGGCACATGTGGTTAGTGGAGGTGTGTGTTTAGCATCTGGGGGTGTGTATGCAGGGATTATAGGGTTGTTTGTAGTGTGTGTGTGTGTTTGTGAGGGAAGAGCCAGAGGGATGGATGTGTGGGGTGTGCATGTGTTTTTGGGTGGGTAGGAGGGGTTTGTGAAGGGGTTTTGTGTGTTTGGGAGTTGTGGGGTATGTATTTTTGCGGTTATGGCTTTGTGTTTGAAGTAAATGGATGTGGTTGAGAAGGAATGTGTGTAGTATTTGTGGGTGTGTGGGTTATATGTAAATTGGATATGTGTGAAAGGTGCCTCGGAGGTGTGGGTGGGTGCCTGAGAGGTATGGGTATGTATATGTTGGCTGGTGTAAATGGAGTTTTTTAAGTGTCAGGGTGTGTTGTCAGGGTGATGGATGTGTACGTTTGGTTAGGTTTGTGTTGGGGAGGAATTCTGTGGATGGTTTTGTGTGGCAGGGTTGTAAGGGGAGTTGTAGGGTGTGGATATTTCAGGGATATGGTTGGGGTGTGTGAGTTTAGGGAGTGTAGGTGGTATCTGGGGTGTGAAATCAGAACTATTCCACATTCTAACAGTTAAAACATCTTCTAATAGTTTCCCATTAAAAGCATTGGGGACTTTTTCCCCAGTAGAAAATAAAGGGGAATTTTTTTCCCAAAGAAAGCAAAGGCAATTTTTTTGGAGGCTCAGTTCTCTAAGAATACTGCTTTGACGTTTCTGGATTTTGAGATATTCACATTTTCTTCTTGCGTGACAAATTGGTTGAAATTCTTTCTTGATTTTGGAGAGTTAATATGCCTACAGACAGTGATCCCTTTAACATAATCCTTTTTACTTTCCTAATGATAACATAACACTTAATACCATCAAAGCAATACGTTTAAGGGATTTTGATTTCACAATCCAGAAATTACATAAAACAATATAAGAGATTACAAAAGAAATGCATACCTTTTCAGTGCTGAGTACTTTCTCTGCGCCATTTGCCGACGTCTTTTGAGCAGCCCTTTCTGTGTTTTCTTGAGCATCATCATTACCGCAGGTCCCATAACCAGCTTCACTGGTGACTTTAATAGTGTCAGATGTTTCATATTTTGGAAGCTGTCAATTTAAAAGAAACACAATAGTTACCAATGTTACTGATGCTGAGATGGAATTCTATGCCAGACATACAAAATCTTAATGAATCGTTATGAGACATGGATCTGTCCAATACAGCAGCAACAAGCTGGTTGGACATGTATACCTTAGGACAGGGCTTTCCCAAACCTGTCCTGGGTTTTCAGGATATCCACAATGAATATGCATGAGATACATTTGCATACCATGAAGACTCCACATATGTAAAGTTACCTCATACATATTCATTGTGGATATCCTGAAAACCCGACTGGCTGTGGGGTGCCCAGGACAGGTTTGGGAAGCCCTGCTTTAGGATCTATGATAGAAATTTTTTTTTTAATTTAATTTTTATTTAAAGTTTCCCAGAAATAGAATCACAACATGAAATACACAGTTTAATATCCTTCCTTCCCCTCACCTCTCAGTTCAGTAGAAAAGTCTTGCTTTTGTCTGCCAACCAAGTTTGAAAGACGACCAAACTGAATTAAATTTCTCCTTTCTATTCCTTTTCAGAGCTATCAAATTCTCCATCTGATAGACAAATAAAAGTCTTTTGTACACCGAAAGTTCATCTGGTGCTTTTCTCTCCTTCCAGTGAGCCACAATCTCACATCTTGCTGCAGTCAAAATGTAAGTAACCAGTCAATAGTTGCACTGGAGGTGGATTCTTGGGCTGAGATGGAGTTGACACAATCCGTGGGCAAGGGCCTATGGGTCCCCACCGTCAGCAGGTAGAGGGGGCTGAAGCTAGAGGCCACTGGAGCTTTACCAGCCCACATTCCCCTTGGGTTGAGCCTTTGGGTGCTGGGGCTGGCAGGACTTAGGTGGGCCTCGAGATAGGACAATGAAGGTAGATAGTTCAGCCCAGAGACAGCAGCCAGCAGGTGGTGTAAGTCTATCCAAGACGGGTTGCGGAACTGAAACCCAAGCACCAAGGAACCAGGAGTGACTGAAGGTGCTTGAGCAAGGAAAGGCCGAAGCCTTGAGAGTCCATGTCCAGAGGATAGAGACAGATGTCAGTGTCAAGCTCATATGGAAGCTGGCAGCCAATGGAAGATGTGGCAAGCAATGTAGAACTCTGGACAAGAGAGTCTATAGCAAAGTCATCTGTAGCAATGGTCAGGGCACAGAGAAGGCAGGCATGGTCAGAAGTAGCAATGGTCAAGGCACGGAGAAGGCAGGCGTGGTGGCAGACGTAGCAGAGGTCAGGCTTGGAGAAGGCAGGAGAAGTCAGGTGTAGCAAAGGTTAAACCAGGTGGATAATACAGAAGACAAACAAGACTAACACGAAGATCAAGAACCAGGAAACACAGGAACAATGAGGAGACAGCAACTAGCTCTCGGAAACCGGAAACAGGGAACCAAAGAGACCTGTTGCAAAGGCAACGCTTAGGAGCGCTGCCCGAGCTTAAATACGCTGAGAGTAGTGACGTCAGCATCCGGGTCCAAGGCCAGGTTCCCACCACGGGCCCTTTAAAAGCGTCAGAGATGCTTGCGCGCCTAGGAGGGGGCACAGCGCTGGCAGCGGCGTCTCTCCATGGAGCAAGCGGAGAGGTCTGCTTGAAGGAGGAATCCTGGCTGGAGGTCCCGGGCAGCACGGCAGGGCCAGGGAAGCGAGGGCTCGAGGTTGGAGCCGGTGGCTGACTGCCGCCAGCGATGGTGAGCTGAGCGCTGAGGTCCGTCTGGGAAGGTGAGAGGGCCACGCCGCGGGCCTCCCATGGGCGGCAAGCATAACAGTATCCCCCCTTTATGCCCCCGTCCTGGAGGTCGGGGTTTGCCCGGATGGGCACAATAGAAATTCCTGAAGATGGTCTTATCTAGGATATTCTTGGCAGGTTCCCAAAAGTTTTCCTCGGGTCTGTAACCCTCCCAGGAGAGGAGGTACTCCCATCGGCGACCTCTATGGAAGACATCAAGGATATCGTGGACTTGGTACGTCATGTCAGTTTCTGTCACCAGCGCAGGTGGCTCAATAACCTTCCGGGTAGGCCAGGACAATACCACTGGTTTAAGTAAGGAAACGTGGAAGGTATTATGTATACCCAAGGAAGGAGGCAGTCGGAGCTGGGATGTCACAGGTCCTATGCGTCGAGTTATTGGGATTGGTCCAATGAACCAAGGGGCAAATCTTTGAGAAGGTAATCTTGTTCGGTGTTGCCTCTTCATATGATGCATCATGCCAAAATTAGATAGATGTTCCATTTGCTTGCCTCTGCTAATATCCCTGGCACGGTAATTACACCGAGCAAAACGCGGGTCATCTGTCACTTTAAAGTGGCTCCAGATCGCAGATGTCTTTTGTGATTCTCCCTTCTCTAAAGCCTTGGGGGTGGAAGCTGACACTGGAGCTGAGGTAGTGGGTGCACCCTGAGAAGCAATCCCAGGGGCCTGAGTCACCCTCTGTGCCTTTGCTGACTGCTCTTCCTCCTCCTCATCAGTTTCATCTCTCCCCTGCTGCACTGAAGTGGAGGCTAAGTCAGGACTAACTGATCCTCCCAAAGATTTGTCACCTATTACTTCTTCCCGTTTCAGATGAGAATCCCATACAAGATGATTCTTCATCTGAATCTTAAGCAAACAGTGACTACGCTATATTATCAACGTGATGGGGCAGATTTTATAAAACTACGCGCTCGCGTACTTTTGTTTGCACACCAGGCGCAAACAAAAGTACACCAGATTTCAATACAGATTTTAACAGATTTAAAATACGGATTTTAACAGATACGCCATGCGTATCTGTTAAAATCCGCTATCGGCGTGTAGCCGGCCTCCATTCCCTTCGTGGCCGCTCTGAAATCGGAGCGGCCTCAGAGGGAACTTTCCTCCCGCCTCCCCCCACACGTTTTCCCTCCCTTCCCCTACCTAACCCACCCCCCCAGCCCTATCTACCCCCCCCCCCACCTTTGTCCGAAAAGTTACGCCTGCCCAAGGCAGGCCTAACTTGCGTCGCCGGGATAGCTGCCGGCGCGCCATGTTCCATTCCAGGGGCTGGTCCGGAGGCTGCAGCCATGCCCCCGGGATGGAACCATGCCCGTGGCCACGCCCCCGTAATGCTCAGGATGAGGCGCCAGCCGTGACACGCCCCCCGCACGCCCCCGACATGCCCCCCAGGAAATCCCCGGGATGTTCATGCATCCCGGGGCTTGTGCGCGCCGCCGAGCCTATGCAAAATAGGCTTGGCGCATGCAGGGGGGTTTGGGTGCATAACCCTATGAAAATCTACCCCTAAGTGTTAGTCAAGACTTCTGTCCCCCTGCTGCTTTTGGGTGTCGACATTTTGTCTAGCATGACTCAGCCTCTCCTTTCCTCACCTCCAAACTACAGGGCCAGAAATAGGTGGTGGCTATGGCGATGCATCATGGATGGAACTGCCTGCCCCTAAGAAGAGTTTAGCTTGCGACAGGTGCCTTTTTAACTTTAATGGGGGAGTGGCACTAGTGTCTTTTGAAGTGTCTCCTCTGCCAGTCCCAATCACTCGACTACATCTAGCTTTCCCTGACATTATGGATTTAATGTCACTGCCTAGTGCCTACCCACTGCCCACTGTCACGGTGCCTTGCCATGCACTAATGTAACGTGTGTGGTGTGCACATACACGCAGCTTGCTTGTAAGCACAAAAGAGGCAGACTGGGCACTTGACTGCACAGACCGTCCCAATAATAAAGTTCAGTCTGATAAACTACCCATTGCCCACTGTCACGGTGCCTTGTTATGCACTAATGTAACATGTGTGGTGTGCATACACACGCAGCTTGCTTGTAAGTACAAAAGAGGCAGACTGGGCACTTGACTGCACAGACCATCCCAATAATAAAGTTCAATCTGTTAAACTACCCACTGCCCACTGAAGCCCAGTACACAGAGAGACTGAGTGACTTGAATTAAACAAACTTAGTTTTAAAAAGCTGGAATTGTTGGCATACCAGGAAAATGGATGAAAATATATCTCTCCCAGCCACAACACCCAAATGGTGCTTGCTTGCAGACTAGCCCACAGGGTGAATGAAAACAAATGGCACTGCTAGCAGCTTCTCTCCCTGGCACAGCGTCTCAGATCACCTAAATAATAAACTGCTTCAAAAAAACACAAACAGGGCTAGCTGGCACAGATACTGCAGCCAAATTAAGAATCAAAATCTGTTTTCCTCTTTCCTAACTAGCCAAAATTGCTCTCAGTGCAGCCTCCTTCCACAAAGCCCACCTCCCCACACCACCCCTGCAAAGAAAGTGCGTGGCACACCTCATGCTGATGTATATATAGTGCTGGCTGATTAGTAAATTCCTCACAGAGCACTGAATGACAGCGCGATTTGCTGTATTCAGTGCATTTCACAAAATGTCAGCGCTGATACGCTGCATTCCGGTATCCATGCCAATCTGTCCGACCCTTTCCTGTGAGTCACAGTTGGCACGGATACCAGAATGCAGGGTATGAGCGCTGACATTTTGTGAAATCATTCCACGCAATGCATTAAACGGATGATAAGTTATATTCGTGGGGCGTCGCGATGTGTTTCGCCTCCCCACAAATATAACGAAAAGTGACATATACGTTGTGGATTGCCGATATGGCGAAAACGAATGCACACCCCTACCAGGTACACAGTCACAAGATCCACATTGGTTCATCTACAGCAAGGTAATAAACCTTTACCAGACTTGGCCATCAAGATTAAGACTTTGGCTTCAGAGCTGAACTGGGACTCGAGATGCCTGAAGACTCTTTTCTTTGAAGACCTGAACTCCCAACTGAAAGATGAATTGGTGGCTCGAGAAATGCCTGAGACATTAGAGGACCTGATGAAGTTAGCCACAAGAATTGACCAATGACTTCAGGATAAGGTTCAAGAGGTTAAAGGTTTCACGAGGCCTAGCCAGGGAAAAATCCGAGTCAAGACTTTACTTAAGCCTATTCAGTCTAAAGTGGTTACTGGCAAAGAAGAACCTATGCAACTGTCCGTAGTCACCTGATTTCTAAGAAGAGAAGACTGCGGAGAAGATTAGGCCTCTGCATGAACTGTGGTCAAGCAGGCCATGCGGTAAAAACATGCCCTATTTGTCTGGGAAACAGGCAGACCTAAGTCCTGCTCCTTCTCCTCCACTCTCTTTGCCAGTCTCTTTGATAAATGGACCACTTGAATTCCAGACTCTTGCCCTAGTGGACTTCGGGGCAGGAGGGAATTTTATACTGAGATGTCTAGTGGAACATCTTCGAATCCCCACTACGACTATGAAGCCTCCGCTTCTGTTATCCTCTATTAATGGGGAGCCCTTACCAGGTGAAGTAACCCTACAAATGGAACCGGTCAGTTTAAGGACTGGAGCTCTTCATATGGAATACATTTCCTTCTTCGTGCTCGAAAAGGCTATGCACCCCTTAGTACTCAGGTTACCATGGCTACAAAAGCACATGCCTCAATTCAACTGAGCTACACTGGAGCTTTCACGTTGGGGCCCAGATTGTCATGGCAAATGCCTGAAGGAAGTTTCACCACTACCCTGTATTCCTACAATTCCGTTGATGCCTGGGTTACCATCTCAATACACATCATTTCAAGATGTGTTCTCTAAAGAAGCCACTGATATACTTCCTCCACATAGATCTTATGACTATGTGATCAACTTGAAACTGAATACCGAACCACCCAAGGGAAGAGTATACCCCCTCTCGGTGCTGGAAAATAAAGCAATGACGGAATACGTCCAAGAGAATCTACAAAAAGGTTTCATAAGGCCATCCAAGTCTCCTGCAGGAGCAGGGTTTTTCTTTGTGGAGAAGAAGGATGGAACCCTATGTCCATGCATTGATTATCGTGGTCTAAATGAGATCACGGTCAAGGACCACTATCTCTTACCACTCATCTCTGAGCTGTTTGACCGCCTACAAGAGGCTAGGATCTTCTCCAAGCTGGATCTTAAAGGAGAGTATAACCTTGACCGCATTCGTTCAGGGGACGAATGGAAGACAGCTTTTAACACCAGGGACGGACACTTTGAGTATTTGGTGATGCCCTTCAGCTTATGCAACGCCCCAGCTGTCTTCCAAAACATGATGAACGACATCCTGCGCGACTTACTCTACCAATGTGTCGTTATCTATTTGGAAGATATCCTAATCTTCTCTCAAGATCTGAATACGCACATTATGGATGTCAAGAGAGTGTTACAAAGACTGCAGGAGAACTGTCTGTACACTAAGCTGTCCAAATGCGAATTCCACAAGGAGTCTGTACCGTTCCTAGGGTACATCGTGTCTAACAAGGGGTTCCAAATGGACCCACAAAAGCTGGAGAGCATTCAGAAATGGTCCCAACCTACTGGTATAAAGGCTCTCAGAAGGTTCCTGGGATTCACAAATTACTATTGAACCTTCATTAAAAACCAATCCTCACTACCTGTGCCTTTAACAGCTCTGACAAATAAAGGTGCTAATATTGCCAATTGGTCTACAGATGCTGTCACCACTTTTCAAAAGCTGAAGGACTATTATTGTTTGTAAGGATTTTGGGTGGACCCCTGGACTCTGTGGCTGCTGACCACATCCACGGGGGTAAGTCCCGTGAGGGGCCACAGGTCAGGCTCAGCCTTAGGACACACACACAGTTAGATTTTTTATTAAACAGTATTGAGGAACCACCAGAGGTGGCGATAGTGAGTAGGAATGTAGCCTGGCTGGGCTTGTAGTCCCTCAGGCTCTGGAACAGCGATCCCACAATGGCTGTGCTGTAGTGGAGAGAAACTGAGATCGTGAGTACAAGCAATATATGCAGGGTTCAGGAATAGAGCCTCGTTGGTATAGTACTCACACAGCGGTCTCTCGGTATGGAGCACAGGAGCTGAAGTAAAGGCAGGCCCTCGAGGAGCGAGTACCTGGTTCCAGGGAACAGCTCTGAGAGAAGTAGATGGTAACTCACAGATGGTATAGGCAGTGGTGTCTTCCAGGCAGAAGAGAAGTCCAGGTAGCGAGTCCAGGAACATGGGCCCTCGAGGAGCGAGTACCGATTCCAGAGAGCGACCTGAAAGAGAGGAGAGAGAGAGGCCCCTGAGGAGCGGGTACCCCAAATAGAGTAGTCCAAAGTGGAGGCAGAGTAGCTAAGTGCGGAGAGTGAGTCCCATCTGTTAGGAAACCTTTGCTATTTCGATGGCTAGCAATCGCGTAGGCTATTTGTATCCAGGATTCGTGAAGTCATCACAGGGGGATGCTCCTGAGGTTCGTACCAAAGAAGGTACTTGAAGCAGGGCCCTAAGGCAATTGGACAGCATGGCGGGAGGCAGCGCCCAAGCTGGACCGGGGATGCCGGAGAGGATGGCAGGCAGATTCCAAGGCAGCCAAATGTCCGTCAACTGCAGGAGGCGTTGCCAGAGAGATAAGGAGGGAGGAGTGGAGACATCAGGCAGCGACAGTCGTAACAAGGACACTTTCTCCAGCAAGCCATGTCTCCATCACCTGGATCCTATATGCCCCTTTATTGTCGAGGTGGATGCCTCTGATGTTGGAGTGGGGGCTGTATTAAGTCAAACCAGTGACTCCAAGATCCTGCGGCCATGTTCCTTCTTCTCCAGACGATTCACACCGGCTGAGAGGACCTATGGAACCGGAGATAAAGAATTGTCGGCAATAAAGATGGCGTTTGAAGAGTGGAGACCCTGGCTCGAGGGTGCTCAATACCAGATTATGGTTTTTACTGACCATAAAAATCTAGAATACCTTCGTCACGCCCAGCGCCTCAACCATAGACAGGCGAGGTGGTCCCTGTTCTTTAACAGGTTTAATTTCATCTTAAAGTACCGATCTGGAGATAAAAATGTCAGAGCGGATGCCCTATCACGCTCATTCCTATCTGAAGATGTGCCTGAGCTCCGTAACACATCATTGAACCTGAGAGAGTAATTCTTTCAGCCACGCACCCAGTACCTGTGGGCAAGACGATTGTGCCTGCCAAACTCCAGAAGGAAATACTAGCATGGGCTCATGACTCTAAATTGCCTGGACATCCTGGTTAACGGAGAACCCTGGCAAAGCTGCAAAAATTCTACTGGTGGCCGTCGATGAGAGAAGACGCCTTCGTTTATGTAGCGGCCTGTACTATCTGTGCTAGACAAAAGCATCCGCCCGGTCATCCTTGGGGCCAACTACAACCTTTACCCATACCGGATGAGCCCTGGACTCATATTGCCACAGACTTCGTGGTGGACTTACCCATCTCCGGGGGCAACAATACTATCTGGATAACGGTGGATAGATTCTCAAAAATGGCTCACTTTGTGGCGCTTCTTGGCTTACCATCTGCCAGCGAACTTGCAAAGCTCTTCATCAGTCACATATTCCATCTGCACGGAATACCCAAGCACATAGTCTCAGATAGAGGCATACAATTCACAGCCACATTCTGGAAGGCTCTTTGTAAGAAGTTCGATATCACTCTCGACTTCACTTCATCTTACCATCCTCAATCCAATGGCCAAACTGAGAGGATGAACCATATCCTCAAACAGTTCCTCAGAGCCTATGTCTCTTCACGCCAGAATGACTGGGCTGAACTTCTACCATGGGCTGAGTATTCCATCAACTCTCATCCAGCAACATCTACTGGATCAACACCATTCAGTATATGGACGACTACCTTCACCACCTTTGCCACTTCCGCTTTCAGTATCATCCCTGGCAGCACAAGCCACTGCTGATGAAATTCAACATCTTTGGAAGAAGACAAAGGATATGCTCATCAAAGCTGGAATTCGAGCAAAATGAGACTATGACATGCATCATGGCAAGGCTCCTGAACTTAAGCCTGGTGATAAGGTCTGGTTGTCTATGAAGCACCATAGATTGCTTGTCTACGAAGCACCTTAGATTGAAGTTGCCATCTGCTCGCTTCGCTCCACGCTATGTCGGACCATTCTCTATCCTCCAACATCTGGGAAATCTCTCCTACAGTCTCAAACTTCCTCCAGCAATGAAGATCCATAACGTGTTTCATGTCTCATTACTGAAACTGCTCATACTCAACAAATTCAGCACCAAGACACCAGATCCCCCTCCTGTTGACACAGAAGAGGACCTCGAGTACAAAGTAGATGCTATTCTTGATGTACGGAAGAGAGGCAGAATATGGGAATATCTCCTGTCATGGGAGGGCTTTAGACCAGAAAATAACTCGTGGGAACAGATGTCTAACATTTTGGACAAAGAGATGCTGAACCAGTATCATCATGCATATGCTCGGAAACCAAGACCAGGTAGGGGGTCTGGAGGAGGCCCTTTGAAGAGGGGTACTGTTGCGTCCATCGGTCTTAGATGGCTTTGCCCACCATGCCTCACCTCTATTTCAGCCTTCTCCACCAGCCTCGGGATAATGGCGTCCGTAGCGTCTCCTTGCCGCACCCTCCGGCTTCCCCGGAGCGGCTCTGGCGTGGCGACCCACCATGTTGACCTGAGGCCTCCTAGGAGGCGCGCACGCGCATGCCTCATGTCTTGTAGCCATGTTGGCGCGAATCTCAGGGGCGTCCCCCTCAAGTGACGTCACTGCTTCCATATTCAAAAGTTTGCCCATTTACTGACTCTCGCCGAGTTAGCAACAGATTGGACTCGCTCCAGTCTGAAGCTGCTCTGCCACTTCTACTCTGCTGGAAGTCACCCTTCGGGGTTGTCTAACCTGGGTACCCACTCCTCGGGGGCCCTCTGCTTATTTAAAGGTACCTATCCTCTTACAGGTACTCACTCCTCAAGGATCTGTGTGTCTTTCCTGGTGCCTGCTCCATTCTTCAACCTGCTGGAAATCCACCTATCAGCTACAGAGAGTGAGTACAACTTCTACCAGTCTGTCTCTCATCAGTTCCTCGCTACCTCTCTGCATCAGGCCTACACCACCATTGTGGAATGGGTCTCCTCTGCCGTGGACCATGGACTGCTAACACCTATCTACTCTACTGCTCATTGGGACTCTATCTACTCAGCTATATGGGAGTGTGTTTAACATCTGCCAGTCTGTCTCTCCTACAGTGCCTTACTGGACATCTGCATCGGGCCTTACACCACCATTGTGGGACGGGTATCCCTCGCCATGGATTACAGACTGCTACCAGCTAACCTGCTCTCTACTGCCACCTCTGGTGGTCATCCTAGCTGTACAATAAAAGAAACTCTCTCTGTGTCTGTGCTACTGAGTCTAGCCCGGTGCATCAGTCTCCCTACAGGGCTCCTCTCCATAGGAGACAACATCACTGTTGCCCCTGAGAATCCACCAAACACCTCGATATCATAACAGATGGAAGTGAGAAACCACTTTTGGGAGGAAGGAGGGGACCATGCAGTAGCTGTATGGATCCCGGTGTGATCCTAAGGAACGGCTCTCGGCAGGATAGTGCTTGATGTTCGGAGATGCAGCCGGCTGAACATATTGCCACTAGGAATACCATCTTCAAGGTTAGGAGTCATAGGGACAGACCTCAGATAGGTCTGAAGGAGGCTCCCATTAGGAAATCTAGTACTAAATTGAGGTTCCATAGGGGTACTGGGAGACATCCGGATGAGATGCTAGACTGGTGCCTTCCACTTTGGCTCCGAAGCAGGTCAACGCAGCCATCTCAACCTTGCTGGAGTTAAGAGACAACCCCTTCTGTAATCTGTCCTGCAGAAATTCCAGGATCGTGGGAATTTTGACTGTCCACGGACGGATGTCGCGGTCTTCGCACCAGGCTTCGAATATTCTCCATATTCGTATGTAGGTCAGCCATGTGGAGAACTTGAGTGCTCGGAGCAAGGTGTCAATCGCCGTCCTCGAGTATCCACTCTTCTTCAGGCGTGTCCTCTCAAGGGCCAGACCATAAGAGAGAATCGAGTTGGGTCTTCGTGGAGGATCGGGCCTTGCTGGAGCAGATCGCTGTGTGGAGGTAGAAGGAGAGGGCTCCCTGTCATGAGTCTTCACATGTCTGCATACCACAGCCTTCTTGGCCAGTCCGAGGCCACTAGAAGTACTAGCCCCCTGTGGTGTTCTATCTTGCGGATGATCCCGCCCAGTAGTGGCTACAGGGGGAAGGAGTATAGCAGGTCCTCCTGTGGCCAGGTTTGGACGAGGGCATCGATCCCTTGGTATTGTGGTTCTCATCTGCAACTGAAGAAGTTGGGAATGGGCGTTGGACTGGGTTGCTAGGCTTACTATCAACTGGAAGGCTGTGGTCGACAGCATCCATTCCCCTGGGGCGAGACATTCTCTGCTGAGGTAGTCCGCCGTGATGTTGTCTTTTCCCGTGATGTGGGCGGCTGAGATCCCTTGTAGGTTTGCTACCGCCCATGCCATTAGGGGATCTATTTCCAGGGACACCTGTTGGCTTCTGGTTCCTCCCTGGCGGTTGATATAGACAACTGTTGTGGCGTTGTCTGACATGACTCTGACAGATTTGCCTTGGAGTCTGTGACTGAACCGTATGCAGGCTAGTCTGACTACCTGGGCTTCCAATCGGTTGATATTCCATCCCGACATTTCCTTGTCCCATTGCCCCTGGGCCATCAGTTCCTGGTAGTGGGCTCCCCACCCTCGTAGACTCACGTCTGTGGTGAGCAAGGTCCAGGTCAGTGGGGATAGCCTTACTCCCTTGCTCAGATGGTCTTCTTGTAGCCACCATTGGAGCTGGTTCCACACCTCCTCCGGGAGCTGGAGGCAAACAGATTAGTCCTGGGACATCGGGTTCCACCGTGACAGTAGGGAGCACTGTAGTGGTCGCATGTGAGCTCTTGCCCATGGGACCACTTCCAGGGTTGATGTCATGAGGCCGAGGACTTGGAGGTAGTCCCATATTTTGAGGCAAAAACTTGTTAGCAGGTTTCGCAATTGGTTCGTCAGTTTTCTTCTCCTTGTAGGAGGAAGAATGACCTTGTCTTGTCTGGTGTCAAACCAGTCTCCCAGGTATTCTAGAGATTGGGAGGGCTGCAGACAGCTCTTGTTTGTGTTGACAACCCACCCGAGGTTCTCCAGTAGAGTCTTGATTCTGGTGGTTGCTTGATGACTTTCCTCTGGAGATTTTGCCCTGATTAGCCAATCGTCCAGATATGGGTGTATGAGGATTCCCTCTTTCCTCAGTGTTGCCACTATTACAACCATAATTTTGGTGAACGTCCGAGGGGCTGTGGTGAGCCCGAAGGGTAGTGCCCGGAACTGGTAGTGGTGGTCCAGGATCGCGAAGCACAGGAAGCGCTGATGCTCGTGATGGACCGGGATGTGCAGGTATGCTTCTGACAGGTCCAGAGATGTAAGGAATTCTCCCGGCTGTATCGCTCTTATGACCGAACGCAGGGTTTCCATGCAGAAGTGTGGTATCCTCAGGTAGCGGTTAACAGACTTGAGGTTCAGGATGAGCTGGAACGTTCCCTCTTTCTTGAGGACAATAAAATAGATGGAATAGTGCCCAGTATTTTGTTGTTGCATGGGCACCGGCATTATGGCCTTCAAGGCGAGCAATTTGGCCAGTGTGGTTTCCACTGTCATCCTCTTGGAGGGGGCGTGGCAAGGAGATTTCATAAATTTGTCCGGAGGTATGCTGTGGAAGTCCAGATAGTATCCCTCTCGAATGATGGTTAGGACCCACTTGTCCGATGTTATCTCGACCCATCTTTGGTAGAATAGCACAAGCCTGCCCCCTATGGCTTCTTCCTGTGGATGGGTTGGCTGATTCTCATTGTGGGGTGCAGCTGGGGCCTGGACCAGAGCCAGCTCCCCTCTTGTTGTGTTTGCTTCGAAAGGGCTGGCCCCTGCCTGTGGAGCGAGGTGCTTGATATGTACTTTTGTAAGGTCTAAAACGCTGTGATCCTCTGCCCTTAGATACTTGGGGAGAGGGGCATTGGCCTCTTCTGTTCTTGTCCTCCGGTAGCCAAGGTACTGGAGACTTGCCCCATTTGTCTGCTAATTTCTCCAGTTCGCTTCCGAATAGGAGGGCTCCTTTAAAGGGCATCCTCGTGAGTTTCATCTTGGAAGTCGTGTCGGTTGACCAACTTCAGAGCCAGAGTTGCCTTTTGGCTGCCACTATGGATGAGATGCCCCTGGCTGAGGTGCGTACCAGGTCAGAGATCGCATCCGTGAGGAAGGATACCGCTGGTTCTAGTGCTTCGATGGGTGTGGCAGCATTCCTGGTCATGGATAAGCAGGCGTGTGTCACCACGGCACAGAAGGCAACAATCTAAAGTGACATAGCTGATACGTCGAATGACTGTTTAAGGATGGATTCCAGACGTCTGTCCTGGGCATTCTTGAGTGCCGCTCCTCCCTCGACTGGGATGGTAGTGCGCTTTGTGATTGCGCAGACCCCATCTGCGCAATCACAAAGTGATTGCGCAGATGGGGTCTGCGCAATCACATCTGCGCGATCTCCTGGTGTTCCCCATCTACTTTGGGGAACACCAGGAGATCTTTGGCTGAGGGTTCCAGTGGGTAGAGGGCTTCAATGGCCCGTCCACCTTTGAAACTGGCCTCTGGAGCATCCCATTCTAGGTCGATCAGCTGTTGTACGGCTTGCAGCAGAGGGAAATGGTGGGAGGCCTGACGGAGTCCCTCTAGGAGAGGGTTCATCTTTGGTTCCCCTTTGGCACTAGTGCCTGGGATGGCGAGCTCCTTCAAGCTTAGAGCCATGTCTTTGGAGAAAAAACACCTCATGGTTCAGTAAGGTTCCGTTCCAGGGGGGATTTCCCCTTCCTCCAGGGATTCTTGATCTTCATCTGAGATGTCCGTGTCCCCTATGGTGAGGCTTTTGGCTGGGGGAGGCACGTCTCTGGGGGGCCTAGAGGGCCCTGGGAGGTTAGGGTCCTCTGGTGGAGGCTGTGTCATCGGTGGCACCGGTTGCATGTAAACAAAGATGTGTAGACCTTTAAAGAATTCTACCCAGGAAAAGGATCCTGGGTCTAAATTGAAAGCCGCTGCGTCCCCAGGGAGCCCCATTTGAGGGAGGCTCGCGCTGGGGGTGGAGAGGTCCAATGTACCATCGGTGGATCTGGATTCCTGTACTGGCTGGGGAGGGCATTGACCTGGTTCTCCCAGAGCATCCTCGCACTGTCGGCACAGGGCCGTGGCCTCTTCATGCTGCGCAGCTCTTAAGTGGCAGGCTGGGCAGAAGGCTTGTGCCTTGACCTTCTTGGGTGGTGGTGCCATGGTTTGTGCGCCTAGGATCACAGAAAGCCCCAGTCTGTGCGTTTAATGCGCGCACCGGGAGGCTTAGTTATGCGCTCCGGGTGCGCCGAAGATGTGCGTGTAGGCCAGAATGTGCGCTCACTAAGATGCGTGTGCTGCTGTGCGCACAGACTTAACTTATGCGCCCAGCACCGTTGAGTGTGTGGCTGTGCGCCCAGCCCCCTCGTGCATGTCACTGTGTGCACGGCACTTATGCGTGCGCCGATGTGTGCACAAGTAAGTTGTGCGCCCAGCTCGCCTCTGTGCGCACGGCTCAGTTAGGCAGACAGGAAGGCGATCAAGGGGAAATGGCGTTGGCGACCACGTGAACAATATGGCGACCACCTCGGAGGGTCTCCACGTGGGAGGATCCTTGTATCGGATTGGGGTCTAGCCCGGACAGGGCTGATCAACCCGATAGCACAGATGCTGGCTGGCGATCTGTGTGGCTTTCTGAGCCTCAGAGACCGGAGACTTTTAGAAAGTTTTCTACCTTACCTTGTCTCGGCATTTCCAGTCTCGCTCCGGGCGGTCTCCGGCTGCGGGGGGAGAGGGAAAAGTACCTTCACCGCAGCGTTCGGTGTTGCACCCACTGCCTCTCAGCCGCTCCCGTTGCTGGGGGTTAAGACCATGCCAGGAACCGGGTGCTGGACCGAGGCCTACCTCTGAGGGATCTCAGAAATCACCTCAGGAATTCTCAACTGAGGGAGGGACCCGTAGGTATCACCGCAGGAGAACAGGGCTCATCTGTAGAGGTAAGATTACTTCTTGTTTGGAATTTTCTTTGGTTTGAATACTCTAACGCTGTGCAAGCATGTATAGAGTTCTGAACTGCTATGGAGACAGAGAAATACTGAAGAGCAGAGCTTCCTGCAGGGGTATATGTACTGGTGCTGACGATTTTTTCCTGCAGGGGTATATGTACTGGTGCTGACGATTTTTTCCAGCAGTAAATACCACTGGAAAAATAACACAGCAAAGTGATCCCGTGTGATGATGAGCCCATATCCAGTGGCCATCATCTTTTAAAGGCTCTTCCTCCCCCCTCAGTAGTAGTGAAATTGGTGGGAATCTAGTGAAACCCCTCTACCAACTCCCTCCCCCCCCCCCCCCCCCCAGGTAGCCAAAGTTGTTAAAAAAAATGTTAGGTCTTACAGCCTAGGTGCTGTCCCTAGTCTCAAACTGCACCCCCTTGTAATTTAAAAAGGTACCTCTGTATACCTTGAATCTCCTTCCACTCCACCCACTCTCTCTGACACCCCCCCCCCCCCCCCCCCCCCCCACACACACCACTCTACCATTACTTTAATTTCCCTGGTGGAAATTTTTTTTTTTTTGTAATTATATTTATTGAATTTCTGTGTAGGAGATATACATAGCATATAAGCCATCAATATTACATATCTGCCAAATAATACATAACCAGCCGTACAACAGGAAACTTGCGAGGTACAAACAACAGTGACAATAATTGCAAAGAAAGAAACACAGCAAAGTTTGCAAGTAGTACATAACCATCGAGAGTAGGCAACCGGCCTAACATTCCCAACAGAAACCTCTCTCATTGTTCCCCTTCCCCTCCCCCCCCCCCCCTCTTGGGGTGTATATTGTTAAGCCAATTTATCAGTAAACAATCCGGAGAAATACTGATAGATTGGTTAATTGGTAAGTAAATGATGGGAATGGGTAATGCAGCTGTACCTCCATGAGCAGGGGTGGGTATGATCCATGTATCCATGAAAACAGAAATAGTTAACAAAAACAGCAGCAAAAACTGAACAAAAACAAAGACATGTGTGGGTATGTGTGATCATCATGGGTTATCATGATCCCAAGAACGCCCCACCCGTCCTATGGGCTAAAAGGTTATAATAAAGAATCCGGTAGACAAAATCTGTCCAACTCATATATTAAGTGGAGGGGGACGGGCGCAAGTAGAATAAAAAGGGAGTCCACACCTCTTCGTCCTCTGCTGACGTGGAAGTTTGTTGATGGTGTAGGATGTAAACTTCGTGTGTACAGAGCCTTAACATCTGTGTAAACCACTGGTCTACGTCCGGGGCCGCTTTATCTAACCATTTGATTACGATAGCTTTTTTTCCCGATTACTGCCACCTTAGCAAGAAAGTGTAATAAATTCTTGGATCTAGGTGGTGGGAGCAAGGTAGTGGACCCTATCAACCACAATTGTGGGTCTAAGGGAAGTGCCTTCTTCCATAGAGACGTGCAAAAGCGCTGTACCTCCCGCCAAAACAATTGAATGTGAGGACATTCCCAAAACACATGGTAATAAGAGCCCGCCGTACGGTCGCATTTTTTACAATTGGGGGAGTCACTAAGGCCAAATCTAAAAGCCTGCTCAGGTGTAAGGAACCCCTGCCATAAAAATTTAAACTGGGTTTCCCGTAAGTTTTCATTGGTTGTAAATGCTTTTATCTGAGAAAACACTTATATAAAATCCTTGTAGGAGAGAGAAAAAGCCTGCCAGAGACTCCATTTTGCAAAAAGTGCCATCATATGACTATGGTCGTAACCTTTAGTCCTCAATTCTACGTAATATCCAGAGATCTTAGGGTGTTTAGGAGCAGCTCCTGAAAGCAAGTCAGTAAATGTGCTATTTCTTTGGACATCCCGCCAATGGGTGGTATGTCGTTGCATAGTTTGCAAAAAAGCATAAAAATCCTCCCTAGGGAGGGAGTATTGAGATTGGAGGTCTGAGAAGGAATGTAGTACCCCAGTGACAGGGTGAAATAATTGGTGAAGATAACTGAGACCTTTTCCCTGCCATCTTGAAAAGGGAGAGAGGCCCGTACCTGGGGGGAAAAATGGATTGTTAACTATGAGTGACAGGGGTGTGATACCCAGTGGCTGTCAAAGCACTCGGCATACTTTAGCCCATGTGGCTCGGCACGTCCCAACCAAAAGGTGACTCTGTAGAGTGGGGGGAACCTGTCTCGCCGACATATGTAAAAGTCCATTTAAGGAGGGAGTCCCATACCAGGCAGTGAAGAGCTGGGCGGATAAAACATCTGAGGTATTGAAGACCCAATCCCTTATGAGGTGCAGGTTACATGCTATATACGCTATATACAGTGCGAGATTAGGGCAGCCCAAACCCCCTTCAGACAAGGGTTGAAACAACATCTGTAAAGGTATTCGAGCTTTGCGACCTCCCCATAAAAAATGCCGGAAAGATTTATGTAAAATTTGTACATCTGGAATCGCTAAACGAATTGGTAACATTTGAAGGATATATAGCCATTTGGGCAAGATTACCATTTGATACAGGTGAATCCTCCCCTTCAGGGATAGTGGCAGGGTGTGCCAGTGTTTCAGTGCCTCCTGGGTGTATTGCAGTTTGGGGGCTATATTTAAACAGTAGATAGTATCTAACGAAGCCGGGATTCTGACCCCCAAATATTTGAGTTCATTGGAAGGCCAACGCAGCGGGAAATCTCCCTCTCAATTTTGTTGGACACTATTTGTAATGACTAGAGCTTCAGATTTATCCCTATTGATTTTTAGTCCCGCAAAGACCCCAAAGCATTCTTGTAGGGACAACAATGCTCGGGGTCGAGTTAAAAACACCAGAACATCGTCGGCGAATGCCGCCACTTTAAACGAGTACCTTGCCCTCTCAAACCCGTGGATCTCCTCGGATGCCTGAATTCTCCGAATGAGGGGGGTCAATCGTGAGAATATAAAGGAGGGGAGATAAGGGACAACCCTGGTGTACCCCTCGTTGTATTAAAACTTTATCTAAGCATTGCCCATTAACAAAAATGCGTGAAGTAGGTATATCATATAATAAGCAAACATATTGCAGAAATTCCCCACCAAACCCATATCTAAGCGACGGTATATAAAAAATGTTAAATAAATTAAATAAATAAATAAATATATGACCATGATACTCAAAAGCTTTCTCTGAATCAAAGCCTATGGCCACCGCCAATACCTCCTGCTGTTGACAAAATCTCATGGCTGTGATCAGTTTCAGAATATGGCTCGCAGCTTTACATCCTTTGACAAAGCCCACTTGCTGCGGCGAGATCAAGTGGGGTAGGACCAGATTCAGGCGCTGCCATTACTCGTGCCAAAATTTGTAAATCACTATTCAGTAGGGAAATGGGTCTGTAAGATTCTGGTTTTTCGAGGTCTTTCCCGGCTTTGTGGAGAATTATATGGGCACTGTTAAAATCTGTCGGGAAAGAGTTTGTCGCCAGACCCATGGTGTAGAAATTTGTCAGGGGGGTGGCTACCTGGACGCTGAACATCTTTTAGAAATCGTAAGAAAAGCCATCTGGCCCTGGGGATTTTCTAGAGGGCATGGTGTTTATAATTTGGGCCACTTCATATGCTTGGATAGGACGGTTTAAAAATTCCCTCTGGGTCGAGGTGAGACATGGCAAGGAGATATCAGAGAAAAACTCCTGTTCACGATCTATAGGAGGAACCGGGTCAGCCTTATACAGAGTATTATAGAAGACACGGAATACTTCACAAATATCTGTCATCTTGGTAACCAATTGTTTCTGTTTCGGACGCATTCGAGCTACCACTGTTCGTGGGCGTTGTGCCCGAATTAAGTTAGCCAAAGGCTTTCCCACTTTGTTACCAAATTTAAAGAAATTATGTTGAGTCACCTGTAAAGCTTTACCTGCCCTTATATGAAGCGCCGTATTCAGTTGGCTAAGGGCACTCAGATAGGCCTTCCTATTATCCTCTGATGGGGTGTCAACCATCAGTCTGTTTAGTAAGACCCTCCAATTATAATATATCCCTAGCTATACGTTTATATCTGGCCCCAGTGTATCCTATGATTTCCCCCTGAAGAACTGCTTTAGCAGCCTCCCAGTACAGAATGGGGGGTCTCCACATGTTGTGCATTATGAGTCTTGTACTCCAGCCATTTATCCTGTAAGTAAGATTGGAAATCTTTGTCCCCTCTAAGGTCCTGGGGGAATCGCCAGGGAGCTTTACCCTGTGTTCTAAGCCCCAAGGAGAGAGAGAGAGAGATAGGCGAATGATCTGAAATCACATGAGTTTCAATATCCACCTTGAGGGCCCTAGAAAAACCCTCCTCCGCCAGAAGTATGTAGTCAATCCTGGAGAAGGAGTTGTGTGGGAGTGAGTAAAAAGTATAATCCCTTTCTGTTGGGTGAAGGGGCCTCCACACATCCAAGAGCCGTAAGTGTGTTGAAAAGGGATCTATGCCTTCTCCCTGAGAACCTCCCCGTGCATCCCTTGGATTAGATCTCTCCAGAGTTTAAGTCTCCAGCTACTAGCAGCAGACCTGTGCGGTGGGTCAGCAGTATATTCTGAAACCGAGTGAGGTATTGTTGGGGGTTTACAGTGGGGGTATAAACAGAGCAAATTGTGACTTGGGTTCCCTGCCACTTCCCTATCGCAAGGGCATATCTGCCCTCTGGGTCAGTCACGGATGTCTCCAAAACAAAGTCAGCAGTTTTACTGATGAGAATCGCTACCCCCGCTTTCCGGTTATGAGCCTCTGCAAAGATACATTCACCCAACCAGCCCCTCTTAAGTTTAAGGTTTTCTGTCTCATTCAAGTGAATTTCCTGCAAGCACGTAATAGTACCCTTTAGTCTCTTTAGGTGAGTTACGACCTTCTTACGTTTGCTAGGTGAGCCCAGCCCATGCACATTCCATGACACTAACTTAGGCATAGAGGTTGAGAGTTAAAGGTATGCTTGCTGGAAAGAAAACTAAGGTATCTCAGAGGAGAGAGGTCCCAGCTACTCTCCCCTCCTGATATGCCGCGTAAGTCCAACATCAAAATCTCGCTGAAGTCCACCCATACATTCGTCACATTCATCACCCACAATACCCACACCCCCCATACCCCATACAGCATTCCCAGATTATAACCATACACATCCCCAAAAACTCCATCCATCTCCCTCCCCCACCCCCGCCCTCTGTATCCCTGTAAGCATCTGACACAAATATATACGGCCTACCCCCTCGCTAATGAGAGAGGGTCAGGTCGAGGAGCCATGCTTAAGGGGGCGCGTGGGTGCCCTGCTCCCTTTAACTCTGCAGGTACTCGTCCAGAGCCACTGCTGAAAAGTCTCCTCCGCTGCTGAGCCTATCAACAAGCATTTGCCAGCACAACCTGGCCAGTACAATTACAAACAGTGAAGAGAGTCAATTAGTATTTCGTGCTGTCCATCCATCCCCCGAGGGCTTGTATGCCATGTGGGTGTGAGCTGGGAAGCACACATCTGTTAGCCATGCTTCGCAGACCAAAAAATGTGGTTGTGACATTCAAAGTGATTTTCCCCTTTAGCTGTAACCCAGTGCGGTTGAGCCAGCTGTATCCGGGGGCAGATGAATCAACTTATAACAGCGGAGACAAACAGAACAACAAACTGTCCCCATTCCTCAGCCATCTTAGTCATGCTCTTGCTAGGGGTATGCCAGTTAAGGCCCAGGAGATTGAAGGAATTTTAAGGCTGCCTCCGGATCTGAAAAACTATGTTGTGTGCCATCTTGCCATACTTTTAAAATAGCAGGGTAGTGAAGGGCAGATTTAATTTTTTTCTCAAATAGTTTGGAGCAGACTGGAGAGAACTTCCTGCGCTGTTGCGAGACCAGAACTGAATAGTCCTGAGTGATACGTATTTTTTGGCCCTGAGAGCAGCTCCGGGCATTTTCTGTACGCTAACCAGATTCGCTGTTTGTCTGCTGAGTTCAGAATTTTAGCAATAGCTATCCTCGGTCTAGTGCCCCCCATGTCCGGTAGGCCAACCGCTTCTGGGAGCCAGTCTTCTAAGAAAGTCCCCAGGCCCTTCTCATCTAGTCCCTCTGGGAGGCCCAGAAACCGGAGCTTATCTCGCCGGAGTCTATTTTCTATGTCATCTTACTTGTCTTGACAGGCTTTTAAGGCCTCCGCCTGAGCTCCTGCCTGCATGGTTTGGGCTGCCTCCCGGTCCTCCAGCCCCAAGACCCACCCCTCGAGGAGGTCAATCTGCGGGCCGAGGTCCACCAGCACCGATTTTACCTCTGTCAGGTAACTTGGCATCCAGGGTTGTGTCCAGGGTCTCTCTCAGGACTCCACCATGAGCGGCGCTCCCGTGGATGGCCCGGGCTCGCCGGCTCCCGCCACCATTTTGGGATCCGCAGCTTTCCCCTTCTCCTTTTCTCGGTCCTTTTTTCCTCCTCGGGCAGCCATCGGGGGTGAGGATTTGTTCATGTAATGAACAATCGACATGAGCTAAGTCGGCTCCAGGTGTTAAAACGAGGTGTTTTGTCCGGTGACTCACGATGCCAGTGGATATGGGGGCAGGGCACCCAGAGCTGAAGGAGAGCACGTCTGCCTCAGCACATCGCCCCACGTGACCCCCCGGAAAATTTTAAAGAAAACTTATGCTTTGAAAATACTCAGGTCATTGGCAGAAGACATGCACACATTTGCTCATGTAGAGTTTTATCTCCCTTCAGATGTTATAACTAATGCATATACACTTATGTGCAACATTTAATAAAAAAAAAATATGTGTAAGTGTCGACTCTGCCCCCTCCCCCGTCCCTGGAACACCTCTCCTTAATGTATGGAAAAGTAGGTGTGAAATCAGGTAACATGCATTCTTTGCACACACTGAGCCTGGGTGAATGTTAGAACAGTCACCTTCATGCATAAAATGGGTTTTATGTGCATACATGGCTTTAAAAAATCACTTCCAAAGTGATTAAAATAATAAGGAAAAATATGAACAAAATAGGAGTAACAACAATAAAATAAAATTACAGGGTACAGAAAGGATAGCAACAAGGACACTTCCCCAGGTTTGGGTATTAATGAGTAAAACAATTATTTTGTACTCCTAGAAAAATTATGTACATAAGGAATCTTCATAAGAAGATTAATATTGGCTCAAGAAAACTCATATTTATATCTTAAGGTTGAATTCTATTCTATTCTTAAGCTTATATACCCCTTATTCCCTCACAAATGAGACCCAAGGCAGTTTATATCTTATAAAATACATCAATACAGTATAGTATAACATTCAAAATAATACAAACATTCTCAAATTCATTCTTACTAGGACAAGACAATACAGTTGATAAAGGAAATTTAAAAAAAAAAGTTTTAAGTCTCATTTCATAGGGCAGAAGGAAGATATATGAATTTTAAAGGGGCTTTTACTGAAATGCAATAAGGAAACTTGGCATTTCTTTCCTAAATCAAGAGAGTTTGGGTTTCTATTGTGAAAAATATCCCGTGCCCAATATCCCTTTAAAAGGTTAATCTAATCGGCATTTAAGGATTTGCATCTAAACATATTTACTTGTCTCATAGATCAGCAGGCAAAACTATTGCTTTTTCTTTAGCATTGCTTTATAACAATTAAAACATTTATATAAAATAGATTTACTTACAAATGGTGGAGAAAATGTCCCTAAAGCAATTATTGGGATTTTATGCCCATCGCTCATGGTGATGCAGGAATCTTTACAGAGAGACATTCTTTATCTGTGTGTGTGTGTTCAAGCTCTTTCTCCTTTCTGCCCCACTGCTGTTCGGTTGCCCAGTGCAGATGAAAGAAGGTAGAGGTGCAGAATATATAGATTTGTAAGTTCCCTCAGGCACAACAAACCAGTTGGCACTGCTCTGGCTCTGGAACTACAGCCAGCAAGTAAATACTTACATCAGGACATAGATCTCTGTTGTATGCTCCACCCTCTCTTTACATCTTTTTACAGGAGAACAAGGGCTTTACAGACTATAATCAAATTAAAGTTTGGATGCACAAAAAATAAGAAAGATTATAGTTGACGTATAAGTATTTGCAAGGGATGTGAGCATTTCTACTACAACAAATTTAAGGCTTGTATGAAAAAAAATCCTAAAGTTGAGCAACTTTCCAACATAATTAGTAAATTGAAGGCAAGCTAGTGTTTTCCCAATGCAAAGTGTGGGTCTTCAACATACCTCATTTTGTATGTAAATTGAAGGCAAGCTAGTGTTTTCCCAATGCAAAGGGTGGGTCTTCAACATACCTCATTTTGTATGACTTGGGTCGTTTTTACAGATTTTTGTTTTACAGCCTTGGCCTAGGATTTTGGAAATAAACAAAACTGCTCATCTGTAGACAGCAACATAAATCAGCCGCACAAGTGGGTGATGTCATTCTGATAGCACTGAGACAGGAAAACTGTCTCCAAGCTCAGTAAAAAATTAGACTTTTAGGAGAGCATGCATGGGCCTTCACAGGCAGTCATCCACTGCATGAGTCTCCTCAATCTTTATAGCAAGCTATTCTTCAACACCAAAGGGATGCAAGTGGGATTGTGTGGCTGATTTATCATGTGTTACAGGTGTGCAACTTTGCTTTCACCGAGGACAAGCAGGATAAAATCAGCCACACACGTGGGGACTCCTAAGCTGAGGGTTGCATTCGATTAGTTTGCTATCTGTGAATCTTACCATTGCAACCTGGAATATTGCCTGAGTTTTAAGGGAAGAGTTAAAGGAATCAAGTAAGTAAGCTTTTTAGGACTTCTTGACCAAAATGGCTGTCTTGACAGAAAGCATTTTCCAGGAAGTAACGAGTTGTAAAAGTATGTATGGAAGATCAAGTAGCAGCCTTGCCATTTCTATGGAAGCAGAGCGAAGATGTGCTAAAAGGTAGATTTTAAAAGAAATGCATGGGTGTCCATGTGCACGTGGCTCCCTCCCAGTCCACTCCAAAAAAAGCAGCGGACTGGGAGGGGACTTACTAAAACCCCTACTTTCCTAGCGTGTAGCCAGATGGACTCAGGACCAATGGGTAAAGTGCTCTTCTGCTAGCAGATGGGGGACGGAGTCAGATTTCAAGGGGTATATACTCTAGATATACCCCTGCAGTAACCTCAGCTCTTCAGTATTTCTCTGTCTCCTAGCAGATGCGGACACTATCCAACACACTAGAATAGTGTTAAGAATTACAGCAAAGAAGAAACAAAATGTACCTTACAGAAGATTGAGCCCCGCTCTCCTGCGGTGATACCTAAGGGTCCCTCCCCCCACCCCCCCAGTCGAGAATTCCTGAGGTGATCTCAGATATCCTTCAGAGGTGTGCTTTGGTCCGGTAGCCGGTTTCCGGCGTGGACTTAGCCCCCAGGGTGGCTGAAAGGCAGCGGGTGCAGAACCGAGCATGGCGGTGAAGGTAATTCCCTCTCCCCCCACAGCTGGAGACTGTCTGGCACACGATCAGTAAGCACCGAGACCAGGTAGGAAAAAATCTTTAAATTCAGGTCTCCGGTCTCCAGACCTCGGATTGCCGTACCGAATTCTTCTTCCAGCGAGGTTAAAAGGGAGCACTGATCGGGTTGAGCAGCCTTGGTTGGGCTAGGCCTCGATCGGTGCAAAGGTCTACACACATGGAAACCCTCGGGGAGGCAACATCTTACGCGCAGGAGTCGTCGGCGCCATCTTCCCTTCTCGACCGGCCGGTACGCGTGGGGAAGGCCGGTCAGCTGAGGTGCCTAACTTGTGCGCGTCCAGTACAGATATGTGCACAACTGGGCCGTGTGCACAACAGAGCGCACACCATGTGCACAACCGAGCACACATCACGTGCATAACTGAGCGCGCCCCGTGCATACAACTATACACATAGCCGCGTTTACAGCTACACGCACACATTGAAGCTGGAGGCAATGACACTGGCACCCAAGAAGGCCAGAAGGCACTCTTTTTGCACAGCCTGCCTCATAAGAGCTGCGCAGCCTGAATTGGAGTCCTGCCTGTGTCAACATTGCAAAGAAGCCCAAGGGGAACCAAAGCCTGGTCCCATACTGTTGGGAGAGGATTCTGGAATTACTGACGATAGCTCCCCGGACCTACGCATCTCCGAGATGGCTTCCCCACAGGAGGCCACCTCAAGGGCCCCTACTTTAACTCCCCCTGGGATTAACATGGACCCACGGACCTTCTCCTGGTTGGAATTCTTCCAGGGTCTGCAAACCTTCGTTCAGGCGCAATCAGCCCCGGCTGCGCCCCGGGTCCAAACCCTGCCGGAAGCACAAGATCCTACCGGCCCAGCTCAGATGCCTCGAGACATGCCTCACATAACCAAGAACTTCCCTGACAGGGACCCAGACACCTCAGATGATGAGGGTAACTCCCCGGAAGCAGGAGAAATCCCTCCAGGAATGGAACCATATCAAACCATGCTTTGCTTTTTCCACAAGGATGAATTACCAGCCCTTGTCTGAAGGCACGGACCCTATGGCGGAACCAAAGAAGAACCCCATTTTGGTGTCCCTTCATAAGGTCTCATGCTACTTCCCAATGATGGAAGCCATCTAGGAACTGATTGACCTGGAGTGGGATGCCCCCGGAGGCCAACTTCAAAGGGTGTCGGGCCTTGGAAGCTCTAAACCCTCTAGAACCAGCGACCAAGAAACGCCTATGTTTCCTGAAAGTGGATGCCATGGTCTGTGCCATCTCAAAGCAAATAATAATTCCTGTTGAGGGAGGGGCTGCATTGAAGGATATTCAGGACAGACGATTGGAATCCATCCTTAAGCAGGCCTTTGACACAACAGCAATGACACTGCAGATTGATTCCTCCTGCTCGCTGGTGGCACTTTCCTGCTTGCTCTTCTCAAGAGAGGCAAATAACTCCGGAATGTATATCAGTGAGACGATGGAACCTGCAGCAGCCTTCCTGATGGACGTAATCTCAGACCTGGTGCGCACCTCAGCCAGGGGTATAGCCTCAGTAGTGGCAGCCAGAAGACAACTATGGCTACAGAATTGGTCTGCGGACGCGACATCTAAAGCGAATCTCACAAGAATTCCCTTTAAAGGATCTCTTTTGTTCAGAAGCGAATTGGAGAAGGTAGCCAGCAAATGGGATGAATCCCCAGTGCCTCGGCTACCGGAAGATAGGAATAAAAGATCTCGGCATCCATCCCCCAGAAGAACCAGGGGCAGAGGCTTGCAGTGCTTTAGAGCCTACAGGAACTCTCAGTTTCAGGCACCTCGTCCCTCCGGAAGGTCCCAGCCCTTTTGAAACTGACAGACTAAGAGGGAAGCAGGCCTGGGGGCAGGCTCCAGCCGTGCTCCACAATGAGAATGGGCCTACCCATCCACAGGAAGAGGAGATAGGAGGTTGACTTGCCCTACCAAAGATGGGTCGAGATAACGTCGGACAAATGGATACTAAACATCATTCGAGAAGGTTACTCTCTGGAACTCCGCAGCATCCCTCGAGACAAATTTAAGTCACCCTGCCACTCCCACACCAAGAGACTGGCAGTAGAAACTACTTTAACAAGGCTACTTAGCCTGAAGGCGATAACTTCGGTCCCACGCCCCAACAAAATACGGGGTGCTATTCCATCTATTTTATCGTTCCCAAGAAGGAAGGATCTTTCAGGCCCATCTTGGATCTCAAGAACATCAACCATCATCTGCGGGTACTACACTTCTGCATGGAAACTCTTCGTTCCGTAATAATGGCAGTACAACAGGGAGAGTTCATCAGTCCATCAGGATTACCAGTTCCGAGTGCTACCCTTCGGACTAGCAACCACCCCCAGAACTTTCACCAAAACCATGGTGGTCGTGGCGGCAACACTGAGGAAGGAAGGGATCTTGGTACACCCTTACCTGGATGACTGACTGATCTGGGCAAAGTCCTCGGAAGAGAGCCAGCAGGTGACCAGCAGAGTCATGAGCCTACTATAGGAACTTGATTGGGTCGTGATCACGAGCAAGAGCAGTCTACAGCCCTCTCAATCTCTAGAGTACCTGGGGGCCTGTACAACACCAAACAGAACAAAGTCTTCCTCCCTCCCCCGAGGAGAAGGAAACTGATGGAACAATTACAATGATTGATGACCAATGCACGCCCCAAGGTATGAGACCATCTTCAAGTCCTCAGCCTCATGGTATCAACCCTGGAAGTCGTCCCATGGGCAAGGGCCCACATGCGACCGCTCCAACGCTCCTTACTGTCACGATAGAACCCACTCTCCCAGGACTACTCAATTTGCCTCCAACTACCAGCAGAGGTACATTCTCAGCTCCAGTGGTGGCTACAGGAAGACCACCTAAGCAGAGAAGTAAGCCTATCCCCACCGAACTGGACCATTTCACCATGAATGCGAGCCTACGAGGGAGGGGAGCTCACTATCAGGAACTAACGGCCCAGGGACAATGGAACGAGGAAGAGGCAAAATGGAACATAAACCACCTGGAAGCTCAAGCAGTCAGACTAGCATGCCTGAGATTCAGCCTCAGACTCCGAGGCAAAGCAATTCGAGTAATATCAGACAACGCGACAACAATTGCTTACATCAACTGCCAGAGAGGAACCAGGGGCCAGCAGGTGTCTCTGGAGATAGATCCGCTCATGGCATGGGCGGAGACAAATCTACAAGGGATCTCGGCTTCCCACATCGTAGGAAAAGACAATGTCTCAGCAGTCTTCCTCAGCAGAGAGAGCCTGGATCCAGGAGAATGGATGCTGTTGACCACGGCCTTCCAACAGATAGTAAATCGCTGAGGCCTCCCAGCCATGGATGTACTGGCCACCCATCTCAGTGCCCAAGTCCCCGGGTTCTTCAGCCGCAGATGAGAGCCACACTTCCAAGGGATCGATGCTCTCGTCCAGACTTGGCCAGAGGAAGTCTTATTGTACTCCTTTCCTCCATGGCCACTACTGGGCAAGGTCATCCGCAAGATAGAACATCACAGGGGATTAGTCCTACTAGTAACCCCGGATTGGCCAAGACGACCAGGGTACGCAGACATGCATAGGCTCCTTGCGGGGAACCCTCTGTGCCTACCTCCACACAGGGACCTTCTCCAGCAGGGACCGATTCTCCATGAAGACCCGACTCGATTCTCTCTTACGGTCTGGCCCTTGAGGACTTGCCTGAAGAAGCGCAGTTATTCAAAGGCCGTGATTGACATCCTGCTCTGAGCATGCAAGTTCTCCACATCCCTGACCTACATACGGATCTGGAGAGTATTCGAAGCCTGGTGCGAGGACCGCGGGATAATCCCACGGACAGCCAAGATTCCCATGATTCTGGAGTTCCTACAGGATGGTATGAAGAAGGGGTTGTCACTCAATTCCCTCAAGGTCCAAGTTGTCGCACTGTCCTGCTTCAGAGCTGAAGTGGAGGGTATCCGGCTAATAACCCATCTGGATTTGACCCGTTTCCTGAAAGGTGTTAAACAACTCCGACCACCCCTGAAGTGGCCGGTGCCTCTATGGAATCTCAATCTAGTATTAGACTTCCTAGCTGGGGAGTCCTTCAGACCAACACGCGGTCTGTCACTACGCCTCTTAACATTGCAGATGGTATTCCTGGTGGCAATATGTTCAGCTCGTCGCATCGCCGAACTACAGGCACTATCCTGTCGGGAACCGTTCCTTAGGTTCACGCCTGGAATCGTACAGCTATGCACAGTCCCTCCTTCCTACCGAAAGTGGTTTCCGAGTTTCACTTGAACCAAACTATGTAACTACCATCTCCCGATGAATATAAGGACTTGGAAGACTCATGCCTCCTTGCCATCTAATTGTCGGCAGACTCCTAGTATGGTACGCAAAATGGATCGCTTGTTTGTCCTTCACAGTGGGAAGAATATTATGCTCAGGCTTGTGAACCCTTGGGCCGACGGGAGGATGGTATACCTTAGGAGGAAGATCCGTAGGTTCTCCCATCGGATGGCAAGGCAGAACAGAAGATGCGACCAGCTGACCCTCGGCACAGGAGACTGAGGCGACTGTGGAAGCAGATGAAGAGTCATGACATCAAGGAGAAGAATGGAGTCTTCACCACTGGAAGTCCACGGTCCCCCCAGGAGGAGCCCGTAGGGAACCGGACCGCTGGGACTTCTGGAAGAGGTTTACCTAGAAGCGAGGAGATGACCAAAGGAGCTGGAAGATGAACTTGTGGGATCTTTAAGTGTTCCACCAGGGCTAATGTGTGGAACTCACCGTCCACAGAGGTTAACGCCACTGGCAGAGTTAGTGGAGGTGCAGGTGAAGTATGGCCCAGGAAGAGACCTCCTTCAGGTCCTAGGCCTGGAAGTTTCCCGACTGCATCGGGCATGTTGCTAATTGATGGCCCGCTGCACCGCAGTAAAAACAAAGTCCTTCCTTAATTCGCTGCCAGTGCTCCTGTGGAGAAACTCCATGGGCTCCTCAGCGGGTGTTTGAAGGGCTCTCGATGCGCCCATGGGGGAAGCGAGGGCCTCCTCACTGCCTTTACTTCCGGAAGGCAAAACCGCATGCGACGATCCACTTGATTGGCCAAATCTATCATGCCATTGAGATCGTCCGGGAGTTCCTTTGCTGCTAGTTCATTCTGAAGGCGTGAGGCTAGCCTCTCCAAGATCCCATGGAGGCAATCCTCTCTCCAGTTTAGCTCCGTGGCCAGGGTAGGGAACTCTGTTGTGTATTCGGCCACTGTCCAAGTATCCTGTCGCAACCGGAGTAGTTCTGAGACAGCAGTAGGTTTTCAGACAGGCTCATCAAAAATCTGTCGAAAAGCGGACAGAAACTGGTTCAAGTTTCCAAACACTGGGTCTCTTCTCTCCCATGGTGAGAGGCCTAAATCAAAGACTTCCCATCGAGCAGGGACATAATATAACTGGTTTTGACCAGGTTGCTAGGAAATTGTGCGGGCAACAAGGATAAATGGACCTGGCACTGGCTAAGGAATCCCCGACAGAACTTCGTGTCTCCGGCGTATCGAGAGGGCGCTGGGAGTTGCGTGGGAATCACTTGCCCAAGATCACCCACGGTGGCTTGCATGGGGTCCTGATGAGTAGAGCGGTCCCCCGGAGCCAGAGGCGGGTACATCAGAGTGGGGTTCATGGGCCCTAACGCCTTGATGCGTTGGTTCAGGCCCTCCACTGCAGAGACAAGGGCATCCAGGGTCTTTTGCTGGTCCATCAGACGCTGGGCCATTCCCGGAATGGCCTGGTGGGCGGACGCCTCTTCCGGGTCCATGGACTTGGCAATCTGTTATGCTCAGGCTTGTGAATCCTTGGGCCGATGGGAGGATGGTATACCTTAGGAGGAAGATCTGTAGGTTCTCCCATCGGGTGGCGAGGCAGAACAGAAGATACGACCAGCTGACCCTCGGCACTGGAGACTGAGGTGACTGTGGAAGCAGATGAAGAGTCGTGACGTCAAGGAGAAGAACAGAGTCTTCGCCACTGGAAGTCCATGGTCCCCCCAGGAGGAGCCCGTAGGGACCCGGACTGCTGGGACTTAGGCAGACCTTTGAGAGGTCAAGGAGTCGAGAGTTCGGTGCAAGGGCTAACTGGAGCTTCACCCCTGGAAGCCCGTGGTCCCCCCCCCCGGGAGGAGCCCGTAGGGACCCGGGCCGCTGGGACTTAGGTGGGTCCTTGGAGATGATGGTCCAGAAGAAGTCCGAGGTCAAGTGCCAGAGGGTTGTCGCTTACGAGTCCGAGGTCTTATACCAAGGGATCGTCGCTAGCCAGTGCGAAGTCACACACCAGGAATCACCGCTAGCCAATCCGAAGTCAGGAACCAGGAACACCAAGACAAAACAGGAACAAGGATCGAAGTACAAGAAGACTCACAGAAGCAAGCAGACTTGACTATGTGGAACGTTGCCAAGTCAAGGAATGGGCAGAGGAAGCTTCCCTTTATACTTTCTCTACTCTGGCCCATTAGAAACTAGAGATGTGGTTCGTTTTTCGCCCTATTTAGGAAATTGCCCGAAATTTCCTAATTCGTTTGTGTTTCGGAGTCCCCGAAACACGAAATAAACGGCGTTGTTTCGGAGGCCCCGAAACTGGAAAGAAATTTCCCCCCCCGAATTTCGGGGAAATTTCGTTTTCGGGTTTGCCTGGGGAGAGGGGCACAAATTTTTTTTTTAAATTAAAAACCACCCCAAACATTTAAATTAACTATAATACACCCCCCCCGATCCCGATCCCTCCCTAAGACTTACGAAGATCCCTGGTGGTCCAGCGGGGTCCCGGGTTCCATTTGCCCTGATGCCCTCCGTGCCCGGTGCAAGCCGTGCGCCTCAAAATGGTGCCGAATAGCCCGAACTACCATGTCACAGGGGCTTTCGGCGCTATTGGTCAGCCCCTGTCACATGGCCATCGGCGCCATCTTGTGCTCCAATCATGTGACAGGAGCTGACCAATGGCGCCGAAAGCCTCTGTGACATAGTATGGGCAAAGGCTATCGGTGCCATTTTGGTTACTGGCAGTCGAAAACGAAATCGCTCTCGGACCCTTGCTGGACCCCCAGGGATTAAATAATCCCTGGGGGTCCAGCAAGGGTCCGAGAGCGATTTCGTTTTCGACTGCCAGTAACCAAAATGGCACCGATAGCCTTTGCCCATACTATGTCACAGAGGCTTTCGGCGCCATTGGTCAGCTCCTGTCACATGATTGGAGCACAAGATGGCGCCGATGGCCATGTGACAGGGGCTGACCAATAGCGCCGAAAGCCCCTGTGACATGGTAGTTCGGGCTATTCGGCACCATTTTGAGGCGCACGGCTTGCACCGGGCACGGAGGGCATCAGGGCAAATGGAACCCGGGACCCCGCTGGACCACCAGGGATCTTCGTAAGTCTTAGGGAGGGATCGGGATCGGGGGGGAGGTTGCATATACGTATGAAAATGATTCAAAATGTTTTTAAATGCTTGGGTGGGTTTTTTTTTTAGCTTCGTTTACCGATTCGTTTTTCGGCCCGGTTTCGGGTTTCTCGTTTCGTTTTCGGACAAACGACCCGAAAACGAAACGAGACCACCCGAATTATACCACGAAGTATTCGAACCGAAAAACGACCCGGTAGAAAAAAACGAAGCACATCTCAGAAACAGCTGTGAGTAGTTAAGGGGCCTGGCCCCTTTAAATCTATGGAGGAGGCATGGCCTCGCACCTAAAGATGGCAGCGGCTATCTTGGATTTCCTCCGCGGAGGAAACACTGCCGGACGTCGTGAGGGAGGAGCAGGGACGGCTCCCCACCCGGCGGCCATCTCGGGGACCCGTGCTGGAGCAATGGGCACAGGGTCAGGGACTTCCGCCGGAGCTGCCGCGGCAGTTTGCCATCACGGGCAAGGTAGGGAGCCGTGGTCATGGCCTTCCACGGCCGCGGAACACAACAAAGAAACAAGGAGAAGCAGCCTCGAGGGCGACCATAGCCTGCTGGATCAAGGAAGTAATCAAGGCAGCCTACATAGAGGCAGGGAAGACCTTACCACTACAGGTTAAGACTCATTCTATGAGGGCCCAGGCAGTTTCTTGGGCAGAAACCAAGCTATTGTCGCCCGCCGAGACCTGTTGGGCAGCAACATGGTCCTCCATACACACCTTCTCCAGGTTCTACCGCCTGGATGTTCAAGCCCGAGAAGATGCAGCCTTTGCAAGGGCAGTACTGAGTTGGCCATGGGCAGCCTCCTGCCCTGTCTAGGAGTAGCTTTTGTACAACCCATTGGTCCTGAGTCCATCTGACTACATGCTAGGAAATGGAGAAATTACTTACCTGATAATTTCGTTTTCCTTAGTGTAGACACATGGACTCAGCATCTCACCCACGGCTGCCCCAGAAAAGGAGAACCTCGGATAGCAAACCTCGAGACTAAGCAAATGCGGGTAAGCCGTGGCCTACCCCTAGTTCAAGACACCCACAGTTTGTCCGGTGTCAGCGTTAATTGGTTGAGTGCACTGGTGGTCTCCAGTTTGGAAATTAGTTGAACCAGTTCAAGGTTTAATCAAGTTATTTAAGCAAAGATATATCCACAATGGCTTTTCGAAGAGAATACTGAAGAGCTGAGGTTACTGCAGGGATATTTCTAGAGTGATGTCAGCTTGAAATCTGATCCGTCTCCCATCTGCTAGCAGAAGAGCACTATACCCATTGGGCCTGAGTTCATCTGTCTACACTAAGGAAAAGAAAATTGTCAGGTAGGTAATTTTTCCATTACCCTGCCTACCTTTTCCCCTCTCCTTCCCGACCCCTAAAACCCGCCTAACTACCCCTTTTTTTATGTTTCACGACTTACCTGCTGTCCCGAGCAGCAGTAAGTTGCGTGCGTCGGCTGCTTGTGCGTGCTTTACAGATTCAGTGCCTAATACGCTATCCTGGATGGACCCCGCCCCCTGCCCACCCCCCCTTTTCTGTGCATACTGCGAGATACACGCGTGGCCGCGAGCGTTCTGAAATCCCCGCAGTACATGCGTGGCCCGGCCACACATGTATCTCACAGTTTTTACGTGTGCTGGTGATTTAAAATTAGCTCGTAAGGAAGCTGCAGTAGCCCAAACTTGATGGGCTTATATTTTATTTTGAAGATGTTGTCCTGAGTGATCCAAGTCATTAAAGTTCTTTTTGTAACTGATACTCCTTGCTTAACCAAGTTAAAAGAAACGAAGAGTTGTGAAGACTTTTTCTGTAAGACTTTGCTCTGAGTACATAGAATAGAAAGGTTCTTCTGCAGTCTAATGTATGAAGAGCCTGTTTGTCCTTATGGGCATGTGGGCTGGGTAAAAGGTTGGCAACACAATGGATTGATTTAAATGAAACTGAGAGACCTCTATTGATAGAAATTCAAGAGGCATCGTCAAAACTACCCTGTTGTGAAAGATTTGAGTATAGGGAACATATGAGGCTTGGATTTTCAATTCTCTCACTCTTCAGCTAGAAGTGACTGCTTTTGAAAACAAAACTTTCTACGAGAGGAATCATAGATCTGCTTGTAGGTAATGGTTCAACTTTGCAAACTGAGCCAGGACTGAAACCTTTAATTGGAGGTTTCAGTTTTATGAGCTTTTTCATAATACCAGTGGCATGCAGTGACATTCTAAACAGAGGATCCTGTAAATGCACATCCACTTCCCTTCTCTTCCTCGGATCCCAGCATAATCACTTTCCTTTCCCTCTGCCTCCCCCACCCCTTCCTGGCATAATCCAACCAATTTTCCCTCCCCTGTCCTGCCTTATTTACCTAACTTGCACTGTTCACCCCACCCTTTATCTCAAAAAGTGAGATTTAATGTCTGAATAAGTGAGACTCAAGGCCAAAGAGAGAGATTTTTCTGGTGGTGTGTCTGGGATATAATTACTCCTAAGCTAGAAACTTAAGAGTAATTATAGACAGGGAACTGAGCCTTAAGCAACACATATCAATAAAAGCAAGAGAAGGCTACGCCAAACTAATGGTCCTTAGAAGACTAAAACCCTTATTAAATCAGGAACACTTTCGTACAGTACTACAAGCATTAATATTTGCCAGCATGGACTACTGTAATTCACTTTTCCTAGGATTACCATACACCACTATCAGACCACTGCAAATACTACAGAACTCAGCTGCCAGAATACTTACTGGTAAAGGCAGAAGAGATCATATCACCCAGACACTTGCAGATTTACACTGGCTCCCAGTAGAACAGAGAGTTCAATTTAAAACATTATGCACAGTTCATAAGCTAATAAATGACGAAAATTCTGACTGGCTAAACACCGCATTACGATTACATGTCCCTCAAAGAAATCTCAAATCGGCCAATAAAGCTCTACTAACCAAACCCTCAGTCAAAACAGCAAAATTGACCCAAGTTAGAGAGAGAGCACTATCTTTGGCAGGACCATTACTATGGAACACATTACCACTGGAATTAAGACTAATGAAAGAATTAAAACTCTTCAAAAAAGGCTTAAAAACATGGCTCTTCAAAAAAGCATTTCACAGTGAGGTAGCAGAATAACAACACATACACAAAGCAGAAAGTCACCAAGAAAAAGCAGTACTGCTTATTTTTATTATCTCCTCACAATTAAGTATTAAATGAGAGACAGTTAATCGTTATTGGTAACCACACTCATTCCCCATTTAGAGTATATTATTGAACTATGTAACCGTATAATAATGGCACACCATGGATAATTTAGAAACCACATATTTGGGCCTATCTGTAAACCGTTGTGATGGTGCACTACTAAACGACGGTATAGAAAAGCTTTAAATAAATAAATAAATACTGTATTGTTTTGAAAATGAACGAAGGACACAAATTAATATTTCACCTTCATTAATTTCATTTATATTGTAATTCTTTAATCCCACACAAAAAAAAAAAATCCCTCCCCTCTTCCCAACATTATCCTGGATCTCCTCTTCCTCCAGCTCTATTCTAGGCCCTTTCCTAATAACAGATTTTACATGAAAAATCAACATTCATAATTCTGCCTTCTGGGGAAAAATATCACTTACAACAATGGTATATTATATTTACATGCACTGCTGTGGTATCAACCAGAAAACATTGCCAAAAAAAAGGACTTGGTGTGTGTGAGAGAGAGAGAGACTCTAAATAAAAATCCATATGTCATACTCCATTTATACCACTGTAAGAGGCTATACATTTAACTCGGTGTGGGGTTTGGTGGGTGGGGTAAGGTTTGGGGGGGGTAGTTTTACATACACAAATGAGAGGTACAAACAGCCAAGTTGACATCACTGAAGATTTTCTGTCGTTTGAATCGATGAAAGGTACAAGATGAGTTGATTTGTAAAATGCACTCTCTGCCTAGCTTCATACACTCTTTGCCTAGCTTGTCTGAAGCCTGATAGGCATTGTACAAATCTTTCTCTCTCTCAGCTTGTGAAAATGACCTATGTGATGCAGGGTAATTAGCCTAACGCTTTATTTATAGCATTTTGATAAATCTAGGCCAGAGATACCATAAAAAACTAAACAAACGCACATACTCTAACGTACATGTTCATTCTCACACACATGCTCACTGACACACACTTTCTTAGGTTCACACGCATGCTCCCTCACACACGTTATCTCTCAGGCTCACACATATGCTCATTGGTCTAGAGCATAATACACCCTTGTACTAGGAAATGTAGATTGGAAAACAAAACAAGCTTGACTACTACAGATCCTTTCATAGAAACTACATAATAGCAGAATAATTCAGCTAGACCCCCCAAAGCATAACAGATTGATCCTCACAAAATACAGAACTGACCACAAATTAGAAATAGAAACTGTGAAACAAACCTTAACTGGAAAACCCAAAATGCCAGTCTCTGTCATGTGTAACACTAGATAAATAAAAGCAAATGCATTTTTCCTGTACTGTACACAACAGAAATATTCAGAGGTGCACATTTCCCAAAAATAACAGAGAAAATCAAATTCTTCCTTCTTTCCATCTCAGAAAAGCAAACCAAGAGCAGCTACAGCTCTGTCACCCCCTCAAGTCCCCAGCAGCTGAGTCCCTCAACCCCCCTTCCCTCCCAGTCCCCAGAAGTATTTCTCCCTATCTCCTACTCCTCTCCCAGACCCCAGCAGTCTTACTCCTCAGCCCCCTCCTAGACCTTCTCAGTCTTGCTCCTCAGCCCTTCTCCCTTCCCACACCCAACCCCAGCAGTCTTACTCCCCAGCACCTCCCTTCCTACATCCCCAGTCAGGGGCGGATTGACCTATCGGGGGATCGGACTTCCCCCGGTGGGCCGGTCACTCCTGTCACGTGATTTTTTTTTTGTATTATAAAGTTTCCAACCAAAGTATTAGGGGGTGCCGCGAGCAGTGGTATCCCGAGGGGAGCCAATGCCCCCGGGCGCAAGGAGGCTCATGCGGCCGCTGAGCAGCAACAGACAGATGGGCAGGGCCGTGGTGATGCTCACGTCACCATGGCCCGAAGAAAAAGATCGCGTTTAAACGCGCCGATGCTCCTCCTCCTTCCTGCCTGTGTGGCCCCGGAAGTAAACGTTGCCGGAGCTGCGTGGGCAGGAAGGAGGAGGAGCATCAGTGCGTGCAGAAGAGGAGCAGAGCTTACGGCCCGAGAAGAGGAAGAGGCCCGGTAGCAGGGCTGCCGCGGCCCGAGATCAGGGCTGCTGCAGAGCCCATCCTGCGGTGACCCGCGAAGAGGAGGCACAGAGGTGAGAGAGAGGCTGAGGGTCTGTAGAGTGTGTGTGTGCGTGTATGAGATGAGTTGAGAAATTGTGTGTGGGAGAGAGGATCTGAATGTTTGCAGAGATATCATGTGAGAGCCTCTGTGTGTGTGAGAGACAGCATGTGAGAGTGAGAGCCTGTGTGTATGAATGATTGTATGAGAGAGCATGTGACAGTGAGAGCCTGTGTGTATGAATGATTGTATGAGACACAGCATGTGTCAGTGAGAGGCTGTGTGTGTGTGTGTGAGAGAGAGAGAGAGAAAGCATGTGAGAATGAGAACCTGAGTGTGTGTTTGAGGGAAGAAGATGGAGAGAAAAGAAATAGAAAAAAAGACAATATAAAAGGAATTGGCAAAAAAATAAGAAAGGGAAGGTAGAAAAAAAAAGCCTGTGACCAACCGATTAGAAAACTAAGATCAGCCAGCAAAGGTAAAAAAAAAATAAATTACTTTTTAGTGATTGGCACATGTAATCTTTGGGAATGTGCAAGAATAGCACTTTCTCTATGCGGATCTCACAATGTACGAGATCAGCATGGAGAAAGTGGAAGCCCACGGGGCCTGCACAGAGGAGGCAGCAGAATGGGCTTCAGTGTCAGTAGCAGCAATCGGCACCTCCCCAATAGCCATGCGGCAGCAGTGACAGTGGCAGCAGAAGAATGAGAGAGGTTCTGAGGTTGTTAGCAAAAGAAAGAGAGGGGGGTCTACCTTTAGTGTGTGCATGTGTATGAATGGGACTCTGCCTGGGGGTGTATGTGTGTGAATGCATAGGTGCCTGCCTGGGGGTCTGTGTGTGAGAATGAATGTGTGTATGCCTGGGGGATGGGGAGGGAGTGGTGTGAAAATGAATGGGAGCCTGCCTGGGGGTCAGTGTGTGTATGTATGTGAGTGTGAGAGCATGAGTGTGTATGAGAAAATCCAAGGGAGTAAGAGTTTGTATGTGGGGTGTGTGTGTGTGTGTGTGGAGGGGGAGTGTCTTAGAGCCTGAGAGTGTGTCGGTGTCAGTGAGAGCGAGAAGTTATGGTGGGTATAAAAGCATGAATGTGTATGTATGTGACAGTGTATGTGTGAGAGAGAATGGACATGGGAGTATTTGTGATAGAGAGAGGATAACCTCCTAATCCTTGACAATATCAGGGTGACTGGAAATAACGAGCTCCCACAGAAGGGGACAGCAGGGGCTTTTTAAAATCCTCATTAGTTTTAATTATTGGATGTTATTTGATATATGTGCTGTTTCGAAATATTTTATTAGTGTTTGGGACATTGTAAAAAATGTATATGATTTTAATTAATAGAAATTCTATTTATCAGTAGTTTTAAAATATTCTTTTATTATGGTTTTACTATTATAACTGATGCTTTATGTTTTTTGATTTTATTTGTTTTATGAGGAATGGTGGTTCTATTTTTCTATTGTTAATACATGGAATCTGACTTCTTGGAATTTCCATTTCCGTTTTTGTCATTTGTGCTACTTCATTTTGTATTCTGTATTTGGTGAGAGTTTGTGTTCTGCATGCAAAGACTGAGATGAAGCATTCTTTTAGCATGTGGTTTCTCTGTAGGGATCTGTAGTAGCTTGGCCTGTTCTGTTTTCCTGATAGGAGGTGTATTGATATTTTAGATTCTGGTGTAATATTTGTGGTATTCTTTTTCATAGGTGGGGTTGTTATTCTTTGAGTGTTGGCAAATAGTACTGTGTTGATATGGGAGGACCATACCGAAATATAGGGGTGTGTACATATATATGTAAATTATATTGTATATGTAACTGGGTACCCATGGGCCAGTATGGAGAAAAGATGGTGCCAGCCATCCAGTGCTCCCTCCATGTGACAGGGGCCGGCCAATGGCACGGATACCCTGTCACATGGTAAGGGCAAAGGGCCATCGTCGCCATTTTGATTAGTGGCAGCCAACAGCCCGGGAGAGGGAGATCGCTCCCGGGACCCCCACTGGACCACCAGGTACCTGTAAAAAGTTTTGGGGGGGGGGGTCAGGAGGGTAGGGGAAGCTAAGGGATTAGTTTTAAAGGGTCAGGTGGGTTTAAGGGTTATTTTTGTGTGCCATTTTTCCCGCCCTCCCCCAAAACGATAAGAGAACCCCCACGAACAATTTCGTAGGGTTTTTCTATCGTTTTGGGTGAGCCCCCGATTTCTGACAATTTTGAAAATATTGTATGATATTTTCAGTCGTCCGAAGCCCAATTCACATCCCTACTGCATTACACACAGAGTCTGACTTGTTGCAGTACAGTTTCTGTCTATAGGTTTCTATTTATACTTTGTGGTCTCTTTATTCTGTATTTGGTGAGGGTGAGTCTGTGTTCTGCATGTTTAATGGAGGTGGGGTATTCTGCTAGCTTGCAGTTTCTGTGTAAACAGCCTGATTTTTTTCTGTTTTTTTCCCACAAAACAATTATTGGTGTTTTAAGTTCTGGTGTAATATTTGCAGTGTTGCTTTTTCATAGATAGGCTTGTTCCTGTTTGAGTGCTGGTAGTTAGTACTATTTTACTATGGGATATTTACTATATCATTATTGTCATTTAGTTTACTCAAGACTTTATGACAGCCAAACTCACACCTAACATGTTACACTAGGCCTAATACCATATGGGTTTAATAAATGGCACCATAGCAATGCATACATTTTTATACAACAAAATGGTGCCAGATACAGGGCCAGATGGCACCATTTTTACATATCGGTTAGTGGATGACTGTAATACGATGGTTTAAAAAAATGCTCTCAGAACAAACATTATGCTATCCTGCCACTTTTTACTCTGGGGATTTGTTTTTACTCTGGGGATTTGTTTTTTAAGCAAAAAGCTGTATCAGCAGGGCTTACACAAGTGGTTGTGGGGGAGAGTAACTTGTCTGTGCCTGGGACCTGATTCAACAGGAGGAGGAATGCCTGGCCAGCAGCCCTACAGAAAGATTCCCAGTAGAGATGTGAATCATGTGATCGATCGTCTTAACGATCGATTTCGGCTGGGAGGGGGAGGGAATCGGATCGTCGCCGTTTGGGTTTATTAAATATCGTGAAAATCAAAAACCGGCACACTAAAACATCCCTAAAACCCACCCCGACCCTTTAAAATAAATCCCCCACCCTCCCAAACCCCCCCAAAATGCCTTAAATTACCTGGGGTCCAGAGGAAGGGTCCCGGTGTGATCTTTTACTCTCGGACCTCCGGTGCTTGTAGAAATGGCGCCGGCACTACCTTTGCCTTGTCATATGACAGGTCAAAGGTAGCGCCGGCGCCATTTTGTTTTTGTCCCCGAGGGCAGGAGCGTAGGAGATCGCTCCCGGACCCCCGCTGGACTCCCAGGGACTTTTGGCCAGCTTGGGGGGGCCTCCTGACCGTCGTTCGCATGCGACTTCCTGCATGCGAACGACTTCCTGCATGCGAATCGTTTTTCCGTACGGAAAATGGCGCCGGCCATACGGTGTACGGCCGGCGCCATTTTCCGTATGGAAAAACGACTTCCTGCATGCGAACGTTGTTCGCATGCGACTTCCTGCATGCGAACGACTTCCTGCATGTGAATCGTTTTTCTGTATGGAAAATGGCGCCGGCCATACGGCGTATGGCCGGCGCCATTTTCTGTACGGCCATTTTGCGCCGCCATTTTGCGCAAAATGGCGCCGGCCGTAGACAACACGATTCGACTGCAGGAGGTCATTCCGGACCCCCACTGGACTTTTGGCAAGTCTTGTGGGGGTCAGGAGGCCCCCCCAAGCTGGCCAAAAGTCCCTGGGGGTCCAGCGGGGGTCCGGGAGCGATCTCCTACGCTCCTGACCTTGGGGGACAAAAAACAAAATGGCGCCGGCGCTACCTTTGACCTGTCATATGACAAGGCAAAGGTAGCGCCGGCGCCATTTCTACAAGCACCGGAGGTCCGAGAGTAAAAGATCACACCGGGACCCTTCCTCTGGACCCCAGGTAATTTAAGGCATTTGGGGGGGTTCGGGAGGGTGGGGGATTTATTTTAAAGGGTCAGGGTGGGTTTTAGGGTTGTTTTAGTGTGCCGGTTTTCCCGCCCTCCCCCTTCCCCTCCCCCTTCCCCCGATTTACGATTTTTTGACTATAAATCGGGGGAATTGTTGTATCGCGGCTCTAACGATTTTTGACGATTTAAAATATATCGGACGATATTTTAAATCGTCAAAAAAAGATTCACATCCCTAGTTCCCAGACCCAGGTGCTGGCTCATCTATACACACACTTGTTTACAAAGCCCTATAAAAGTTCAGGGTCCTCTGGTGGGAACTTGGAGCCTCACCTGTGCACTGACGAGTGGTGCAAGATCTTTCCCCTTGAAGCTGTGTGCACCTGTTTTTCGGTCGCACTGGGGTTCCCCGACCTGATGAGTGGCAGGATGCTGATTAGCTGTGTGCTCCTGTTTTTCGGTCGCACTGGGGTTCCCCAACCTGATGAGTGGCAGGATGCTGATTTGGTATGTATTATGGTCACGGGAAATGAAGTATGTGTGCTGTAAATAAAGCTATATTTTCATTACTGTATATCTCGTATCTTGTATCATAGTGTGTGTGTGTGTTTAGTATTGTGCAGGTCTGCCTACCTCCCATTCAGGCATCTTGTTACATTTGGCGTCACTTGCAGGATGTCCTTGTTCAAAAGAGATAACAAAAAGAAGGGCAGTAAAGAATCTGAAGGGGAGGAGGTGAAAGCCCTAGCAGAAATTCCCGGCTGGGAAGATGTAACCTACTCACTGCTGGCCAATGAGTGGGGGTGTAATATGGGGCTATGTGAAAATTTGGAATAGGAAACTGGGCATAGAACCCCACGAGATGGTGGATATTTTACAACGAGTTCCTATAGTTGCAGGGAAAGAGATGGCGTGCATTGCCCGGTGTGAATGAATACTTCTTACTGGGTATAAGAAAGCTCACTTAAGGGTTAATGAGTTGCAATAGCAACTAGCAGCAGCTCAAGAAGAATTAGAGAGGTTAGAGCAGGATAGTGTGGTGTTGCAATGTCAGTTGCAGCTTTGTAAAGATAAAGTGGACATATAGCAAGTGGTGGCAGAGAGGGCAGCCGTACGGGCGATACAAATACAGCGTGATGCAGTGAGCCGGGCTATGCAGAAAGTGAAAGGGAATTAGTCTAGTATAACATGTAAATAAGCAATATATAATGTATTTTTCTTGTAAAAAAAAATTGAAGCTAGTGGGCTAAAAGACTTCCTGGATATCCCGGGATGGGAGAATAAATCATATAAAATGCTGTATGAAAACTGGGAATCAAAGGTGAAAGTTTTATATGAGCCTTTAATTTGTGTCTGTGTATCCCTTGATCTTTTAGTGTGAAGGGCTGATTTGTTTATGTTGGGAACATCTAGCTTGTGTTAAGAATTTTTCTTGTAATCTGCAGAAAGCAGGATAGTGCATAAGAAAATCTATTGAGTACAGAATATTCTGTGTGTGTATTTAACTTTAGCATTATGTGGCAACAGAAGGTGTCATTTGTTAAGAATCACAGGGACACTAAACTAGAATTAAAAGCCGAAACAAAGAGAAAAGTTGAGACAAGAAAACTGGAATTGGTTAAAACAGGAGAATTTATTTTCTGCCTGGTTGCAGAAGATAGACAATGCTATGAGCTGTGTGGGACTGATTTAAATGAGAAGCTAAAAATTGCTAGAACTCAGAATGAAACTTTAAAGTCCGAAATTGTCACAAAACCCCGGATTTTACATTCAGTATTTACCTTCCCCCTCCCAGTAGGCCCGCAGATTAAGTTGGGGGTGGCTGACCCCAGTCCTTCTACTATCTGGCACACCCAATACTTACTTAAACAGTGGGGTGTGTGGCCTCCCCTGATAACCTAATGTAAAGTTTGTAATATTTTAATTGTGCAACTATAGGTTGAGCAAAAAGATTTTGTAGAAGCAGGGAGAGATCTGTCTGGTAAACTTTTTTCCTTTCTCCTCTCTCCCTTCTATCTCGCATGACCAAATTTAAAGGAATGTAAACAATTCTGGTTTCTGTGATTAAGCAATCAGAATCTTTTAGTTTATTTTTATCTATTTATTTATTTATTTATTTGACGGTTTTATATACCGACATTCAATAGAGATATCACATCGGTTTCCAGAGAACAATAACTACGCTTATAGCGCGCTTGACATGTAACAAGAGAACTTATGAATAACAATGTAGTAAACAAATGTATGAAGATATGTATATGGATATATGAGTACATATGAGGGTAAATAGAGGCTAGTAATTATATACACGGGTTATTTACAAATCATTAAATCATTACAAATTTGCGAGAACAATGTTGATAATTGTCTCAAGTATATATACATTAAGGGGATAGTGGCGGTACATGAGTGATTGTATGAAAGGGGAGGGTAGGATTAGGAGTAAGCTTGAGTGAACAACCACATTTTTAGTTTTTGTTTGAAAGTTTTTTGATCATCCTCCTAGCGTAAGTCAACTGGCATTGTGTTCCATAGAGCTGGGCCGGCTATGGAAAGCGCATGTGCTCATGTGGAATCCAAGTTGGTGGATTTGGGGGATGGCGTACGTATAGTGGCAAGGTATTGGCTTCTAGTAGATTTGGATGAGTCGTGTAAAGATAAAGAATCGTTAAACCATTTCATTTCAGGATTGTGAAGAGCCTTATGTATGATGGAGAGGGTCTTATATTGGATTCCGTATGCAATAGGGAGCCAGTGTAGTTCCTTTAGTATGGGAGACATGTGTTCGTTTCTGCGTGTGTTAGTGAGAATCCGGGTAGTTGTGTTTTGAAGAATTTGGAGGGGGCATATGGCATTTTTGGGTAAGCCTGGGAGGAGAGAGTTACAGTAATCGATCTTGGAAGATATTGTAGCTTGTAGAACTTTGCGAAAGTCAGATAGGTGGAGCAGTGGTTTTAATTTCTTTAGAGTGTGAATTTTGAAGAAACACTCTTTCAATGTAGAGTTAATGAATTTCTTGAGGTTGAATTGGTTGTCTATAGAGTGACACCTAGATCTCATACCTGTTGGGTGAATGCTATAGGTGGAGATAGGGTGTGGGGCAGAGGAGGTGTATTAGGGTGGTTTTGTGGAGAGATAAGCATAATTTCAGTTTTTGCCGTATTAAGGGCAAGGTGGATGTTAGATAAGAGCTTGTTGATTGCAAGTAACATGGATTCCCAAATTTTCATGGCTTTGGGTAGGGTGTCAGAAATTGGTATAAGTATCTGTACGTCGTCTGCGTAAATATAGTGAGGAAGATTAAGATTGGATAGGAGGTGATAGAGCGGAAGGATGTAAATGTTAAAGAGAGTGGAGGACAGTGAGGAACCTTGTTCTAGAGGTATTGCCTTGGACTCATGGTTTCCAATTTTGACTTTGAAGTTTCGATTGCTGAGATATGATTTGAACCAATTGTGTGCAGTGCCTGTTATTCCAATTTCTTTCAGTCGCTGGAGGAGGATATTGTGGCTGACAGTATCAAAGGCTGAAGATATGTCTAAAAAGGCTAGGATATAATATATGCTTGCCATTTATCTATTCCTTTAATGAGTTGGTCTGACAAGGAAAGGAGGAGGGTTTCTATGCTATAGAATTTCCAAAATCTGTATTGAGAGGGAGAAAGGAGACTATGGTCATCCAGGTATTCAGTGAGTTGTTTGTTAATCGTTTTTTCAAGAATTTTTACAATGAACGGGAGATTTGAGATGGGGCGGTATCATTGGGGTCGAGCTTAGGTTTTTTAGTTAGAAGTTAATCAAAGTAGTGGTTTTCTACTTTAATGGTGTAGCTCAGTTACTTATAGCTAGCCATTTAATACTTTATAATGTGATTTAAAAGATTAAAATTAACCCCTCTTTGTATGTGAGATTTTTTTTTTACAGATTTACAAGAATAAAAGCTGCTGTACAGGACAAAGTGTAAAAGCTGAGGTTTTTTTCTCTCTCCTAGATTTTGTTTTGGTTTTTTTGGAACAGATCTGTTTAAAAATTCTGATTTTTGCTTAATTCTGGATCCAAAGATTTTTGGATCCAGAATTGTTTATTGTCTGTGGTTCTCTGTCTTTATGTGCTCTATTTGTGTGTTATTATGTGTTGTACATGTTTCATTGTGTATAAATGAAGACAGAGTTTACTGGCTATAGAAAAGTGCAGTGAATAAACAATAGCTTCTGACGTCATTTAAGCGATGCAGTCACTGCTGAAGTTTTATGGACACAATGTTTTAAATAATGTTCTCTAGAGTATAATATGCTAAGGGATGATAATTGAATTTTTTATTTTTTTCTTCCCTCTTCTCTTCCTCCTTTTTCCCTGTTAACTTTTGTTTACTTGCAAGTAAGGGGGTACTGTGGGGTGGTTTTTTGTTTTCTTTTTCTTCCACTTTTCCTCCTTCCACCTTTTGGGGTTTATGTACAGTTTGAGTGAAAGGATGACTAAGCATCTGGGTTGCTTTTGTCTGAATATTGTGTGTTACTTTATAGGAAAGTGGGGAAACAAAGAAGGGATTAGACATTATGTAGCTGTTTCTTTGAACTATGACAAAACAATATTGGATATCCATATGAATAGTGTATATAGGGATTATATATATATATAGGGATTATTGCATACAAGGAGTTATTGATGTTTATTGTAGAGTTTCTTATTTACTTAATCTCAGTTTTTTATTCATCTCATATCAGGTATTAATCCATAAATACAAACATCTGAATTAGTGATGAGAGTGCAGAGGTTGTACTTCGAGGACAGCTTCCAGAGTGCTGTGCTGCGAGACATATTCACATCATTTTGTCATTTACACAAGTGGTTGTGGGGGAGAGTAGCTTATCTGTGCCTGGGACCTGATTCAACAGGAAGAGGAATGCCTGGCCAGCAGCCCTACAGAAAAGTTCCCAGACCCAGGTGCTGGCTCATCTACACACACACTTGTTTACAAAGCCCTATAAAAGTTCAGGGTCCTCTGGTGGAAACTTGGAGCCTCACTTTGTGCACTGACGAGTGGCGCAGGATCTTTCCTTTGAAGCTGTGTGCTAGGGATGTGAATTGGGCTTCGGACGATTGAAAATATCAGACAATATTTTCAAAATCGTCAGAAATCGGGGGCTCCTCCAAAACGATAGGAAAACCCCACAATATTGATCGTGGGGGTTCTCTTATCATTTTGGGGAGGGCGGGAAAAACGGCACACAAAAATAACCCCTAAACCCACCCCAACCCTTTAAAACTAATCCCTTAGCTTCCCCCATCCTCCTGACCCCCCCCCAAAAGAACTTTTTACAGGTACCTGGTGGTCCAGTGGGGGTCCCTGGAGCAATCTCCCGCTCCCGGGCCATCGGCTGCCATTAATCGAAATGGTGCCGATGGCCCTTTGCCCTTACCATGTGACAGGGTATCTGTGCCATTGGCCGGACCCTGTCACATGGTAGGAGAACTGGATGGCCGGCGCCATCTTGTGCTCCTACCATGTGACAAGGGCTGACCAATGGCACCGGTAGCCCCTGTGACATAGTAAGTGCAAAGGCTATCAGCGCCATTTTGAATACTGGCAGCCGACGGTCCGAGTGCAGGAGTTCACTCCCGGACCCCCGCTGGACTTTTGGCAAATCTTGTGGGGTCAGGAGGCTCCCCCAAGACTTGCCAAAAGCCCCTGGTGGTCCAGCGGAGGTCTGGGAGTGATCTCCTGCACTCGGGCCATCGGCTGCCAGTAATCAAAATGGCGCTGATAGCCTTTGCCCTTACTAGGTCACAGGGCCTACCAGTGCCATTGGTCAGCTCCTGTCACATGGTAGGAGCACAAGATAGCGCCGGCCATCCAGTGCTCCTACCATGTGACAGGGTCCGGCCAATGGCACGGATACCCTGTCACATGGTAAGGGCAAAGGGCCATTTGCGCCATTTTGATTAGTGGCAGCCGACGGCCCGGGAGCGGGAGATCACTCCAGGGACCCCCACTGGACCACCAGGTACCTGTAAAAAGTTTTTTGTGGGGTCGGGAGGGTGGGGGAAGCTAAGGGATTAGTTTTAAAGGGTCGGGGTGGGTTTTTTGTTTATCCGCTCGGGCACAGCCGATAAACAAAACCGCGATTGGGCCAGACGAAAAAAACCCAGGATGTGAATCGGACCCAGAATCCAAACCGATTCCGGTTTGGATTCACATCTCTACTGTGTGCTTCTGTTTTTCGGTCACACCGGGGTTCCCCGACCTGATGAGTGGCAAGATGCTGATTAGCTGTGTGTTCCTGTTTTTCGGTCGCACTGGGGTTCCCTGACCTGATGAGTGGCAGGATGCTGATTTGGTATGTATTATAGTCACGGGAAATGAATTATGTATGCTGTAAATAAAGCTATATTTTCAATACTGTATATCTCGTATCTTGTATCATAGTGTGTGTGTGTGTGTCAGTGTATGTGTGTTTAGTATTGTGCAGGTCTGCCTCCCTCCCATTCGGGCATCTTGTTACAATGACTCCTGCCCAGTTTTGACATTGAGATTCAGGGGGAGTGTCAATTTTAAAAGTTTAGATTGCCGAAGGTAGCTTTTTTCAGTGGGGAAGGGGTCCTGCGACAGAGTGTGAGACTGACAGTTTCTACTGTGTTTTGGTTACTGGGAAAAACAACATTCTGTGTTTAAAAAAAAAAGGTATTATAAAAAATTACGTCAACAAACCATTTCCTTCACATATTTCAACAGAATCAAAATTTTAGAAACCAAATCCCATTGCTTGATATTCTATACACACATTTTATAGACCTTCATAACATCCCGCTGTTTCTTTGGGCATTTCTGCTCTTTGTAAAGCCGCTTAGGGGATCATCTTTAATCATAGGTCTAAAGTCCACCCTTAATCAGGTTATTAAGGGTGGACTTAATCAGGTTATTAAGGGTGGACTTAAGACCTATGATTAAAGATGATCCCCTAAGCGGCTTTACAAAGAGCAGAAATGCCCAAAGAGACAGCGGGATGTTATGAAGGTCTATAAAATGTGTGTATAGAAAATCAAGCAATGGGATTTGGTTTCAAAACTCTGATTCCGTTGAAATATGTGAAGGAAATGGTTTGTTGACGTAATTTTTCATAATATCTTACAATATTAGTCAATATCAAAAATAAGAGTAATATATAATATAAAACAAAAAGGTAACCAGGAGGGGAGAAACACAGTAATTGTTCACACAGGGCAGAAAAAATGCTGGCACTGGCCCTACCAGTGACTACCGGGGGATTCCACCCGCTCAGCGGCAGAGGTGGAGGAGGGTGGGTGACTGAAAATGAAAGGGAGGAGTGGAAGGGAGGAAGTGAGTGACTAAGAAGGAAGGGGTGGGGGGGAGGGGGGGTTAGTGATTGAGAAGGAAGAGAGGGGTGAGACCCTGGGGAAAGGGAAGGTGAGTGGGAGTGAGAGGGTGAGTGACTGAGAGGAAAGGAAAGAGGGATGAGTGAGACTGAAGGGGAAGGGGGAGTAAGAAGAGAGGGTAGAAGGGTTGTGTGTGTGTGTGTGTGTATGACAGAGAGAGGAGAAAGTTAGTGTATTTCCTCCTCCCCTGCTGCCTCACCTCCTTTTCCACTATTCCTGGACAATCTCAGGATGACTGAAAATCAAAAGTTCCCAGGTACAGTTATTGGCCCCGAGCCCTGGCCTCTCCCCTCCTCTGCTGTGCCCTTGTAGGGGACGGGATGCAGCCTGTAAGCAGCCACAGGCTACTGTTGTTGTTCCTATAGGCCATAGCCTGCCTTCCACACAGACAAGCGGCTTCATGGCTGAAAAAAAAAAAGGTCACGAGCTGGGGATTCACTGAATTTCTTGATGGCTCTACCTGCACACCATTGCATAATACTGACAACTGTAAATTCATGAGAAATAAGAGTGCTATTCCAGGCCTATGGTATGCTGCTATACTACTGAGATGGTTTTCAGACCTGAGTTTGATAGGTTTAGCACATACTGCAGTAAAAAAGAAACAGGAGATTTAAAAGGATCCCTAAAGTCTTCATTTCAATCACTGACTGAAATAATTGTCTGGATCAAGTCGCTCGTTACGTACCCATAAACTTAAAGCAAATCCAGCAAAATCTGAGGCATTATGGCTTAGCACTCGGGCCATGGCTCTTCTACGTAGGGTACTCCTATTGTCTTTAAAAATGTAGTTTCCACATTACTTGTTAACCTGAATTCTAAACTATCAATGGTCTCTCATATTTTCTCCATAAAAAAATAATCCTATTTTTTTTTCTCAGATACATTCGCTGTTTGTGTCCCTTCCTAGAAGCTTATAGCTTGCAGTTTCTGGTTCATGAACTCATTATATCCAGAACTGATTACTATAACTCACTTCTCCTTGGTTTTACATTATCTCAGTTTAAAAGATGACAACTCTTATACGAGACAGCAGCTAAAATAATGTATTTTTTTAAGAAGTTTGACCATTTTACACCGATTCTACAGTGTTCTTTCGTATTCACGGGCGGATTGGCCTATAGGGACTTCGGGTATGCCCTGGTGGGCTGGCCCGCCTAATCCATGGTTCGTATTGGTCACAGCTGCCCCATGCCTGCGGAGCTGCAACAACCAACACCAGGTCCCAAGCACTTCCTGCACAGTAGGAGCCTCCCACTTACTAAATATTTATATTTAGGCTATCACCTTCTTATAGTATGGTACGACTTTTCGCTGAAAATCATTTTGCGGTTGGCATTGATGAGTACCCAGATCCAGCTGGTGATTGTAGCCCATTCAGCTGTGTTGCCGGTGGGCGTCATGGCCTCCTCAGCCGGTCTTCCCAACTCTGAGGAAACGATGAAAGAGAGTAACTCACTACCCGGCCTCCCGGCCCGCATTCCCTCGCTTGCACACGTTGTTGATGCCTCACCTTTGCCTTGGAAGCTGAAGAACATAAGAACATGCCATACTGGGTCAGACCAAGGGTCCATCAAGCCCAACAACCAGTGGCCAATCCAGGCCATAAGAACCTGGCAAGTACCCAAACACTGAGTCTATTCCATGTTACCGTTGCTAGTAATAACAGTGGCTATTTTCTAAGTCAACTTAATTAATAGCAGGTAATGGACTTCTCCTCCAAGATCCTTTTTTAAACACAGCTATACTAACTGCACTAACCACATCCTCTGGCAACAAATTCCAGAGTTTAATTGTGCGTTGAGTAAAAAAGAACTTTCTCCGATTAGTTTTAAATGTGCCACATGCTAACTTCATGGCGTGCCCCCTAGTCTTTCTATTATCTGAAAGAGTGAATAACCGATTCACATCTACCCGTTCTAGACCTCTCATGATTTTAAACACCTCTATCATATCCCCCCCTCAGCCGTCTCTTCTCCAAGCTGAAAAGTCCTAACCTCTTTAGTCTTTCCTCATAGGGGAGCTGTTCCATTCCCCTTATCATTTTGGTCGCCCTTCTCTGTACCTTCTCCATCGCAACTATATCTTTTTTGAGATGCGGCGACCAGAATTGTACACAATATTCAAGGTGCGGTCTCACCATGGAGCGATACAGAGGCATTATGACATTTTCCGTTTTATTCACCATCCCCTTTCTAATAATTCCCAACATTCTGTTTGCTTTTTTGACTGCCGCAGCACACTGAACCGACGATTTCAATGTGTTATCCACTATGACGCCTAGATCTCTTTCTTGGGTAGTAGCACCTAATATGGAACCTAACATTGTGTAACTATAGCATGGGTTATTTTTCCCTATATGCATCACCTTGCACTAATCCACATTAAATTTCATCTGCCATTTAGATGCCCTAAGCTCAGGTAGTCAGCAAGAAACATGATGGCCAGAGGCGTGATTACAGCAGCACCTGGTCCTGTTCTGCCCTCTGTGTGTTCTTTACACGGTTCCCTAACGTCTCACAGCTCTCTTAGATACTGTCTCCCACCTTCATCCTCCTCTCCTCTGTGGCTCTGCCTCTTTTGGCGGAAGGCAGTTGCCTCATCTCCAGCTCCATGCCATGTCTCTTCTGCCAACTCAACCCCAAAACTATTTAGTACTGGGTTCTTGCAGCCTGCACGTTCCAAGGCAAGAGGCACAATCTTCTGTAGCAACAGGCAGCCCACTGAGACACCATTATCCCAAGGCTTTGCCTGGATCCTATAATCACCAATAAGTAAGTATAAAGTTTTTTGATTATTCACAGGAGCTGGTGCAGCTTTTAAATTTTGGAGGAAGGAGAAGAGAGAGTGCGTGAATGACTGGGCATGTGTGTGAGCAGTCAGAGTCTCTGTGTAAGTGTGTATGTGTGACTGATCTTTTTTGTGTGTCAGTGAGCATATGAGAGAGTCGAGACTATGTGTGACTGATTATGTGTGTCAGCATATATGTGAGATCATGTGTGTATCAGTGTGTGAGCGAGTGTATGTGTAACAGATCATATGTGTCAGCATCTGAAAGTATATGTATGATTGCATGTGTGTCAGCGTGTGGGAGTGTACCACTGATCTTTTGTGTCAGCGTGTGAGAGTGTATGTGTGATTTGATCATGTGTGTGTCAGCGTGTGGGAGTTTGTGTGACTGATCTTGTGTGTATGTGTGAACATGTGTATGTGTCAGCATCTAAGAGTGTGAATGTGTGATCCTATGTGTATCAGCATGTGATTGCATGTTTGACTATGTGTGTCAGTGAGCATGGGAGTGTGTGGGATACAGCAGTGGTTCTCAACAGGTGTGCTGGGACACACTGGTGTGTCACGAGGTTCTAGGAGGTGTGTCGCAGGGCCAGCAGATGGCTGCCTCCTTATCAGCCAGGGTGGGAGTTGATTGACTTCTTTTTCATTGGTCCTGATGGAAGGCTTCTCTCACTTCCTTTTCTTCTTTCTGGACCAGTGGGAGGCTGTTTCCTTCTTCACCCAGATCAGAGCGAGCATTGCCAGCTCCTGCTGTTCTGAGCCTGATGGGACACAAACTTAATCTTCCCCTGCTGAGGCTGGGAATGATGCTGCTGTTGATCTCTTCACCTTATGGAGGGTGAGAGGAAAAGAGGTTGGGGATGCTGGGAAGATGAAGGTGGAATGGAGAGGAAGTATGGAGGCTGCTGAGCAGGAAGGGGTGGGGAAACAGGGGGTCATGGTAGCTGGGCAGGCAGGGAGATGGATGAAAGGGGTAGAGAGAGTCAAGCATGGGAGAGAGAGAGAGTACAGGGAAGAGGATATGGGGGTCAGGAATGCTGGGCAGGGATATGAATGTGAGTGAAAGGAAATAATTAGGCATAGTGAAGGATGATTGCGGCATGGAGGGGGAGTGATGGGGTGCAAGAGCTATAATATGTCAGTTTTGGAAATGTGCATTTCTTCTATCTTTGTACTTTGCTTAGTGTAGGAGGATATGTATTTCTGTTTCTAGCTCTCCAGTTTTGCACTGCATGCAGAGTGGCTTTTTAAAGTTTCCATTCCAGTTTTTGTCTCCACATTTGTAATTCATGGTCTTTTGGTGCAGGTCGGATCTGTACGTATTACTGAGGTTAGGTATTTTACTAGTAAGTAGGAATTTGTATCAATCTTCTTTGTTGTGTTTTCTCATTCTCAATAGGACCTGCATTGGTGCTGCACTGCTGCCTTTTCACAGGAAGTTCCTGAATTAGTGTTGCAACGGTATAGAATGTTTGCTACACATGTGCTGAGTGGTTTTCTTTTCTCCAGGTTTTGTATTTTACAATGCACCTGATAGTAAGGGAATTTGTGTTTCTGTTATTGAGATAGCTCCAGAAATAAAATATATTTTTTATATAGCGAGTTGTATTTGAAATATCCTAGTTCTGCTCTGCATCTATTGTTTGGTGGCAGGGGTGGGGATGGGGGAGGGCAGGCAGGGATAGGTTCCTGTGGATGCAGAGTATATGTTTACGTTTAGCCCCGTGATGGTCAAATGTTCAGTGTGTCTTGCCTGTAAGAATTATCTGCCAGGTGTGTCCCAGTAGAAAAAAGGTTGAGAGCCACTGGGTTAGAGAATGTGTGCATATGAAGCAAAAAGAGAGTCTATGCCCACCCCCAACAATCTAAAAGTGTTTGGAATCCAGTTCCCAGGGGAGAGCAGGGGATTTTTTTTATCCTTATTGGTTTTAATTATTTAGTGTTTGATGTGTCTGCTGTATTGAAATAGTTATTCTGGTTTAGGAAATTAAAAAAAGATGTTTACGTTTTAAATTATTGGATATTTTACTCAATTGTATTCTTTTTATTAGTATGGTTTTACTATTATGATTGATTTATATTTCTTGATTTTATTATTTGATATTTTATGAGGAATGGTGGCAATTCTGTTTTTGTCTGTACATTTCTATTTTTACTTTATGGTCTCTTTATTCTGTGTTTGGTGAGGGTCTATCTGTGTCCTGCATATGTGACAGATATGAGGTATTCTGCTAGCATTCGTTTCTGTGTAGATTGCTCTAGATCCCTATGTTCTGTTTTCTTATAAGGAGGTGTATTGGTGTTTTAAGGCATGGTGTAATATTTGCAGTGTTACCTTTTCATAGGTAAGGTAGTACTGTTTGAGTGCTGACAGTTAGTGCTATTTTGATATGGGAGATTTAATATATTTTAATTGTAATTCAGTTTACTCAAGGCTTTTGAGGGCCAGTGCTACACCCAACATGCATAACAATAGACCTAAAACCATATGGGCTCCAAGAATCTTTTTTTTTTTTGTGCAGGTTTTTCTAGTTGGCTCCACTGCAGTGCATGTAAATATGTTGCTGTAAATTATATTTTTACCTCAGAAGACTGTACTTTGAATGTCTTTTTCATGTAGAATCTGCTATTATAAATGCATAATCTATAATTGTGTGTGGGGAGGGTACAAAGCTCTGTAAGGTTCACCTAGAGTGCCCTGGCTTCATGTGGGAAAGGAGTCCATTTCAAACTGTGTTGCTTTGGGTCAGTGGATGTCCCCAGTCTTAGCTGCAGCAGTGATGTGTGCAGTCTCAGCCATGACCAAATTTTCTTTTTTTAACCCCAGAAAAAGCCAGTAGCATGGATTACTTCTGGTCCTCCCTCCCCTAAAGTAGGTAGGCAGAGCAGAGCCTGGAGAGTCATAACTGTAAAAGCTGCAGATTCTGTAGACACAGTCAATGGGAATACACTGGGGAGGGAGCCAGAGAAGTGGAGGCAAGCTACAGTCACAGAAAGGGAACGGGTGAGCCAGGAGGAAATGCCTTGCATTGTTAGTGAGGATTCTGTCTGAAGTGACTGGGCTGAGCTTTGAGTTAGCAGTAGAACCAGTGAGTCTCCTGGAGAGAAGGGGTGGGAAAGGGAAGGGGTGCTGCAGGCTTGGCAGCAAGCAAACTTAATGTCTCCCGCATAATAATGTAGGAAACATTCACTAAAGGGCAGATTTTCAAAGCCCTATGTGCATAAAATCCAGCATTTACATGCGTGGCCGCATCTTGCGTGCGCCGGGCAAATTTTCAAAGAAGTCCGGCCACACGAGTAAACACGGGTATGCAAATAAGTGCCGGGCCTCTTCAAAGGGGCGGGCCGGGGGGGCGTGTTCTGGGAGGGGAGGGGGGGGGGATGAGCCAGGCCATTGTTCACTGTCACGAAGCAGACTGGGAATGGAACTGGGGAAGGCTGGAATGCATCACTGCATGGAAATTGCTAAAGCTCCCCCCCTTACACGCGCCACTCGCACATAAGTACAGATTATAAAATCTGGCGCGCATGCCTGTGCGGCCCACAGAATTTCTACCATGTGTACACTGGCACGTGCATGGAAGAAAATCGTCACGTTCATGTGTGCGTGCCGGGAAGCGCTCGCTCAGTGGAAAATCTACCCCTAAGTGAGCACATAAGCAGCAGCACAACAGCAGAATGTGTATCTATGTCTGTGTGAGAGAGAGAGAGTGTGTGTGTGTGTGTCCGAGATACTAATTGACTGTGTAAATCGCCTCATTGCTTGGCAACTTGTTCAAGAGCAGGTTGGTTGACAACACCGGGCAAAAAATCCAGGATATATATACATGAAAGATTTAACCAAACTGGTGTTGGACCAATCAGTTGAATGGATGGAAGGGGGCTGCAGTTTAATTTGTTCATCCCTGGTCTAGAGTTTGCTGTACTTCTTAGTTATTTAGGAAAAATGTGAATTTTCAATAGAGATATTTTGGTTCCAAGTCACATGATGGACATCTCAAGAGTTGGCTGGGTAGGAGGGCTGTTGAAGCACGAGCTGCACAAAAAACTCACAAGGGTGTCAGACATATAACCTGTGCGTCTGTTTTGAAAAAAATCCCCCAGGCCAATATTTTCCTATCTGTCTCTGTTCGTATTTGATTTAAAATTCTTTGCTTGACTTTCTGTGCAGGGCATACAGGTTATCCATTGTACTTGTCATGACTATTAATTCCCTATATATCTACTAGGGATCTCAATCATCGCAAAAAAGATTTTTGCAAATTCCCTTTTTCTGTAATCAGGATGGCGAGCACCTGGGAGTCCTTCTTTAACTATCAGGCACCAGTCATATAGAATGCTCTTCCCCCGGGTATTCGTGCAGAGTTAACTATCAAAAATTTAGGGAAGCAGACAAATCTTGGCTGTTTGTCAGGCATTTAACTGCTGAGTTATTAAATTGTCAAGTGGAGTTACTTGGATTATCTATATTAAGCTAGACATATTCCATTACATCTAGTTGCCACTGTATTTATAGGTAGCTGCAAGATTCTTGCCTAGTGGTTTTTTTTAATAGGTTTTATCTTTAAACTGCCTGGATAAATCTTTTTTTTTTATAGGCAGTATATTAAATTAAAATTCAAATAAATAAGAAGCTGTGTTGGAAGTGCTGGAAGCAAGTATCTACTGGACCTCGCCTCTCGATAGCAGTTTTGTGAGTGCGTGGGGGGGGGGGTCGCCACCCCACTAATATTATGATGATTAAGATAGAGAGGGGCTCCGATCTGCAGACCACAACCCGATTTTACATTTCAAAGGGGGATGTAGGGTAGGGGGAGCATGGCCCAACAGGGCCATCAATGAAATGTGGTGGGGGAAGGAGGGGAATCGGGTCACGGGGCTCGTTTTATTTTATTTTTTTTTCAAAGTGCTTCTTAACTGGGTATCTTCAAAAGATATCCAGATAAATAATAGTACTACTTACCTGCTTAACTTTTGAAGATATCTGGATAAGTAGCAAATTAGCTAGCCACACAAGGCCTGGTAATGTAAAAACCTAAGCAGATATATTCAAACATAGCCGGTTAGGTTTTTAAGTTATCCGGCTATATGTAGCCGGATAACTTTAAGCAAGTTTATTCAGCGGGACATTTATCCTGCTGAATATACAAGGCAAGTTATCTGGATAACTTTAGCAGGATAACTTGTCTACTAACCAGCCTACTGAATATGGCCTTTCCTAGGTCCAGACAACAAAGATAGAAGAAAGCATTTTATTTTTAGTTTATTGATTGAAATATGTCTATTTGTAAATATGCATCTCTTATCCTTTCATTTTGCTTAGCAAAGGAAGAAATACATTTCTGATTCAAGTTCTCCAATGTTGCACTGTATGTGTAGTCTGGCTTCTTGGGATTTCTACTGCAGTGTCTTATTATTTCCAATTTCCATTCACTTATTCTATATTTAGTGAGGGTCTATCTGAGTTTTGCATGTGTGGCTGAGATGAGGTATACTGCTTGCATGTAGTTTTTGTATAGGGATTGCTAGCAGCCTGCTTTCCTTTGTTTTCCCAGTAGGAGGTATATTGATGTTCTAAGGCCTATTGCAAAATTTGCAGTGCCACCTTTTCATAGGTAGTGTTAGTTCTGTTTGGGGATAGCAGGTTTGCTACATAGGTGCTGCTAGGCTTTTTCTAGGGTTTTGTGTTGCTTCACAGAATGCCTGGTATACGATGGAGTTTGAGTCATTGTTACTGAGATGATGCATGGGATAGACTTAGTTTTTGGGTACTTGCCAGGATGCTGGGCTTGATGGACCCTTGGTCTGACCAGTATGGCCTGTTCTTATGTAATTTGAATATTCTTTTTCGTAAGGTGAATAGTAAGGGGGAAACATCCTCCTCCCAATCTGCATCCTTATTGGGGTATTTCTATGTACACAGAATATTTGTTTGCAGAATGGGAGGTGCAGGATTTCTATAGGGGTTCTGTTCTATTCTGTATAGTGTGGTATGTAACTGTTGGCCAGCTGCGGGACAGTCCTGCCACCAGTCCTGCTCACCCCAGGATGCCACAAGCCTTCATCACTGCATGGATGTCGCCGATGCCTTCCTTCCCTGCTATTGTGTGTCCTCCTAGGCACCTTTGGTGCAGATGATATAGGCCCTGCGATGCGATAGGAATTGGAGTTGGCGCTTGGAAATGATGTCAGCGTCGGCTGGGGATTTAAACCCCAGCCGCGCCTCTGCCAATGCCTGAGCAGCAGGTCGACCTACTCTGCAGTGCATGTTCCTTGTTTCTGCCTCTCGGTTTTCCAGTCTGCCCTGTTCCACTCCTGACTTGCTCCTGCTTCGCCTCTGCCCTGCTTCGCCTCTGCCCTGCTTCTCTCCTGCCTTGCCTCTGCCTTGCCTCGCTCCTCCATGCCTCATTCCAGTCCTGCCTGCCCTTCCTTGGTCTGATCTCTCGTGCCTGACCATGGCCTGGATCTTGACCGTGCCTGTCTGCCGCCTGTCCCAACATTAGTCTGCTCCTTGGTGTCTGCCTGCTGTCCATGGGTCCTTTGCCTAAGTTCTGCTGGCCCTAAAATACAAAATCTCAACCTGCGGAGGAACGGGCTGGTACAGGTGAAGCTCAGACCTGCTCCCAAGTCTTGCCAGTCTGCCTACTGTCGGTGGGGGCCTCGCTGGCATAGAAGCCAACTTTTAAAAATGATTGGGGGTGCAGCACCCCCAGCAAAAAAAGAAAAAACAGAACCCAGTGGGTTGTGAATATGACTGACTAACCTGCATTTAAATGTCCAGAGAGGAGCAGGTAATATGAACATGGGCAAGACTCATGTGGCCAAAACAAAAGCCAGGGAAGCATTCAGAGTCCTACAATTCATTCTTACCATTCGTGCCAGCTCATCCTCACCCGTTTCCTCCCTCCTGCTCTATCCCACCCCCACCAACCACCTATCCATATCACAGTCTCTTCCTCTACACTCTCCTGCCACCACCACACTCTCACGATCTCCCTTTTCGCTCTCTCATAATCCTCTTTTACCCCTCCTCTCCCCTTCCTTCCTTACTCTACCACTACTCTTTTAAGTCCCAACCCCTTGCATGAGCATACTCTGAACTGTATATGTAGCAAGCTAGAATAAACCAGGTTCCTGCCCCCACGAGCTTATCATGTGTTGGAGCCTTACAATGTGGACTGAGCTGCATCTGAATCTGAGTGATGTGTTTTGTACCCGTCAAAAAGGGGTTTTCAACCCTGTAGAGACTGCAACCCTCCACAGCCAAGGTGAAGAAATATAAAAATATATCAGAAAAACCCCTGTGTGCTCTCCTGTGAATGAAAAATGTTCTGCCAGAACCAACATCCAAATCTCACAGTGTTAACAAGTTGGGAAAAGGGCTATACTAATTAGGCTGCCCAGAGAACAGCACTACATGGTCAGCAGAGGAGGAAGCTGCACATGGCTGGATCACCCTCCTAAGAGATTGAGTTAAGTAATCTAAAATTTGCACAGAGTATCATAGCAGAGGAGAAAGTTTATTTCCCTGCCTTTTGTCACAAATTCAGTATCTCATCTTAACTGCTTTAGCCTTTTAGCCAAAGTCAAGCATAACCCCTTGCCACAGCTACACAAGATAGGGCAGGGAAAGAGAAGCTGATGGACTGTGGTCTTTCTGTAAGAAACTGAAACCAGGCCCGCTTTCTGTTTAGTACCAAGTAAACCAACGGGGAAGCTCCCAGAAGAGAGAGACCTTTCATACACTGTGGTGCTCATCTACTTGGTTTATCATCTAGCCAGCTCCACCATCAAGAGGGACTTCTTCATTTTCTTGATTGCTTTTTTTCCACACAAGTTTGTGTCTGAGACAGGGTGCACCCTTTACAAACTGGTAACATTAGGGTGAATCTGTTCTCTCCCCCCCCCCCCTTTTTTTTTAGTACTCAGGGGTAAAGACAGTTTTTGAAAGCTGTGTACTTCACTGTTTTTCCTCTCAACTTTTCTCTATTAGTGGTCCTTTTTTTTTTTTTTTACTATCCATATGAGTACGTGCGTTGCCCTGGCTAACAGGCCACACCCAGTGTTATTTTTCATTGCTTGATTTAAAATAAGAAAACTGCAAGTTTATATTATACTTCACTATTGTACTTTTCCTATTTATGTTCTAGTTGGATTTACTGTCTACTTACACAATACTAGTAAAAGGGTTAATTACTGTTTTATTCTGGTGTGATGATTTTATTTTATTTATTTTTTTATTTAGCATTTTTCTATACCGACCTTCATGGTTAAATACCATATCAGATCGGTTTACATTGAACAGGGATAGAATAACTGGAACAACTTTTTTATAATCATAATTTATCTGGTGTGTCGTGCCACAAATGAGAAGTTGTTTGGGAAGGGCACAGAATTGTGGTATCAGGGTGACTGGGACCCTGTTTTATCCCCCACTCAGGCTATGAATCTGGAGATAAATCAAATTAGTGGATATAATTTCTCATGTGATTCTCCGCACCCCACACATCCTGTTTGGATATGTCTACGTCTTATCCGTGAAGATAATATAACAAAGCACCCTGTGTTAGTGTGATGAACAGGGCCTGTGCAAAATATGAAATCTCTTAAAAGTCACAGATAACATTCATGGGAAGCTAGAGAAAAAGACAAGCCAAGATAGCTTCCCCCATAGATTTCATTTCCCAGATCTCCTACCACCCAGGGGCTGTGGAAAACTGAACGTAGGGGCTGAGATAGGCTGGAGCCAAGGCTGCAACCCTGGTAAGCTACTTACAGAGATAAAAGAGGAGGATCTGCAGTGGCTAAGGTGGGAAGCCACCAGAGCAGAGGAGAACCTGGCACATGAACCTATGGAAGTGAAGGAGGAAACGGAACTGAAAGCTATCCCATGGATCCAGAGGTAAGTTAAACTTGCAGCTTCCATGTCTTATTGCTGCATCTCTGCGGGAAGTGGGGTGGTGAGGTACAGAGACCAGGATGGCTGATAGCTCCCTGAGCCAGCCACCTCGAAATGAGAATTTATAAGCTATGCATGGGACCTCTGCCTTGAATCCTGAAAGATTGTTACAAGCTAATTACAGCTGGGTTTTCTTTTTAATGGTTAACACTGCTATTGAGCCAATGGAAGCTGGACCAGGGAATCCTTAAATGATTGCATTTGTTAGCAGTATTCCTTTATTATAAGCTATTTAGAGCTGTGTTTTTTTGGGAATGTTATTGGGTTACTGGAAAACTGCACTATTAAATTCTTAATTCTATGGTTGCCAGTCCTGTCCTTTGAACCTTAGGAACGTGGAACTTAGCCTTGCCTCTAGGGACGAAAACCTTAAACAGCCAGGGAGAAAATCCTCTTGGGACCCTACCCGGAACTAGTAACAGGAGAAGTAGTCCATGCCCTGACACACTGATTCCCTCTACGGGCAGCATCACAGCTACGACAGCTATTTGCTACAGGTCTATAGTCCAGATCTGAAACCAATACAGCACCATCCTCTGGGCAAGAAACAGACATCACTACAGTTAGATAAAATGCTCATTTCAGATCATACTAACAAAATTATGCCAATCCTGTTCCCTTAACACTAGGGATGAGCAAATAGTTTGCAACATGTTTTATTTCAACTCTACTTTTATGGAGGGGGGGAGCAGTAGGGGGAAGGGGGTGGCATGTTTTTTTTATTGGTCTTCAGCAAATGTTTGTGACATCTGCTTTAAAATAGAAAAATTGTAAATTCTGCATATTTCTTTCTTCTAAAGCCTACAGTACAAATTGTTAATTTTTTTAATTTTTATTCATTCAAATTTGATAAGCCATGATTCATTTAAAAAAAAAAAATCATATAGCAGAGTACAGTAACATAATGATATAAACATACATAACAATATAATTGCATCAATCAACCTTATATTACTCAATAAAATCACAGATGTTTGGTTCTGATTTTGTTGGTCTAAATTTTGCCCGCCTACTTCTTAAGCTCACTATCTATTAGCATCTATATTATTGCCCTATTATGAAAACAAAAATCTTGGAATCACCTGCCCGCTACAAATGCTATGAAAGACTAAATTATACAAGCTAATTAAAACATTCTCCAAATGCAACTTTAATATCATTCCAGCAGTATGCAGCCCTTGAAAAGCTTCACAGAGGATTCTCCTTAATATTCATCAAGAAATGGATATTCAGGGTGGTCTTTAAATCTGTAAAAGAGGAAATTAAAAAAGTAAGATCCAAGTGTCTTATAAATGTTAAATGCAGCTCTTCCAAGATCATGAGAAACAAAGAATCCTCCTCTTGGATTTTTTTCTGGTGCCTTTCTCACCCATAAATTGTAAAGCCCAATAAAGTGCACGCAAAACTTCACGTTGGTCAGTGTTTCAAAGTCCAAATCATTTATTATTCCATCTGGTAATTCCATAAATTGTAAAGTCCAATAAAGTGCACGCAAAACTTCACGTTGGTCAGTGTTTCAAAGTCCAAATCATTTATTATTCCATCTGGTAACTCCATAAATTGTAAAGCCCAATAAAGTGCACGCAAAACTTCACGTTGGTCAGTAGAGATGTGAATCGTGTGATCGATCGTCTTAACGATTGATTTTGGCTGGGGGGGGATGGAATCGGATCGTCGCGGTTTTGTTTTTGTTTTTTTTTAAATCGTGTAAATCGGGGGAGGGCGGGAAAACCGGCACACTAAAACAACCCTAGAACCCCCCCCAAAATGTCTTAAATTACCTGGGGTCCAGTGGGGGGGGTCCCGGTGTGATCTTCCACTCTCGGGCCAAGGGTGCGTTAATAGAAATGGCGACAGGGCAAAGGTAGCGCCGGCGCCATTTTGGTTCCTGTCCCCCGACGTCACGAGCGCAGATCGCTCCCGGACCCCCAGGGACTTTTGGCCAGCTTGGGAGGCCTCCTGACCCCCACAAGACTTGCCAAAAGTCCAGCGGGGGTCCGGAAGCGACCTCCTGCACTCGAATCGTATTGCCGTATTGCAAAATGGCGCGGGCCATACGGCCATATGGCCGGCGCCATTTTGCAATACGGCAATATGGACTTTGAAACACTGACCAACGTGAAGTTTTGCGTGTACTTTATTGGGCTTTACAATTTATGGTACAGAGTGCACTATAGCTCTGGTTTATGGTCGCCTTTCTCACCCATGCCATCTTTATTGAGCAATCCTTATCATCCTTCTTTTCAAAAATTGTACTTAATATTATCTGTGGTCTCATTTCCTCAAGGGGGTATATATTAGCCAGGAATGTGTGAGAAGTCAATTTCTTACAGCACAAATAGGTTTGCAAGAAATCAGTGGGAGCACTGAGAGGAGAGGATCACCTTGCTGGTGGCTGGACAGAATCAGTAAATACTACTTGCAGAAATTTTTTAAACTTAAAGGTATTGGGGAGAAGTAAATTATTGGGATATATTATTTAGTGTGTTCTGTTCGTGTGTTTTGTTTTAAATAGGTGATCAGAAATTCAGGCAACAAAAAGAAGTTTGTATTTCCCAACCCACCCACCCCTAGCTCATCTTTTAATTTATAGGCAGGTATCACTTTCACAATTAAAAAATTAAAAAAAAAACCCAGCCTTTTAATTAAACTTAGAAATTCCCCACACCTTACGGCAGCACACGTAAAGCCCAGGGATGCGTAGAAGTCCCGGGGCTTGAAAAAATGGGTGGTCCAGGGGTGGGGCGGGGGCATGGCCAGAGGCCTCTGCAAGGCCACTGGGCCAGGGGATTGTGCACCGGCAGTCGGTAGGTGTAACTTGTGAAATAAAGGTTTGAGGGGGGGTTTCGGGCTGGGGGCCCCTCCTGTCTCCTCCTCCAATGACAATACCTCCGATTGCACCGTCTGTATATGGGTGTCCATCGGGCCCGAGATAAGAGCTCCCGGAGGGACTGCGGGGTTAGTCCTCTCCTTAGCCCACGTTTTCGTGCCATGTGCGGCATTGAATATGCTGAGGTAATCCAAATCAGGAAAAGAAAAAACACCGTGGTTCTTGTTAGCTGCTTGCCAGCGCCATCTTGGATCAAAATAATACTTTCTATGTGAAAATTTTGAGAGAGACTTAATCCAAAGGCTCAAAAGATGGCTTACTTCATAAATTGAGCTAGAACTAAATTAAAGTCCCATGGCACAAGTGGCATGACCGCTGGAGGTTTAGTATGCTATAAGCTGTTCATGAATTTCAGTACTAAAGGATGAGTGGAGACTGGCCTACCATCAGTCTGAATATTGTAGGCAGCTATGGCACTGAGGAATACTCTCACTGATGAGATACTGAGACCCAAGGAAGAAAGCGAGAGCAAGTACTAGAGAAGCTCTCCTGGCTTGCATGCAAATGGATCCAAGAAACTTTTGTTACACTAGGACAAGAATGGATTGTATTTAAAGCTGTAGCTCTTCTAATAGAGGTTTTTCTGGTAAGCACTATGATGTCCTCAATTTCATTAGGTAAGTAAAATTGGGCGATCAGCAAGCACTCAGCATCCATGCTGTCAAGTTGAGAGAGGGAAGGTTTGGAGTTAACAAGGATAGATGGACACCCAGAGGAATCAGGGGATGACAGACTTGGTATGTGATTCACTCTTGTCTGAGCCATGTTAGTGCAATAAGTATCAGACATGGTTTGTACCATCCTTTCTATCAGCTGAATCGGTGGAAAAGCATGCATGAGATCTGCATTCCAGCTGAGCAGAAAAGCATCCTGAATGGATTTGAGTTCACTAGGAAGAATGGAACAAAATCTTTCCATTTTTACATTTTCTTCTCCCATGAAGAGGTCAACTGAGGGCTGTCACCAAAGATTGACAGTTTATCTGCTGCTGACTGCTGTAAAGGCCATTCATGTGGGTGAAATACCCTGCTGAGGCAGTCTGCTAGCATATTGGTGATCCCTAGAAAGGTTGCTTGAAGAACTGCTTGATGATTACATGCCCATTCCCCTATTCTTTTTGCCTCTTGACACAGAACATGACTACTTGATTGTTGGTTTGAATGAGAATGCTCTTTCCCTCTTGTAGTTGGGAAAGGGTGGTTAAGGCATGTTGATCACTTGCAGTTCTGGAAGGTTGATCTGAAACTGCCTTTCTGCTAATGACCACATTCCTTGCATTCAGAAGGGACCCATGTGTACTCCTCATCCTTTGATGGAAGTGTCTGTCGCTAATATCACCTAATGAAGAAGTAGATGGAGTGGTGCCCCTGTTAAAGAAAGTAGGCATTTAGCTACCAGTGGAACTCTTGCTCCATTTTTTGCAAGATATTTACTAAGATGTTACTAATGTTATAAGTACTGTTTTATTGAATTATTATATATGTTTAAGTTGTACTCCACACCGAACATTGTCGAAGATTCGGAAAATAAGAACTTTTAAATAAAAATAAATAAAATAAAGTCAACTGGTCCCATTGAGAGTGGAGGCCCCATTTCAGGAGTCACATGTGGAGATGGGTTATTTATATATGAACTGCTGCCACCATGTGGCCCAAGATAACTAGCACTTCCCTATAGCCTGGAAGTGTAATCTTGGGCCACATGACAGTGGCAGTTCATGTTGTATCATCAATTAATGAGCCAGGCTCATTAGAGTATTCACGCTATCTGTTAGAAGAAATGTTCTCTCCTGTAGAGAGTCTATCCATGCCCTAATGAATTTGATTCTCTGAGATGAAATCAGGGTAAATTTTTCAAAATTCACTAGGAATCCTAGAGATTGGAGAGGTTGAATTGTTTTCTGTAGGGAGATCAACAATGCCATAGGGAAGCTGTGGTCACCAGTCAGTCATCCAGGTAAGAGAAAACACATGCCCTGTCAATGGAGGTGAACTGCTACAACAGCTAAGCATTTGATAAAGACTCTTTGTGCCGCTGACCAGCTGAAAGGAAGCATACGGTACTGGTAGTGAGAGGATTCCACCACAAAGTGTAGGTAGTGCCAGTGGACAGAATGGATGGAATACATGAGCATATGTGTCCTTCAGATCTAGGGCACTCATCCACTTTCCTGCTTGGATGAAGAGTAGAATTGTGTGGAGAGAGTTCATCTTTAATTTCTCCCATACTAAATTCTTGTTCAGACTTTTTAAATCCAGGATGGGTCTCAATCCCCCGGATTTCTTGGAGATATGAAAGTAGTGGGAGCAGAAGCCCTGGTCATGCTGATCAGGCGGGGCAGGCTCTATTGTGCATTGTCTTGAGGAGCAATTCCATCTCCAGGCAGAGTTGTGCTCAGTGAGACGGATCCGGATTGAAGGCTGAACAATGAGGAAGCATGGGAAGTTGGGAGACATGCAAGCGGTTGAGTACCCAGCAGTCTTTGCTGATCTTGTGCCATTCTCAAATTTTCCCCCTACCGGAGGAGGATGAGTGCTGGGTTTGAAGACTGGACAAAAACTTGTTCAGGCTTAGTCTGGATCTGTTGTGTTGCATCTGTGAAAAAACATGCGTACACATATTTAAAAACAATCTCAAAACATAATTCACTTACTTGCTAACATTTTAAATTGTTAGCTTCACAATACACATTATATAATGTTCATTTTACATCACTGAAATATTTTACCATATCTTTTACCATAGAACCTGCATATGATCTTACTCAATGAACCTTATAATGCAATCCTTTTTTAATCTTTATTAATCTTTTAATCTTTATTAATAAAGATTAAAAAGAGATTGCATTATAAAGTTAATTAAGATCATATGCAGGTTCTATGGTAAAAGAAAAATATTTCAGTGATGTAAAATGAACATTATATAATGTGTATTGTGAAGCTAACAATTTAAAAAGTTAGCAAGTAAGTGAATTATGTTTTGAGATTGTTTTTAAATATGTGTGCATGTTTTTTCACAGATTATTTATGGTTGCTAATGAAAAGTGAGGATGTATGTGAATAGGTGTGTTTGAGTGTGAATGAAGGTTGATTTAAGCATTATATGAAAGCTAATGATGTATTTTGGTGAGATACAAATATAAATGCTTATTGTACATTTTGGGGCGGATTTTAAGAGCCCTGCTCGCCTAAATCCGCCCAAATCCGGGTGGATTTAGGCGAGCAGGGCCCTGCGCGCCGGTGAGCCTATTTTACATAGGCCTACCGGCGCGCGCAGAGCCCCGGGACTCGCGTAAGTCCCGGGGTTCTCCGAGGGGGGCGTGTCGGGGGCGGGCCCTGTCGTCGCGGCATTTAGGGGGCGTGCCGGGAGCGTTTCGGGGGCGGGCCCGGGGGCGTGGTTACAGCCCGGGGCGGCCTGGGGCCTGGCCGCGACCTCCGGACCCGCCCCCAGGTCGCGTCCCGGCGCGCTAGCGGCCCGCTGGCGCGTGGGGATTTACGCCTCCCTCTGGGAGGCGTAAATCCCCTGACAAAGGTAAAGGGGGGGCTTAGACAGGGCCGGGTGGGTGGGTTAGGTAGGGGAAGGGAGGGGAAGGTGAGGGGAGGGCAAAAGAAAGTTCCCTCCGAGGCCGCTCCGATTTCGGAGCGGCCTCGGAGGGAACGGGGGTAGGCTGCGCGGCTTGGCGCGCGCCGGCTATACAGAATTCATAGCCTTGCGCGCGCCGATCCAGGATTTTAGCGGATACGCGTGGCTCCGCGCGTATCTACTAAAATCCAGCGTACTTTTGCTGGCGCCTGATGCGCCAGCAAAAGTACGCCTATTCGCGTTTTTTGAAAATCTACCTCTTTATGCAAACTCTTATTAAGAGAATTGTCCACTTTTTGATATTTTTCTATGAATTCAATAAAAAGACTAATCTGAATATAAAAATAGTGCTTGTATTTCACTCCAAAGGGAGTGGTTTTGGTTTATATATATATATATATATATATATATATATATATATATATATATACATATACATACACACACAAATATATGGCATATTCTCCCTTTTACAAGCTCAGTCACACACATACTTACTGTCACATGCTCAATTACACATAAACACACACACATTTGCTTTCTCATTTGTTTCTCCTCCTCTGAGAGGACAAGATCAGCAGCAGAATCCTTCTCCTTCGGTCCATCAGTCTTTTCATTTTTCTTCTAGCCTGGGTCCCTGCTGGCACGTCTTTCTGCTAGCAGGCCACACTTCTCCTCCTGCTCCTGACTGCCGGGGGGAGGCTGATTCTTCATTTTGTGACCTGTGCTGCACGCTGCTCTTCTTGTTCCCGATGGAGGCGGGGGGAGACTTTTGATACTTCTAGCATCAATGCGAGCCCACTGCTCCTCCTGTTCTTGACTTTCGGGGGAGGGGAGCTGATGCATCTTTTTGCTACACTGTGGGCTGCCTTTCTCACACAGGCTCTTACAGATACACAATACACACAGGGGTAGATTTTCAAAGGGGTACGCGCATAATATACGCGCGTACCCCCCGAAAACCTACCCCAACCCCCCCCCCTGCGCGCGCCGACCCTATTTTGCGCGCATAAGTCCTGGGGCTTTGCAAAGGGGGCGTGTCGGGGGCACATCGGATGGGCGGCACGAATTTCGGGGCGGGGCGGGAGTGTCTTCAGGCATCTCGAGTCTCAATTTAATTCTGAAGCCAAAGTCTTGAATTCTATGGCGAAGTCTGGTAAAGGTTTGTTACTTTGTTTCAGATGAACCAATGTAGATCCTGTTGTAGTGTACCGGGCAGGGTCATCAAATACAGATTTGAACAGTTCCAAAAACCCGGTAAGATCCTTCAGGATGGGATCATCACACTCCCACAGTCGAGATGTCCAAGCCAGTGCTCTTCCGTCCAGATAAGACAGGATATATGTGGTCTTGGCATACGCTTTAGGAAAATGGTTAGGTTGCAGGGCAAAATGCATGCAGCATTGGTTGATGAATCCCCTACATCTCCAAGCTTCCCCTGAGAAGCGTGTAGGAGCGGAGAGGGGTACAACAGTCTTAACCATCACTTCTGGCGGTGTTTCTTCTTTACCTGTGGTAGTAGAAGCGTTCATCTGTGAGTGTAGTAGATTAAAGGCTACAGTCAAGCTATCCAGCGAGTTCTGTTGTTCAGATTCGCAGGGCCAGGTCTGCAATGCAGTGAGCTGAGCCGAATCCATGGAGTTAGCAATCTGTTATAGTTTTGAGGTGTTTGGTGGATTCTTAGGTGCTGCAGTGATGGCCACTCCCATGGGGAGGAGCCCCGCGGGGAACTGCAGTACCAGGCAAGACTCAGATGCACAAACACAGAGATAATTTTTATTGTACAGCTTGTAGAGTTCACCAGAGGTGGCAGTAGTGAGTATATTCCTGCAGCAGCAGTCTGGGGTCCTCAGCTGAGGAGACCCGTCCCACAAGGGTGGTATAGGAAGCTCCGAAGCAGATCTTCAATGAGGAGCTGTAGGTGAGACAGACTGGTAGATGTTAGACTACTCACACTCTTGTAGCTGTAATGGTAGAGTTCCCAGCAGGTAGCTAGCACCAAGGTAGACAGCTCAGGCCCTCGAGGAGCGAGTACCTGGATATTGGATAGGCACCTGGAAAGAAGCATAGGGCCCCCGAGGAGCGGGTACCCAAGTTAGTAGAACCCCGGAGGGTATAAAGAGCTTCCAGCAGCAGCGAGAAGCAGCAGCGCAGTTTAGACCGGACAAATCCAATCCTTGCTAACTCAAAGTCAGTCAGCAAATGGGCAACCTAAATACCCGGATGTTGTGAAGTCACTCGAGGAGGACGCCCCCGAGGTTCGTGCCAATGTTGGAATAAAGATATGGGTAGCGTGCGCACCCTAGGAGGCCCTCAGGTGAATCATCTCGGAAAGCCTTGCCATAGCCGTTCCGGGGATGCCGGAGAGAGCGGCAAGCAGACGCAGCAGTCGCCATTTTCCCAAGGCTGGTGGAGAAAGCGAATATTGAGGTGAAGCATGTGGGACGAAGCCGTCTGAGTTCGACGGACGCAACAAGTAGCAGTGATGTCCCAATTTAGCTTCCCCCCTCCCACTTTTGCCTTCACGGACGGCACTGAGGGCTAGGGGGATGCGAGGAGCCGGCGCATCAGTTCTTCCCTTGGGAAGCAGAGCTCTGATCTTCAAGAGAATAAACTGTATTGGGAGGAGGGGAAGCAGCTTTTCAGCCACCTTATGAGAGCATGGTGCATGTTGGCCATACGCTAGCTAAGGAAACCCCACCAGCAGGTCACTGCTCCACGCCGCCAACACTACAGGTTTTCCTCCCGACAAAATGAAGGGTAAGGTGGAGGTGGCAGGAAGGTTTCAGGGGGCAATTTTGCCGCCTCAAAATCTTTCCACCTGAAGTGGCCGCCTCACCCTGCCTCATTACAGAACCGCCCCCGGATAGGTTACACATCTGTGCTGATGTCAGATAAAAAAAGACCGAGGTGCTCATAAGGCAATGCCCGCGCATGATCAGTAGAGCAAAAGCTCTATGAGCTAAGGGAGAATGGTCTGTTCAGTAATGTTGGATGAGGTCATCCACGTGTGATGGCTAATTCAGCCATGCTTGACAATGGAGAATGTTTCCTAGTATCTGCAGGTAATATGAGAACTTAGATTCTTCCACGTTTGGTAATTGTGCTTAAGTTGTTGAGGTTCCTGTAAAGAATGACAACAGATCAGATGAGGCACTATTTCTTCTTTCCTGCAAATGCAGTATATGTTCTAGGTCTGGTCAGGATAACCTCACTTCAGAAGGTTCACGCTGCAGAAGCCAACACCTGTACAAAAGCAATTTAGGAATGCCATATTGCCAGTGATACTTCAGACCTTGATGAAATAGTCTCTGCTGCTTGTAGTCTCATTTTATCAACTGATAATATTGCATGCAATCAAGTATAATGGGAGCCATTAGGGACAGGACTGGCGGGAGGTATTAGGTGGACTAGGTGGCTGCCTAGGGCACTGTAAGTGGGCAGGGAACCATAGGTTGATGTGAAGGTGGCATTTATTTATTTATTTATTTATTTTTTAAGTGAAGGAGTCAGGCAGCATTTTTGAAAGTGATGGAGTCATGTGCTGGGATGTGGATGTCAGCGAGGTCTTGGAATGGAGCTCTAGCGATGTGGGTAGTATGAATCTCAGCAACAGAGGGAGGGAGAGAGAGAGATCACGTGATGGGGTGATGACATCACCACCTAGTGCGGCAGGACAGCCTTGCACCAGCACTGTAAGGGATATCCATTTCTTTCAAGCAAATGTGTTTTTGTTATGAAAAAGTCTATATTTGGTTTACTCAAAATGGAATGAACCAAAAATAAACTACCCCAGAAATATAAGTAAAGTTTTGGATTTTTTTTGTTTGTATCAAAAAAGCCAAAGAAAAAAGGGCTTCTCCTGGCTCCCCCTGCAACCTAACATTTTCAGGGTTTCTCCAGATTCTTCTTGGGTACCCCACAATCACAAATAAGCCAGGGCTGGGCTCCTCCACTCATCCCACCACCCCTCGCAAATTAGTTGCAGCCTGTGGGAGCCTCTCCAAGATCCTCCCCTGCCCCTACATATTTGCTGGAGCCATGGCCTACCCGTCTCCCACTTACCTGTCCATAAGGTCAGCTAGAAAAGGGGACAGGCACAATCCCAAGTTGTTGCTTCCCCGCCAGCTCCATTTATAAATGGCGCTGGCCTTGGGCTAGGGGAAGCTATATTGTTTAACCATACTGCCTTACGACTGCATCACTTTATGGCCAAAAAACAATTTAGCGCTGGCTAGCCCTTGAGCCCAGCCCCATTTTTGAAAGGATGCCAATATGTCAGGAGTGGCTGAGGATCACTCTTGTCTCTTTCTCCAGCCAACAACTCCATGGATAGGATAAATGGTGGCCAAGTAGGCACTGGCCTGGCTTATTTGCAGCTGTGGGAGGTGGAGGGATGGAGAGGCCTAGGAAGGCCCCAGGCTGTAGCTTATTGTAGGGGTGGAGGGGGAGCGGAGGGGCCTGGCTTGGCCTTGGCTTATTTTCAGGGGAGTTGTGGGCTTAGAAAGCTATGGACCTGGTAATGTTAGGTTGTAGCAGGGGAGGGGGGCCCAGAGGATTCATATATTTTTTTAAAGTTTAGGATTTATTTTGGTTCCGCAAACAAACCAAATTAAAATAAACATTCAACAAACCAAAAAATGAATAACCTCCTCTCCCCCAAAATAAAAATACCAACGAAATGAAATTTTTCTGCCTGTACTTTCTTGGAACCTTATACTCTCTGGAGATGAACTATAGTGGTGTGAACAAGCCAGCAAGCAAGGCTGCTCCAAGCATCTGCCAGATTGCTCAGCACAACAGCCTGGTCAAAATGTTGCCTGCAAACAGTGTCTATTTTCCTTCAGCATCTGTTCCTTCATAGATAAAAACACAATTTCATGTCCCCTGAGGGATACAGTATACAACAGCATAAAGACATACACTGGCATAAACTTTATTCTACACCCAGACACCCTTCAGCACAGTATTCTGCCTCTCTGCTTACCCTGAAAAGCAGGCTTGCTAGACCTCTTATAGGGCTAGCCCCACGCAGAGTGGTAGCTCAGGGCCTACCATGGTCTCATTATAACAGGCCCTTGCTTTCTTGGCTGATCTATGCCTCTCTGTGCTGATAATTTAAGCATGTTTGCTAGCAATATCATGCTAATGAAATTCTGGAGAAATGGAGTAGTAAGTACACATAAACTCAGTTCTGAGATTTGTCTTAACCAAGAATAATATACAAATAACCTTAGACCCCATAACTAGGTACACTTTTGTTTAGAAAGGACTAGAATGGGACTTATTATAGCAATTTTTCTCTTATGATGGATGCCTAATCTATGAGTGAGATCTCTTTCTAATTGTTTTTTTCCTGACAAAATTAGAAGCATTCCTGAGTGGAAAGGAAGTTCTCGAACAAGAGGTCATACTAGGAGGCTTAGAGAGGGTAGATTCAAGAGTAAAATCAGAAAACATTACTTCGCAGAAAGGGTAGTAGATGCATGGAACAGCATGAAGTGGCGAGAGGCCAAAACTGAGTTGAATGGAATTGTAAAAAGAAATAAATTGCGCAAACAAGATGGGTTTTACGATCTATACCTTCCATCATATTATCTGTGTGACCCGGCCTTGCCAGTCACTAACAATTCCCCATCATGGGCAGTGACAGGTTTTTTTTGTCTCTTTGAAATCCTCGCCTGGCTTTAAGGCCACCTTTTTGTGGGAAGGCTGCTGTAGGCTATAAATGGTCCCTATCAGCATGCTCAGATTCAGAGGGAAGTGAAGGAGTTCAGTGGGAAGGAGATGCAGAGAGAATAGAAGGAGCTTTGCTGATAGTCATAACCTAATCCCTGGAGGTTGGTATTCAGAAGGAAGAGAAAGATTTTCTACAGAGAGCTTTTGTAGATTTTAACTAGTCTGGAAGGAAGTGTGGAAATGTGGAAAAGAGGATTTGCATTCAGACAACAACCAACAAGGACTGAACTTCACAATCTGGATAAACAAATAAGCGTGGGGGTAGCTTGCTTATTACGGTGGTTACTACCCTAAACCAATTAAGCCTGATACATCACTTTGAATGCATATACAGCATTGCTCTCTGCTTCAACGGCAGGGGGAACTGTGGAAAACAGGATTTACATTCAAACAACATCCAACAAGGCAATAATCTGTGCAGTCTGGGTAAACAAGCATCGGGGTAACTTGCTTGATGCGGTGGTTACAACCCTTAACCATTAAGCCTTATGCTCACCTTTGATGCAACTCCAACATTATTCTCTGCATCAATGGCAGGGGATGGCAGGAAACTTGAATCAAACAGTTACCAACAAGGGCCCTGAAATTGGTGGTTGGTGAACAGATACATATGGGAAAATAAGTGTGGGAGGCTTGCTGGGCAGACTGGATGTTCCGATTGGTCTTTTTCTGCCGTCATTTTTATGTTTCTATGTTCTATATGAAGAGTGTTCTCTTGGTTTCCAGAAGGGCTGGATCATTGATCTTTTTGCCCAAGCTACAAGCTAAGAGCATGGGTGAGAAGAAGGACAGATTCTTCCAGTCTAGTAGGAGTTGCTGGAGCTGCTTGGGATCTGAAAATCTATTTGGATCTCGAGAACTGTATTTTTGAACTTGGGGATTTTTCCATCTTTTTGGCCAGTGGATGTTGGAGTTGCATTCCAGCTACCCTACCCTTCAAGGGGAGGGGTTGTTAAGTATGGATGGTGATGCAGAAGAAAGACAACCAACTAGGAGGAACAAAATAGACAAGGAAACTTATGATTTTTCTGACTCTTATATTTTTATACTGTTTTTGACTTACTTTGATTCTTATTTTTAAACTGGAGTAAATATTTTTCTTTTGAACACCAGCTGGACTCTGGCTATTACATTTTTCCTCATTCTTTGATAAAATATGATATATAGTAATGTTGTTCTTATTTTAGTTGGAATGGTGATTTAAGCAATATTGTCCTGATGCAGCATAACGAAACATGTATATGTCAACTATGTCAGAAGAACCCCTGTGCTCCATGAAGAAGGGAGCAGATTTGAATTTTGGAGTGAGTGGAGTTAATGTCTGGGAATCGCTGATTTCTTGTGTGATAAGTGTTTCAACATCAACCACAAAAGACTGTGGTTGTTTGAAACTGGGACTAAGTTTTCCATACAATAACTCTATAAAATCATTTTATGTGAGAGGAAGTCCACTGGTATATGAAGGAAGATATCCTATCCATCTATGTGAAGAATTTATCTTAAAATCTAATTTCTTCATGAGCACGATTGGACTTTTATGGAAACAAATCAAGTTTTCAACGTAAGAACATAACTTTGTGTGCTCATTACACTTTAAGAGAAATGAACATTTTTGCATCGATCACATTGCATGAAGAGAGGGAAATTTTTTAACCTTAACACAAAAGTATTTTATATGTTTATTGTATGTTTACATACGGTAGTCAACTTAGGAGTAGTGTTGAAGAAAAAAAGATTTTACATTTTGGCAATAAAATTGTATAAATTAGTTATTGAGTGTGTGTATTAGAGAATTAACAGGAGGATATTTGATTACTAAGAATTCAAGAAGAGGTTTTCATTCATGTTTCCTTTGAGTTTCCTCACAGGCCATTTATTGTGTTTGGTTATTCATTATTTTATTTTGCCTCCTCTTATTCAGTAGTGAATGGACAGTTATTGGAGGGACTGCAATTGGCTGGTGTTTTCCTTTTTCCTGGGTCTCTTTGTGGTTCCTCCTGCACCTTCTGGGGCATATCCATATCCACCACCATCCAGAGGTAGTGAGATCTGGACTTGCTGCCCACATCAGGGGCCCAGGAGGTTAATCTTTCCCCCATCTGGACTTGAATCCTGGACTTGTAGCACCCCTGGATGAAGCCATACAGTCAAACGGGAGACCCACTACATCTGTTTCTAAAAAAAACAATCAATGTGCATCAACTCACTGTTTAAAATCCCAATACCGAAGGTTCTTGTTTAAGCCATCAATGAGTTTCATGTCTTCCTCTGGCAGCTCAAAATCAAACACCTGCCAGGGAAAAGAGATTCAGTCATAGGTATTTTTCTCCTGCCAATTTAGTTGGTCTAGGCATCTTACTCTCAGCTGTCCCGTTTGTGCTTTTTCAACAGCAATTCAAACTCAAACATAATTTCAATTCTCTGTCTCCTGGGGATAGAACATGCTCAACCTTCCTTTCTAAAAAGACATATAACTCCAAAAAACTAGGGCAGGATTGCAAACATCCCAGATACAAGTGCAATGGACTCAATAGACTTGAGGTAACTCATCTAATCTCAAAATGAAATTCATGCTCAGACTCCACTGGAAGTGTATAATCTGTATTCAAATAAAAATAAATACATACAGAATGCATTAAGACCTGTGGGGTCGATTTTAAGACCCGTGTACGTACTTGCATCCTTGTGCATGCGATTCCTGGAACGCACACATGGACGTGCCGATTTTATAACATGTGCATGTCGCCACACGTATGTTATAAAATATGATGTTCATGTGCACATGCGTGCCGGATTTTAATATCCATGCTTGCATGTGCGGATGGCCTATGACTCGCGCGCGTGGGGGGATTTTCAAATTGCACGCAGTGACACAATCGGCCTTTTTTCCAGTTCCCTACCCCCCTACCTAACCTTCCTCCCTTTTCCCATCTCCACCCTGACCCCTAACCCCTACCTAGCTACCCCAAATATTTTTATTTCAATACTTACTTCTGCTCCAGAGGAGCAGTATCTTCCACGCGCTGGCAGGCTGCCAGCTCGCGCTTCCCTGGAACAGCATCTATTGGCGCTTACTGGCCCGCATCCCATCCCATCCCTCCCCGCCCAGACCCCGCCATGCCCCTTTTGAGAGGCCCAGCACTTAGACGCGTAACGGGTGTTATGCGCATGGCTGGGCCCTTCTGAAAATGCATGCAGCGCACACAAAGCCCATAACCTCTGAAATTTATGTGTGCGGGCCTTTTAAAATTTGGACGGTATGAATAAATAGGGGATGGGATACTCCTATGTAACTTAAAGATGAATTTTAAAAAATCATACGCTTAAAAAATAGCATTTAGAAGTGTAAAATAGCATGCATGTGCGTATATGCTTTTATCAAATCCTCAATGTAATAAACCCAAGTTTAGAAAAAGTGTCCACTTGCCAAGTTATTTAACTAAATGCCGTCAACATCAAATAATATACCCACCTCAACCAATGCTAAACAAGGCCTTCCCCCCAAGGCCTTCCTGTAAGGGGCAGGCCCGGGGGCACGTTCTGGGCGGGGAGGGGTGGGGCGGGACAGCGGCATTGATCGCTGTCTTGGAGCCTTGTGCACCAACCGACTGCCAGCGTGCGCAAATTTCTTCAGGTCAGGCCCTGAAGCGGGTCCTTAATGGGAGCGGACTGGGAGGGAACTGGTGAAGGCCGGGATGCATTGCCGCGCAAAATTTGCAGAACTGTACCCCTCCCCCCCTTGTGCATGCTGCGTGCACATGGATCACAAAATTTGGCGCGCATGTGCCTGTGGCCCAACGATTTTATAACATGCGCACCTATGTTATGAAATCGGCACGTCCATGTGTGCACACTGGGAAGAGCGCACATTGAAAGTTTATTCTCCCTATGTTTCCCTTCTGAAAAGTGTAATTTCTGCTTCTGATTCTTTGGTTTTACTCGGCTGAAATGAGTCTCTGTATTTTCTTCTTCTTCGCTATTCCTAGGCAAAACAGAAATAGCGACTGCATAAATACCTTTCACAGCCAAACACTATTGAAAAGGAAAATAGTGCAAAAATATTAATAATGGGGTAGATATTCAAAAGTCACTTAGATAACTCAAGTTATCCATCTAAATGGCAAATGTGGCATATTCAACCACTTATACAGCTAAATTATAGCCGGGTAGTTATCCGGCTATAATTTAACCAGATAAAAAAGGGATGTTTCATGGGTATCATATCCGACTAACCTAGCTGAATATTGGGGATATCTGTCTAGGATAGCCAAAAACTTTATGCTTGTGTATTCAGTGGGATGTTTATCCTGCTGAATATATGGGACAAGTTATCCGACTAACTTTAGCTGGATAACTTGTCCACTAAACAGCCTATTGAATATTGGCCTCAATGTATACAAAAGTTAGGCTTAATGTTTTTGTAGTAAAAATTAGCTAAAAATGTCTGTTTCCCCAATTTTTTGGCAGTCTTAGAAAACATTTTTGAAAAGCAGGCAAAACATGTCAGAATTTACTCCTTTTTCTTTTGAAAAACTCTTGTTATATGTCATTATTTCCATCTTTCACATGAAAATGTTGCCATTAAAATCTATTGTGAATATTTTTGTAAATGTTTATGAATATATTTGTATAAATTAAAACATTACTTTTCATGCATCCTCAATAGAAAGGACTGAATTAACCCCAATTCTTCTCTGGCAGAGTGACAAATGAATCTGCATTAATGCTGCGGATTTGCATGACAATCCCAGAATTAAATCAATAATCACAATTCTGTTGCAAGATGTTCCCAGTCCTAATTGTAGATTCTCTCTGACAGATTTTTTTTTCTGAATGGCACCTGAATAGATTGTGAAGAATTTGCTGCTTTTATTTTGTCAAATAGAATCCTTCTGACCCTTTTTCTGGGAAAGGAGAACAAAAGAAAAGATCATTGATCTGGATCTACTTTACAGAACAAAGTATTAATTTAGGGCATTCCTTTAAGCACTATGGATGTCAATTTTACTCACCTCAGTGCCTCTCCATGGCTGTCCTCCTCCTGCAGGATATTTACCCCTTTGGCCCATAGTTATTCAAACCATATATGCATTCCTATTTTATTTCCTCATAACCTCTCAATAGCTTTACCTGAAAGTTTTCTTGGATGTGCTTAGGATTGAAACTCTTGACAATGGTAACAATGCCGCGCTGGAGCATGTAGCGAATGGACACCTGAGCAGGAGACTTTTTGTACTTCTGACCAATCATTGTTATTACTGGGTCCTCAATCACAGCAGGAGCATTATGATTCTGCCTGCATTGGAACAGAGAAATATTCTGAGTGTTTGAAATTAGAGGGTCAAGGAACAGAATGGAGGATAGCGTGGTGTTCAGACAATCAGCATCAGATAGGAGCGGCCATTTATCAGATTGCATAATTCTGAGATATTCATAGCTCAACTTAGATAAATCATGACAAACTGAAGCTCAATTCAAATCTGCATCTAATGTCCTGTTTGGATCTTTTAGATTTGGTTTGCATGGGGATTGAAAGTTAATAAGAAGCAATGATTTCTCGTGTACAAGAACCCTCATGAATGTTGCAGAACACTATAAAGCAGATTGAACGGATTATTTCAGTCATGAATGTTATTGCAAATACAAATCACATTGGATTTGATTAAAATGAATTATTCAGGGTGTGAATTAGTTATGTTGACTGATTTGTGTGCATTAAAACCCCTCAACTATTCAAATAGATGAGCTAATTTAGGATTTTCTGTTGATCTATTTTTAACAATAGGGTGATTTATACAAGTAACTTTCCAGATAGGTTGAGGTTCTGGACTGATCTATGATATTCAAGGAATGAAAATTAGCAAGTACAAAACAATTTTCCTTTTCTTCATATCCCAGATCAGTCCAGATACATGGGATATATTCAAGCTCTCCTAAACTGGGTGGGAAAATGAAAGGGCAGATCATAACTCACCCTCCCCAAACTGCACCTCTTCTGGTGCCTGAACATCCAGTCAGTAATGTCTGGTGAAAGTATGTAGTGATGACCAAGTCACTGCCCAACAAATTTCCTCCGGAGAAATCAATTGACACTCTGTCCAGGAAGCCACTTGCACCCTAGTAGAGTGTGCATGCAATCCCTCTGGAATCAGATGTTTTTTACAAACATACATTGATACAATTGCTTCCTTCAGCCACCACGCAATGGTCGCCTTAGAAGTCGTACCTCCTTTCTTTGCTCCACTAAAAAAAACAAAGAGATGGTCAGATCTCCTGAACTCATTGGTTACCTTAAGATAGCACAATAAGGCCCTACAAACATGTAACAAATGAGGCTCTCTTGGATGTGGACCCCTGAAATATAAAATCCCAAACCCAGGTAATTCCACAGACTGACCAAGGTGAAATGTGGAAACCATATTGGGCAAGAAAAATGGCATCATGCACAACAACACTGTCTTCAGTGAACTGGAGAACAGGATCTCGACATGACAGTGACTGAAGTTCCAAAATCCTTCTGGTTGTTGTAAGTTTGACATGTTTGTGGACCCTTGGTTGCTGTATTGATGACTCCTCCCTTGGGGAGGGGCCCCGTGGGGAAAATACAGCAATAGGCTGACTCTTCAGTAATGACCACAGAGAGAATAGAAGCTTTATTATACAGCAGTTGGCAATGCCCGAGGAGCAGGCTGAGTTCCTCAGCAGTGGAGTAGGTCTCTGATGAGTTGTATCAAGTGCAGAGAAGGTCTCACCAGAGCTGGAAGTGAAGGGTCTGGTAGTGGTCTGCGAAGCGGGGTAGGCCGAGAATCTGTTCTGTGGTGAGACAAGGCAAAGAGACTGAAGAGAGAAGGTGCTCACGAAGGCTGGTAGCTGCAGGAGAGACGGCCTCTGCAGATCGGAGGTAGAGATGATGCAAGGCCCGGAGCGTTGGGGCCAAGATATCCTCTGTAGATGCAGGTTAACCCAGGAGGAAGGCAGGCGAGTGCAAGGCCCCGGGAAGCGGGTACCTAGGATCCTGATGAGCTGGGAAACCTGGAGAGTAGATAGGAGCAAAGGAAGACCCCCGAGGAGTGAATGCATTGAGCGTCCTTGCTGGAACAGCGTAACCCCAGAGGGTAAGTAGGAGCGAATAAGGCCCCCGAGGAGCGGGTACCTAGAATGCCCTAGTGTAGCCAGCGTAACCCCAGAGGATTTGTAGGAGCGAGAACTCAGAGCGGGTGTCTCTGAAGGGAGTTGAAATTAGCTGGAGTGGAATCCTTGCTAACTCATAGCTGGACTGGAGATCGGAGGCTAAGTACCCGGAGGTAGTGACATCATGCGGTGAGGAAGCCCCCGAGGTTCCCGCCATGACGTATTCAAAAGAGAGGGCGGCGGGCGCCTGCGTGCCCTAAGTGACCTCAATGTAAGAATGGTGAACGCAATCGCCCATGCCGGTCCGGGGGCGCCGGAGAGGTTGGTGGAAAGAGGCGGAGGCAGCCATCTTGCCCAGAGGAGAGGAAAGAAAAAGAAAAGAGGTGAGACAGTGAAGGCACAGCTGTCTGTGATGGACGGGCGCAACATTGGTTGAGCAAATTGCCATCAAGAAAACGAGATTTGGAGTAAGACCTTTCAGTGATGTCTGTCTCAATGGCTCAAATGGAGAACTATAGAGTACCCAATGCATCAAATTGAAGCTCTAAGAGGGACACATCTTTCTGACAGGAGAACATAAATGTTTTACCCCCTAAGAAAAAGGACGACATCCGGATGCAACGCTAAGGACATGCTATGCACTTTCCCCCCAAAACAGACAATACTGCCACGTGAACTCTAAGAGAGTTATACATGAATCCTTTTTGTTGTCCCTCCTGCAAGAAAGCCAAGATATGCATCACTGATGCCTGAGTAGGCTTCACTGTCTCTTTGAGACACCATAACTCAAACACCCTCTACACACTGACATAAGCCAGGAAAGTCAAGGGCCTCTAGCCTGTAGCAAAATTGCAATAACCACTTCTGAATATCCTTTTCTCCTTAACTGATGCTGCTCAAAAGCCAGGCTGCAAAACAAAAGCAATCCGCTTGATCATAGATGATGAGGCCCTGATGCAGCAAGCCTTAAAGATAACTCAGCCTCAAATGCCTGTCCACCGCTAGATTTATGAGATCCACAAACCTCAGCTGATCTGGCCACTCCGGAGCTATGAGGATTATCTTCCCTGGATGTCTCTTGACCCGCTGAAACACCTATCAGGGGCCGTGGAGGGAAGACATATAATAGGATCTCCATCAGCGACAGAAGCACCAGAGCTTCCAACCCTTCTGCTCCAACCTCGCAACTTCGACTGAAGAAGTGGCCCACATTGGCATTTTGTCTCATTACCATCAAATACAGTTGAGGGCAGCCCCACCTGACCCAGATGAGAGCTATTGCTTCTGTTGACAACTCCCATTCCCTGGGGTGCAACACCTGCTGGCTGAGAAAATCTTCCTGCAAGTTGTCCACCCCAGCCAAATGGGATGCTGCCAGAGTCACCAAGTGTTGCTTCACCCAACTGAAGAGCTTTTGGGTCTCTTGGGACATCATTTGACTCCTGGCTTCCCATGATTGATGTATGCCACAGTCATCACATTGTCTGAGAAAACCCGAACCGCCTAACTGCACAACTTTGGCAGAAAAGAAAGCAATGCCATGCAAACTAACCTCATTTCCAACCGATTGATGGACCACAATGCTTCTGTCATTGACCATTGACCCTGAATTTTCTGTCCTTGACAAATGGCTCCACAGTCCTTTAGACTGATATCTGTTGTCACCACTACCCACTACAGAACTTTCAGATCCACCCCTTGTTCTAAACTGGCCTGAGAAAGCCACCATGAGAGACTGGACCTGACTTCCCCCTGAAGAGGTAGTGGAGGCTGAAACTCTTCTGATTGTGAATTCCAGTGAGACAAAAGTGCCCTCTGAAGCAGTCTTTTATCCGTAAATGCTCAAGGAACTAAATCTAGTGTAGAAGCCATAGAACCCAGGACCTGCAAATAATCCTACATTCTGGGAACCAAAAGCTGCAAGGTGACAGAACTGCACTTGTAGCTTGGTCACCTTGTCCACCATGAGAAATACCTTACATAACTTGGTATTGAAGTGGGTTCCCAAATATGCCAATGCTTGAGTTGGAACCAACATGCTGTTTGCTAGTGTAACCCTTTGCAGGGGGTTTGCTGTTTCTCCTAAGCCATAAAAATAGTTGTTCATCAGGGCTACTCTTTCCAGACTATTCCCTCTCGTTTCAGATCCTGGGGGTGGGGGGAAGGAATTCTTGCTGTGGAGGTAAAGGAAATTCTTCTTGGCCCAGGTGATGGAATGTTTCTCAAGTGTGTGTGTATAATAGAAGGACTAGGGGGCATTCCATGAAGTTAGCAAGTAACACATTTAAGACTAATCGGAGAAAAGTTTTTTCACTCAATGCACAATAAAGCTCTGGAATTTGTTGCCAGAGAAGGTAGTTAGTGCAGTTAGTGTAGCTGGGTTCAAAAAAGGTTTGGATAAGTTCTTGGAGGAGAAGTCCATTAATGGCTATTAATCAATTTTACTTAGGGAATAGACACTGCTATTAATTTCATCAGTAGCATGGGTTCTTCTTATTGTTTGGGTAATTGCCAGGTTCTTGTGGCCTGGTTTTTGGCCTCTGTTGGAAACAGGATGCTGGGCTTGATGGACCCTTGGTCTGTCCTAGCATGGCAATTTCTTATGTTCTTATGTGTGTATTTCTCTGGTAGGGTATTCTCCTCAGGGACAGACTGGCTGAACACAGCCTGGGTGTTCAAATAAAGTTTACTGATTACTTCCAAAACATCATTTACTGTCCCACATACTTTCCACAAATGAAATCATACATTTGAACTTATATATTGTCTTTCTGCTGGGGTGCTTCAGTCCATCTCTCTAGTTCCTAGGAAGGAGCTTGCCACTGTTTCCTCATCTGTGTACAAACAGCCCATTAAGATGAGGAATCCTAGGAATGAACCCCAAGCCACAAAAAAATCCTACCTGTCTAAAGTTTTGTCTAAAGTTTTGTCTGTACCCCAAAGGGACTTGGTCCCTTTGGGGTACAGATCCAGTTAGGAATCTATAGGTCTTGATGTTTCACTCCACTCTGTCTTTCAGTTCTCTAGGGGAAAAGTCTGATGTTTCCAGTACTGAACAAAGTTCTCACTCTCCCAACTCCAAGTTGTGAGGAGAGGTGGAAAGAAGAAACATTCACACTAACAAAAAAGGGGGGAAATCCAAAATGCTTTAAGTCCAAAAATCTCTCTCTCTCTTCCAAAAATGAGGCAGACTGTCTCAGACAGGGAATGTACTGGCCAGGAATCTCCTCTGAATGCAGGAAAAATACCAAGTTGGGTTAGTGGGCCCAACTCGAAAGGGTGAAAAGAAAAATAGCTTTTTACTCTTCAAGAGCCAACTCAAAATGACACGCTTTCTATACCTTTAGCTCTACCTTATGACCTAGGGATAACCAATCGTAGTGAATAGGGATGTGAATCGTTTTTTGACGATTTAAAATATCGTCCGATATATTTTAAATCGTCAAAAATCGTTAGGGCCACGATACAATACAAATTCCCCAGATTTATCGTCAAAAAATCGTAAATCGGGGGAAGGGGGAGGGCAGGAAAACCGGCACACTAAAACACCCTAAAACCCACCCCCGACCCTTTAAATTAAATCCCTCACCCTCCCTCACCCCCCCCCCCCAAATGCCTTAAATTACCTGGGGGTCCAGCGGCGGTCCGGAACGGTCTCCTGCAATTGAATCGTGTTGTCTTCAGCCGGCGCCATTCTGCGCCGCCATTTTGCAAAATGGCGGCACAAAATGGCGGCTGAACGACCTCCTGCAGTCGATCTCCTGCCGGCGCCATTTTCCGTACGGAAAACGATTCGCGGCAGGAAATCGCTCCCGGACCCCCAGGGACTTTTGGCCAGCTTGGGGGGGCCTCCTGACCCCCACAAGACTTGCCAAAAGTCCAGCGGGGGTCCAGAACGACCTCCTGCAGTCGAATCGTGTTGGTCTATGGCCGCTGCCATTTTGCGCCGCCATTTTGCAAAATGGCGGCACAGAATGGCGCCGGCTGAAGACAACACGATTCAATTGCAGGAGACCATTCCGGACCGCCGCTGGACCCCCAGGTAATTTAAGGCATTTGGGGGGGGTTCGGGAGGGTGGGGGATTTAATTTAAAGGGTCGGGGGTGGGTTTTAGGGTGTTTTAGTGTGCCGGTTTTCCTGCCCTTCCCCTTCCCCCGATTTAGCTACGGACCGCCGCTGGACCCCCAGGTAATTTAAGGCATTGGGGGGGGGGTTCGGGAGGGTGGGGGATTTAATTTAAAGGGTCGGGGTGGGTTTTAGGGGGTTTTAGTGTGCCGGTTCACGATTTTAACGATTTTCACGATACTCTAAATACCCAAACGGCGACGATACGATTCCCTCCCCCTCCCAGCCGAAATCGATCGTTAAGACGATCGAGGACACGATTCACATCTCTAATAGTGAATTCATTGGAGATACTGAAAAAGGAATGGAAAATCCCACTAAGCTGTTACTAGTTCTGATGGTAAGGGACCTAGGGCCATCTAGTGGCTAACCGAAGGTCAGCCACACTAGGTTCACCACCCAACCTAGGGATAATAGTCTCTGCACAATTGTCAGCAATTAATTTGAGGGACGATATTTGAATAGCGTCTAATGGGTATTCTGCAGGGTTCAATTTCTTAATAATAGACTCAATTTCGAGAGCAGAGGTAAGTTCAAAAGAATTCCATTGTGTACCTTCTTTAATGGACATCCTAACAGTTTGGTTGGAATTAAGTCTGATATTAGAGTTTAGGGTGTCAATTTTTGGTTTAAAAAAGAGAGCGATCTCATTACATTTCTGTTCTGGTAATCCCTGTTCTGATCTAGATGGGTCTTTAATCTGGCTTTTTACAATAGAAAAGAGAATCCTGGGATTATATAAAGATTGCTCCATTTTATTTTTAAAGAATTCTTTTTTAATGTGTTCAATATATTTTTTTGTAACTATGCAGTGCTGCTCTAAAGTCTCCTAGTAATTGTACTGTTTTATTTCTTCTCCACATTAGCTTGAGCCTTTTTAGCATTTGTTTTTGCCTCTAATTCTAAATTGCACCAAGGATTCATGCTTCATTTCGGATTAATTTTTTTAGTCTTAATTTGGCATAGTTTATTAGCTTTATTTGAACATTCTGATATCCAAACCGAAGTTATTTCACTGGTAGTGTTAGCCTTAAATTTGTCTTTAGTGGAATAAAATTCATTCGTTAATTCATCCACTTTTGGTTGGGTTTGAAAAGTAAAATAACCAGGATTAGCATCAAGTAGGTTAGCTTGGTAATTGAATTCAATCTCAGAATAGATTAAAAAATGATCAGACCAGGGCACCGGGGTAGAGCTAGTAAACACATGTTTACACATATTATGATTAAGAAAAATCAAGTCGAGTATATGCCCGGCCTTGAGTGTGGGATCATGAGAAATAAGATTATAACCTAAGGCTGTTAGGGAATCAATTAAAATAGAACATGTATTATCTAGCGGTATGTCATCCATAAGTAGATTAATATCTCCTAGTATTAATGAAGGTTTACTAGGATTTAGGTGGGCAGTAAAGAATTAAATTAAAGGAGAAATATTGTGATCTAAGAAAGTAGGAAGCCAATACAGTAGACAGAGTTGCATCTGATCAGAATCAAAAAGTGCGACCTTGTATGATTGGGGGAGTTCTGTTGGGATAAATTTCATTTTAAAATGTTCCTTCATTATTAACATTAACCCACTGCCTCTACAATGCAGCCTCGGAATTGCAAATACATCATAATTTGAATTAACTAATTGATTAGTTATTACAATATCGGTAGTTTTAAGCCAGGTTTTGCTCAGTGCTAAAAAATCTGGTTTTCTATCATGCAATAAATCTGTTATTAATGCGATTTTTTTACTAATCGCTTGAATATTAATTAAGAAGAATGTTAAAAATAGACAATTAGAAATAGAGATGTCCGATGTGGATACAATTTTCTTTGATTTTTCATATTGCTGTTAGCATTGTGACAGGAAAGGAATTTTCCATTTTTTTCTTTTTTGATTGAAGCAAACTGAGATCTCCTGATTATACATGGTGTGTCCTTGACCCATACTGATATAGTTACCTGGTGATGGAAAACGCTGGCACAATTCAGACAGAGCAGAGATTATTCAGGGCTACACAAAGGGGCATGCCCCTTTGTCTCGCTCCTTCGGCGCACGACGCCTAGTCCCGGGGCCAGCCCTTTATAGCCCCCCTCCCCCCCAGGCTCTAGATGATGTACACCTGTGGGCGGAGCAATAATCGGGGGGGACGGGGACGGACGGGACAGGCACAGCACACTAACCAGGACTATGGCGGAGCAGATGACCCAGCAAGTCTCTGTAAGATGAAGTTTAAATCCTTCAAACATCCTCTTGAGTTGGACTTCCAACTTCTGATCTTGTGTATCCTTCAAAGCTGTCAAACTGTCACTGGAATGGTGGTCTTCCTGGTCACCGCAAAGACAGATGCATTCACCTTGGGCAGTATCAGAAGTTCCAAGGCATCCTCGGGCAAGGGGTACAGCTTGAACATAGCTCTTCCTACCTTTAAGCCCACCTCAGAGGTATCCCACTCCCTGACCACTAGCTTCTTCACTGACCTATGAAAGGGAACAGCCTTCGCTGGCCCTCACAGACCCTCCACTACAGGGTCTACTACCTTGTGATCGGCTTCCTCCTGGGGGGACCTTAATCCCCAGTTCCTGCAACACATGTGGAATCAGCAGTCTTAATTCATCCTTTCTGAATAGCTTGACCACTCTGGTGTCATATACTCTCGGCCACTAGGACATTCTCTGGGTCCAAGACATCCTTATCCATATCCTCATCTGGGGATGACCCTCTGGGTCTCCTGCTCTGTCGGGGTCATGGAAACCATCCAAACTGCTCCCTGGCTGTCTCTTGAGGCCAAGCAGGCAGATAATTCCTCCTGACCACCCCGTGGGTGGTGTTTGCCCACCTTAGCCTGCCTCTGGTTTCCCTGTGGATGGGATCACTTGTTTGCTGCCCTTTTCTTCCATAAATAAGCTTTAGAAGAATGAGCTCAAAATCCAAGGAAAAATCCTCAGAATCATCAGACCCGTCCTCCATGGGCTCCACCTCTGTCCCTAGAGCCCTTTGAGTTGCAATGTGCTGGGTTTAATGGAGGAGGGGAATCTCTACCCTCTCCTACCTCAGCCTTCTCATCTGCACATGCAGGGAAAATGGAAACCATTCCCACATCATCAAAGAGGCCTGGTCAACCTACAGCTGATGACTAGGATACTCTCCTACTGCTCTAGCTGCTACAGAACTGCCCTCTTCCCTGGAAATGGAACCTATTGCACAGGCCTGATGCCGGAAGCTGCAAGTGTGAGTCCCTACATACCCTACAGGTCTTCTTGAGGTTTGCCTATGTTACCATTTTAATTGCGCTTGACCCCAGACAGACTCCTGCCATACACGCTGCCGCCTCCCTGAGACTTCTTGCCAGTTCAGCCCAACCTCTCTTGGAAGAGTCAGCAGGCGCAAGAACCCTTCCTCCTCTCAGCAGCTCCCTGAGCCACGTGGGTCAGTTTTCTTTTTTCTTGTTTTTTTTTTCACTTTACAAACTCTGACACAGACGTGTTCCCAGGCAACCCTGCTAGAAAATCTTAAAGAAACCTTATATTTCCCTGATCACTGGCTTGAAGGAGTCCACTGGAGGAAGGAAAATCCACTGGAAGACCAAGGGAGCCAGATCACTGGTTTTCAATCCCCCAACTGAATGCAGGCAGAGCCACCTCAGGGCCACTTACCCTCTGATCGCCCTGCTCTAGTAGGGTTATGGTCCAACCAGGCACCCAATCTTTGGGAGTAATTTGGATGGAAACATTTCTTCTTTCTTTCTTTTTTTTTTGTTCTGAAACCTCCAGCCTGCAGGTTTTACGCTTCTACCATCTGCTGGAGACAGAGAAATACTGAGCAACTGCAGGTGATACGCTATGTTAAGCAGCAGAGTCAGTGAAACTTTTTGTTCTCTGCCTCCATCTGCTGGTAGGGAGCATAACCCATGCCATGATCTGGGATATGAACAGGAACAATATTTCTGGTTTTGTATTATGTTGCCACATCTCTGGATAACATTTAGCCAAATAGCCTAGGGATGTTCTTAAGGCAGATATGTTATCCTGCTAACTCCATTATTCAGAGTTAGCCAGGCAACTTATCCAGCTAACGCTGGTCATGTTGTAGAACAGTCCTAAAGTTATCTGGATAAACGTATTCACTAACTTTATGTTAGCATTACCGGCCGGCGGCCACGGCCACTTGCAGCTAGGCCCCTTTACCTGCTCCAGCAGGTGGCCAGCCCCGGCTCTCTCCTCCACTGCACGAGGCGGCCAGACGCCGAACCCCACTGGGGCGGCCTGCCCTCGTGGCGCGACATGCCGCCGGCTCAGCCTTGGCACCTGCCCCTCTAGGCGCGCGTGCTCGCCATCGTCATTCTTTTAAAAGGCCCACAGCTGGAAACTTTGCCTAGGCCCCAGGGGATGACATCACCCAAGCCAGATATATATACCCAGCCTTGATTTCAGCACTTTGCCTCAGCAACAGGTCCTGCTCTGATCTAGAGTGCGTAGTCTGCGTTGTTCCTGATCCTGTGTTCCAGCCTTGTCTCCTGTTCCTGTGTTCCTGCCTCGGTCTCTGTTCCTGCTCCTGCCCTTGGACTGACTTCCTGGTTTGGACCTCTGCCTGTGTCTCATCTCAGCTTGTTCTCTGCCTGTCTGACCCTTGCCTGGTACTCTGATTTCACTTTACTTCCGCCTGCCCTGACCTCTGGCCTGTTTCCTCGTCTTTGCCTGTCTGCTGCCTATCCTGACCTTTGGCCTGCTCTTGGTTACGTCTGCCCGCCACCTGCCTCGACTTCAGCCTGCCCGATGCCGCTCAGCCTTCTCCTCTGGACTCCTCGACATGAGAGACCCACACCTAAGTCCTGCCGGCCCCGGCACCTAAGGGCTCAACCTGCGGGGAACGTAGGCTGGTAAAAGTGAAGCTCCAGTTGGGTCTTCTCAGCCTGCAACGCCTCCCGACAATGAGGACCACTAGGGGCCTTCCCCTGGTGGCAGCATCAACCTCGTCTCAGCTCAAGGGTCCACATACGCAACACTTTAACAGTCAGGTATAGTCAATGGTGAGATTGTACTGCTCAATATCTCGCCAAAGTTAGCCAAATACATTTTATCCAGCTAAATTTGCAAGCTAGCCAGTGTCTGAATATTACTCCCATAGTCTTTGCCGGGGAAAAATATGCAGATACTTTTAAAAATTCAAAAGTGTGTGCATAATTCCAAACCCAATCCCAGCCTCATCCACAAGAATATCTCTCTACACTGTGGTTAATGTTGCGATGCTGCCCGTGGGCCTAGCCACAAACAGCCTCTTACCTCCTCTGCCAGCCAGCCTGCTCTTCCCATGCCAAAGTCCCCATGCGGCCTGGAGGCCACCGACGCCTGCCTTCTCGTGGCCTGGAGGCCGCCATCAGTTTCGCCGCTTCTCGCGGCAGGAGACCTCCACCAAGCGGCGCCCTCATTCCTCTTCGTGGCCAGTGGGCCGCCACTGAAGTCATCTCTGTTTGCGGCTGAAGCCACTGCCATCGCCGCTGCCTTCTTCATGACCTGGGCGCCGCTTCCGCCATCTCTTCTTGGCTAGGCCGTCGCCAAAGCCTTCAGTCTTCACGGCTGGGAGCCGCCGACATCAGCGCTGTCCTCCACGGCAGGAGCCACCTCCATCTTCCTCTTCTTGCAGCTGGGAGGTCACCCTGGAGCTCCTCTCCGTGGCCTGGAATTCGCCACCAGTGTCCCTTCAGCGGCTGGAGCCGCCTCCAGCCTTCTCCTGTGGCAAGAGCCGCCTCGGGCCTGCTTCGCCTGCACAGCATGGCTGCTGTCCCTGGTCCTGCTTCCTTAGGCACGGGGCCATACCTCCTCTCAAGATTTAAAGGACCAGCAGTGGGCAGTCCTCCTGGCTCCTCCTCATGATGTCATCCTGGGTGTTCCTCTTCAGCCTTACAAAAGGGCTCAGCCTTCAGTTCCTCTTTACCTTCGCAAGGAGTTGATCATGGAGTCGGACATCTCCTGGATCTTCAGTTCCAGCTCTTCATCTCAGGAGTCCTCCATGATCCTTCTTCATATCTTCAAGGCACTCTGTTCTTCATTGGTCCTCTTTGTCTTCGTCCATGGCTCCTGAACCTTCATCATCATCTTCATTCCATGTTCTGGTTTCTCATTGGATTCCGTCCTCTTGTTTTCAGATGTCCCGATGTCTCCGTGTCTTCAGATGTCCTGAGGTCACCCTGTCTCCAGATGTCTTCTCATCTTCAGGTGTCCTGACGTCTCCCTATCTCCGAATGTCCTCCCTATCTCCAGATGTCCTGACATCCCCTTGTCTTCGGATGTCCCAGTCTCCTGCTGTCTTGTCCGTCATGTTCCAGTCGTCCCTGTGGGCCTCCTCCCTGATGTCCAGATGCCAAAGATGTCCTGATGTCCCAAGGTACTGGTGTCCATTCATATCCGATGTACTACATTCCAACCCTGATGTTCCGAGTCTCACTTCTGATGTCCTTTGTCTGATTTCCAAGTCACCTCATGTTCTCGTCATGTCTGAATTCCAAGTCACCTCACATCTTCATCTCATCTGAGTCTTCAAGCATCCTCGTCTCTTCTGAGTCCCAAGCTCCACGTGTCTTCATTTCATCTGAGCCTCTGAGCTTCCTCACTTTATTCAAGCCGTCAGTCTAGTCTAAGGCCAAGGTCTCGTCTTGTTCCAAGCTCCAGTACCATCGCCTGTCCTTGACCTCTGTCCATCCTACAGCATCTGCCGCTACCCAGTGGCAGGTCTGAAAGGGCTATCGAGTGGCCGGAGGGCTACCCCAAAGACCAGCATTGCATTGGATCTCTACCAGTGCGTGCAGGTTCAGCAGAGGTTAGGGCGGTGGTCCGCCTACTCCTCCCATGCTGGGACACGTCTTGCCTGCCGCAGCGCTTCCACGGAGCTCCTCTCTGCAGTCGTGTCATGGTCCATGGGCACACATCCCCCCGGAATCGTGAGCACTCCCTAGCGCTCCCTCCCACAGATTCCAACAGGTAAAAGTGAGGGCTTGTGGAAACACTGGATAAACTAGGCAGAACATCACAGTTTTGGGGATGGCAATGGCAGGACCAGGTTGGCATCACTTGGACCATCCATTAGTGCAAAGTGCTGACCTCACCATATTGTCTGAGACAAGAGAGGCACCTATTTCCATGCCCTCCAACACCCCATCCCCCACCACGGCAGAATGCCTGTGCCCTGTAGACAAACCAATCATGCCAGATCACCGAAGGAGGACCTTGAGCATGTGCTGATGCAGGAGACAGGCAGCAGAGGAATTACCTGTTATGTGCTGCATGAACACTCTCCAGGCTCGAGCAGCACAATGCTGGCCCCAATTGATGGGGAGAATTGCTATTCCCTGGCCACCCCTGATAGGAGGCAGAAAGAGAGAAAGGGAGGGATCCCGGATGGATGAATACTGCTTGCACATGATAGAGAACAGAGAATGTTGCTGCAGGGAAGAGGTTAAGAGAGGGTGAGGGCTGTTGCAGAGGGGTAGGAAAGAGGGCACATATGGCTGAAAGTTCACCTTGGCTTCTAATATCTTGGCACAGATCCTGGTAAACGTGCACATATGCGGGTCACATGCGCTTATTACCTGCATAGCAGAAGATAATTTTGTAAAAAGCTTATTTCTGTGGATAAAACACTGCTTTACCTATGGCAATGGGTTTGAAAATTATTCTCCATATGACTTAAAGTAAAAATGACATGTTCCAGTTTCATTCCTTACCATTCTGTATCTACTCGTATTGATCCTAACACACTATAAGCCACAAGAACGATATCATTCATCTTGCAGAACTCCTGTAGCTTCTTTTGATTCAAATATGGATGACACTCAACCTGCAGAATTCAAAGTTAGAGATATTAAGGCAAGACAATTGTATTGTCTGTCAAAAGCTTTTCTAGCTATACACTACCCTAAGCCTAAAATTGAATGTCTCTTAATTGTGTGTAAAGAATGCCCAACAGGATAGTCCTGTAATTTGGCAGCAGGGATGTTCCCCTAAGGATACTATTCAGGGTGGTCAACAGCAGAAAATTCATTTTCAGTCTTCAAATGAAAAGATATTTAAAGAGCTCCCAGATAATGCCATATTGGGTTGTATCAAATAAAAGGAAGCATTCCAGGACAAGTCAGTGTAATCAGCTGAATTTGAAAATGCTTTTTCATATTTTGTACAATATGATACCCTAGCAAGTACAGTCAAGAATGTGATTCTAATAATAAAGAGAAGACAAGAAATCCTTACACAAATATTCACTTTAATATGTGACATAAGGTCATTAAGTTACTTATACATCCAAAATAGCTGATAAGAAAAGGTACAGATGTCAACACTAAGATCATTTTGGATTAAAAAATGTGTAGGACCTTGCTTAGAGCATATTATAGTATTTATTTAGGATTTTAACATGAATCATTCACTAAAGAAAGGTATATCTATAGATTGCAGAGAGAAGGGAAAACATTTTATCTAGGCATGTTAATAAAGGGCAGTTTTAAAGGGGTGTTATTAGTGGTGTGACAGATTTTTGTAAGCGATATTGTGGAAGGGCTATCAAGAAGGTTTTGTCATTTTGCAGAAGATGACAAAATCTTCAACAAGGCAGACACCCAGGAAGGTGTGGAAAACACAAGGAGGGATCGAGCAAAGCTTGAGGAATGGTCTAGCAGCTAAGATTTATTGCTAAAAAAGCAGGGTCATGTATTTGGGCTGAAAAAAAAAAGGGAAGTGGTATAGGGTGACATTTTTCTCTGCATGAAAAAAGAAACATTGTTAAGAAATTGAAATTACAATATCTTGTGTTGTTGAGGTCAAACAATTCAATTTTCAATTAATCAGTCCAAAGCACTTTGTTTCAAAACATTTCAGGCTTACCCCGGTTTTATTTTGCATATTTTAGGCAATGACTTTTGTGATGAGGACACAGAAAAGGTTTTCTTCTGACAACTTTCCTATGCATATCATTGCTGTATGAGCTACTCTGTATTGTGGACAACTACTCCAGTGTCAACTAAACTTTATAGAAAGTCATTTGCGGTGATCTGTAGGTTGTTTTACAGTCCTATCAGAGATTTTTCTTGATCTTCCACATCTTGCTTCGACGTCAACAGTTCTATGTAACTTCCATTTCTTAACAATGTTTCTGACAGTTGAAATAGCTAACTAGAAGTATTTATATTTTTTTATTGCCTTCCTATGCTTTGCAAGAGTGAATTATATTCAGTTTCAAATGCTCAGACAGCTACTTACAGGAGCCCATGGTTAATAAAAGTAGACTGAACAACAATCACAACCTGAAAGGTTCAAAGGGTCAGAGTATTGGTTCAGCAATGGAATTGTCTTCACCTGACTAATTGAAGGCCTATTGAATCAATCAACTTTTTAAAATAAGTAGCAGAAACTCAACTAGAAGGGCATCAAAACTTTTGCACATGCCAAGTTCATTGTTTTATTATTTTCAATCTATTAAAATCAGCAAATAAATAATAATTTTACATTACAAATTTCAGAAAGATATTTTTAACTTTGTACCATGTAAAGGTTCTGTTAGCTTCTGCTTACTTAGAGATTCATTAATACCTAAAATTTGACCAGAGGCACCTATACTTTTGCAGAAAACTGTACATACAGAGGTCAATATTCAATTAGCTGGTGATGAACAGGTTATAATATCCAGCTAGGGATAGCCAGGCAACTTGCTTCGGATATTCAGTGTGGGATAAGCACTCCACTGAATATCCACGATTAAAGTTATTCAGCTAACTGTAGCTGGATAACTTTAAACCTAGCAGGATATTTTTTGAATATCACCAGTTAGGGGTAAAGTTATCTAGGCTCATGTGGTTGGATAACTTTAGCCTTAACTGACTAAATTCAAAAGTGCTGAGCTGCAGGTTAAAAAAAAAAAGTTGTGAATCTGGAAGCCCTATCATTGTCCCCGCCCACCTGAGCTACCTAGGCCGTGCCTACAGATCCCCAAACCCCTCAAAGTCTTCTTTAAAAAGTTAATTTTAAGGGCCTGGTGCCAGCCTTCCCCTTACCCCTGCCTGTTCTCCAGTCCTGCCAAAATTGGCCTTCATGGGGCCCCCTCCCTCCCACCCACCCCATTCCTAACCCTTCCACCTTCCCAGTATCTTCAGCCAGGATGGTGGTAGCAACCTACCATGACCCAGGCCCAGTGCTTCTATTGTTGCTAAGGGAGCTACTCTGGAAGCATATGCTATGCTTCCAGAGTAGCTCCCCCATCAATGCTAGATGCACTTCACTTGAAGCATAAGCTTTCAATTTACGTTAGAAGTGCTACTCTGGAAATGCATGCGTCCAGATTAGCTCCCCTATCTTTAGTAGAAGGGCTGGGCCTAGGTCACAGTAGGCTACTACTGTGATCTGGGCTGAAGAGGTACTGGGAGGGTTACAGCAGGGATGGGGGGAGAAGGGGGAAAGAAGGGAGGCCGTGAAAAGGCAAATTTTGGCAGGACTGGGGAGCAGGTGAGGGAGAAAGAGGCCAGCACTGGGCTCTTAAAATTACCTTTTTAAAGAAGACTTTGAGGTGATTTTGTGTGGGGGCTGCAGGTGCAGCCCAGCAGAGATATGTACTCTTAATCCCCAGCCCTGGACCTTTCATTTTATTTGGGGGGGGGGGGGATTTTTTTTTTTCAGCTGCTCCTCTGTGCGGCCAGTAGAAACAGCAGGTGAGGTTGCCCATAAGCTGCACCTCAGAGGGATCCAATAAAAAGGAGGTTCGGCGACAGTAGGTTGAAGGGGCCTCATGGGTGGGACCAATCACAGGGACTGGATGCAGGCAAGTGGCAGCTGAGCTCAAGCACTGATTGAAGCAGCAGCACAGCATGAGATAGAAGGCGGGGCTTTGCTTCAGCTGGAAGAAGGTCCCGCCTTCTAGCCCATGTGAAAAACAGGCCAGCAGGGTGTGTGGGATGGGACATATCCAAAACTTAGAACTAGCTTCTACACCCATGTGGATGCAAGGGCAGGTGGTAGGAGGATAAGTAAATGCTGTGTGGCTATTTCTTCTAGGATCTCAGTGCCGATGTTTGAGCTTAGCTGGGAAATAGTTCAGTAAGCTATGAGTGACAGTGAGCGAGGAGAAGAGGGGAATCTGGAGAACAAGATGACTGGAGAACGGGAGGGGGAGGGGGTGGGAAGCAAGACTACAGTGGGCTGGAAAGCAATACTGCTGGGCACAGGGGAGGGGGGTCTAGGTGGGGGGAGGCTAGGGAATATGACTACTGGGGGGTTATGGGTGGGGAGATGGGACTGTGGAGCATGTCTAGGGGTCCTGGAGGGGAGGGGCTCAGAACAAGACTGTTGGGCTCTGGGTGAAGAGAGGAGCATGACTGCTGGAGGATGGAGAGTGGGACCTAGGGAGCATGACTGGGGGTTCTTGGAGGGAAGAGGCTGAGGAACACGACAGCTGGGGACGGGGAGGCTGAGAAAGGAGAGGGAACTGGGGAGCATGACTGCTGGGGCTGAAGGGTTCTAGGTGGGGAAAGGGGGCTGGGGAGCAAGACAGCTGGGAACTGGGGGTCTGGGTAGGGAGAGGGGGCTAGAGAACATGACTACTAGGGGTCTAGATGGGGAGAGGGGACTGAGGAACATGACTGGGGGTTGGGCTGTGGAACAAGCCTGCTGGGGACTGGAGGGCTGGGTGAGGAGGGGACTATGACTGCTGGGGGCTGAAGATATCAAAGTGGGGAGAGGGGGCTGGGGAGCAAAACTGTTGGGAACTGAGTGGTCTGGATGGGAAAAGGGGACTAGAGAGCATGATCTGTTGGGGGATGGGGAGCATGACTGGGGGAAAAGCTGTGGAACAGGAATGCTGGGGTCTGAGTGACGAGAGGGGACTGGGGAGCATGACTCCCGGGGACTGTAGGATCTGGGTGGGGACAGAGGACTGAGGAGCATGATTGCTGGTGGCTGGAGAGGAGCATGACTGCTGGGAATTGGGAGTCTGGGTGGGCGAGAGGACTATGAAGCATGGCTGCTGGGGGATGGGGAGAAGGAACTGGAGAGCATGACTGGGGAGGGGCTATGGAACAAGACTGCTGGGGACTGGGGGGCTGGGTAGGGAGAGGAGACTGGGTATCATGCCTGTTGGGAACTAGGGGGTCTGGGTAGTGAGAGGTGGCTAGGGAACATGTCTACTTTGGGTCTAAGTGGGAAGAGGGACTGGGGAGCATGATTTGGGGGGGGCTCGTTGAGGAGAGGGGACTGCTGGAGATATAAGAAAATTGGAAAATATTTTTGCCTTGAATCCTGAATTTGTGTAAAAACCTATAAATGCTTGTTTTATGGCTCTGTATCCCAACAGTTATCAAGAACTTGTCTCTGGTTTCTTTTAGGCTGTGCCTTTAGGTGCAGCTTTACCTGGTTGCAGACTGGCTTGTACTTGAGCCTTGGTTTATTCAAGATCATTTCCAGTTGCCTACGATTGAAGTTAGAAACGCCAATGGACTTCACCAAGCCTGCATCTTTACATGCCTCCATTGCCTGTTAGAGAGATCATTCCAAATGCAATATTAATTGGAGAGAATATGCAGTCTCATTTTCTGTACTGAATAATATATACTACATTAGAGGAAGAGCATAAATATAGCATAAGGGAATGCTATTCACTCTCCTCCTTTAATGTAGTATATATTATATATTCAATGCGAAAAATATGAAGAAGCATACTACATTGGTGAGACTTGCCAGACTTTTAAGGTAAGAGTCAGTTCTCATAGACACAAAATTAACCACTATATGATCAGGATGATTAAAAGAAAATTTAAAACAATCTAAAAACGTAAGACTTTTGAAGCTAAAATGATTAGACACTTCAGAACTGATAAAAGGGACTCAAAGATCTATGTTATTAATTCATTATGAGCTATAAACTTACACTGCCTGTGCAAGTCACTTTCTGATCACCTCTAAAATCCATCTCACCCTACCCCTTCCCCTTCCTACTATCTTTAGAATGGCTTTTATTATACACAATTTTTCTGGTAAATGTCATTTTTTGTTCATTTTATTCTGTCCTCTGGAATGGAGTATTAGCTCCTGAAAGCTAATCAATAAATGTATTGTTAGTCCAATAAACAGATATCATCTTATATATATATTTTTTTAACCTGTATTTTCATAGATAAACCAGTCATGAACCAGCTTAGATTAGGCTGGTTTGGCTTTGATTTATGTCTGGATATAGCAGCAGTGCTGAGTGGAAGAAAGACTCCTATGGTGTAAGAAAAGGGGTACAGCAGCAAGGCAAAGTGGCATGGGAGATGTCTGCCTGTTGAAACACTTGCCCCTTGTCAAATTTAGTATAAGAAAATAATTTATCAGTATACTTTTTGTGACATAAACTTTCATTACATTCCCTACTTGTTGCTGGGTGGAATTTTGGGTTTCTTGTGAAATTTGCTCTCTGAATGAAACTTGGTCACAATCAAAACATGACAATTGTCTCCCATGAGTGGCTTTCCTGATAATGTGTGAGGTTTGATTTATTAAGAAAGCTTTTCCTATATTCTATAGCTGAACACAATCTCTTCTCTTTGTTGATTTTCTGGTGCTGCATTAGTTTTTTCCCACCTTCAGAACATGTAAAAGGTCTCTCCTGTGTATGTTTTCTGTTGTGCTTGCATTTCTTCCTTCTATCTGAGAGTTTTGCTACAATCTGTATCGGACGGATTTTAAAAGCCCTGCTCGGATTTACGCGAGCAGGGCCCTCGCGCGCCGGCGCGCCTATTTTGCATAGGCCGCCGGCGAGCGCAGAGCCCCGGGACACGCGTAAGTCCCGGGGTTTTTTGAAGGGGGCGTGTTGGGGGTGGGGCCGAACGAGGCGGCGTTTCGGGGGCGGGACGTGGCATTTCGGGGGCGGGAACGGGGCATGGTGCTGGCCCGGGGGCGTGGTCGAGGCCTCTGGACCAGCCCCCGGGTCGGATGACGGCGCGCCAGCAGTCTGCTGGCGCGCGTAGATTTACGTCTGCTTCTTGCAGGCGTAAATCTAGGGACAAAGGTAAGGGGGGGGGTTAGATAGGGCCGGGGGGGTGGGTTAGGTTGGGGAATGGAGGGAACGGAGGCAGGCTGCGCGGCTCGGCGCGCACAGGCTGCCCAAAATCGGCAGCCTTGCGCGCGCCGATCCAGGATTTTATAAGATACGCGCAGCTATGCGCGTATCTTATAAAATCCTGCGTACTTTTGTTCGCGCCTGCTACGCGAACAAAAGTACGCGATCGCGCTTTTTTAAAAAATCTACCCCTATATGAATATTGTCTATTTTCAATATCAGATCTCTGTTGTTATTTCAAAGTTACAAGACCTCTTTGCTCTTTCCCTGTGTGAGTGAAATTACTGGCACTTTGCTCAGCTGAATTTCCTGCTTCTTTTCTGAGATACATTTATTCCTGCACCTCTTTTCCCAGTCAGAACAGGAGGAAGCATCATCTCTGTATCTTTCTGGTAACATCTTGTTCTCATCCAGATTCTCTCTGAGCTCCCAGTGATATGTCCCTATATTAATGCTTCTGGGATCATCTTTTTTTGAAGACTGGAGACTGGTATGGGATAAACACAGGGAATCATACACTACTGGCTAAAGGAGGGAGATGAAGGAAAGGGTAACCCATGTTAATTGTGGTAACCTGCATAAGAGTGGAAGTTACTACCCTAAGGAACAAAATCTATAAAAAATAAAATAAAATAAACTTGCTGAGCAGACTAGATGGGCCACTTGGGTATTTTTCTGCCACCATTTACTGTGTTATTGTGTTACTCTATGCTAAAACCATAAATGAGGTGGGGAAGGAGAAGAAGCTTGTATTGTTTTCAATTTTTAATTCATTTTATTTTGGGGACAAAACATCCCAGTATAACCAAGAAAGAAGAAGGGAGGGAGGAATAAGCTGGGATCTAAGAGATGTACAATAAAATAGCAAGAGAATCAGAAAAGAGATGGAGTGTGAGGAGAAACTTGTATTTTTTTCTTTTTCTACATTTTATTTTAGGGATAAAACACCCAGGTATAACCAAGAAAGAAGTAGAGAGGAAGAACTAGGCTGGTATCCAAACAGTAAACAAAAAGAAGGCATCAATATCCCCAAGATGTAACTTCTGGGGCATGGCAGATAGGCCTAGAGGTAGTAGGACCCCAAAGGTGGTACATATGGAGTACAGCAGCTAGCCATAACAGCAACAAGACCCCTAAGGTGGTAAATCAGGTACATGGCAAGAAGGCATATTGACAGGAAGATACCTCCAAGCTATCACCCTATACCATGTTTCCCGAAAATAAGACATCCCCCTAAAATAAGACCTAGTAGAGATTTTGCCGAATTCCTAAATATAAGACCTCCCCCGAAAGTAAGCCATCCCTTGTAAACAGGGGCGGATTGACCTATCGGGGGATCGGGCTTCTCCCGGTAGGGCCGATCAATCCTGTGACGTCATTTTTTTTTTTTTAAATAAAGTTTCCAAGGTATTAGGGGCAGACGCGAGCAGTGGTATCCTGAGGGGAGCCAATGCCCCCGGGCGCAAGGAGGCTCATGCAGCCGCTGAGCTGCCTTGCCCGAAGAAAAAGATCGCGTTCAAACGCGCTGATGCTCTTCCTCCTTCCTGCCTGTGCGCCACGGAAGTAAACGTTGCCGGAGCCGCGTGGGCAGGAAGGAGGAAGAGCATCAGCGCATGCAGAAGAGGAGGAGCCGCCACGGGCTGCTGCGAATCCCAAGTCGCAGCAGCCCAAGAAGAGGAAGAGACCCGGTAGCAGGGCCGAGGAAGAGGAAGAGGCCCGGTAGCAGGGCTGCCGCGGCCCGAGAAGTTCAGGGCCCCTGCAGAGCCCATCCTGCGGCGACCCATGAAGAGGAGGCCCAGAGGTGAGAGAGAGGCTGAGGGTCTGTAGAGGGTGTGTGCGTGCATGTATGAGATGAGTTGAGAGATTGTGTGCGTGTTTGAGATGAGTTGTTAGTTCACCTCTGCATTCACAGTCTTATTCCAGTCTTGTTCCACCGTCCTACTGTTCCAGCATCCTACTGTTCCAGCGCCCTTCTGTTCCAGCTTCTGTTTGTCCTGTCTCCCCAGGAAGTACCCTCGGACTGTCTCTCTGGTACTGACCTCGGCCTGCTCCTTGACCATTCTTTTTGCTGCCTGGATCCTGACCTCTGCCTACCTTGTGACCTCATCTGACCTCTGGAACCTGATCCCTGCTTCATTGACTACTTCTCAGACTGATCCTTGGATTCTGACCCCGGCTGCCATTGATCTCGTCTCCTGATTCTGGCTCTGTCCCTTGCCTTGTCATTGCCTACGCTGTTCTGGCCTTCCTTGCTCCTCCAGGCCTACAGCCTAGTGTCCGACTGCGCTCCCTTGCTGTTCGTGGGCACGCCTCTCTACTACCTCTCTGGGGGACCCTGCGAGGCCCACCTAAGTCCAAGCGGCCCAGGTCCCTATGGGCTCCACCCAGGGGGACCGCGGGCTTCCAGTGGTGAAGCGCATCCTAGCCTCTGTCTCCTCCTGTGCTCCGCCCCCTGAGGGCAGGTGCTTCCTGGTCCCTACCAGGGAGCCTTTCTCCACTGCTCCAGGACAAGGGTCCACCTCCAAGCGCAACAGGTTGCCAAGGCCATGGACTCGGCAGAGTCTCCTGCCTCTAGGGCCCTACCGGGTTTGGCCACCAGAGTCAAAGAACATCACCAAGCTTTGGAATTGCTAGCTTCTTCGGTAGAAGAGCTTCGTTCCCAGCTGCGAGATACAGCTCTGGCCAATCCTGTGGGCCTATCAGCCTCTATGCTACCCAAAGCATCATTGGCGCTCCCTGCACCTCCTCGATACAACAGAGACCCACATTCCTGTTGTAGCTTCCTCAATTAGTGCTTCATACAATTTGCACTGCATCCTTCCTTGTTCCTGAAGGAAACCACTAAAGTGACCTTAATCCTTTCCCATCTAGAAGGGAAGGCTCTTGCATGGGCCTCTCCATTATGGGAATGCTCTGATCCCATGCTTTCCAAGCTTTTCGAGTTTGTTGCTCTCTTCAAGCAGACCTTCGGAGACCCAGGCCGCCAAGCTGTAGCCAGCCATAATCTACTCCACCTCCGTCAAGGGTCACGGACCCTCTCTCAGTATACAGTGGAATTCAGGACCCTGGCTGCTGAGCTCGGGTGGCAAGAAGATTGTCTTCAAGCCATCTTCCTAGATGGACTCTCCAGCACTTTCAAAGATGAACTCTCTGTCCGAGAGACTCCCACATCTCTAGAGGACCTGATTTCCCCTCACCAGGAAGATTGACCATATTCTCCGGCAAAGGCTCCTAGAAGTAAAGGCTTCCCGCTCTCCTACATCGCGTCCCATGCATGCCCAGAGTCCTCCAGTCAAGGCACCATCACCACCACCTCCTTCCATGGTGGAACCCATGGAGGTGAACTGTGGGCGACTGTCTCCGACTGAATGTCTCCATTGGAGAAAGGAGGGTCTTTGCCTTTACTGTGGTGCTTCCAGACATCTTCGGAAGTCCTGTCTGGTCCATCCGGAAAACTGAAATGCCTGAGCCTGGCGGGGGTCCCAAGCTTAGGCACTACTGTCACCGGTCCCCAACTCCTGCTTCCAGTCTCTCTGGGCATCGAGGTCCATTCCTTCAACACCACTGCTCTTGTCACTACAGGAGCAAATGGCAGCTTCATCATGGATGACATTGTCAAGTTTCTGAACATTCCTCTTCAGCCATTAGATGTGAGCCTCCACATCGCCTCCATTCAAGGAGAACATCTTCCAGGGCTCATCACCCATCATACAGTGGCTGTCCATCTTACCATGGGCACTCTCCATGAGGAGGAGATGTCCTTCTATGTGTTAAAACATTCTACACATCCAGTCATCCTGGGGCTGCCCTGGCTCCAGGTCCACGAACCCCAGTTCGATTGGCATACCCTGCAGTTGGTGCAGTGGGGTTCCAAATGCCAGAAGACATGTCTACGTCAAGTATCTCCAGCAGTCTCTGTCTTGAAGTCTACCACCCTATCTGGTTTGCCTACCCAGTGTATTGAGTTCGAAGATGTTTTCTTGAAGCAGAAGGCGGGCACCTTGCCTCCGCTATGCAAGTTCAATTGCTCCATAGAACTTCTGCTGGGCACGATGCCTCCCAAGGGCAGAACTTATCCATTGTCTCGTCCAGAAACCCTAGCCATGTCTATCAAAGAGAAGTTAGAAAAAGGGTTCATTTGTCCCTCTGATTCTCCCGCTGGAGTGGGCTTTTTCTTCGTCAAGAAAAAGGACGGTAGTTTACGCCCTTGTATTGACTACAGAGGGCTCAACACCATAACCCGCAAGGACCGGTACCCTCTGCCCCTTATCAGTGAGCTGTTTGACCGCCTTCAAGGGACATGGATCTTCACCAAGTTGGATCTGAGGGGTGTATACAATCTGGTATGCATCCAACCTGAAGATATCTGGAAAACCGCATTCAACACGAGGGATGGTCACTATGAATATACCGTGATGCCCTTTGGGCTATGCAATGCCCCAGAGGTCTTTCAATGCCTTATGAATGAAATCCTCCAAGATCTCTTGTACTCATTCATAGTCGTATATTTTGACGACATCCTGATCTTTTCCCAAGACCTTGAATCCCATCGAGATCATGTTCAGATCATTCTCCAATGTCTAAGAGAAAATCACCTTTATGTCAAGTTAGAAAAGTGCCTCTTCGAGCAAAATCACTTACCCTTCCTAGGGTACATCATATCTGATCGAGGCTTCTCCATGGATCCAGATAAAGTCCAGGGGATCCGAGACTGACCCCAGTCAGTAGGCCTCCAGGCCTTACAATGTTTCCTTGGCTTTACTAATTATTACAGGAGCTTCATTGCCAATTATTCTACCCTAGCTGCTCCACTCACCACCATGACCAAGAAAGGGGCTAACACTTGTGTGTGGACTCCCAAAGCACAAGCCGCCTTTCAGATGCTCAAAGAAGCATTCTGTTCTGGCCCTTGTCTTTAGCATCCAGACCCAAGACGCCCATTCGTCGTCGAAGTTGATGCCTCTACAATTAGAGCAGGAGATGTCTTAAGTCAGTTTTCTTCAAAGGGTAAACTGATACCTTGTTCATTCTACTCACACAAGTTCTCTCCTATAGAGCAGCACTACACTGTTGGTGCCCAAGACTTCTAGCCGTCAAGTTGGTGCTCCAAGAGTGGCGCCCCTGGTTGGAAGGGGCGCAACATAAATTTACCATTTTCACCGACCATAAGAATTTTGAGCACCTTAAAGAAGCTCAACTCTTGAATCCTAGACAAGCCCGATAGGCGCTCTTCTTTGAACGGTTCAATTTTGTTCTACGTTATCGCCCAGCTTCCAAGAACCTCTGTGCTGATGCACTATCAAGATCCTTCGAACCAGAGGATGTTCCTGATGTTCCCAGACACATCATAGATCCTGCCTGCATATCCCTTGCCGTGACCACTACAGTTCCAGTTGGGAAAACCGTCGTTCCACGTAGATTATGTGAACGAGTTCTGAAATGGGCCCATGATTCCAAGTTGGCAGGACACCCGGGTTGTACCAGGACTCTAGAGATGTTGCGTAGATATTACTGGTAGCCCATCATGGTGCAAGACTCATAACTATGTAGATTCATGCCCCGTCTGCACCCAACAGAAGCCACCTACTGGACGGCCTTGGGGCCTACTCCAACAGCTTCCAGCACCTACCGAACCATGGTCCAGCATCTCAATGGACTTCATCACAGACCTGCCTCCGTCCCAGAACAATACCGTAATCTGGGTCATCATCAACCGTTTTTCAAAAATGGGCACTTCATTCCGCTGCCGGGCCTCCCATCGGCCCCAGAATTAGCCAAGTTGCTCCTGAAACACATCTTCCATCTCCAAGGACTCCCAAAGGAAATCATATCCGACCGAGGACCACGGTTTGCAAAAAGTTTAACATTGCCTTGAATTTCACGTCGGCCTATCACCCACAGGCCAATGGTCAAGCTGAAAGGACCAACCGGACCTTGAAAACATTTCTTCGTTCCTACATGAATGACCAGCAGGACAACTGGTCTGATCTGTTACCCTGGGCTGAGCTGTTGCATAATACCCACATCGCTGCTGCCACCAATGTATCTCCGTTCTCCATGGTATTCGGACGACAACCTCGGCTGCCACTTCCAGTTCCTCTGACTGTTCCTTCTCCAGCTGCGCAATTCATGGCCCACACCATTCTCCAGGTGTGGAATCAAGTCAAAGAATGCCATACCCAGGCCACTGAGTGCTCCAAGCGCACTTCTGATGCCCATAGACGTCCCGCTCCACTCTTCCATCCTGGTCAGGTATAGTTAAGTACCCGACACATAAGGTTGAGACTCCCTTCTCATCGCCTGGCTCCCAAGTACATCGGCCCATTTCCAGTGTTTCAAAGAGTGGGAGCAGTGTCTTATCAACTTCAGCTACCTCATGCCATGGGCATTCACAACACATTCCATGTCTCTCTGTTGAAGCCTTTGGTCCAATCCTGGCCCTCTCATAGAGATCCTTCACCTCTGCGGATCTCTACCGAACCAGACTCATCACTCCAGGTAAGAGAGGTCCTCGACGTCCGTCGGCGTCGAGAAAGATGGGAATACCTCTTAGCTTGGGAGGGTTATGGGGCCGAGGAGAACTCATGGGAACCATCCCACAACATTCTTGATAAAGAGCTCCTCAGGACTTTCCATAGGACCTATCCTGAAAAGCCATGGCCGAATAGAGGGAGGCCTGGAAGGGGGGTTACTGTTGAGTGCCCGTCCGTGCCCAGCCCGCGCATGGGCCTGCTCACCTCGCTAGCTCCTCTGCAAGTGACGGGTCGGCCTCCCCAGTGGCAGCCACGAGCTCCTCCAAGCCTCCACCCGGGGGGGCTGCGAGCTTCTAGAGGTGAAGCTCATCCTAGCCTCTGTCTCTTCCTGTGCTCCATCCCCTGGAGACAGGTGCTTCCTGGTCCCTACCAGGGAGCTGTTCTCCACTGCTCCAGGACAAGGGTCCACCTCCAAGTGCAACACAAAATGGACTATTCCACAGAAAAATTAATTTTTTTGAATATCACAGTGTCAGCCAAAAATGGCCATCGTCAAACATATATGGACAAAACATGAGATTATTTATCAAATAGCCTTTATATTGAAATTTTCTGTAACCGGAACCCAGAGGGCACTCTCTATAATTGTATAACTTTTGAAAACATACTACTCATTAGTATTTTGTGCCTTACTGTAAACCGTTGTGATGGTACATAACTTAACGACGGTATAGAAAAGATTTTAAATAAATAAAATAAATAAATATATATACAGAAAAGCAACTAACAGATGTAACTACCTTTATATTACCAGCTTTTACCCTTTACATACAAAAAACTCCATTATACAGTCAAACCACACAGCAGCACATTATATCCTGTGACCCAAAGGAGAGGTGCTGCTCATTGGAGAGGAATTGTAAAGTGCTTCTCACTGGAGATTTTAATCTGCTGGATGTGGTTTGGATTATTCCTACTGCAAAATCTGCAGGAAGAAGAGATTGTGGAAGCCCTTCAAAGGGCTATGTTCAAATAAATGATGATGGAACCCATGATGGTTGGAGCGATACTGGGATCTGTTGCTCATAATTGGAGACAGTATCTCATATGTGCAGGTAAGTGCCCACCTGGGCACCAGTGAGCATCAGATGATTTAGATTAATATAATGGCCAAAAGGGAGGAAAGTCACGAGAAGATCAAGGTCCTAGATTTCAAAAACAGCAATAAAATTTTAAAACGGCAATATGCTTTGAGAAGGAGCTAGAAGGCTGGGAGGAGATGAGTGAAATCGAACAACAGTGGGCCAAATTAAAAGGAGCTACAACAAAGGTGACAAACCTTTAAGTAATAAAAGTAAATAAAACCAAGGTGATGGCTGCGAATATAAAGGCAAATAGATTGGCATTTCAGAAGTATAAAGGAACACAAGGAAGATTATCTGGTAAAGCAGAAAGAGGCAAGAAAAGAAATCAGGATGGAATAGAAAAAAAGATCACCAAAAAGGTGAAGCATGGTGACAAAACATTTTTCAGATATATATATATAAAAAAGAGAGGAAGACCAGAGGTGGTATTGTAAGACTGAAAAGAGACAAGGAGCAAGGTATAGAAAAAGACAAAGAAATAGCAGAAATATCAAACCAATATTTCAGTTTGGTTTTAACAAAAGAAGACATTGAAGAAAGACTGTGGGATAGAAACATTCCCATTTACAGTTGAGAGTATTTGGGTGGAATTAGGAAACTTGAAAGTGGACAAGGCCATGGTGCCGGATAAGACACATCTCAGGATACTGAGGGAGTTCCAAGAAGTGCTGGTGGGTCCACTGAAAGACTTGTTCAAATGATCTTTGTCCATGACAGCAGTGCCACAATACTGAAGAAGAGTGGATGTGGTCCCGCTTCACAAAAGTGGTAGTAGGGAGGAGACTGAAAACTACCGGTCTGTTAGCCTTTCCTCAGTAATGAGAAAATTAATGGAGAGAGACTGCTAAAGTAAATTATAATGAACTATCTGCAATTCAATGGGTTACAGGACCCAAGGCAACATGGTTTTAGCAGAGGAAGGTCCTGTCAAATGTATCTGATTGACCTTTTTGATTGTGTGATAGAGAACAGGAGCAACTAAGAGCATTCCAAGTGGGTTACTTGGATTTCAGCAAGGTTTTTGACACATAGGAGGCTCATAAATAAAATGAGAAGCCTGGGAGTGGGTCCCAAAGTGGTGGAATGGATTATACATTGGCTAACTGACAGATGTCAGCGAGTAGTGGTAAATGGAACCTATCCTGAAGAAAGAAGAGTGATAAATGGAGTTCCTCAGGGATCAGTTTGTGAGCAATATTGCAAAGGGATTAGAAGGTAAAATTTGTTTTTTTGCAAATGACACTAAGATTTGAAACAAAATGGACACATCTGGAGAGAATGAGAAGTGACTTAGAAAAACTGGAGAAGTGGTCAGAGGTTTGGCAGTTGAGATTCAATGCCAAGTAGTGCAGAGATATGAATTTGGGGTACAGTAATCCAAAGGACTTGATTGTGTTGGGGGGTGAAAGACCGATGTGATTGAACTAGGAGAGAGACCTCAGAGTGATAGTGTCTGATGATTTGAAGGTGATGAAGCAATGTGATAAGGCAGTGGCTAAGGCCAGAGGGATGCTGGGCTGCAATGAAAGAGGCATAACCAGCAGGAAAAGGGAGGTGATGGTACACCTGCACAGATCCTTGTTGAGACCTCACCTTCAATACTGGGTTCTTTTCTAGAGACCTCATCTTAAAAAGGATAAGGACAGAATAGAAGCAATCCAGAGAAAGGCAAAAAAAATGGTATGGGGTCTGTATGGAAAGTCATAGGATATGAGATGAAAAGTCATAGGAGATGAGATTGAGCCCAATATTCAAAAAAGCTGAATATTAGTCGGATAAGTAGAACTTATTCGGCTAAATGGTATCCACTGAATATTCAGCTACATTCAGCAGTTGCCACATAACCAGATATGTCATTTATCTGGCTAAGTATTTAGCCAGATAGGTCAGGGTTGGGCAGTGGGTGGATCTAGGCAGTGTTACTTCTCTGGCTAACTTAGCCAGAAAACTACAATATTTGTAATTATCCATTAAGTTAACCAGATAAGTTAGACCTGCCAAAGTGCTTGCATAAGATATGCAGTGTCAACTTAACAGCTGCTCAAGAGCTCAATACCACACTTTCGGGCCGATACAGTAAGGGGCAGTAGAAAGAGGTGCGTTAGTGCCCGGCGCACCCGCGTTTGCCGCACGCACAGTTCGGATCACCTACCCCTCAATACTGTATTTAAATGGCATGCAAATGCAAGCCGCGTCCAAGCCGCATCCAACGTGCGTCCATGAAGCACAATCCATTTTACTGTATAGGTGCTATACAGCGCCTATACAGTATCCTGGGTGCGCTGGTACCTGTCATTTAAAATGTCATTTCAAATGATGTTTGAAATGACAGGTACCAGGAAGTGGATGGCTCTCCTACAGACCCTGCTGCCTTGAGCGCCCAGCACCAGCAAGCCCCAGCAGCCAGCGATCAGAGGCAGGGACGCAACCCAAACCAACCCAATCCAAAGAAAAAAAATGCTTCTCGCACTTAGCCGCCCAGTCCCAAACCAAACCAACCCAATCCAAGCCCCCAGCAGAGAGAGACGAAATTTAGCTGTCCAGTCCCAAACCAACCCAATCCACAGAAAAAAAATGCTTCTCGCACTTAGCCGCCCAGTCCCAAACCAAACCAACCCAATCCAATCCAAGCCCCAGCAGAGAGAGACGAAATTTCACAGTCCCAAACTTTCCCCCAGCCCCCGCTCACCTGCGGCCACGCAAGCCCCCAGCAGCAGCAGTAGAAGGGCGGCGAGAGAGAGCGGCTTCAGCAGCCCCGCCGGCTAAAGTGAATACTTGCACGCCTGTACGTCCAATAGGATGCTCAAGGCAGTGAAGGCGTATGCGCACTAGGGGTGTGCATCCGTTTTCCACATATTTGTAATCCGCAACTTATTTTTTGCAATCTGAAAAATACGTGGGGAGGCGAAACGCATCACGACTCCCCACGTATTCAACAGATATCCGTTGTATTCGGCCTCCTAAATAAACATTTAAACCCCCCACCCTCCTGACCCCCCCAAGACTTACCCCCACCCTCCTGACCCCCCCAAGACTTACCAAAACTCCCTGGTGGTCCAGCGGGGAGTCAGGAAGCCATCCCTGCACTCATTTGCGGTTTCCTCATGGCGCCGATAGCCTGTGTCACAGGGGCTGCCGGTGCCATTGGTCAGTCCCTGTCACATGGTCACCGGCGCCATCTTGTGCTCCTACCACGTGACAGGTAGGTCATGTGGCAGGAGGTCGCTCCGGGACCCTCGTTGGACCCAACTGGAACTTTTGGCCAGCTTCGGGGGGCCTCCTGACCCCCACAAGACTTGCCAAAAGTCCAGCGGGGGTCCGGGAGCGACCTCCTTTCACGCCGTCCGTCCGATCCCAATACTCAAAATGGCGCCGATCGCCGTCATAGTGAGGGCAAAGGCGATCGGCGCCATTTTGTGAAGGATGGGGAGTTTACCACTACTCTTTATCGAAAAGAGACGGATCGGAACACCTTATTATCTTACACAAGTTTTCACCCTAAGCCATTGAGAGACAATATCCCTACAGGTCAGTTTTTACATCTCCGACGTAAAAACTGACCTGTGGTTTTACGGCTCCTCCCGTACTGATTTTGTGAAACAATCTCACCTCATGACCACCCGATTCTTGGATAGAAGATACCCTGCTCGTGTGGTGAAGAAAGCTTTTAAATGGGCTTTATATTCCAATCATGACTGGTTGTTTCTTCCCACTCCGGGCTCGGATGAGGCATTTTATAACTGTATCCTTCCATTTTCAACTTTCAGTAAAACTATAGCAACCATAATCCGTAGACATTGGCAAGCCTTGTCATTATCCAACCTTCTGCAGGGATCTTTGCGTTTTACTTTCAGGAGGGGTAGGAATCTCCGAGATCAGCTGGTCCATGCAATGTTTTCTAGCCATAGGAATTTACCTGAGGCAGAGGGTGGGCATGGCCCATGTGGACACTGTACTATGTGTACCCCCACCAATGCGATTTCTGAGTTTATTCATCCCAACACTGGCCGTGTTTTTCAATTACGTGCAAAGTCTGACTGCACAACCAAAGGTGTGGTATACGTCGTGCAATGCCCGTGCCCCCTCTTGTATGTGGGAAAAACCACACGAATGGTCAAGACAAGGATAATTGAACACTGCTCTAACATCCGTCTGCTGAGAATAGATGAACCTTTGGTAAACCATTGGTCTCAACATAATCATGTCATCTCTGACCTTCTCTTCTCAGTATTGGAGGTGATCCCCTGTCATGCTAGAGGGGGAGACTATCCTGGACTACTGGGAAGAAAAGAGCAGAGATGGATATTTACTCTTGACACTATCAGCCCGAAAGGTTTAAATAAGGAAATTGAGTGGCATTTATTTGGTTAAATGTGTGCTCCTTTTTGATTGGTTCAGGAATCTCGCAATGTAATCCTGTTTGGCGCCAATCCTGTTCTTTAAAAGTTTGTTACTGTTGAGGGCGCTCGCACTCCATATTTGATCTGAAAGGTATGTACTTCAACTGTAATCTCTATCTTTAACAAAGTAGCCCTTCATTTTGTGGTCTACCACTTATATTTGTTTGTATTGTAGATTTAATTATAACGATGGTGCCTCCCGATGCAGCAACAAGCGAAACACGGGACCGTGTCGGGGGACTTACACAAATGACTCTTTGATTCATGTGGAGTTGCCGATTACAAATTATATATTGTGCAAAAAATAATAATTAAATTGTCATTGAACATTGGTAGATCTTCAAAGTTGTATTCTTGCACCATTGTCTGTTGGTACTTGCTGATGTGCAAGGTTTGCTTCGTGGTTTGGATGGTAATTGAAACCTCCCATTATTATTGCACTGCCAAATTGGTTAGCTTCCCTGATTTCTCTTAGCATTTCATCATCTGTCTCTCCATTTTGTCCAGGTGGACGGTAGTATACTCCTATCACTATACTCTTAGGGGTAGATCTTAAAAAAATACGCGATCGCGTACTTTTGTTCGCGCAGCAGGCACGAACAAATGTACGCTGGATTTTATAAGATACGTGCGTAGCGGCGCGTATCTTATAAATTCCGGGGTCAGCGCGCGCAAGGGGGCGCACATTTGTGCAACCTGCGCGCGCCGAGCCCAGCGGCGCTGCCTATTCCCTCCGAGGCCGCTCCGATTTCGGAGCGGCCTCGGAGGGAACTTTCCTTCGCCCTCCCCCCACCTTCCCCTACCTAACCCACCCCCCCAGCCCTATCTAACCCCCCCCCCCCACCTTTGTCGGCAAAGTTACGCCTGCTGAAAGCAGGCGTAACTTTGCGCGCGCCGGCTAGCAGCCCCGCTCGAGTTCCGGTCCAGGGAGCTGGTCCGGAGGCCTTGACCATGCCCCCGGGCCGGCGCCACGCCCCCTGGGCCCACCCCCGAAATGCCACGGCACGCCCCCGAAACGCCGCGTTGTTTCGGGAATGCCCCCGGACACGCCCCCTCCCGCCCCTTTTCAAAAGCCCCGGGACTTACGCTCGTCCCGGGGCTTTACGCGCACCGGCAGCCTATGCAAAATAGGCGCGCCGGCGCGCAGGGCTTTTAAAATCCGCCCCTTACCCAATACACATGGGATTTCTACCCATATAGATAGATTCTACTGAGCAATTAGTCTCTTGTATGATCTTTATCCTGTTGGACTCTATAGCCTCCCGGACATAAAGTGCCACACCCCCACCAAGTTGTTCCTCCCTATCTTCTCAGGTTTTGCTTTGATGTCCTGCTTTCATGCCTAGGGTGTTTATAGCTTCCAGACCTTATGTGAGTTTACCTGGCCTTGGTATTATTCTGGTAAATATTAACAAATGGCTGCAGAGTCAGGTCAGTGACCTTTACACTGTTTCAAAAAGGCCTTATGTCTATAGGGTAAAGGTGGTGACCTCGCTATTATCCCTGCAAACATTAATAAGGACCCTAGCGCTGTTTTGATGTTGGGAGCTTCCAAATTCTTATCTGATAGTTCTCAGAGTTTCAGCATTTTGTATCTGTGAATCCTCAAAGCAATAATAGCATGGCCAACAGATTCTTGTCCAACAGGTTTCAGAGTAATAGTTATCAGTGACCTTTGTATTGTTTCTCTGTACCCCTCCCTTAGCCTAAGTACAAAATGTCAGGTTTCTCTAAACATCTAGCAAAGTGGTCTCTTGACTGCAGTGACAGTGTCCTTTTAGCTGTCAAATCTCACTCTACATGCCTCTGTATATTCTGTCTGTGTGTGGCTCTTAATTAATTAATTATCAGGCTCAGGCTAACTATAAGAATCATATAACTGCTGGTTAACTTATCTGGCTAACTCTTCTTGGGCTGTAGGGCTGCCCTAACTTTAAGATAGCCAGGTATGTTCAGTGGCATGGTTAACTAGCACAGCCACACAGCAGCTGAATATGGACCAACTGATTTTCAGTTTAGTACAAAGTAAGTTGCCTGGGTGTCTTATGTGTTATTTTAGCCTACTAAAGGAGGGAAATAAATATTCATGAAACACAAAATCAATAAATCAATAACTCAACTCAAGCAGACTCAGGGACAATGTTCACATTTACAACCCTTCTCCAAGACAACCTATGGATTGTCTCATCTATGATTATAAACATCTATCAGACCTATCCAATACCGAGCGGTAGGAAGAGCTGCATTAGTGCCTGTGGCACCCGCGGTTACCGCCCGCACAGTGCAGCTCACCTACCGCTCGATCCTGAACTCTAATTGCATGCAAATGCATGCCGTGGCTAATAAGTGCCTGTGAAGCGTTAGGCCCGCGCAACCCATTTTACTGGATACAGCGCCTATACAGTATCCTGGGTGCGCGGGCCTAAGGCTTCACGCCACGCTGGTATCTGTCATTTCAAATGTCATTTGAAATGACAGATACCAGGAAGCGAAAAAACCAAAAGCAAAAAGTAAGTCGCTTCGCCGCTTCGCCGCTTCACTCTTCCCTCCTCCCGGAGCAGGGCGCGAAAAGCAGCCTTGCTCCGGGAGGAGGGAAGCGGCGAAGCAACTTACTTCTTGCTTTTGGTTTTTTTGCTTCCCCGCTGTCAGTGTCCCCCCTCCTCTCGGAGCAGGGCGCGAAAAGCAGCCTTGCTCCGGGAGGAGGGGGAGACACTGACAGCGGGGAAGCAACGGCGAAGCGACTTTTTGGTTTTTTTTTTGCTTCCCCGCTGTCAGTGTCCCCCCTCCTCTCGGAGCAGGGCGCGAAAAGCAGCCTTGCTCCGGGAGGAGGGGGAGACACTGACAGCGGGGAAGCAACGGCGAAGCGGCTTTTCGGTTTTTTTTTTGCTTTGCCGCTGTCAGTGTCCCCCCTCCTCTCGGAGCAGGGCGCGAAAGGCAGCCTTGCTCCGGGAGGAGGGGGAGACACTGACAGCGGCGAAGCAACGGCGAAGCGACTTTTCGGTTTTTTTTTGTTTCGCCGCTGTCAGTGTCCCCCCTCCTCTCGGAGCAAGGCTGCTTTTCGCGCCCTGCTCCGAGAGGAGGGGGGACACTGACAACGGCGAAGCAACTTACTTTTCTGAAGCCATCATCAGGAACACATGCGATCGTAGCTCCTCCCGACGAAGACAAAGATGGCAGCCTGCACGGGGGAAGCGTACAATTGGCCGCTCAAGACGTGACGTCGTGACGTCACGTCTTGAGCAGCCAATTGCACGCTTTCCCCGTGCAGGCGGCCATCTTCGTCGGGAGGAGCTACGATCACAATGTGTTCCTGATGATGGCTTCAGAAAAGTAAGTTGGCAGGCGTCCAAAAGCGACTTACTTTTGGGATCTTGACAGATCCCAAAAGTAAGTCGCTTTTGGAAAAAAAACAAAATTGTCGATTTTGAAAAAAAAAACAACAAAATTGCTTTTGGTTTTTTTTTTGCTTTGCCGCTGTCTTCGCCGTTGCTTCGCCGCTGTCAGTGTCTCCCCCTCCTCCTGGAGCAAGGCTGCTTTTCGCGACCTGCTCCGAGAGGAGGGGGGACACTGACAGCGGCGAAGCAAAAAAAAAAACGAAAAGTCGCTTTGCCGTTGCAGTCTCCGTGGCAGCACCAGTCCGGACATCGGAGAGGGGCTGCAACGTTTTTTTCGCTTTTTTTTTTTGGCTTCGGGAGCAGGGGAGAGGACTGGGGCTGCCACGGAGACCGGCACCCATGATCGCGGCCGGGGCAGGTGAGCGGGGGCTGGGGGAAAGCTTTCCACCTACCCTTACCCATGCCTCTACCGCCTGGGTCAGGGTAGGCGGTAAGTTTGCAGGTTAAACGCGTGACAAAAAGGCAGGGAAAGATAGCGATAGTCGGGGCGCGGGTTACGGGATGCTAGGGAATAGCTAATTGGCTCGTTTGCATGCAATATCGAGCTAATTCGCTCGTTTGCATGCAATATACATGCCGCGGGCGGAAGGGGTTGCCCGGGGAATTTAGGACGCGGTAGGAGTAGGTTAAAGGGGATTTGGGATCGCAGGAAGGGCTAACGCAGCCGGAACGTGAGTTAAAAGCGGCTTAGGAGCAGGGTAAACGCGGCCGCACTTTACAGGATAGGCCTGTATGTGACTTTATGCTGGCAACTTGGCTGATTGAAGTTTTCTTAGTCATTGGTTAATTCAGGTGAGTGGACCCAATACAAATTAGTTGTGCTAGAGTTTAAAAGAAAAAATTAGTTTCTGCCCCAAGACTTTTAATTTGCGGCATTGCTTACCTCCCAAACAGCACAGAGATCGGCTTTCTCAAAGATGAATCTTTTAGCTTCATTGACTGGCGTTACATCGTCTCCAAACTTATATAAAAAAAAAAATAGATAAATAAAACAAAGTTCGGTTCTGATCATTTAGATTTATTGCTCATTTTTCAAAATAGAAAATGTAGATCTAATGCTTTGACAAAATCCTGAAAGAAAAATAAAACCTACACGTTCTTATGGTCGGTATGTACATTAAAGGCACCCTAAAACTACTAAAAATGTTTAAGCTTATTTAGAAAGGCATGTGGGTCTTTAAATGCTCTCTTGTTAATCTCTACTAATTCTGAGGCAAATCATTTCTCAGCATCATTTACTGCTTCATGCTGAAATATGGGAAGCCTTGGTTGTAACTGAATAGAAATAGAGATGGAAGAAAAAGAGCATATGGCCCATCCAGTCTGTCTATTAATTAATTAATTTAGCATTATAATTCTCATCACTTTCTTAGAGATCCCTTATAATTATCCTATGCTTTCTTGAACTCAGATACTGTTTTTTGTCACCACCACTTCCAAATGAGAGGCTGTTCCACACATCCATCATTATCTTCTCTGTAAATAAATATTTCCTGAATCTATCCTCTTTCAACCTCATTTTATGATCCTTCTTTCCAACGCTGAGATATTTGAAGGGCTCTTTCATATCTCATCTATCTCGCCTTTCCTCTAGGGTATACATGCTTAGATCTTTAAGTCTATCCCCATATGCTTTAGAATGAAGACCACTGACCATTTTAGTAGCCACCCTCTAGACCAACTCCATCCTGTTTATATCCTTTTGAAGGTGCGGTCTCCAGAATTGTACACAGTACTCCAAGTGAGGTCTCACCAGGGGCCTATACAGAGGCAATATCTCCTCCCTTTTTCTGCTGACCATTCCTCTCCCTATGCAGCTAAGCATCTTTCTGGTTTTCATCATTGCTTTATCCACCTGTTTGGCCATTTTAACATGTTTAGATACAATTACCCCCTTTGTGCCTAGACGAATTTCACCTCCAATACTGTACCATTCCCTTGTGATTTTGCAGCCTAAATGCACTACTCTGCATTTTTTAGCATTAAATCTTAGCTGCCAGAGCTTTGCTAGAGGAATGGTCTAAGGTCAAATGTTGCAGTACTGGCATGAACCAAGTGAAAAAGGCTTTCTGGTATAACAGAGACTTCATTCACAACTAGAGTAGCTTTATAAATGAGGCTTTATTATTATTTTATAAAGCTCCTCCCCCTGAAAAATAAATAAAGCCTTCATTATAACAATTAGACAAAATGACTTTATAAGTGAAGCTTTTTTGTTCTATTTAAAGCCCAACCCCTCAAAAAATATACAAAACACTCTTTAGCATGATGTATGAAATGATCACATTCCTTTGTAATATATGTCACATAAACATAATTAATAACAGATATCAAAGGGGAAATTTTCAAAGTGTTTTCTGTGAGGATAAGGGTGAAGCTGGGGGCGGAGTTGATGACATGGTTGGGATGGAGCAGTGGCATGGTCAGAAATGAATTTTTTGGGGGTCCCAAGGTTAACATGGGTGAGCAGTTGACATACAAGTCTAGGCCTTACTATTTGTACAGTTATCAATAAGTAATGCCTTAGAGAGCATCTGATAATGGATTTCTAAGTAGTTTCATCATAATTCTATTATTTGAAGCATTTACCAGCATTAAAAATAACTTATTAATCTATATGAATTTATTTAATATTTATTGCAGTTTATAAATACACATCATGAAAAAGCAACAGAAGTTTAACAGAAACATCAGATCCAATTATGTAAAAGAACAAATATAAATGTATTCTTTTATGAATCCTCTTTCCAAAAATGCAAAAAATATAACAATAAAACAGCAATAATCATAAAAATCATCATAAGAACTTAAGATTTGCAACAGGTGCAGAACAGAACTAGGATATACAAAAAATATATATTCACATGCTGGTACCTCCTCAGTGACAGCAAAACAAACTCCCTCCAATGTGAAGTAAGACAAATCCCTACAATAAAAAAAACACCACCACCTAGAACCTTCCCATGCCATACCATAATAGCAGTAATTCTCAGGTCTCAAACAGCAGCAACCTTATCTAAAAAAAAAGGCAGCAAAGGCAAACATTACACCAAGCCCTAGAACACTAATATATAGGGATGTGCATTCGTCCTGTTTTGGGGACAATGAATCCCAAATGAACTTTTCCCGAAATTTCGGGAAAAATTTGTTTTCAGGTTAGAGCGCACTAACTCCCCATTAGTGCGTGCTAACCCGAAATTCGGGTCCCCCCGAATTTCAAAGGCCCGAACCGCGGGAAATATATTTCCCGTGGTGGGCCAAAAACAAAGCCCTAACCAAATGGTTCAGGCTTTGCACATCACTACTAATATACTACATAGTGGGCATATAGAACAAGCCGAACTGCTACAAATCCCTACTGAGAAACTACACACTAGCCAAAATACTGCACTTCTGTCACACATGTGCAATATGGACAGAGCCTTACCTAATACAGAGTAAGGGACTACAAATTAGAAAAAAAACATACAGACAAAACTGAAATGGAAAGCCTTAGAAACCAGCCCCAACCTCTATGAACACTGTAATACTGAAGAAATAGCAAAATATAAATATATAAGAAATGCACATTCCAATAGATGGCATATTCCAATTTCTGAAAGTAAAAATAATTTTTTTACCTTTGTTGTTTCATCTTATTTTTCTAATCGGTTGGTTCCAGTCTCTTTGTTCCCCTTGTCTGTCTTTTCCTAATTTCTTTTTCAGGATCTCTTTTATTCTTTCTGTTTCTTCTCTCTCCTCTTGCCTTCTTTCCTTCCTCCTTCATACACACACACAGATTCTCTCTCACATGCAGTCTCTCAAACACGTGCTTTCTTTCACACAGGCTCCCACTCTTGCATGCACTCTCTCACATACACACAGGCTCCCACTCACACTCACACTCTCATATGCTCTCTCTCTCACATGCAGGCTATTACTCTCACATGCAGGCTCTCACTCACAGGTTCCCACTCCCACACACTCTCTTTTATTCATGCTCCCACTCACACACACAGGTTCCCACTCTCACGTGAAGGTTTCTACTCCCACACACACACACACACACACACACACACAGGGTCTCTTACATGCTCTTTCCTACATGCAGGCTTCCACTCCTTCATGCTCTCTCTCCAACCCACATGCTTTCTTTCATACATACACACACAGATTCTCCACTCCCATGCTCTCATACATATACAGATATGCTTCTCACTCCCATGCTCTCTCATACACACACACACACACACGCGCAAACACACAGGCTTCTCACTCTCATGCTCGCTCGCTCTCTCACACACATACATACACACACAGGCTTCTCACTCCCATGCTTTCACTCATACATACACAGATAGGTTTCTCATTCCTATGCTCTTTCATACACACACACACACACCCAGGCTTCTCACTCCCATGCTCTCTCTCATACATACACAGGTTTCTCTCTCCCATGTTCTCTTTCATACACACAGGCTTCTTACTCCCATGCTCTCTCATACATATATACACATACACAGGCTTCTCACTCCCATGCTCTCTCTCATACTCACACACACACTGCTTTCTTTTTCATGCTCACTTTCATACACACACACACACACACACACACACCTGGGCTTCTCACTCTCATGCTCTCTCTCATACATACACGTACAAACACACACACACACATATACCAACTTCTCATGCCATTGCTCTTTCATACACATGCACACACAGATACTTCTCACTCCCATTATCTCTCTCTCATACATACACAAACACACACACACACACACACACATACCAGCTTCTCATGCCATTGCTCTTTCATACACATGCACACACAGATACTTCTCACTCCCATTCTCCCTCTCTCATACATACACAAACACTCATACACTCTATCAGGGCCTCTCCCAGGCCTCCTTGCTGCAAGGCCTTTTCTCTGGCAGTGCAGGTTGAGCTCCACGATAGCACTGAGACAGTCAGGCCTCTTCTCAGGCTTTGGGCTGCATGGGATGAGCTTCACGACATTACTGCGATGGTCAAGCCTTTCTTCTTGGGCTGCATGGGATGAGCTCTGCAACAGCCCTGTGATGGTTGGGCATCTTCTCAGGTGTCAGGCCATGCAGGATGAGCTCTGCCATGGCCCTTCAAAGACCGGGTCTTTCTTCTCGGGCTGCATGGGGTGAGTTTTGCAATGGCTCAGTATTGGGCCTCTCTTCTCAAACACCAGGTAACTGTGAGTGGGTGGACCTGAGCACAAAGTGGATGGGCCATGGCCTACCCAGGCCCACCTGTGGCTACAGGTTCCCCAAAAAGAATAAACCACACCTCTTTATCCCGCATATTTTGCACTTGCTATGTATGGATTTTCAAGGAGAAACTCCACACAGGGTTTCCCTTTGAAACTCTGCAGACCTGCAACTACATGGGGGAAGGAGCTGAAAATAGTCCTCCCCATAGGGGAAATATCAGAGCACAGTTTTGTGTAGAAATCATCTTTGTTTGCTGCTGATAAATGTATTTGCACATAGGGAGATTTTTTTTTTAATAAACTCAGCTTCACAGTAGCCTTGTTCCATCATGTACTCTCCCAATAAAAGATTTAATTGTTAACACAGACAACTACAGGGCTGGTCCAGTGGCTCAGTGGGCAGTGCCACAGACTGCTATTTCGTGGGACTGAGGTTCAATTCCTGGTATGGGTCTTCCCTTTTCTGTGTTGGAAGCAGTGTTCAAAGCCCCAGGGGTGTGAGAGAGTTATAGTTATTATGCAAAGGTGACACCCGATGGATGGATTTAGGGCCCATGATTGCAGGGATCCTGGCAGGAGCCCTGGTGAATGGCCCCAGCCCAAGAGCTGTTGCTACAATGTCTGGAGGGAATAGAAAATGGGAGAAAGACTCACCAGCTAATTGTGAATGAAGGGACATGTCCCAGCTGAGCTGGAATCCTGAACAAGCAGGAGAAAACTGCTGGATTAAAAAAAAAAAAAAAAAAAGCTCAAGGCATCTGGATTTATATTTTTTGATTTAGTGTCAATGGGCTTATCTTCCTTTTTTTTTAAATAAAAACCTAGCCATTAAATTATCACCGTATTGCTGTCCACACTCTTTGCCATGTTCCTTCTTGTAAGTGAGCACTACCTGCCCCATTCCATACATCAGCAGTGGTGCATAGATCCCTGCAGCCTTAACATTTTTGTAAATTATGTTAAATGTAACAGCAGCTAAAACTTTATTTTGAATCCTTAAAATGTATTAACAATTCAAATAAATAAACAAACAAACTACTTAAAACAGATTTCTAGGGTTGCAAGAGAGAGCATGAAATTCATGCTTTAATCAAGCTATGTGTTGAAGTTTTAATAACAGGGTTTGGGAATTATTTATCACTGCAAATTAATGTGTCATACAATGCAGTCATTCCATTCAATGATTATTATGATAGGCCTGTCTAAATGCTGCATCACTTGATAACTACAACATGAATAAAATATGATACACAATTTTGATGGTCTTCACTGTATTGTATATGATTGTAAGCAAAAAAGACAACATGATGATTTTTATCACCAAGACTGGAAAAATGCTAGGCACCTAAAACTTGAGCCCTAGAATTCACCAGAAGTAATATTGGCAGAGCCTGGGGTGGTGGAGTGCTACAGAGGCTGCTGTCAGCAGGACTCAAGTGGTAAAGATCTTCAGTGGCTGCTGCTGGTGGGGCCCTGGCAGTGGAAAACTGGAGCTGCTGTTGATGGCAGGCTGAGGAGAAGAAGATGACAGAGAGGGACAGGGGAGACAGACTACTGGGAGAGAGAGGAAAGGTCCCTAGAAGGAGGAGCAGGAGGAAGCAATGTGATTAGAGCGAGAAGAAGAAAGCAAAGGAAAACAAAAGGTAAAAAGAAACACAAAAGTAAAAATAACAAAATGAAAGGCAAAACAGACAAAGATATAACAGCAAAATAGCAAAAAAAAGAAAGAAAGAAAGAAAAGAGCAGCCAAAAAAATGCCCTTGGCCCCTAAAATTATTTGGCTAGCACCTAAACAATAACTTTCAAAAAACTCCACGTGGCCCCATATACATGCGTATATGGGTGCACAGAGATCAACTATAATATTTTATAATCTGCATGAGTCTGGTCCATGTAGATTATAAAATACGAGTATATACGTCCCCTAACATATGGACATATGTTTCAGTATGAAGATTTGCAATGCTTTGGAAGCTCGTACTTTCAGAACCTATTTTATAAACATACATACCTATATTTTATGCACAAAAAATAGAACTTGTTTGAATAAAATCCTGATTTCTACATGGAACTAGGTATATTTTTAAAAATGTGCTCGCAATTGAAATCACCAGTTTGCCAATTCCTTCATCAGTTTACCCATTCCATCTCCAGTTCACATGACCCTCTGAGTACCTAACTCCAAACTCTCCCCAGTTCACTCAGACTTCTCACCAAAAAATAGCAGGCACAAGTCTGACATTAATTGTGCTAGTTAATTAGCAGGTGTATTATTGTGCAAATAAGTTGCCTAATGAATTTCCATAAATCTCATAAAATAGCAATTTGCGCAAGCACCTCTTGGCCCCACCTCCCCCACATACAAAACAACAAAGGTAGAAAACTTAGATTCCAAAAACAATGAGAAGGAATGATGAAATGCAATAAGTATATTACAAATGCCTGTAATGAATGGTTACAAAATCTTTAAAATGTTTCACAATCAAAAAGCAATAGGGATACAATGAAATTGCAAACAGTGAATATGCCAGCAATACTTGATCATACATATGCACTCTTAAAAACAATGGGGCGGATTTTCAGAGCCCTGCTCGCCTAAATCCGCCCAAAACCGGGCGGATTTAGGCGAGCAGGGCCCTGCGCGCCGGTGAGCCTATTTTACATAGGCCTACCGGCGCGCGCAGAGCCCCGGGACTCGCGTACGTCCCGGGGTTTTCGGAGGGGGGCGTGTCGGGGGCGTGTCGGGGGGCGGGTCCGGTCGACGCGGCGTTTCGGGGGGCGTGTTGGCCGCGTTTTGGGGGCGGGTACGGGGCGTGGCTACGGCCCGGGGGCGTGGCCGCGCCCTCCGTACCCGCCCCCCAGGTCGCGGCCCGGCGCGCAGCAGGCCCGCTGGCGCGCGGGGATTTACGTCTCCCTCCGGGAGGCGTAAATCCCCCGACAAAGGTAAGGGGGGGTGTAGACAGGGCCGGGTGGGTGGGTTAGGTAGGGGAAGGGAGGGTAAGGTGAGGGGAGGGCAAAGGAAAGTTCCCTCCGAGGCCGCTCCGATTTCGGAGCGGCCTTGGAGGGAACGGGGGGAGGCAGCGCGGCTCGGCGCGCGCAGGCTATACAAAATCGATAGCCTTGCGCGCGCCGATCCAGGATTTTAGTGGATACGCGCGGCTCCGCGCGTATCTACTAAAATCCAGCGTACTTTTGCTTGAGTCTGATGCGCAAGCAAAAGTAGGCTGTTCGCGCGCCTCTTAAAATCTACCCCTATATGTATAGAAACAACTCAGCAACAGCAGAGTATAACATGTTAGAAATAAATAGTCACTGTATGCAATTTCATTGTATCCCTATTGCTTTTTGATTGTGAAACATTTTAAAGTTTTTGTAACCATTCATTAAAGACATTTGTAATATATTTATTGCATCCCACCTCCTTCAGACCACCCCTTTTTTTACGCAGGCGTTTGAAACCAAAAAGACGTATGTACTTTCAATGTTTATAACATAGCATGTATTTATGTATATGTTAGTTTTACACGTGTAACTCCTTTCTAAATGTTTCCTCCTCTGCATTTAACGAGCAGCCCAGTTTGACTCTATATCTATTTTTATATAGGAAGAGACATTTTCTCACATTCTTTCCCAAATATTCTGTACCTTTAGGGAGACAGGCAGGTGAATGATGTACAGATCGATGTAATCCAGCTGAAGAGCTTTCAGGGTTCGTTTCAATGCTGTTTGAACAAACTCAGGTTTGTGAAAAGTACTCCAAAGCTGAAAAATGTGTACATAAAAAATAATTAAGGACTATTTTTTTTTAACCATGTCCATGTAAAAGAGACTGAACCCTTACAGAGGCCAGACTCCTCATCGCAAACAAAATTTTTTTTCCAACAGCAGAATCAACACAAAACAAGCAGCCAACAGCACAAATAATGCAGATTTTATCTGAGGAATATATTCTTCAAGCTATGCAATACAACAGATTTCTGTAACTGGTGGCAGTCTAGTTGTTGTCTCTTTTTCTCTCGAGCCAGCAACAGGATTACTACCTCGCCTGACAACAGGACCTCAGAGCTGTATCTGTCCCTACCTGACAGGAAAAGATATTCATATTCAATAACATTACAACATATGAAAGAAGACAGCTACATGAGAGGAAGACAGCTGCAGGAGTCCAGTGGGGCATATTGCTTCTCTTCCCTCTGCTCCTCACAGTAAATGACAGAAGAAAAAAATCACATTGCCCCATCCAGTCTGCCCAGGTACGATTCATCCACTTTGGGTAGATATGCATGCATACATATATTCCCATTCTCGGCCCAATACCAGCTCCCCACCCCTTTTGTCTTTTATCTGAACTTTCAACTCTTTTCCTACTACTGACCGCTATATCAGTCCCAAACATGTGCAGAATTTGTTAAAGTGCCCACTTCCACCACCTTCTTTGCTAGGCTACTTCCTGTTATCTTCCACTACCATTCTTTCTTGCAAGAGCAGCACTATATACAATATCCAGGTCTTGTTCTATGTCCTGTTACCAAGTTTTCTAATGAACCACACAGCCACCAAAACTAGCAAGACCATTGTCCAAAACATTTCCCTATGCCCACTTGTAGAATATGGAGGCATCGAACACACTTGAGACAGCTTTCATCGCAGGCAGCAAAAGGGAAGGCAAAAGAGGGCAAAGAGTGTTTGTCCTCAGAGCCTCTTCCTTTTATTGTACATTCATACAAAGGCAGATGTGTCATTACATGATTGGCTACTTTCCCATAGCAACAGTCGAGTCCTTACACTATTGGCTTTGGCTCAGGGGGTGTGCACGGATCATTTCATTGGCTGCTGAAATCTATACCTCCTGACTTTGTCCTGCCTCTGACTAGGGAACACCCAGCCCCTCCCCCAGGAATTCAGGGCCAACAGGTATCCTTTCCCTGGCAGAGACTTAAGCACAAGTGATGCTTTTATTCAGGCAAATGTCAGGGAGAAGGGAAGTTAATGTTTAAACCCTGAAATGGCTTGCTGGCAAGCGCATATTTCCCACATCTCACCCTTTCTGTTTTTGTTTAGGAAGCTCAGTAAAGCTTTAGACCCTTACTGAAATCTGTTATGTCTTGGTATGGGCTGAAAATAGGAAAAGAGGGTTTATGGAGGGAAAAAAGCTATAATTCGACGTGGTGTGCCAGCTGCCGATGAGCTTCTGAATCTCCATATCACCCAGAGCTGGTGCAGGTGGTGTGCCAACGCTGCAGGGCTCATGATTCCCTATTAGGCATCTTACAAGACATCTTTGTATCTGGGCTGAGAGCAAGGTTTCAATATGGATATGAGGGTTGGGTATGCACTGAATACAGCATCACAGGCAAACAATTAAGACAATTACAGTAATTATAATAGAAATCACCCTTTTGAGACCAGAAATATCAGGGAGCCAGGACCATAGCCAGTCCCATGGAGAAGTTGGTATTCTGTCTGAAAATGGTGCATCAACTGCTCTATGGTATGTGTGAGGTTTGCTTTATAGTCTGATATGTACACACAGCAATGAGATCCAATTAATGCACAAACACCACCCTTTAAGGCTAAAATTGTGTCTAAGGTATAGCTGTTCTGAATGCTACTTCTCTAATCTGAGAAACTTCTGTTGTGAGTAGTTTCAATGCATGGACTGTCTGATTAAATATGGCAGTCGTCCAGTTAGCTAGGATGTGTAAGTCTCTGTAATTCATAGCTGTCCCCATTGGGGGAAACTGGCTTCTAGCTATCTGAGTTTCTGTAAACTTTTCTATGGGATTATTTATCGCCTCCCTTTTGTTACGGAGCCTTGCTTTGGGTAAATTTTTACGCCCACATAACATCCATATGTTTCCTAACAGATTAGTGGACATGTCATTGGTTATCATTTGGGCTATATAACTACAAAAGGTAAATCCTTCATCCCCTCTATACTTTCTGTACCTGCTTGGGTCTCCCACTGCACATCCTGAAATCTGCCAATTGCATACATATGTGTGGTATAATTATGTAAGTGTTCAGTGATTAATACAAAAGTTCAGTTACAATATGGATATTTCCCACCTGAATTCCCTTTCCATCCCCTGTATCAATAGTCCCAACAAAGAGCGGCAGTCTCTTGAATACAGCTACCAATGTGTAGTATGGTGTTATTAACTGGAGAAGTAATGAAAACACCTCTCTGTAAAGGATAATTAGTCCATACTGTAAGGTTAAATGGTACAGCATGCATCAGTAGTTCTCCGCAGACTTGGGTTGGCATGTGTGTGCAGAGAGTCCTTGTTCTGAAATCGCCATAGCTGGAGAAATAAGGCAAAGGAGGAGGATGCAGAACACAATTGTTAATGAGTTGGCATTCAGGCAAGAAAAGACAGCTAATAAGTTCTCTGGAGTTTTCTCAAGGCCTTGCTGTTCTAAGAGTTGTGCAGATTGGTTGGATAGGGCCTTGATCTGTCCCCAGGTCATGTGGTGCTGCTTTTTGCAAGGAGTCCGATCTCCGTCCTTCTGAGGGCTGTGGAGGCTCAGGGAGAAGTTTGGGATCGGGTCCTGTAGACCTGGACACCTTTCCATCGTCCCACGGCTTGATATACCTGTGGAAGCAAGCAGAGAAACATATCCTCGTTCCCCATTTTAAGGGAACGGGACCGTACCAGACATTAAATATTCTATACAAAACTGATGGCTGTGGGTGACTAACCCTAGTCCCATAATGATTACTCATGGCTGTGGTCTTAAATTTGATATGTTAGATGATTTAAAGTAAACAATACTTTGTTCAGGGAAAAAATCCTACTTTGTTCAGGGGGAAAATCCAGGGGCAATCCCCCCTTTTTCTTTTTGTTTGGTCCAGAGCTCTTAAGGGTATGATTGGCTCTCTCCACAATGGCTTGCCCTGTGGTGTTATAGGGGATGCCAAATAAGTATTTAATATTCAATTATTGACAAAATTCATGCAAAGGAATGGCTGCAGTAAGCAGAGCCATTATTAGTTTTCAGAACGTAACCCCATTATCAAGAAAGTTTTTATGCAGTGATCAATTTTCATTCAGGAAAATAGCAATAAATGTAAATTAATCGTTTAAAGGAAAAGTCATTTGCAGTAAGCTGAATCAAATGACAAGTATATTAGACATTACATTAAACATATGTTACACAAGACTGACATATATTCATTCATCTTGCAAATATTAATTTACACAAAACTGACACATATTCATCCATCCTGTAAATATTTCTTGCATCAAGACAGACAACAGATAACACATAATATGAGCTAAAAATCTTATCAAAAAGTTATCAAAAACAAAATTAGATCAAGGATCAAAAATCAAAAGTCAAAAGGTGTTTAAAAATCTTATGAAAAAGTTATCAAAAACAAAATTAGATCAAGGATCAAAAGTAAAAAGTCAAAAGGCGTTAGAAAAATGTTTGAAAATAAACTGCAAAGTGTCCATCTTCACATCTCTTCATGGCAGGAAGGCTGTAAATCTGGAAAATATTAAAAACTGGCATACAGCAAAAAATTTATTAAGGTAAGGATAAAAGTGAAATTCTTACTTTTTTAACCTTGGAGAATCAATTCTATCATTCAATTTAATAAAATCAATTTGGATTTGCAAGAAAAGGCTTGGGAGGGATTGCTTTAGAATGTAGCAACCTCTGTCAGTAAAAATTTTAAGGTTCAGAATTCTGTAAAAATTTTGTGAAAAAGAAATTAAAACTGAAGTTTCTTTAATACAGAAGGTCTGTAGGGCTGAAAAATAAAAACTATTATACAACAGAATTATTAAAACAATAATATAATATAACTTGTAGAATAACATAGCGCCTCCTAGTGGAGACACCATCATTACTTTATAGATTGCAACTATTGTTCCAGGTTGCAATCAATAATACTCTGAGCTTAAATTCAATGTGGAATATCAGAATAGAATTTCTTCTTATAATTATTAGAATAGGAAATTAAACACGCTGTTTGCTCAGCTCTGTCTGCTGCATGCTAAAGTGACTGTAACTACTATTAATCTGTCTGAGTTATAACATATATAAACTAGAGAGAGAAACTGCAGTACTAAGTCCAGTTTTTTTCTTCTTTTCAAAAGTTCTCCCTCCCTCCCCCATGAGTGGCTAGCAAGAGTTACAGAAAAAGGGGGGGAGGAGCAGTGTTTCTCAAAAGAAAAGAACTGCACCCAAGGAGTTAATCCTTCAGTCAATAGAAACTTAAAGATAGCTTTGTTTAACAAATTAGATAACATCGACCACAGACAATGGCTTGGCAAGGACTGATTCCTTGCAGACAGATACTATTTTTCTCCTATAGGAAAATTGCAATAAGAAACTGTGCACTGGCAATTCAAACTATAAACTTAAATCTCAGAGAAATGGAGTCATTTTAAATGTGAGCCAAATAAACTTTGCAAAAGGGAAACTTTCACATGTAATTTACACAGAATATTATTCAAATCTCAGTACAGTTTTTAACATAAGCTCTGCATACACTTTGTGGGGGAAAATACTCTCAAAGTATGCAGATTTTTTGTAACTGAATTTCAAATAGGAATCTTTTTTTTTTTTCCAAATCTGTACTGTTTGTAAAGGGAAACCATTTTTTCCAAATTTGTACTGTTTGTAAAGGGAAACCATTTTTTTTTCTTTTCATAGTGATATTTTCTTTGCTTGTAACGCAGGAGTCTAATTAAATCATTTTTTTCATATTGATATTTTCTTTGCTTTTAACGCAGGAGTCTAATTAAATCTTTTTTTTCATAATGATATGCTGATTTCTTTGAAGACCTGTGGGCATAGCCACTGCTCATGGCACTCAACTCTATTGCTGCCACACCTAGTTCTTTGTTTCTTTCTGTAATGGGAAAGGCTTGAATCCCTTTCAATAATTCCTCTCTTGTGAGATTTCCATGTTCTAGGTGAAATCCCATACTGACCGCTGCACATAAATTGTTACCGGGAGCAGTGGTTTGAGATGGTAAATTACCTGGACAAATTGGTGATGCAGAATTAATGACTGTCTCAGGCAAAGGCAAATGAAGGTTCAGGGAGTGGTTAGTGGGGGAAGGGGGTTGCAGGCAAGATGGAGGAAGGCTAGTTTTTCTGACCTCAGTGTCTTCTATTTCCTGGGGTCTTTTCTCTGAGGTGGATGCAGAGGAAGCCACAGGAGCCATGTGAGTGTGTGTCCCCAGATGTTCTATTTCATTTTCTGTCCCCCTTTGTTCATGGTTATTTTCTGGGATGGGGAAGGCTTGAAGTCCTTCCAACAATTCTTTTTCTGTAAGGCTTTCTTTTTGCAGTTTCTGCTGAAATTCAATGCTAATCGCCCCACCCAGGCCAGGTGGTGGCTCTATTGTTCTCAAGGACTGCTTTTCTGAAGAAATGGGGAAGGTGTGAACTAGCTTGGGTGTGGTTATGGAGAGCTGATACAAAGAATTTGCTGGCTCTGAGGAAGACTGAAGATGGGGGAAGGGTATGTCTGCCTGCTTCTAAAAGCACATGGTTTGAAACTGCTGTTTTTAAACCTTTTTTTTCTTTGCGTTCGATGGCTTCTGTACATTTTTGCCAGAGTAATCTTTGTTTTATGGGAGCTCTGGGAGCCGTATGAAGATAATTGCCGATTAAGACCCAGTCCTGGGTATTTAGAGTTCCAGACTCCATCGAATACCAAGGGCAACGGCAAGCTATTTCACTTATTAATTTTTCTAAGTCCCCCAGGCTGACTTGCGCTATTTTTCTTCTGGTGATGAAATAATGATTATTAATGATCTGGGTATTGATGGGTAGTGATTTGACTGTACAGCATGTAGCCACTGCTGTACAGTCAAATCACTACCCATGCTTACGAGTGTGGGGAACAAATTTGCAGAGAAATACTTTTAAAAATTACTAAGAAGTACTTTTTTTTTTTTAAATTATTACGATTGCAAATCTGTTGAACGGTACGTACCTTTAAGCTATGACCAGCCGAAATAAGCATGGAGTTTATCATCACTGTCGCGGGTCACCAGATGTAGAATATGGAGGCATCGAACACACTTGAGACAGCTTTCATCGCAGGCAGCAAAAGGGAAGGCAAAGAGGGCAAAGAGCGTTTGTCCTCAGAGCCTCTTCCTTTTATTGTACATTCATACAAAGGCAGATAATGTGTCATTACATGATTGGCTACTTTCCCATAGCAACAGTCGAGTCCTTACACTATTGGCTTTGGCTCAGGGGGTGTGCACGGATCATTTCATTGGCTGCTGAAATCTATACCTCCTGACTTTGTCCTGCCTCTGACTAGGGAACACCCAGCCCCTCCCCCAGGAATTCAGGGCCAACAGGTATCCTTTCCCTGGCAGAGACTTAAGCACAAGTGATGCTTTTATTCAGGCAAATGTCAGGGAGAAGGGAAGTTAATGTTTAAACCCTGAAATGGCTTGCTGGCAAGCGCATATTTCCCACACCCACTGAAGACTGGTAGGGTCATAACCGCTCCTCTGGGCAGATTACTTCTTAGCTGCCTCCATGGCCTTTTCTCCCTTTGTAAATTGCCTACAAATGACCCATGTACATTTGCACTTGCTTTTTCTGCAGAGATAGAATGGGGCAAAATAAGATGCAAGGTGGTAAATTTCAAAAGGATTTATGTAAGTAAAAGTAGCATATATTGTAGCAATTTTAAAAAATGTCACTTGATATGCATAAAATACACTTTTAAGTGTGTACGCCCTTTGTGTGCATACATGGGCCTGCAGAGATTTAGGCTTGTATTTTATAATCTGTGTGGTAAGAGCTGAACATTTATAAAATACCACATAATTCTGCCCTGAAAATATGTGTGCATGTTTCAGTACTAGAGATGTGATTCGGCTGAATCTTTTGGTTTGGCCTTTGTTATCGGCCCGCCACAGGAAATTTTATTTTCCTGCGGTTCGGGAGATTTTATTTTGGCTGCCCCGAAACGAAAAACTGAAACCAACCCCAACTGTTCAAATTTAATTAATTTCAACCCACCACCCTCCCGACCCCCCCAAAACTTGCCAAAAGTCTCTGGTGGTCCAGTGGGGGTCCCAGGAGTGATCTCCCACTCTCAGGTCGTCGACTGCCAGTAATCAAAATGGCTCTAATGGCCCTTTGCCCTTACCATATGACAGGGGGTATTGGTGCCATTGACCAGCCTCTGTCACATGGTAGGAGCAATGGATAGCTGGTGCCATCTTAAAAAATGGTACGGGCCATCCATTGCTTCTACCATGTGACAGGGGCCTACCAATGGCACCAGAAGCCCCTGTCACATGGTAAGGGCAAAGAGCCACCGGCGCCATTTTGATTAGTGGCAGCCGATGACCCGAGAGGGTGAGATCACTCCCAGGACCCCGCTGGACCACCAGGGACTTTTGGCAAGTCTTGGGGGGGGGGGTGTCAGGCAAGTCTTGGGGGGGGGGGGGTCGGGAGGGAGGGGGTTTGCAATCAATTACATTTGAAGGTTGGGGTGGGTTTGGGTTTTTGGGGATTTTTTTAATGAATGTGCTCTTTCTCCCCCCCCAAAACGATAAGAAAACCACACAAAATTTTGTGGGTTTTCCTATCGTTTCGTCGGCTCCCCGAAATGCAACGAAATAGGAAATATCGTCTTTATTTCTTATTTCGTTGCAAACGAATGCACATCCCTAGTTAGTACCACATATATATACCTTTAATGCATACTTTCTCTACTCATTTTATAAAAACTAGAACATATATTGCTGTAGTTACACGATGTTAGGTTCCATATTAGAAGCTACCACCCAGGCAAAAGATCTAGGCATCATAGTGGATAATACTTTGAAATCGTCGGCTCAGTGTGCTGCAGCAGTCAAAAAGCAAACAGAATGGTAGGAATTATTAGGAAGTGAATGGTTAACAAAACAGAAAATGTCATAATGCCTCTGTATCTCTCCATGGTGAGACCACACCTTGAACACTGTGTACAATTCTGGTCGCCGCATCTCAAAAAAGATATAGTTGCGATGGAGAAGGTACAGAGAAGGGCAACCAAAATGATAAAGGGGATGGAACAATTCCCCTTTGAGGAAAGACTGAAGAGGTTAGGGCTATTCAGCTTGGAAAGGGGGGATATGAAAAAGGTCTTTAAAATCATGAGAGGTCTTGAATGAGAAATGTGAATCGGTTATTTACACTTTCGGATAATAGAAGGACTAGGGGGTACTCCATGAAGTAAGCAAGTAGCACATTTAAGACTAATCGGAGAAAATTCTTTTTCACTCAATGCACAATCCAAAGATCTGGAATTTGTTGCCAGATGATGTGGTTAGTGCAGTTAGTATAGCTGGGTTCAAAAAAGATTTGAACAGGTTCTTGGAGAAGAAGTCCATTAACTGCTATTAATAAAGTTGTCTTATGGAATGGCCTCTGCTATTACTGGCATCAGTGGCATGGGATCATCTTGGTGTTTGGGTACTTGCCAGGATCTTGTGGCCTTGTTTGACCTCTGTTGGAAACAGGATGCTGGGCTTGATGGACCCTTGGTCTGACCCAGCATAGCAATTTCTTATGTTCTTATGTTTTTAGTGTAATAATTTTCATGTAATAACTCAGAATTTAAGGCAGAGGCAGGTATTTTAGAAAATATGCACGTACTTCACTTTTGAAAAGACTTGTGTGCACAGTGTGCTGAATCTGATACCCCCACCAGCTCATCCAGATCTTCACCAGTTCACCTAGAACTCCAACCCCAAAACCACTGTCAAAAGACAAGTGCAATTTCAATTGTGCGAGTTAATTAGTAGGCATAAAGTGTATAGACAAGTTTAGTAATGTGTGCATGTATATTGTTTACAAAATAGCAAATTGTGCATGTAATTCCAATCCCTGCCCTGGAATGACCCTAAATTTCTCCTCCTTTCCATGTGTACTCTTGAGCTTTATAACATAGGATGCACATGCATACATGCTACTTACACACATATGTTCTAGTTTTATACAAGCATCCCCTACATAACCCTTTGAAAATAACCTCCCAAATGTGTTATTTTCCTACCCTGATCTAAACACGTCTTCAGGACCAATTCTTTGCAATCTGGCTAATACTACACACATTATAAAAGCCTATCTGTATTATGGAAGCTTACGCTGAGGAAATCATTAAACCAGATCAATTTAGCCAGGTAAATGGCTTTCAAAACAGATGTCCCTATAGGGACAATCATAAACATACAAACTGAGGGTAATTTTTCAAATCCATTTCTACAGAAATGAGCATTTAGACAATCACTCTTTCTGTTACTAACATGTAACTTTACCCACAGTAAGATAAGTCATTCTTAGGGAGGGGTTTGCACTTACATGCATATTTTTGAATTTTAAACTATGTGCATACAGGGGCGGATTTTAAGAGCCCTGCTCGCCTAAATCCGCCTAAATCCGGGCGGATTTAGGCGAGCAGGGCCCGGTGCGCCTATTTTACATAGGCCTACCGGCGCGCGCAGAGCCCCGGGACTCGCGTAAGTCCCGGGGTTTTCAGAGGGGGGCGTGTCGGGGGCGTGTCGGGGGCGGGCCCGATCCGTGCGGCATTTTCGGGGCGTGTCGGGAGCGTTTCGGGGGCGGGCCCGGGGGCGTGGTTACAGCCCGGGGCGGTCCGGGGCGTAGCTGCGCCCTCCGGACCCGCCCCCAGGTCGCGTCCCGGCACGCTAGCGGCCCGCTGGCGCGTGGGGATTTACGTCTCCCTCCGGGAGGCATAAATCCCCCAACAAAGGTAAGGGGGGGTTTAGACAGGGCCGGGCGGGTGGGTTAGGTAGAGGAAGGGAGGGGAAGGTGAGGGGAGGGCGTTAGAGAATTCCCTCCGAGGCCGTTCCGATTTCGGAGCGGCCTCGGAGGGAACGGAGGTAGGCTGCGCGGCTCGGCACGCGCCGGCTATACAGAATTGGTAGCCTTGCGCGCGCCGATCCAGGATTTTAGCGGATACCCGTGGCTACGCGCGTATCTACTAAAATCCAGCATACTTTTGTTGGCGCCTGATGCACCAACAAAAGTATGCCAAATCGCGCTTTCTGAAAATCTACCCCACATTTTCTTGGGAAACCACCACCGTGGTTTAGTTAACTCTAGGAAGACTCCTCGCTTTGAAGGAAGCAATTTCTGTTCCGAGGGACCAGGAAGACTTCGGGAGCTACTCAATTTACTTTGTTGTCCTGAAGAAAGATGGGTAATTCTGTCCCATTCTGGATCTGAACTGGATCCATGGTTTCTTGAAGGTGATGGAAACCTTAAGATCCATCATTATGGCATTATAGAAGGGAGAGTTCCTGACCTTCTTGGATTTAATGGAGGTGTATCTTCATATTGCAACAACAAGTTAAGATCATCATAAATACCTTTGGTTCACAGTGCTTGGCTGTCACTATCAGCTTCAAGCCTTACCCTTTGGATTGGTGACAGCCCCATGGACTTTTTCCAAAGTGATGGTGGTTGTGGTGGCAGCGTTATGCAAAGAGGGCATTCTAGTTCTTTCTTATCTGAATAATTGGTTCATAAAGGTGAAACCATTTCAGGAGAGCAGAGCAGCGACCCAGAAGGTGCTATAGTTTTTGCAGGAGCTAGGGTAGATTGTGTTTCCCCAAGAACAATCTGCAGCTGTCACAGACACTGGAATACTTGGGTTCCCAATTTAATATTGGAGTAGGGATGTGAATCATTTTTTGACGATTTAAAATATCGTCCGATATATTTTAAATCGTCAAAATTCGTTAGAGCCGGAAAATGGCGCCGGCCATACGCCATACGGCGCCATACGGCGCCGTATGGCGTATGGCCGGCACCATTTCGTACGGAAAAACGATTCGTGGTAGGAGATCGCTCCCGGACCCCCGCTGGACTTTTGGCAAGTCTTGTGGGGGTCAGGAGGCCCCCCAAGCTGGCCAAAAGTCCCTGGGGGTCCAGCGGGGGTCCGGGAGCGATCTCCTACGCTCCTGACGTCGGGGGACAAAAAAACAAAATGGCGCCAGCACTACCTTTGACCTGTCATATGACAGGTCAAAGGTAGCGCCGGCGCCATTTCTACAATGCACGGAGGTCCGAGAGTAAAAGATCACACCGGGACCCTTCCTCTGGACCCCAGGTAATTTAAGGCATTTTGGGGGGGTTCGGGAGGGTGGGGGATTTATTTTAAAGGGTCGGGGTAGGTTTTAGGGTTGTTTTAGTGTGCCAGTTTTCCCGCCCTCCCCTTCCCCTCCCCCCCCCCCACTGGACCCCAGGTAATTTAAGGCATTTTGGGGGGGTTCGGGAGGGTGGGGGATTTATTTTAAAGGGTCGGGTGGGTTTTAGGGATGTTTTAGTGTGCCGGTTTTCGATTTACACGATTCACACGATTTACACGATATTTAAAAGACCCAAACTGCGACGATCCGATTCCCTCCCCCTCCCAGCCGAAATCGATCATTAAGACGATCGATCACACGATTCACATCTCTATATTGGAGTAGGGCACATACATATGATGGAGGCAAAGATTCAGAAATTATGCTGCCAGACTCACATGTTACCAGTCAGGAATCCAATGGTGTGGTCCTATTTTCAGCTTCTCAGCTATATGGTGGCAGTGTTAGATCTAGTCCCATGGACAAGGACTCACATGTGTCCTCTTCAGAGGATTTTTCTCTCCAGATCTAACCCTCAGTCCTAAGTCTATTCCAGGTGACTCCTGGTATTGGAATCAGTCAGGGTAAGTATGCGGTGGTGATTAGACTACAGCTTTTTGAAACAGGAAGTCGATCTGGAAGCCCTAGACTGGGTGATGCTGAAATAAGATTCCAGTCTGTCTGGACTGGGAGGCATACTGTCTCGATTGTTACACTCAGGGCAAGAAGCAGGTTGGTCTACCAACAGACTGAAAGTGAGTGTGATTCAGTTGGATCTTTGAGAATTTGCACCACAGTTGAAGGAATGAGCAGTTCAGGTAATGTCCAACAATGCCATGATGTTAACGTACATAAATTGTCAAGGTGGCACCAGAAGTCTGCAGGTATCCTGGGCATCTTTGTCAGCATTCCATATGGCCGGGGTGGATAATATTCAAGTGGACTTTGTCAGCTGTCATGTGATAAACATGAGAGAATGGTCCGTATCACAGGTAGGCTTCAACTGCATCATCACCATATGGGGGGATTCCAGTGCTGGATTTGATGGTGCCCAGTAGGAATACAAAGATTCACAGGTTTTACAGTTGAAAAAGGGACTCTCGGTCTTCTAGGATTGATGCCCTGATGTAGGATTGGCCAGTTGAGGAAGTGCTTATGTATTTCCTCCTTGGCCCATGATAAGCTGGGCTCTTCAGAGGGTTTCAAGACATTGAAGTCTGGTAGTGTTAGTGGCTCCAGATTGGCCTCATCTTCCTTGGTACACAGATCTGATGCAGTTGCAGCATGGTTGGCCTCTGAAGCTCCTAGTGCATAAGGAGTTGCTTTTGCAGGATCCGATTTTACATGAAGACCCAGATCAGTTTTGTCTTACAGCTTGGCTCTTGAAAGGGCATGTCTAGTGAAGATTGGCTATTCTCTGGCAGTGATGGCTATTCTCTTGAAGGCTACAAGATTTTCTACCTTCTTAAATTATGTGCATTAAAAATTGCTGCTTGGAACATCAATGTGCATATCAGAAAGTATTGCTCCCTCAGATGTTAGGCTTTTTAAAGGACGGTCTGGCTAAAGATCTGTGTTGAATACCTTAAAAGTACAGGTAGCTGCTCTGTTGTGCTATAGGGAACAAATGAGTGGTAGGCCTTTGTTGTTGTATACAGATATTTCTCAATTTTTGAGAGGCATGAAACACATTAGATCTTCACTGAGGATTCCAGTTCTGTCACTGGACCTTAATCTTGGCAGGATCACAGTTTGTGCCTCTCAAGTCTATCTGGTTGAGGCTACTTATGTTGATAGTATTTTTGGTGCCTATCTTTTCCATTAGGAGAGTTTCAAAATGGCAAGCTCTTTCCTGTAGGGAACTGCTCCTGTTGATTTCTGAGGATAAGGTTCAGATTTGTATAGTGCCTTCCTTTCTTCCAAAGGTGGTTTCAGATTTACACACAAATCAGTTGATGCTTTTCTTTGCTTTCTTGATGTTCACAGGATTCTGCTGCAGTATCTTAAGATCACTGCAGTGTTCCAAAAATCAGATCATCTGTTTGTTTTGTATGGGGATGTACGGAATAGTAAGGTGGCTTCTAGAGCAACAGTAGCGCATTGGATTAAGGATGTCATGGCAGCCTACGTGAATACTGGTGCTCTTCTATTTAGGCAGATTCAGTCTCATTCCACGACAGCTCAGGCTATTTCTTGGGCAGAATTGCATTTGGAGATCTGAAAGGTGGCAAACTTGGTTGTTGTTGTAGTATACTTTTTCAAGCATTATTGTTTAAACCTCAGAGCCAGAGATGAAACCACTTTTGCTTTGATGGTAATGCATAGAGCTTCGGTTCAGCCCCACACTATTCATTTGGGTATATCCTGATTGGCATGACTGGAAGAAGAAAGGTGAAATTAGTTCATACTTGATCATTTCCTTTTCTTTAATTCTGTCAGGTCAGTCCAGGACATTCCCTGAGCTGCCTGGCATTAGTGATTCTGTTTCTATCTCTCTTTATGCTACTGCATAAAGAGGAATGGTTGCCTCATGTCTTAACAAGAGAATGTTGCCCTGGTATAATATCCAGCTGCTTCCTTGTTCTTCTGAAAGTTCGATGGCTTAAAAAAAAAAAAGAGTAAAGGATTTGGTTGTTAATGAATTTCTCTTGAGCTTGTCTACAGTTAGCTTGTTACCAAAATACTAGCAGGTTGGTATCAGCACAGATGTTTATAAGGAGTGATATAAGTAAGTCTGTTGATCTATGTCTCCATCTGCTGGTTGGTGAGGATAAACCCGATTGTCTGGACTAGCCTGACTAGATTAAAGGAAAGGAAATCATTAGGTAAGAAATAATTTCACCTTTGTGATCTCTGAGGGAAGGGGCCTCATTGATAGAACCACTGATTTTGGGATTTATATCCACTCGTCCAGTTTTGAAAGAACCTTTTGTAGCTCTTCATCACCAATTTGGTTTTGATTATCCAGAATTTTTCTGTATTATCTGCAGACTTTGCCACTTCAGTTTATTCTCTTTTTAAGACCATTTATGAATTTATTGAACAGCACTGCTCTCAGTATAAATCCTTATGGGACACCATCTTTCAGTCAGTTTTTATCCTTGAAAGGATTTTTTCTTCTCGGAGCCCATGACAGTGCCAGCCTATTTTGCCACTTAGGGATCTCAGAATTTAATCCTGCAACCTTTGTGACTTGATCTTAGGTCTGTTAGGCCTGGTAAGTGATGTCAACATAGCTGAGAACTCTCTGGATTTCACTCTGAGACTCAGGGAATTTGCATCAATTGCAGGGTCTCAGGGGAAACACTAGAAAGCTCAGGGCCTTTCTGTGTAACAAAGTTTCAGCCACTCCCCTTCTCAGTAAGCCTGCAGGAAATAGGAAGATAGGGGCGAGTCTAGAGCAGACACTACAAGCAGCATGTGGAGAGAAACTGGAGAGGGGGCCCAACACACACAATTCAGACTGCAACTGTGATTCCAGGATTTTGGACTCACTCAGCTGAGGGTAGAGTGAGGATGCACATGTCACGGAGTTGTGACTTATAGGGATTGGGAGTAAGAGAGTATTGGGGTCAGGGAGAGAGGAAATGGACATATGTAGGGGACACCTCTGGAGGGGAGAAAATTAATGGTGGTGGAAGAGAAAGACTGTGGATTAGTTGGGGGGGGGGGGGTAGAAGAGAGAAAGCTGATATGCATTATTCCATTCCTTCCCCCCTCTGCTAATCAACAGCAATCTCAGGGTGACCACAACTCTAAAGTTTCCAGGCATGGATGTAAACATTAGTTGACATTAAAGTTGAGTAGAGGAGAAGAAACCAGATACCCAGAAGGAAGTCTGTTGCAGGACTCCAGTGAGAGACATTACTACTGTTTCCCCTACACCTTGACTTGTCATTCTTGGGCATGTTAGACCTGGTGGACATGTCCTTCCTGTTGAGTTCAAAGCAGGCGAACTTTAAAGTTGAGACCCATTGTGGGAGTGGGTCATCCTCAGTGGATCACTCCCAAGGGAACAAACCAAAAGGAGTCGCCCCCCTGGGAGAATGGGATTTAGTGATCTAAACTGCAGATTGGAGTTAGAGTTGTGTCATGAGGAATTTTTGTTATTAATTATTTTAGGTATTATGCTACTATATTGTATTTTATTGTATTTTGTTGATGCATATGGAACCCCTTTCTCTAGCAGAGAGTCCCAGATACAGATACCACAACCAAATCCCAGGGTTGCCTTTACTCTCTTGGACCTCTTTCACTGTCAAACATTAGACTTCAGCCCTGGGTGCTGTTTTAGTTTAATGTATGCTATTTTCAAATAATATGTACAAAAACAAACCTCTATTTCCAAAATTTTTAAAAAGCACCCCCCCCCCCCCGAGTTTGATTCCATCCCCATTAGCTGCCCTACCCGCTTCCAGGCCTCTCACCTCTCATCTTACCCCATCCATGAGTCTGCAAGGTACAGGAGCAATTCCCATTTGTTCCTGGCTCACTGGTGCTGTATTTCAAAATTCAGCCATCCAACCTGAGGTCATCACTATCTTGGAGTACGGGCCATACTTTAGAATGGTTCCAGCGTTTAGGTCATCTGGCATCATTTTAAAATACAACACCAGCAGGGCAAGAGCAATAAGGGATCACTCGTGCCCGCTGTGGATCTATAGATATGGTAAGATGCAGGGTGGGGGTTTTTTCTTAAAATTTGGCACTGAAGGTTTTTTTTTTATCAGTGGGGGGGGGGGGGGGGGGGGGGGGAAGAGGAGCAGGAGTTCCATAGCTGCTGCTTCTTGAAAATAAAATGTACAAAACTATTGAAATTTAATTCATTTTTCTTTCATTTTGTTTTCAAAATGAAATGAAATTTAATTGAGATTTCATTTAAAATGAAAGTATATTCCTCTAATAAATGGAGTGGGTTAATTGCTGCAGAAATGATGTGCAATTAAATTAAAAGAACAAAAGAGGAAACAGTGTTTTCTGAACTGCAAGTTATTTCATACTTGAATTTGGCATTCAAGAGACACAATCCTTTCTCTCTTTTGAGATTCAGACATAACTGTAGAACAGGCAAAGCCGTTCCATCTGCGGGGATGGTTCTGCTTGACTGGATCTGGCTAGAAATGCCTGAATTTGCCCAAAGAGAAATATTGCAGTGTATAGAGAACTCAGCTAGCAGGAAATGAAAGATCAGTAGGGAAGAAGGGGAAGAAAGGGAATGGGAAGAAAAGGAGAAAAACGGGCTTGAAGAGACTAGGAGGACAAAGTCAGGCATAAGGAGAGAATGAGAAAAAAAAGCAGCCATGAAATTGGGTGGCTTACTTTGATTTGATAATTTGAAGGTCATTTTAGGAAATGTGTGGTGACAAAAAGAGATGAAGTATAAAACCTACTGAATAAATCAATTACAGTTAGTCACTCTAAAGATTTTTCTTCTTGTGTTTGACTTTCTATGTGCTTTCTCCAGTTCTGCACAGAAGCATCACTCTCTCTAGCAGAATACATTCGAGGAGTTTGAGGGCCCTGGAAACTGAGATAGCCATTTTATGTATATATTTTAAAAATGTATTGTTATGCCTGTCAGTCTCAGACAGCTGCGACTGCAAGTACTCACTGCTTGCTCTACACTTCTGCCCTCCCCGGGTCTGCTCGCCGCACTGGCCTGCCCGCATTGCTGCGTTCCTCAGGCCTTCGCACGGAGGCACGGACGTCATCACTTCTTACTCCGATGTCGGGCCCTCCTAGGCGCGCGCACGAGTGTCACAAGTCCCGCCTTTGAAGCTGCTTTGGCGGGAGCCTCGGGGGTGTCCCCAGTTGATGATGTCATCAGACTCCTGTATTTAAGCTACATCGGCGCCCTCAGCCAGCTGACTTGGCAACAAGTTCCATACGAGTCCTATAGCTGCTTCTGGTTCCTGAGACGCCACTCTTGCCTGCATCTTAGACCCTGTCTGGCACCCGCTCCTCGGGGGGCAGTGTGCACTCCGTCAGGGACTCCCTCCCCTGGCCTACCCCGCTCCTCAGGCTGGCTCTGCACCTCTTGGGTTCTACCTGCTACCGGTTCTACCACCTGGGTCTCCCTTGGAACTAATGCAGTGACTAGTGAATCCTCGGCTGGCCTTCCTGCTCCACGGAATTGTGCCTGTGTCATTTAAGACCGTCCACGCTCTCTCACTCCTCGGGCTGCGCTTACTATTTCAGAAACTGCCATGGGCCTCCCTGCTCCTCAGGGTCTGCTCCACGAAAAACTATCTCTGCCAGCTGTCCCGTTCTGCGGGTCTGCTTCTCTACTACTCAGCTGGCTCTCCCTTGATCTTCGGGTACTTGCCTACTAGAGCTGCTGGTACCGGGCTTGGGCTTCCTGCCATGTGGGTTGGCCTGCACACTCCTGTCTATGCCCACCATGCCACAGCTCTGTCCTGCGGGGCTGTCCTACCGGAGAATCTCCTGTACGTCTATCTCTGCGCCCACTGTACTGTGGCCTGCCTGGTGCCCTCTCTCTCCTGACTCTCCAGGTGCTGCATACAGTCTACTTCCCTACAAGGGTCACCTCCTGGTTTCTGGGGGTCCTTCCCCTGCTGTGCTCAGAGCTTCCCGCTACTCCATCACCTCGCCTCCTGACGGTGCAGACCTGTGGGGCTCCTCCCTACAGGCTGTGTCAACTCGCACCTGAGGCCAAGGGCCCACATACACACCAACCATAACAGATTGCCAAGTCATGAACCCGGCAGAGGTCTCGGCTCTGCAGGCCATACCTGGCCTGGCACAACGGATCAGCGAACAGCAGAAGTTCTTGGAGTCTCTGGCCGCAGCCATAGACAACCTGAGCTCTAGTTTAGACGCTGCAGTGACTGCCAGTACTACATCTGTCAAGCTCAACACCTCTACCGCTTCGCCGGCACCTCGGCTGACTGTGACATTGCCAGCACCACCTCACTACTCAGGAAACACTGCCATGTGTCAGGGCTTCCTGAATCAATGCAATATGCATTTCTGCTTGTAACCTGCTTACTTCCCAGATGTGATCACCAAGACCACATACATTCTGGCTCTTTTGGAAGGCAAAGCCCTGGCCTGGGCATCACCCCTTTGGGAGCGAGCAGATCCCGTCCTTCGGGATCTTCCAGGATTTTTAGCCCTGTTCAAATCCATCTTTGAAGACCACGGCCGGCTTACCGTCTCCGGGTCAACTCTCCTTCACCTTCAGCAGGGCTCTCACCCGTTAACGGATTATGTCATTGAATTTCGAACTCTTGCATTAGAGTTGCATTGGGACTCCGACTGTCTGCGCTCTATATTCCTGGAAGGTTTGAGTCCACGCATAAAGAATGAACTGGCTGCCCACGAATTGCCCGCCTCCTTGGACTCTCATTGACCTCACAGGGCGCATTGACTGTCGGTTACAAGAACGCTGTCTTGAATCCAGAGCTTCCCAGAAACTGACTTCAGGACTGGCCCGAGCTTGACATTCGTCCTCTCCTAAGCCTATTACTCCTCCTAATCCTACAGAGGAAGAACCCATGCAAATGGGCAGGAGTAGACTCTCTCACAAGGAACGCCATCATCGACAGCAGTCTGGCCTTTGCTTGTACTGTGGTCAACCAGGGCATGCCATTGCTTCATGCCCAGCCTGTCCAGGAAACTGCCAGGCATAGGATATGCTGGAGAATTTCTCCGAGACCTGACCTCACCATCTCCTCTACTGAATGTCCCCGTCTCCATCCACATGAACAACCAGGAATTCAACATCTTAGCTCTGATGGACTCCAGGGCTGGAGGGAACTTTATCTTAAAGCAGCTCACCAAGCACCTGCGGATTCCCACCATCCGCTCTCCGGTTCCCCTACATTTCTCATCTATTCATGAGTAACCTCTGCCTTGTGAAGTCACGCACACCACTGCTCCCATCCAGCTACACACCGGAACCTTGCATAAGGAATCCATTTTGTTCCACATTTTGGACTTCAGAAGCACACTCCGCAGTTTGACAGGACCACCTTACATCTCTCCCAATGGTGTTCAGCCTGTCACCAGAACTGCCTGAAATCTGTCTCGCCATTGCCTTGCATGATGACTCTACCCTCTCTGCCCGGCCTTCCACTGCTATATGCATCCTTCTCCGACGTCTTCTGCAAAAAGGCTGCTGACACCTTACCACCTCATCGCTCATATGATTGTGCAATTACCTTGCTGCCCAATACTGAGCCTCCACGGGGCAGGACTTATCCTCTTTTCTGACAGAGACCCAAGCTATATCGGAATACATTCGGGAAAACCTGGCTAAAGGGTTTATCCAGCCCTCTAAGTCTCCGGCAGGGGCAGGATTTTTCTTCGTGGGGAAAAAAAAGATGGCTCCCTGCACCTCTGCATTGACTAACGAGGCCTAAATGAAATAACCATCAAGGATCGCTACCCTTTGCCACTTATATCAGAGCTCTTTTACGGAGCCAAGATTTTTTCTAAGTTAGATCTCCATGGAGCCTATAATCTGATCCGAATACGAGAAGGTGATGAGTGGAAAATCGCTTTTAACACCCGCAACAGCCACTTTGAATACCTTGTGATGCCGTTCAACTTGTGCAAAGCACCTGCGGTATTTCAACATTTAATGAACGAAGTGTTCAGAGATATGTTGTACCAACGCATCATCATATATCTTGATGACATCCTAATCTTCTCTCAAGACCACCAAAGTCATCGGTGAGATGTTTCTCAAGTTTTTCAACGCTTGCAAGACAATCAACTGTTCACCAAGCTTGAGAAGTGCTTGAGAAGTGCTCATTCGAGCAAGAATCTGTGCCTTTCCTGGGATACGTGGTGTCCAGCCAGGGGTTTAGGATGGATCCCCAGAAGCTGAAGTGCATCTGTGATTGGCCTCAGCCTACGGGTCTCAAGGCCCTCCAGAGATTCCTTGGCTTCGCCAATTATTACTACTCCTTTATTCACCACTATTCTACCTTGATAGCACCACTTACTGCCATGACCGGAAAGGGTGCCAATTCATCTCAGTGGTCACTGGAGGCCATGACCGCTTTTCAGGATCTCAAGGTGACTTTCCTGAAAGAATCTTGTCTCCTATATCCGGATCCTACACGCCCATTTGTGGTCGAAGTCGACACCTCTGATGTCTGAGCTGGTGCTGTGCTGAGTCAGTTCTCCCTCACCCACACGCTCCATCCATGCTCCTTCTTTTCTCGACGTTTTACACCAGCGGAGCATAACTACATCATCAGGGATAAAGAACTATTGGCCATCAGATTGGCCTTTGAAGAGTGGCACCCCTGGCTTGAAGGTGCACAACATCAGATTACAGTTTATACGGACCATAAGAATCTCCAATATCTACACCAGGCTCAGGCCTAAACAGCCGCCAGGCCTGTTGGTCCCTCTTCTTTACAAGGTTCAACTTTATCCTATGCTACCGCCCCGGGGATAAGAATGGCCGTGCTGATGCCCTCTCTTGGTTGTTTATCACTGAAGATCTACCAGATGCTTCTTGACACATTATCGACCCTGCAAAGGTTCTCCTTTCAGGCACCTTTCCAGTGCCTCCAGGTAAGACTGTGGTTCCTCGTCCGTTATGATCCAAGGTGTTGCAATGGGCACATGATTCGCTGACCTCCAGACACCCAGGTCAGTCCAGGACTCTCTCCACTCTGCAATGCTATTATTGGTGGCCTTCCATGCACAAAATGTTCAAGCGTATGTAGAATCCTGCTCCACGTGTGCGCAGCATAAACCTTCAGCAGGGAAACCTTGGGAACTTCTACAACCAGTCCCCGCTCCCAGCGAACCTTGGACCCATATCGCCACCGATTTTATTATGAATTTGCTACCCTCTAACGGAAACAACACCATATGGGTAACTGTTGACTGCTTCTCTAAGATGGCACATTTTGTGGCTCTACCTGGTCTCCCTACAGCACCTCAGCTGGCCAAACTGGGCCTCTCTGCTCCTCGGGGTCTGCTCCAGGAAAAACTATCACTGCCAGCTGTCCCGCTCTGCGGGTCTGCTTTTCTACTACTCAGCTGGCTCTCCCTTGGTCTCCAGGTACCTGCCTACTGGAGCTGCTGGAACTGGGCTTGGGCTTCCCGCCGTGTGAGTTGGCCTGCACACACCTGTCTAAGCCCACCACTCTGCAGCTCCACCCTGCGGGGCTGTCCTACTGGAAAATCTCCTGTATGTCTATCTCTGCACCCACTGTACTGTGGGCTGCCTGGTGCCCTCTTTCTCCTGACTCTCCAGGTGCCGCCTACAGTCTGCTACCCTACAGGAGTCACATCCTGGTTTCTGGGGGTCCTTCCTCCACTGTGCTCAGAGCTTCCTGCTACTCCATCACCTTGCCTCCTGATGGTGAGGACCTGTGGGGATCCTCTGTACAGGCAGTGTCAACTCGTACCTCAAGCCAAGGGCCAACACACACACCAACCATAACATGTATATTCTGCACATATCCACTATTCCAGATAGAACACATAATAAAATATACACAATTTGAAAAACAATAGACATTTCACAAAACATTAACAAAGCTTCCAAAGGATCACATAAAAGCTACTGTATATGGGACAAGATATTTTTAAATGGACCAATTAATACTATCCATACTTCTGCAGGCTAATCACCCAAGAAAGGCATCTATGAATTCAGTGGGCTACATTAATACAAATACATTTCAAAGGCCTGTTTAAAAAGAAAAGCCTTTAAAGATTTCTTAAATGATTATGTGCATGTCATGTTTCGCAAGTGCTCAGGAAGAGTGTTCTAGAATAATGGGCCTGCTACTGAGAAGGCTCAATCGCGAGATTCTGTTAGGAAGACAACTCAAAGATGGTTCTTCCAAAAAGTTGCAATGAGTAGATCTTAATTCATGGGTGGAAACACATAGATGCAAGGTGTTTATTGTTGGCCAGCATGTACCACAAAGAAACCTGAGATCTGCAAATAAAGCTCTCCTAACTGTCCCCTCTGTCAAATCAGCACATCTCACGCAAGTAAGGGAAAGAGCACTGTCACTGGCTGGTTCTGTACTCTGGAATACCATGCCACTCGAAATAAGACTACAGACAAATCTGAAATTATTCAAAACTAATCTGAAAACCTGGCTTTTTAAACAAGCATTTTATAAAGATAAAGAAAAGGAGAAAAATAGTTGAGCGATAAGGATGCACCAAGCTAGAAGTTTTTAGTAACCTACATAAGCATATTAATGTTAAAATCAAACTGCCTAATTTGTTCCTAACAATCAGGTTTAATTTACACATCTAGTTTATTATTTTAAATTGTTACCGTACTATGATGGCACACGAGTAATTTATAATCTATACCACCCATATTTCTCTTTATCGTGCCCTTCTGTAAACCATTGTGATGGTATTTAACTTAACGACGCTATAGAAATATTTTTAAATAAATAAAAATAAAAATAAATACATTATGGATCTACTTGGTGATTTTATACTTGATCCATTATTCAATCGACTAATGGAATGCATGAAGTACAGGAGTCATATGTTCCCAGATAGTCCGTGAGATTTGGGAAGACAACAGAACATCTTTGACCTCGTTCTCTGAGTGCAGGATTGCCTAAAAAAATCTGGGGAAGTGGCCTGCCTATGCCTAGACAAGGCTCAGGCTACTGAAGCCAGAGATTAAAATCACCCCACGGTCCAAAGAGTATTCCAGTCAGTGGAATGCATTTTTGTCCTCCTTCCAACTTCGGAAAGCAAGTTGCTAGCCTATTGGCAAGGACCCTATGAAGTTTTGGAGAAAACAGGGCCCATGGATTACAAAATAGCCCAGCCAGTTAAACAAAAGAAAATGCATCAACTTCTTGAAGAAGTGGGATGTACAGGAGAGAGGAGCTGTACAAGAAGGAGAATTTGGCCCAGAGGTCAGATGTGAAGTGGACTGAGCCCAAATTATTTTTTGAGAGCAGCTGTCCATTGCATGACAGCTGACATATAGCAGGTAGAGCAAACCTGACCAGTTGTGCCCACCTAGTGCAGCATGACATCATTACATACGGCAATGACCATATCAGATTCCTGAGTTCAGGTGCTGTTTCATTGAGTCTGAAGTAAAGGAGATGTTCCAGCTCAGGATTATAGCGGAGTCTAAGTGATTGGTCCTCTGTTGGTGCTGAAGCCAGAGCATTAGATTATATATTGACTTTAAAAAGGTCAATGAGGTTTCAAAACTCAATGCTCACTAGAGATGTGAATCGTGTCCTCGATCGTCTTAACGATCGATTTCGACTGGGAGGGGGAGGGAATCGTATTGTTGCCGTTTGGGTTTTAAAAATATTGTGAAAAATCGTTAAAATCGTGAGCCAACCCCCTAAAACCCACCCCCGACCCTTTAAATTAAATCCCCCACCCTCCCAAACCCCCCCCCAAATGCTTTAAATTACCTGGGGATCCAGCGGTGGTCCAGAACGGCGGCGGTCCGGAACGGCCCCCTCAATTGAATCCTTTTGTCTTCAGCCGGCGCCATTTTGCAAAATGGCCACCGCAAAATGGCGGCGGCCATAGACAAAAACGATTCGACGCAGGAGGTCGTTCCGGACCCCCGCTGGACTTTTGGCAAGTCTTGTGGGGGTCAGGAGGCCCCCCCAAGCTGGCCAAAAGTGTCTGGGAGTCCAGCGGGGTTCAGGAAGCGATTTCTTGCCGCGAATCGTTTTCCGTACGGAAAATGGCACCGGCAGGAGATCGACTGCAGGAGGTCGTTCAGCGGGGGTTCCGGACCGCTGAACGACTTTTTAACGATAAATCGGGGGAATTGGTATTGTATCGTGGCCCTAACGATTTTTGACGATTTAAAATATATCGGACGATATTTTAAATCGTCAAAAAACGATTCACATCCCTAATGCTCACCCAATGCCATGAGTGGATGACCTGATTGAGTTTCTGTGATCAGCCCAGTTCATCTCTACCCTGGATCTTACAAAAGGGTATTTGCAGGAGCTTCTCACACCAACAGCGAAGGAGAAGACTGTGTTCTCGATGCCAGGTGGACTTTTCCAGTTCACCATCCTCCCTTTTGGACTCCACAGTGCCCCTGCAACCTTTCAATACTTGGTCGACCACCTGTTCTGCCCACATCATGGGTACACAGTCACCTACTTGAATGACATCATGATGTACAGCCCAGATTGGAAGACACATCTAAGCCAACTCCAGGCCATGCTAACCAGTCTGACGAAGGAAGGACTCATGGCTAACCCCAAGAGGTGCTTGCTGGTAGGGCAAGAATTCCAGTATTTTGGCTACACTCTGGGGAAGGTCAAGGTCCTTCCACAGACCAGGAAGATCAAACAAAACCAAAATTAAGAGAATTCCTAGGCCTTATGAAATACTATATAAGGTTTATCCCCAATTACTTGAAAGAAGACCCTCTCACAAGGATGTTGCTGAAGAAAGCACCAGAGAAGGTCCAGTGGTCAGCTGAGGCAGAGAAGGCCTTCAGGGCTCTGAAAGAGGCAATATGCTCTGAACCAGTCCTGATAAGCCCGGACTTCACCAAACCTTTCGCGGTACAGACCATGCCTCAGAAGAGGGCTTGGGAGATGACCTAGTTCAAGAGAAGGATTGGCAGGAACATCCTGTGGCATACATTATCCAGAAGTTGATGCCAAGAGAAAGGTGTCACTCAACAGTTCTGAAAGAGGCCTTGCATTACTACCTGCTGGGATGGCAATTCACATTCACAACAGACCACCAACTGCTCCTATGGATAAATAGAAATAAGGAGTCCAATGTGAGGGTGATGACATGGTTCCTGGCCCTACAGCCACTGAACTATCAAATATGACATAGGGCAGAAAAGCAAAATCTAATGTGGATTTCCTGTCCAGAGAGGTGTTCTTTGTACAGGTAGGCACACTTACCAACAAGGTTGAGCTGAGGAAGAGGATATGTGAGGGAGAGTACAGAAAACTCCCTCAGACTACCTTAAAGTATTGGGCACAGCTGTCTCACCCTGTCTTCCTTAAAATCCAAACCCACAGGGAATTCTTGATGAAGGGAGGAGCCCCCTCACCAGAGTTTAAGAACTCAGGGCTTGGAAGGTTTAAACAGGCCCCAGGGGACAAGGCAGAGGCTCACCCTATGCTAAGGCCTGCTGCATTTAAAGATTGTGAGTTACTTGAAGTTCAGGTGTGATGCCCTGTTTTCTTTTTGCTTTGTTCACTATAATTAAACTGCATCTAAGGAACAGCTAGAATCTGCCTCCTAATTTCTCTGATTGTTTCAAAGCCGCTACCACCCAAGTTACCACACCCTACTTCTTTGCAATTTAGCCCAGTTTCCATCCTTAGTTCCCAGCCTCAATAATTATATAGTCTCAGCATCTAATAAACACACAGCAGAAGAATGGTGGTTTCCAACTTCTTTACTGACAGTTTGATCAGAAGATTCAATAATATTTACACTCTCTCATTTGACTGATTAGCAGCAAAAAATATTAAGACAGCAGATAGAAAAAAAACATGTGACTTCACATCTTCCAGCAAAGTCTCTTAATCACTTTGAAAGCACTCCATAATTATTTGCAATGACTTTATCTTATTTTCCCAATTACTCAATTTCCTCAAATGATGTAGATTGAAATGAGTTCAATCCTCCTTTAGCTTCCAATTTAATTCTTAAATTTTCCCACTGAAGGTGGTTAGAAAATATACAGTCCCAATATTTAATTAGAACCCAGTCCCAGATTTAATACTATTCCAGAAATCCTTTCAAATACTTTAAACTCCTTATGCAGCATCTGGAGGGTACTTTATTCCCCCTTGTATGTTCCTGAATTCTTTCTACTCCTTAGGCTGCACCAGATGGGCACTTCTCACACCCTTAAGTAATCTTTCCCTAATAGCAACAAAGTTCTTGTTTCCTTTATGTTGCACCTTCTTTGTTTTTCCAATCATACACTTTACTGGCATCCCTTGCTCTTAATGGAAATTTTAACACCTCTGTCTATTTTGGATGAAAGACTTCCCTCTTCCAGCTTGGTACACTGACTCCCAGGTACCATGAGTTATTAGCTCCAAGTGGAAAAAAATATTAGTTGAACCCAAAAGGGGACAAATCAAGCAAGAAGCAGGAAGAGTGTAATAAAACTTATGCCTGAAACATAAGAGATAGCGCAAAATAGTTAATGCAAAAATATTCTTCCTCTGCAGAAGGTCTCTGTCAACGCATATGCTCGTTAGGAGACGTATCACAAGCAGGTCTTCCTTACCCCATGTCCAGCCTTGAATACAGGGACACCCTAATTCACTGCAACAAGGGGAATGGGCTTTCACAGAGAAATATAAAAAATTGTCTTAAAAGAGTCCAAACAATCTTCAAAGGTAGGTAGATGAGTCAATGAGAGGCTGAACCATAAATGGGAACTTCCTTACTTCTTTCCCATAAATTAGAAGGAAATGGAAGACAGGAGAAGAGGACTCCTACTCCAAAAAAAAATCCAAACTAAAATCCACAAGGATAGCAGGTGCTGTGAGATGATAAACATTTAGGACACAGCATCTGCATGTTCCTACATGGGAGAATAAAATCCAAACCTTTCTCACTTATTTACTCATTGAGCCTGTTAGGACCGGCTGGCTCAGACTATGGGAACACCATCCTGGGAGTGTTATGAGATGGCAAGACAGGGCGAGGGCTGGTCTTCCGCCTAGTCAGCCCCCTCCCCTACAGGTTGAGTCTTTGGGATCTGGAGGCCAGTAGGACTTAGCTGCAGCACCGGTATATCTTGGTGAGTGCCAGTGAGGGCAAGAGCTGGTATAAGGCTGGTCTGGACAGCAGGGCTGGAACAGATAAGGCTGGACTGGACTGCAGCACTGGAACAGGCAAGACTGGATATGGGATATAGGCTAGAGCTGGATGCATGGATGGACACAAGACAAGGAATGGGGCAAGAAATAGGCTGAGGCAGGCAAAGGCTGGAACCAAGATTTGAGTGCAAGCAAGAACTGAAACTGAGGTTAACTAAGACAGGGCGAGACAAGGATAACATAGAACATGGAACATAAAGGCCTGAAGGCAGCGAGAGGCAGGGAAGACCCCGAGGGACAAGACAAGGGAGAATCCTAGATAGGCCACAGAGTAAAACAAGGCCTATATAGGCCAGAAGGCAGGGCAAGAGGCAAGAAGGCCCAAAGAGCACAAGACAAGGCAAGGGTCAGAAGTCCCCGAGGCCTTGATCAAACAGTGACCAGGGCAAGGAGTCAAGACAGACTCAATGTGAAGGCATCAAAGCAAGGGAAAGACAGGGTTATGTAGGGCTGAGGCTTGGTGCAGGGAAGGAGGAGGAATTTGGTAAGGATGGAGAGCAGGCATATTGAGGACTCCTGGTGGAAAGGGGGCTGCACCACAGGCTGAATAATGAGGAGCTGGTATGGGTAGTATGGAACAGAACTCAGAAGAGACCTCTGCTGGCAGGGAGACATCATGGTCAGGGTACGATGACATTGCAAAGCCGCTGAAATCAAAACAGAACCTCCCCAGCTTAATGGCACACTCCTTTAGTAAGGGGAAACCAAAGGTTGCTTACATTAGTATGAACATTGATAGGGGCATTGATGCCTTTCCCGTCTCAAATGATGTGAGTTAAACACTCAATACAGTGGATCATATTATATTATTAACACGTTTATAGGAATTAGGAATTGCAAATACAGTTTTAGAATGGTTTTAGGTCATTTTTAGGAAACTGTCAATTTTTTGTTGCATGGGAGACTGATACATCTTTAAAAAATATTTTCTATGGAATGCTACTTTTTAATCTGATTTAGCTCCAATTCCAGAGTTAATTCAAATTTTGGGTTTTAGTTGCTATATATATGCTGCAGATGATATTCAACTCTGACTCTGTTCAGGATATGAATAGTTTTAATCATTGTGTGGATAGGATTGCCAGCTGGTTATATGAACATAAACTACACTTTAAAGTGTGAGGCAATCTAGTTTGGGAGATGTAAATCAGATGTAAAATGTATTCTCTGTATGCAAAATGTCATTATCCCTCTTGTAGTTGGGTTAAGGTTTTGGGAATTAATTTGGACAGTGTACTATCTGTGTCTAACGCCATTTTTATCCAATGCTGATCTGACCTTGTTACCTGTGTGCTTGTATTATCATGAATTGACAATTGTAATTCCTTACATTTAGGTATCGTAGAGGTAAATCTAAAAGATAACATAATACCTCTGTATTGATCCATACTTCAACCACACCTTGAGTATGGCTTTCCATGATACTTGGTCCCACTAGATTCACACTCTTATTAATAGACAGACCTGCTCTGGACACCCCATTTAAAAAATGATATAGGAGAACTAGAAAAGATACAGAGAAGAGTGACTGAAATGATAAAAGAGATGGAACAGTTTCTATATAAAGCAAGGCTAACAGGTTAGGTCTCTTCAGCCTGTATATGTTCCCTCCAAGGCCACTCCGAAATCGGAGTGGCCTTGGAGGGAACTTTCTGTCAGCCCCCCTTCAACTTCCCCTCGCTTCCCCTATCTAAACTGCCCCCCAGTCCTACCTAAATCCCCCCCCTACCTTTATTTTGTAAGTTTTGCCTGCCTTTGGCAGGCATAACTTGTGCATGCCAGCCGGCTGCTGGCGCGAGATCCCCCGGCATGGCTGCTGTGCCGGAGGCCTCGGTCCTGCCCCTGCCCTGCCCCCGGACCGACCCCGGACCGGTGCCCCACCCACCTATGCAAAACAGGCTCGGCGCGTGTAACCCTTTTAAAATCCGCCCCTATGTGTCACAAGCAGGCTCTCACAAGCACGTGTACACACACAGTGTGTATGAAAGCATTGGCAAGTATATGAGAGAGGAAGTATCTGAAAGAATGAATCTGTTAATATGTGTATGTGAGTGAGGGAGAGAGAAAAAATAGTTTGTGTGGCTCTATCTCCCGATAAACTCAGGGTGATTGGAAATCAAAAGATCTCATGTATGGAAAGCAGGAGATTATTTTTAATCCTTATTAGTTTTAATTGTAGAGTATAATTTGATGTTTCTATTGTTTTTAAATGGCTTTTAAAAATATTATTACATTATTTAATTATTGGATGTTTTATTCATCAGATGTTTTGAAATATTTTTTGGTGTTTTGAGCAATATTAGAACTAATTTATGCAAGTTTTTTTAATTGGATTTTTGTCAGCTGTTTTGACATTTAATCTTTTTATTAGCATGTTTTTAATATGAATGATGTTTTATATCTCCAGTTTTGTTGATGAAGTTTTGAGAGGAATGATGATGTTTCTGTTTTTCCATTGTTGCACTGCATAACACTGTTGGGCTTGTGGTTTCCAATTCAGTTTTTGTTGGTGCATTTCTATTCTGTATTAGGTGAGGGTCTGTCTATATTTTAAAGGTCCAGTTCTTGTGTAACTTTAATGCTTTGCTGTGAAAATGATAGAACTTATCACTGGCATTATGCTTATTCCTTCCTCATTTATATTTTAAACAGAAGTTTGCTGTTTATTAATTTCATTACATTCAAAAAGCGGTTTTGAATGTTCTTGCAGAAAATATTTTTTCATTCACATATTTTATTGTAACTGCTGTTAGTAGGTTAGGTGTTTTTTTTAAGGGATTAGCTAATGTTCCCTCTAAGGATTGAGTTGCTGTGAGCATAAATTTGATAGGCTTCTTGCATCAAACAAAGTAGTGCTCACATGGTAATGTAAGAGGGTGTACTGTGGTCTAGGGCACATTGCAGCAGCACATTTTCTGGTGCACCGCCAACTTCAGCAGTCACCCTATACCCCTATACCCCTGGCTGGCCTTGATGGACCTTTACAGATGTGAGGATTCTGTTACATACTTTGGGTGATTGATTATTCATTTTATTTACATGAGATTGTCTATTTCTGTTTCTGTGAAACATATGCAATTCGTGTGTTATTGTATTTGTTATTTTTATGCTTTTATTATGTATGTTAATGTTGTAAATCGCCTAGGCCTCCCTGTGGTAGGTGATCAATAAATTTTAATAAATGAAATGAAATGAAATGAAATGATCTGACCCAGTATGCCTAGAAAGACAGAATAGAAACCTCAAATTAAAAGAAATTAAAGTTTAGAGAGCAATAAAGCTCACCTTTCCAGTATAGAATATGTCCTCTCTCTTCACTGTGCCATCTGAAATCTTCTCTTGAATAGCTGGTCCAATATTTACCTCATTACCATACAAATAAGCCCCATCTATATGTCGATAGCCAACTGTGAGAGCCAGCTTTGTAGCTTCATTCGCCACTTCTTTTGTAGTCTATGAAAATGTAAAACAGAATAAAGACCGATCAGTTTTACTGCTTCAAGAATTAAATTTTGCTTCAGTTACTCAGGCTTCAATATAATTAGAATCCAACTTGTCTGAGGGCAGATTTCTTATTGGTTTGAACTGTACGGGGCAGGCAGGTCCCAAGGGAATTGTATGCCCGTGTGGCTCAAATTGTGAAATGTCTGCAGCATGCCTGGCAATTAGAACATGATCAGCAGTTCCCTGTGCAGCTTAGAGAGAACATTGCTGTCTCCAAGCCCTTACAGACTTTTCAGCTATAAGATCAGTAATTTGAATGGGACACTCATTCTCACCTTATTCTATGGAGATTACTTTATTTTCCAATAAATGTACACTTAAACAAATATAGGGCCCAATGTTCAGCAACAGACTGGCCTTATGGCAGAGGCTGAATATCCGGCTACTTTCAATGGCCACCACGTAGCCTGATAATTACAGTATTTACCTGGCAAAGTGGTGGGCGGGTTGGTGGCGTAATGGGGAAGAGTTACTTATCCAGCTATCTTAGCCAAATAAGTAGTGTTATTTAGACTTATCTGGCTAAGTGCTTGATTCACTAAGGATTTTTCCCATAGACACAAAATGGGAGAAAAGTTTAATGAATCTGGTCCTATGTTAACCAAGTTAGAAGCAGGTCTAAAATTAGCTTGATAAATCTATATGGCTAACAAGGTTAGGCAGGCATATTTAGTGATGCAGCTGCACCCCTGAATATCCTGGTTGAGTAAACTGGATATGTTTGTTGGCTAACTTCCTTATCTGGATAACATTTGAAAACAGAGCTCATAGCTGGTCACTTTAAACAAGTAGGAAAAGCGTGCAGAAGCATGGCTTCTTGAATGCTTTCCAATATAGATTTGTAGAAGGGTGGGGGTTTGTATGGGGGAATGGTGAGTGTGGGGGAATGGGGTATAAGTGGGTTCTGTAGGATGGAGTATGTGAGGGGTTGGGTGTGGTTGTATGTGTGGGGCCATGTCTATGTGCATGCATGGATAGGAGCATGTGGATAGAGGAGGTGTGTGTTTAGGAATATGGGGATGTGTATGTAGGGAGGACTAAAGGGCTTTGGGTAGTGTGTGTGTGTGAGTGGGGGGATATGGGGGGTGCATGTATTTTTGGATGCATAGGGAGTTTTGTGGGAAGAAAATGTTTTTTTTAGAGGCTGTGTGTGTTTGGGAGTTGTGGGTATGTGCTTTTCTGCGGGAATGGCTTTGGGTTTGAAGGTAACGGATGTGGTTGTGAAGGAATGTGTGTGATGTTTGTGGATGGAGTATGTAGTTGGATATGTGTTAAGGGAAGGTGTGTTGGTGGGTGTCTGGGGGATATAATTGTGTATGTATATGTTCATGACTGTAAATGGAGGTTTTTTTTAAGTGCCAGGGTATGTATTGTCAGAGTGATGGATGTGTATGATTGTGTAAATTTGTGTGGAGGGAATTCTGTGGATGGTATAGTGTGTGGCAGGATTGTAAGGGGAGTTGTAGGGTATGGATATTTTGGGGGTGCGGTTGTGTGTATGTAGTTGGGGGTGCTTGGGTGGAGGTTTTGTTTGGAACAGTGAACTGTTCTAACAGTTCAAACATCTTCTAATAGTACTCATTTAAAGCAATGGGGACTTTTACCCAATAGAAAGTAAAGAATGTTTTCTCATTGAAAGCAATGGCAATTTTTTATTTTTATTTTTTGGAAATACCGTTCCAATGTTTCTGATTTTTGAACTTGTCTAAGAGATTCATATTTTCTTCTTGCATGAGACAAGATCAGCACATTCAGGGCGGCAGGGCCATAGGCATGACACATTTGGTGATTTTCTATCCTGATTTTAGAGAGTTATTGTGCCTACAGACCAGTTGGATGGACAGCGATCCCTTTAACATAATCCTTTTTACTTTCCTAATGATAAGATAACACTTAATACCATCAAAACAATACTTTTAAGGGATTTTGACTTCACAATCCAGAGATTACATAAAACAATATAAGAGATTACAAAAGAAATGCATACCTTTCCAGTGCTGAGTACTTTCTCTGCGCCATTTGCAGACGTCTTTTGAGCAGCCCTTTCTGTGTTTTTTTGAGCATCATCATTACCGCAGGTCCCATAACCAGCTTCACTGGTGACTTTAATAGTGTCAGATGTTTCATATTTTGGAAGCTGTCATTAATTTAAAAGAGACACAATGGAAATCAATGCTACTGATGCTAAGATGGAATTCTCTGCTAGCCACACAAAATCTTAGCCATTCATCATGAGGCATGGACCAGTCCAATACAGCAGGTTGGACACACATACCTTAGGATCTATGCATAGAAATACTTTTCTTTTTTTTTATAGCTATAACAGGGACACATTCCTTACATAAAAGTAGTCATCTAAATGTGTGCATGATTGGGAATCAGGAATCTTATCCTCTCTTTACCAGGTTCTAATCCTACCTCTGTGACTAACTTTGGCTGGGAAAGTCATTTTACCTTTCCTCCCTATGTAACATTTTATGCATCTGAAATTAGTCACATTGTTCTTCTTCCATGTGTTGAAAGTTGTTTTACAGACATTTTGCACTAAAATCAGTTTCCATGACACTACTTCCCAAAGCGACTGGTCTCATTTAAAATACTATATTCAGTTCTGGAGGCCATATGTCAGGAAGAATCAAGATAGGTTGGAGGCGATCCAAAGAAAAACAACCAAAATGGTGTTGCAAAAGCAATACGAGATGAGACTTGATGACCTCTCCTAAAGGAAAGGAGACATAGTAGGGATGAGCAGTCCCCATTTTTTTGTTTTGGTTTGTTTTTTTGTTTGTTTTAGGGAAGGAGTTGTTTAATTTTTTTTCAGTTTGCTTCATCTGCCAAACCAGAAAAAAACCCATTAAACTTGAAGAAAAAGGAAAAAAAGAAAAAATAACAAACACCAATAACCAAATAACCAAAGATGGCGCCGGCCATCCAGTGCTCCCTCCAATGGCACGGATACCCTGTCACATGGTAAGGGCAAAGGCCATCGGCGCCATTTTTATTAGTGGCAGCCGACGGCCTGAGAGTGGGAGATCGCTCCCGGGACCCCCACTGGACCACCAGGTACCTGTAAAATGTTTTTAGGGGGGTCGGTAGGGTGGGGGAAGCAAAGGGATTAATTTTAAAGGATCAGGTGGGTTTTTTGTTTATTGGCTCGGGCACAGCCGATAAACAAAACCGCGATCGGGCCCGATGAAAAAAAACCCACATGTGAATCGGAACCAGAATCCGAACCAATTCCGGTTCCGATTCACATCTCTACTTAGGACTGAACTGAAGCTTATGTATTTCAATGAACCATTCTATGGCATTACCAAGACCTGTATGACATGGGTGTCCCATAGCTAGGTGCACTACCCTTTGCCTACAACTCTCTCAGAAAATGAATGCCCTCTAACTGCCTGTATAAATGTGCACATCACACCCTGGAGCACATGGGTACATGAACTGACACATTTTTCCTGATTCCTTCACAAATGAAGACACATCAGAAGAGAAAGGAAGAGGTTGAGGAAGACAATAGGGAGGACCATCCCCTCCTGCAGCCCCTGCCAATGTCATCACTCGTGGGAGAAGCAGGCCATTCCTTCCCCAGCCCTTTCACCATTGGGGGATCCTGTAGTGGCAATCCAGCCCTTCAACCCCCAATTGGTGGGCCTGAGGCCCAAAGATGCTAATATCTCTCTCCCCATCCTTGTAGGGTCTCCTTCCCTTTCTGCCCCAGGATCTAGGGATGCCAGGACTCAGAATGGTTAGCCATTGCTGGCTGAGGGAGACTCGGATCCTCCGCTACCCATTCATCTGCTGCCCTGCCTGGGCTCTTGATCCTGTCTCTTTGTCTAGATAATAAGCCAGTATATATATCTCAGTGGGATTATGGGGAGGGTATGCAGATAATGGAGGAGGATGAAAGAGATGGATCCTATTTGACCTCATGAATCTGCTTGGTATGCTTGTCTGCTTCATTGGAACTCAAGTGCCTCATGGTGGCTCTTGAGGTCATTAGAGATGTGAATCGTGTGATCCATCGTCTTAACGATCAATTTTGGCTGGGGGGGGAGGGAATCGGATCGTCGCGATTTTGTTTTTTTTTAAATCGTGTAAATCGGGGGAGGGCGGGAAAACCGGCACACTAAAACAACCCTAAAACCCACCCCGACCCTTTAAAATAAATCCCCCACCCAAAATGTCTTAAATTACCTGGGGTCCAGTGGGGGGGTCCCAGTGTGATCTTCCACTCTCGGGCCACGGGTGCGTTAATAGAAATGGCGCTGGCGCTACCTTTGCCCGTCACGAGCGCAGGAGATCGCTCCCGGACCCCCAGGGACTTTTGGCCAGCTTGGGGGGGCCTCCTGACCCCCACAAGACTTGCCAAAAGTCCAGCGGGGGTCCAGGAGCGACCTCCTGCACTCGAATCGTATTGCCATATTGCAAAATGGTGCCGGCCATACGGCCATACGGCCGGCGCCATTTTGCAACACGACAATATGGCCATACGGCCGGCGCCATTTTGCAATACGGCAATACGATTCGAGTACAGGAGGTCGCTTCCGGACCTTTTTTTTCTGTATTTAGTTTGCACCTTAGTATGTTCCACTCCATCCCCTTTTTTGGCTCTTGTAAATTGTTTTAACAAAGTTTTACATATTTAACATTTTAAATATGTAAAGCTTTGTTAAAACAATTTATCATTACCGCAGGTCCCATAACCAGCTTCACTGGTGACTTTAATAGTGTCAGATGTTTCATATTTTGGAAGCTGTCATAAATTTAAAAGAGACACAATGGAAATCAATGCTACTGATGCTAAGATGGAATTCTCTGCTAGCCACACAAAATCTTAGCCATTCATCATGAGGCATGGACCAGTCCAATACAGCAGGTTGGACACACATACCTTAGGATCTTAGGATCACATACCTTAGGACCTTAGGATACCTTAATACATTTATAGCTATTTAGGGTGTATATTTACTACATACTATGGTTTATTTTGTAGAACAGTAAAGTCCCTTTATGGATATCCTATAGCCATAAGTCTCTGAACCACACATAGCCATGCATGTCACTTGCCATGCTGGTTTCTCCAGTAATTGTTAGACTCCTCTTACCTATTCATACATCAGCATTTGTGGTTGGTTTAGTTGTGTTAACCTTGCATCCCTAAAACTGCTAGCATTAAGGGAGACCATACATCATAAGAACATAAGAACATAAGAACATGCCATACTGGGTCAGACCAAGGGTCCATCAAGCCCAGCATCCTGTTTCCAACAGTGGCCAATCCAGGCCATAAGAACCTGGCAAGTACCCAAAAACTAAGTCTATTCCATGTTACCATTGCTAGTAATAGCGGTGGTTATCAAAAGGTTTATATCAACAGCTGCCACTTACCTCTCCAAAGGGCATCAGATGTAAGTGCAGGCAAGCCACAAACAGGGGTTTTATATATCAAGTTTCTAATATCTTATGCAGTGGCGTAGCCAGAATTGATTTTTTGGGTGGGCACAAGGTTAACATAGGTGGGCACAAGGCATGCAGGTCTACTAGTTGTTTTCTTACTGATAAATAATGCCATATACTACACCCTAGAATGGCTTTCTAAGTAGTTTGCAACAGCCATTATGTGTCATGTATGAAACTTTAAAATAATTTACTTCAATTATTTCAAGTATAGAAAACAATCAAATCCAATCATATAATAAAACAAAAATTAATGTATTCTTTCATGAACCATCTTTGCAGAAACCCAGAAATCTTCATAAATACAATAAAATATAATTAATCATCAGAACAGGTGCAGCGCAAAGCTAGGGCAATTCACATTACAAGTAACATGAAAAAAAAAAATTCAAATTCTGGTGTAATCTCAGCAAAAAATAACCCTCCACTGCTATTTTGTGAAGTAACAAACTCTTGCAAAGAAAGAGGCATCTGGAACCTTGCCAAACAATCACAGCACTGACTCTCAGGATTCAAACAGCAACCTTATGAAAAAGCAGCAATGCAAATACTACACCAGGCCCTAGAACATTAATACATCACCTACGGGAATAACAGAACAGGCTGGACTACTACTACAGAGAAACTATATGCTAGAAATACTCATTTCTGTCACAAACAGGCAAAACTGAGACCGACCCTTACCTAATATAGAAATAAGAGACTATAAATTAGAAACAGAAACATGTAGATAAAGCCAAAATAGAAAGCCTGAGAAACTAAAATGTCTGAACAGTGGAATACTTAAGAAAGAGCAAAATACAAAAATATAAGAATGCACATTCCCAAAGATGACATATTTAAATTGCTAACATCTCTCTCTCTCTCTCTCTCTCTCTCTCTATATATATATTTTTTTTTTACCTTTGTTGTCTGATCTTTGTATTTTTCTAATCAGTTGGTCCTGGTCTCTCTTTCCCATTCTTTCCCTTGTCGCTCATTTCTTAATTCCTCTTCAGTGTCTTTTCTACTACTGTCTTCTTCCCTTCCACACACACACACATATATACATAAATGCTTTCTCTCACAGACTCCCTCACACACTCAGGCTCTCACTCTCATATGCTCTCCCCCCCCCCCCCCCCCAGCTCACATTCTCTGCAGACACACATACAAGCTCTCACTTTCTCACCCCTCCCCAGGCTTATATTCTTATGCACACACAGACGCACATCCAGGCACCTATTCTCATCCACACACACAAACCCATTCTCACCCACACATACACACATTTAAGGTCCCATTCTCACCCACACATACACACTTTCAAGCACCCATTCTTTACCCACATATTCAAGCTTCCATTCTCACCCACACACACAAACCCAGGCTCCCATTCTCACCCATATATATACACATTCAAGCTTCCATCCTCACCCACATATTCAAGCTTCCATTCTCACCCACATATTCAAGCTTCCATTCTCACCCACACACACAAACTCAGGCTCCCATTCTCACCCATATATACACACATTCAAGCTTCCATCCTCACCCATATATACACACATTCAAGCTTCCAACCTCAACCACATATTCAAGCTTCCATCCTCACCCACATATTCAAGCTTCCATTATCACCCACACACATTCAAGACTCCATTCTCACTCCCATACACACCCAGGGTCCGATTTTCACCCACACACACACAAGGCTCCCATTCTCATCCTCACATACACATTCAAGCCTGTGCACAGTTTCCGCTTCCTCCCCCCAGAGCAGGAAGATCAGCTGACCTCTCCTGCTGCCACTGGCCTCCTGCTATCTTCGGGCCGTATGGCCGACCGATCTTCCTGTTTGGGGGGGGGGAGGAGAGCGGAAGCGCCGCGCACAGTTTCCGCTTCCTCCCCCCAGAGCAGGAAGATCAGCTGGCCTCTCCTGCTGCCACTGGCCTCCTGCTATCTTCGAGCCATACGGCCGACCGATCTTCCTGCTGGGGGGGGGGGAGCGGAAGCTGTGCGCGGCGCTTCCGCTGTCCTCCCCCCCCCCCCAAACAGGAAGATCGGTCGGCTGTACGCAGGAGACCAGTGGCAGCAGGAGAGGCAGCTGATCTTCCTGCTCTGGGGGGAGGAAGCGGAAACTGTGCGCGGCGCTTCCGCTCTCCTCCCCCCCAAACAGGAAGATCGGTCGGCCATATGGTTGTAGGACCGCTTCCCCACGTGTGCCGTGATGGCGCGCCAAGCATGGGTTCTCCTCTTCACTGTCGCGGGGATGGGATCCCGCGACAGCCTTGCAGTTCTGGTGTCAGTTGGGTGGGCCTGGGTCTAAATTGGGTGGGCAGCTGCCCACCCAGGCCCACCCGTGGCTACGCCACTGATCTTATGTATCCCCTTAAATACAATTACAGCACAAGGAGCACACATAAGATGGTCCTTTTAGAATAGGACAGAAAAGACATGTCAAATACATGTTTTGGTAAGAGTTGCATTTACTAGCAGCATACTGCTGCTGACAGGTCATCAAAGTTACCTCCATGACCCTTATGCTTCTGTCACTGAAAGAAAATGCTATCTATCCCTTACTACAGAGACTGAAGGCTTAACAGCCTTAATACAGGTGTCTGAGAAATGTACTGCAACAAGCCTATCCCTCTCCAAGCTCACACTGGCTAGGCAGGCTGATAGGACCATGCTTCTCTCCAGAATGTTCCCGGGTTCCAGCTGCAAAACCCTGCATGGAGTTAATTACACTTACATATCTCAAAGGTTAACTATTCCATGGACTGCCTGTGAAAAGATCGCTTAGTCGGGTTCAGCTACATCTCCAGGATAATGTGTGCTATTTGATGACTTATAAAGCTAAACTCCTAGCTGAAACCAATCAGCCACTCCTTGGAATTTAACTTGCATGGAACTTTATCCACCTCCACCACTGCTAATAGGTCAAGACTCTAACACTAAACTGATTTCATTCAAAAAGCAGAGCTTTTCAATTACCAGAACCTTGTTCTAAGATGTAATTATCACCAGCTTTTTCCCATCCATACAGACTAAAGACGACCATGGATTGATAGGCTAGATGAAAGACAGAGTCCCTATGGAAATCCAAGGCCTGATATATTGATAGGCACAGGACAAATAGAAATGACTATGAAATACATACAGCCATAAAGAAGGTCCATTTCCAGATGGAGAGAAATATTGTTCACTGAGAATTAGGGATGTGAATCGTTTTTTGACGATTTAAAATATCGTCCGATATATTTTAAATCGTCAAAAATCGTTAGAGCCGCGATACAATAACAATTCCCCCGATTTATCGTCAAAAAATCGTAAATCGGGGGAAGGGGGAGGGCGGGAAAACCGGCACACTAAAACAACCCTAAAACCCACCCCGACCCTTTAAAATAAATCCCCCACCCCCCCGAACCCCCCCAAAATGCCTTAAATTACCTGGGGTCCAGAGGAAGGGTCCTGGTGTGAACTTTTACTCTCGGACCTCCGGTGCGTTGTAGAAATGGCGCTGGCGCTACCTTTGCCCTGTCATATGACAGGGCAAAGGTAGCGCCGGCGCCATTTTGTTTTTTTGTCCCCCGACGGCAGGAGCATAGGAGATTGCTCCCGGACCCCCGCTGGACCCCCAGGGACTTTTGGCCAGCTTGGGGGGGCCTCTTGATACCCACAAGACTTGCCAAAAGTCCAGCGGGGGTCCGGGAACGACTTCCTGCACGCGAATCGTTTTTCCATACGGAAAATGGCGCCGGCCATACACTGTATGGCCGGTGCCATTTTCCTACTGGACCCCATTTCCCCACTGGACCCCAGGTAATTTAAGGCATTTTGGGGGAGTTTGGGAGGGTGGAGGATTTATTTTAAAGGGTCGGGGTGGGTTTTAGGGATGTTTTAGTGTGCTGGTTTTCGATTTACACGATTTACACGATTTACACGATATTTAAAAAAAACCCTCCCAGCCGAAATATCAATTTACACGATATTTAAAAAAAACCCTCCCAGCCGAAATAGATCGTTAAGACGATCGATCACACAATTCACATCTCTACTGAGAATAAAGCCAGGCCGAAATAAATAATCATCTAGATCTCTAATGATTATGTATAAATCAACACATTCCACGCAATTCTAAATTCTAAGATTACCTTGTGGTGATGGAATAGCAGCTGGATCCATGACAGCAGGGACTGACAAGTTTGGTCCAGATCTTTCCTACACTGCTATCTTTTTGGAGAAAGAATGGACCGGATCCAATAGTTCTAGAGAAGATGGAATCTATTGTTATCCCTAGTATAGACCAGGGAATCTCAACCCAGTCCTCGGGACATACCTAAGCATTAGGCATGCCTAATCATTGCGTATATCTAGAAAACTTGACTGCCTAGATATGTCCCGAGGACTAGGTTGAGATTCCTTGGTGTAAATCATCTCTGCATTCATAAGTATAAATAATACAGGTATACTGCAATAATTAAGAGAAGTTATGCATGAAAGTTATGGGGTTGATTTTAAAAGCAGCGCACATGTGTCTATGTGCATGCGGTTCCCGGTGTACGCACAAGGATGTGCCAATTTTATAACATGTGTGTGCCGGCGACGCATATTATAAAATCTGATGTCTGTGCGCACATGTGCGGGTGGCCCACGACTCGCGCGCGGAGAGGGGGGAATTTTACAATGCAAATGTTATGGTCCTGGGCTGGGCCCCGGGACCTTCACTTACCTCGTGGCCAGGCCGGGCCACGGGAACCCAGCTCCTGCCGTCCAGGCCTGAAACGTGGCCTCCTGCGGCGTTCCCTCTGTGAGGGAGTCGCCGCTGACCTTCCGCCGCTGGCCCCGCCCCCTAGGCGCGCACGCGCGCCGGGGATCAAGATTTAAAGGGGGCCAGCGCGGGACATGGAGGACAGCCCCGTCGATGACATCAGACGTCGGCTTATTTAAACCCGGCAGCCACAGCTAAACCTCACCTTGCAACGAGGTTCACTCTTCTGAGTTGATAGTTGCTGTGTTGGATTCCTGTTTGTCTTCGGCTCCTGACGTCTGACCCTGCTTCATTCACTGACTCCGGCTCCAGCTTCCATTCCTGGTTTTGGCTCTGACTTCTGGCTCCGACCCGGCTTGGTCCATTGACTTCGGCTTCTGTCTTCATCTCTTCTGCAGGTAACCGGTTCTTCGTTGCCCGGAGGCCTCTCCTAAGTCCCAGCGGCTTGGGTCCTCAAGGGCTCCTCCCGGGGGGACTGTGGGCTTCCAAGTGTCAAGTCTCTTCTTGCCTCCTGGACTCTTCTGCTCCCATCGACTACTTCTTCAGCTGCTTCTCTGGTCCTTGGTCGCATAGGATCTCACCTAAGTCCAAGAGGCCTGGGTCCCTACAGGCTTCTCCTGGGGGGACCTCGGGTTTCCAGTGGTGAAGTCTTCTTCGGAACACCTCGTCAGCGCTGCCTCCCGGCTGCGACACCCACTGTGGGACCCCACAGTGCAACTCCATCAGTCTCAGCCGGCCCAAGGGTCCACTCCCCACAACAGCAAAGCATGGTGATGCGAGTAGAGCTTCCCCAGTTCCCTCCCAGTTTGCTCCAATTAAGGAGCAGACTGGGAGGGATCTTACCATTAACCCACCTAACCTTCTTACCTTTTCCCTTCTCCGCCCTGACCCCTACCCCCTACCTAACTCTTAGATTTTTTTTACATTTTTTACCTTGCTGCTCCTTTGGAGCAGCAAGGTAAAAAATGTAGCCGGGTAAGCCGGAGCAGCAAGGTAAAAAAAGGTAGCCGGGGAAGCGCACCCCGGCTAGCTGCCGGAGAGCGCTTCCCTGGAAGAGCAGCTAATGGCACTGTCCCGGCCCGCCCCGCCCAGACTATGCCCCCCAGCGTGCCCCTTTGGAGAGGCCCGGCACTTCAATGCAGATATAAAGGGTTGGCACCCACTGCATGTTTTCCTATTGCACAAGGTCCCTTAGGAGTGAAGCACTTGTGAAGAAGCCCAACTTCCTATCTTGTGAGATAGACCTTCTTATTTGTGAGATCATGGAAATCCAATGTCTCATTTGGTCCCCATTCCAGGAAAAGTGGCCTATCTTCTCTGAGAACTGAGACTCCTTCAAATCAGGACCCCTCTCACAGCTCTGTTGAAGAGACACAGTGCCCTCTAAGGGCAGCGCCAACTGTGACAGGACACCATTGCAGAGAAGTGCCAGAATTGGACAATCTAAAGTCCCTGAGCTTCCCCCACCCCAAAAAAGAGAGCAGCCAAGGAAGCAGTAAATAGATTTATTATAGTAGTCATCATATTGAGCATACAATGTAAATAAACACACATTCACCTTCAAAAATGTCTTTGCATCAGACTATAGCTTTCTTCTATGGTCTGCCTTTGAGTCTGGCGAGGTATGTTCTGCAGTTCCTCCTGACTCAGCTCTTCTTCCTCCTCCTCCTCCTTCTCTTCTTCATCAAGACAGGGCTGCTTTAACCACTTATGGGATTCTGCGCAAACTTTTGTGTCTGGGCCCCCTTGTGTTTTTCCCAGATTGATTCCACCCCTGTGTAAGGAATAGAGAAACACTATACGGTACATAACATAACTATTAAAAATTAAATAAACAGATCTAGAAATAGAACAGCAATATAGCTAGCTTTTCTCATGCTTATTCATTTCTCTTTATACCAGGTCCTAAAATACCAATGTACCGTCTATTAGGAAAACAGAACAAGTCAGACCTCTATAGATCTCTATATAAAAAACTACACACTTAGCTCAATACTTCACCTTGGGCACACATGCAGAACACAGACAGACCCTCACTAAATACAGAATAAAGAGGCTATAAAGAATATAGAATCATGCAGAAAAAAAAAAAACTGGAAATGGCAACACGCTAGATTGTGTGTGAAACAATGGAAAAACAGACTGTTAGGCGCCCCAGCCATGGACCCGCGTGCCCAGTCCCCCAAACCTCGGGGGCCAGAAGGCTCACTCCGGCCCCGTTCGCAGCTGACCGCGGCGGGCGCAGCCTGCTTCCACCTTCCCTTTGCCTCCCGACGTCACCGCCGCTGTCCAGGGTCCTTCCAGGCGCACATGCGCGCCATTTCCTCCCATTTAAAGGGCCAGCGTCAAGGAAGTCCCCGTAGCCCAGAGTAATGATGTCAGGCAAGGCAGGTATAAATATCCTGCTTTCCCATCTCTCTCTCACCTCAGCAGGTCCTGCTCCCTTGAGAGTGCTAGTTGCTACATTCCTGCTCCGTTCTGTTCCAGTTCCTGCTTCTCGGCCTGTGCTCCTGTTCCCGCTCCAGTTCCAGCTCCTGCTCCTCTCTGCACCTTGATTCTGCCCCTGCTTCCTTCCAGCTCCTCATTCCCTCGGCTTGCTCTCCTGGTTCCTGACTCAGTTCATCCCTGGATTTCACTTCGTCTCCTGACTGTCTACCGTCTCTCCATCTTGCTGATGGCCCCGACAACTGGAACGTCTGACTTCACTACTGTCTTTTGCCTTCATTTATTTGTCTTCACCTGGAGACCCACTCCCAAGTCCTGCTGGCCCCAGCACCCAAGGGTTCAACCTGCAGGGAATGTGGGTTGGTATAAGTGAAGGTCCAGTTGGGTCTCCGCTTCACCTGCATCCACCCCTCGACAATGAGGGCCTATAGGGGGCTCACCCTATAGGTGGTGCCAACTTCGTCTCAGCTCAGGGGTCCATGCTCCCGTATCAATTTGCTGAGGCCATGGACCCAGTGGACCTGTCCGGCCTACAAGCCATTCTCGGCCTAGCCCAGAGATTGCAATAGCAGCAACAATGTCTGGACATGTTATCGGCTACTGTGGAGCACCTGATGTCTCGGCTGGATGCTTCCTCTTCCACCAATGTCACTCCCCCAGTGGCACCGACTCCTCCTGCCTCCACTACGGCTCATCTTCCAGCACCACCTCGTTATGCCGGCGATCCCAGGCAGGGTCGTGGTTTCCTAAACCACTGCTTTATGCACTTCTCCCTGTAACCAGCTCAGTTCAGCAGTGACACTATCAAGACCATATTTATCCTCTCTCTCCTGGATGGTAAGGCCCTGGCCTGGGCCTCTCCCCTGTGGGAGTGGGGAGATCTCACTACAGGATCTACAGCATTTTGTGCACACATTTAAACAGGTCTTCGATGAACCCGGTCGGCAAACTACAGCTGCCTCGGACCTGCTCCACCTCCACCAGGGCTCCAGGACCTTAGCAGAATATGCAGTCGAATTCCGTACCCTGGCTTCTGAGCTAGGTTGGCAAGAGGACAGCCTGAGGAGTACTTTTCTGGAGGGTTTGTCTTCTAAGATCAAGGATGAGCTGGCTGCTTGGGAACTTCCGGAGGACTTGGAAGCTCTTATTGACCTCTCTGGTTAAATAGACAGGCGCCTCCAGCAGCGCCTCTGTGAGGTTCAGACGCCCCACAGGCCTATGGCCCTGGCACCTTCCTTCTCCCGGCCCATGACGCCTCCCTCTCCGGTAGAGCCTGGTCAAGGGTCCCATGAAGAACCCATGCAGCTAGGCTGGAGTCGCCTTTCGCCAGAGGAGAGACAACGGAGGCGCACGTTGGGGCTCTGCCTCTACTGCACAGGGAACGGCCACATGCTGGCACAGTGCCCAGAGAGGCTGGGAAACTCCCGAGCCTAGGTGTCAGTGGGGAGTTGACCCTGGGCTGTGCCAACCCTACTCCTTAATGCCCAGTACCTGTTACCTTCGTCCTGTCCAATGGCACTTCACCACCCCTGGCACTGATCGACTCCGGCGCAGGAGGGAACTTATTCTGTCAGTCCTGGTAAGTACTTGGCCTTGCCCTCGCTGCCCAGAGATCTGCCTCTCATGATCTCCTCCATCCTTGGGGACCCATTGCCTGGCCAGATAACATGGATCACATCCCCGGCACGCCAGCATACTGGAATTTAGGGATGTGAATCGTTTTTTGACGATTTAAAATATCGTCCGATATATTTTAAATCGTCAAAAAAATCGTTAGGGCCACGATACAATACCAATTCCCCCGATTTATCGTTAAAAAATCGTAAATCGGGGGAAGGGGGAGGGCAGGAAAACCGGCACACTAAAACCCCTAAACCCACCCCGACCCTTAAATTAAATCCCCCACCCTCCCAATGCTTTAAATTACCTGGGGATCCGGCGGTGGTCCAGAACGGCGGCGGTCCGGAACGGCCCCCTCAATAGAATCGTGTTGTCTTCAGCCGGCGCCATTTTTCAAAATGGCCGCCGCAAAATGGCGGCGGCCATAGACAAAAACGATTCGACGGAGGAGGTCGTTCCGGACCCCCGCTGGACTTTTGGCAAGTCTTGTGGGGGTCAGGAGGCCCCCCCAAGCTGGCCAAAAGTTTCCTGGGAGTCCAGCGGGGTTCCGGGAGCGATTTCTTGCCGCGAATCGTTTTCGTACGGAAAATGGCGCCGGCCATACGCGTATGGCCGGCGCCATTTTCCGTACGGCGCAGGAGGTGCAGGAGGTCGTTCAGCGGCGGTCCGGAACCCCCCGCTGAACGACCTCCTGCAGTCGATCTCCTGCCGGCGCCATTTTCCGTACGAAAACGATTCGCGGCAAGAAATCGCTCCCGGAACCCCGCTGGACTCCCAGGAAAACTTTTGGCCAGCTTGGGGGGGCCTCCTGACCCCCACAAGACTTGCCAAAAGTCCAGCGGGGGTCCGGAACGACCTCCTCTGTCGAATCGTTTTTGTCTATGGCCGCCGCCATTTTGCGGTGGCCATTTTGAAAAATGGCGCCGGCTGAAGACAACACGATTCTATTGAGGGGACCGTTCCGGACCGCCGCCGTTCTGGACCACCGCCGGATCCCCAGGTAATTTAAAGCATTTGGGGGGGGGGTGGGGGGGGGGGGGGGGATTTAATTTAAAGGGTCGGGTGGGTTTTAGGGGGGGTTTAGTGTGCCGGCTCACGATTTTAACGATTTTTCACGATAGTTTACACACCCAAACGGCAACAATACGATTCCCTCCCCCTCCCAGCCGAAATCGATCGTTAAGACGATCGAGGACACGATTCACATCTCTACTGGAATTCTCCATGAAGAGGATCGCTCCTTTCTCGTCCTTGAGAAGGCAATCCATTCGGTGGTGCTGGACCTACCATGGCTTCAAATGTACTTCCCCTCCATCGATTGGGAGACCTTGCAGTTGGTCTCCAGGGGACCACGCTGCCAGGCCACTTGCCTTCGAATCATCCAACGTCCCGAGATGCTGCTCACCATGACCCCGCTGGCCTTGCCCCCTCAGTACGTCGAATTCTCAGAAGTATTTTCAAAGGAAAGAGCTGCACCATAGATCTGCTCCCGAGTACTATGCCGTTCTGAGGATGGGTATACTCCTTGTCACTTCCTGAAACCAAGGCCATGACACAGTACGTTCAAGAGAACTTGGAGAGAGGCTTTATTCGGCTCTCCACCTCTCCAGCTGGGGCTGGCTTTTTCTTTGTGGCAAAAAAGGACGGGTCACCGACCCTGCATTGACTACTGGGGCTTGAATTCCATCACCAAGAGGAACCGGTATCCCTTACCACTCATTGCGGAACTGCTGGATCGGTTACAAGGGGCCAAGGTGTTCACAAAGCTTGACCTCCAGGGGGCATATAATCTGGTCCGCATCAGGCCAGGTGATGAATGGAAGACAGCGTTCAATACCAGAGATGGCCACTATGAGTATTTGGTGATGCCCTTTGGCGTCTGCAATGCTCCGGCAGTCCGACCTCGTCTATTCACGGGACCTCCATTCCCACCAACAAGAGGTTAAGCATGTCTTCCAGTGCCTCTGAGCCCACAAGCTAATCGCCAAACTTGAGATGTGCCTTTTTGAGTGAGACTCTCTCCCCTTTTTAGGCTATATCGTCTCCAGCACCGGGTTCCACATGGACCCTGAGAAGGTTTCCTACAACCAAAAGTGGCCACAACCTTCCAGGCTCTGAGCCTTGCAACGTTTCTTAGGGTTCGCCAACTTGTACAGGCACTTTCTCCCACGGTATTCTCACATTGTGGCACCTCTTACCGCCCTCACCAAGAGAGGTGCCAATCCCTAACGGTGGCCACCAGAGGCACAAACGGCATTCAAAGAATTGAAGCAAGCCTTTCTAAGAGACACATGCCTGAGACACCCAGATCCCTCTCGCCCATTTTTCATGGAGGTGGACGCCTCATCTATGGCTATAGGGGATGTGCTGAGGCAGTACTCGGATAAGACGGCCTTACTACCATGCTCCTTTTTCTCACGCAAGTTCTCCCCAGCTGAGAAGAATTACTGTATAGGAGACAAGGAACTGCTTGCCATTAAGATCACATTCGAAGAATGGCGGCAATGGTTAGAGGGTGCTCAACATACTATCACAAGAACCTGAAGTACCTTCACATTGCCCAGCACTTAAATCCTCGCCAGGCCCACTGGTCACTATTTTTTAGCCGTTTTGATTTCACTCTCCGGTATAAACCAGCATCCAAAAACATACGGGCTGACTTACTTTAAAGAGCGTTTGAGACTGAGAATGAGCCCGAGGCCCCAAATTACATCATCGACCCGGCACGAATACTCCTAGCATCGGCCCAACCTATCCCTCCCGAGAAAACTCCGGCTCCGACAAAGGGTCCTAAAATGGGCCCATGATTCGCTCACTGCTGGACACCCAGGAAAAATTCTCACCGTCTTTATTATAATGCTACTACTGGTGGCTGAGTCTGGAGAAGGACGTCAAAGCCTATGTAGACTCTTGCCCAACTTGTGCACAACAAAAGCCCCTGGCGGGGCGACCCTGGGGCCTACTACAGCCACTGCAGGTCCCCAGTGTCAGTGGCTGTAGTAGGTCCCATCTGTCTATAGACTTTGTGTTGGACCTACTTCCTTCAAATGGTCACCACATCATCTGGGTTGTCGCATCCACATGGTCTCAGTAGCTCTGAGCTCCCTGCTCCCACATGATGCAAGAAGCTACCGAACTACCCTTGTATTTGCCGTTCTGACCTACACTGGGTGTTGCGCATCCTGGCCATGCTGGTGCCGCGACTGGGCCTGCTCACCTCGCACTTCCCTCCAAGAGCTCCAGACACTCCTCTCTCGCTACTGCAGCCAGCTCACAGCGTCCTCTGCGCCTTACCCGCACACCTCCATCTTCGCAAGCCTCACAGCAGAGCTCCCATCGGGGCTCCGCATCCTCGGTCCCGCCCCTAGGTGTGCGCGCGGCCTGTGCTCCCTCCTTTAAAGGGCCCAGGGCGGGAACCTCGGGCCAGATGCCTTCCGATGATGTCACGTGAGCACCACTTAAAAGGCGAGGGCCTTCCCACAGTTCTTCGCCTTGGCAAACGGTTTGTCACGTATCGTGAAGCTAGTTGCCGTCCTGTGTTCCTGCTTCCTTGATCCTGTGCTTGTTCCAGTGATCCTGCGTTCCTGTATTCCCCTGGTCCTTCCTGTGTTCCAGCATCTACGTTCCGCTACCCATGTTGTACCTTCTTGGACTGATACTCAGTACTGACCTCGGCTTGCCTTTGACCACGTTTGGACTGCTACCTGGATCTGACCTCTGCTTGCTACTGACCACGCTCGGACTGATACCTGGAACTGATCTCTGCTTGCTACTGACCATGCTTGGACTGATACCTGGAGCTGACCCTTGCTTTGGCTGACCACCCTCGGATGGATACCCTGGCTTTGACCCTTGCGCTCTACTCGGACACTCTTTGCTTCTCCTGTGACCACTAGGCCTGCCTGTTCTGACATCACTCGTGGCCTTCCCCAAGCTAGACCACTAAGTTCTGCCTACCCTGACTGGAGGACCTTCAACTCCTGTTCTGTTCCAGTGGTCTCCGGTACACTCAGTTTTGGTCTAGTTTATCTGTTCTCCACTAGCCATGCACCTTTGCTCTTGGTGGGCACATCTCTCCGCTACCTCACTGGGAGACCCTCCGAGGCCCACCTAAGCCCAGGCAGTCTGGGAATCCAAGAGCTCAACCCACAGAGCCCCCGGACTGTTATTGGCGAAGCTCCAGCTAGCCTCTGTCTCCTCGTGTGCTCCGCCTCCTGGCAGCAGGCGCCATCTGGGAATCCTCAGAAAGCAGTACCAATCCTGTGCCAGGCCAAGGGTCCACCTCCAGCGCAACACTGGGATCCTGGATGTACTGCATCATTGCCACAGTAAAGCATATTGTGAGTGCTATGTATCAGTTACAGGGCAGGTCTAGTGAGTGCTGTGCTGGGCTCCCCAGATTGCGAGGCACCTTCAAAATCTGGCACTTGCTCTGCCGGATCATTGCTACTACTGGCAGTGGGTCTTTGCATTCCAGGCCACTTTTACCTATGAGCCCCTTGTTTTACTGGACCTGGGGCAACTGCTCCTTTTATAAGTCCAGATGATCTGCTAGTTCCTCAGGAGGAGGGAAGTATTGGCCAAGTTATGACGCCTGCAGCAGGCTAGAAAGATCTCACAGACTTAGGGGTAGATTTTATAAAAGTGCGCCCGCGCGTACTTTTGTTCGCGCACCAGGAGCAAACAAAAGTATGCCGGATTTTATAAGATGCGTAGCCGCGCGCATCTTATAAAATCTGGGGTCGGCGCGCGCAAGGGGGTGCACATTTGTGCACCTTGCGCGCGCCGAGCCTTGCGCGCGCTGCCCATTCCCTCCGAGGCCGCTGCCCATTCCCTCCGAGGCGCTACCCATTCCCTCCGAGGCCGCTCCGAAATTGGAGCGGCCTCGGAGGGAACTTTCCTTCAGCCTCCCCCCATCTTTCCCTCCCTTCCCCTACCTAACTCACCCCCCCCCCCCCAGCCCTATCTACACCCCCCCTACCTCTGTCGACAAAGTTACGCCTGCTCGAGGCAGGCGTAACTCGCACGCGTGGGCCAGCTGCCCGCGCGCCAGGTTCTGGTCCGGAGGCCATGGCCATGCCCCCGGAACGCCCCGGGCCGGAACACGCCCACAGTCACGCCCACAGAACACCCACAGATGACACGCCGCCGCGACAAGCCCCCGACATGCCCCCAGGAAAGCCCCGGGACTTATGTGCATCCCGGGGCTTGCGCGCGCTGCCGAGCCTATGCAAAATAGGTTCGGCGTGCGCGGGGGGGGGGGGGGGGTTTAAAGGGTTACATGCATAACTTATGCGCATAACCCTTTTAAAATCTACGCCTTAGAGGGGCTGTAGAGAAGACATCTCCCAAATCTATCAAAGCAGCAGAAATGTGTTTTCAGTAGGTCAGAGGATCTCTTGATAATGGCCCTGGCCTGCTGGTGTGCCCTGTTGTAGCAAACAACTGCAGCTGTCTGTGGGTTAGCAAATGAGATCATGAGCCAGTTTTTGAGTGAATATCCTCTATCAGCTGCAGGGGAGAAGGAAGAGAACAGTGAGATATGCTTGTGCATTGGCCAGTGGGGTAGTTTACAGGACCCTAATATTGACTGGATAAAAATAACATCAGGACTTGCTAGAGACATAAAGTTCCTGGATGTAATAAATGACTGCTTCATGGAGCGATTGGTTCAGGATCCAACGAGAGAGGGAGCTATTTTAGATTTAATTCTTAGTGGAACGCAGGATTTGGTGAGAGAGGTAACAGTGGGGCCACTTGGCAATAGTGATCATAACGTGATCAAATTTAAACTAATAACAGGAAGGGGGACAATAAGTAAATCTACAGCTCTAACACTAAATTTTCAAAATTGAAACTTTGATAAAATGAGGAAAATAGTTAAAAAAAAAATGAAAGGTGCAGCTGCAAAAGGTTAAAAGTGTTCCACAGGCATGGACAATTGGACATTGTTTAAAAATACAATCCTAGATGCACAGTCCAGATGTATTCCATGCATTAAGAAAGGTGGATGGAAGGCAAAACGATTGCCAGAATGGTTAAAAGGTGAGGTGAAAGAGGCTATTTTAGCCAAAAAAAATCCTTCAAAAATTGGAAGAATCCATCTGAAGAAAATAGGATAAAGCATAAGCATTGTCAAGTTAAGTGTAAAACATTGATAAGACAGGTGAAGAGAGAATTTGAAAGGAATTTGGCCGTAGAGGCAAAAACTCATAATAAAAACTTTTAAAGTATATCCAAAGTAAGAATCCTGTGAGGGAGTTGGTTGGACCATTGGATGGTCAGGGGTTTAAAGGGGCACTTAAAGAAGATAAGGCCATCCCGTTCCGGACAAGGTTTTCATGGGTGATGATTCAGATTAACTGAACCAAATCACAGTGAACATGATAATAAAAACATTTTAAAATAGATCCGAAGTAAGCAACCTGTGAGGGAGTCGATTGGACCGTTAGATAACCAAGGGGTTAAAGGGACTCTTAGTGAAGAAAGACTAAATGAATTCTTTGCCTCTGTGTTTACTAATGAGGATAATGGGGAAATACCAGTTCTGGAGTTTTGCATTTTGGACATTGAAGCGTGGGCCCTTGGTCGCTGTAAGAGATGGTACGGACCTGCAACGATAGGCTAGCTCAAGGCAGAGATGGACACAGAGAATTAGCTTTATTGTACTGCAATGTAGATGGTGACCCGAGGAACGGGTAATGATTCCAGCCAGGAGATGAGGAACCAGATGATAATGTTCCGTCTGTAGATTGCACGGTGGAAAAGGAAGTTCCACAGTTTCACCAGGTCCCAAGAGGGAGATGGGTCCGGTAGTGGTCCGCGAATCGGGGTAGGCCGAGGATCTATGGAGAGAGAGTGAGACAATGCAGAGACAGAACTGGAGCAGCAGTACTCACTCTGGAGCTGGTTAGTTGTAGTAGAGGGGAACCCCTGAGGAGCGGAGGTCCTGGATGAACAAGGCCCCCCGAGGAGCAGGTACCGTAGGCGTCCTGGTAATGAGGAGGCAACCCTGAAGGGAAGGTAGGAGCTCATCAAGGCCCCTGAGGAGTGGGTACCTTAGGCATCCTAGTTGGTAGGCGGTAACCCCGGAGGGTGAGGAGGAGCGAGGCAAAGCCCCCATGGAACGGGTACCTAAGTCGTCCTGGAGCGAGAGTACACAGAGCGGAGGCATCTGGTAACGTGGAGAGATCAGCATAGAGGATTCCTTGTTAACTTGTAAAAGGAATCATGAGCAGAGATTAAATACAAGAGCTAGTGACATCATGTGGTAGGGACGACCCCGAGGTTCCCGCCATGACGCACGTAAAGGACGGAGCTGCGCACGAGCGTGCCCTAGGTGACTCCAAGAGAAAGATGGTGAATGCAATCGCCCATGCCAGACCGAGGACACTGGAGGGTATGGTGAGGAGAAGCAGAGGCAGCCATCTTACCAAAATGCACTGAGTCAGGTAGAAAAAAGGTGAGCAATAGAGGGCGCAGCTGTTTGCGACCAACGGGCGCAACACAGAGAAGGTTTTCAAGGTAATGAGTCAGATGAACTGAAAGAAATCACTGTGAACCTGGAAGATGTAGTAGGCCAGATTGACAAACTAAAGAGTAGCAAATCACCTGGACCGGATGGTATGCATCCTAGGGTACTGAAGGAACTAAAAAATGAAATTTCTGATCTATTAGTTAAAATTTGTAACCTTTCATTAAAATCATCCATTGTACCTGAAGACTGGAGAGTGGCCAATGTAACCCCAATATTTAAAAAGGGCTCCAGGGGCGATCCGGGAAACTATAGACCAGTGAGCTTGACTTCAGTGTCGGGAAAAATAGTGGAAACTATTCTAAAGATCAAAATCATAGAGCATATAAAAAGACATGGTTTAATGGAACACAATCAACATGGATTTACCCAAGGGAAGTCTTGCCTAACAAATCTGCTTCATTTTTTTGAAGGGGTTAATAAACATGTGGATAAAGGTGAACCGGTAGATGTAGTGTATTTGGATTTTCAGAAGGCATTTGACAAAGTCCCTCATTAGAGGCTTCTAAGAAAACTAAAAAGTCATGGGATTGTTGTGCCCGTAGGTCGCAGGCGGCTGTGACCTTTGCTGCTCACATCCTTTCTCTGTACAGTTCCAAGTCTGGGGAGAACGGCAACCTCTGCTTCCACATGCCAACCCTCATGGCATGCCCAGAACAGTGTGAGCACTCCCAGCAGCCATCTTACATCAGGGGTTTCCTAAGGCGCGCGCACACCTGCCCCCTTTTTGAACGCGTCATGGTGGGATCCTCGGGGATGTCCCCACTGCAAGACATCATCCGCTTACCATACTAAGCTCAGCTGACTTCTTGCACTACGAGTTAGCAAGGATTCCGGTCCTGCTGTTTCCCACCACACTGGGGACTCCGTCTCGCTATCCTACTGGGTGACCTAGGTTCCCGCTCCTCAGGGGCCTTGTCGCACTAAGGGCTATCCGCTCCTCAGAGAGCCTTTACTCTCTGCTTCTCTGTTCCAGTGAATTCCTGCATCATCCTCGGAAGACCCTTGCTGTTCTTGTTCGGACCTCCTCAGTTGCCTGATCCTCCATCTACTTCCACAGTACTGGCAAGAGTACAGATTCTGTGCATCTACCTTTGTGGCACGGATCCCCGGGTTACCCCGCTTGCGGGCCACTACCAGATCCCTACAGTCTTGTGCAGCTTTCCATCAGCTTCCAGCCTACCCCGCACTGCGGACCACTACCAGAGTTGCCAACACAAACTACACCTAGAGAAGGTATTCATCAGACTACTCCATGCTGAAGATTCTACTCGGACCAACCAGCTGCAGGTCACCCTCTATTGATCCACTCCTCGGATCTTCATCGGCTGTATAATAAAGCTATTTCCTCTGTTGTCCATCACTGCTGAGACCTTGCCTGTTGTGGGAAGGGCCCACAGGGCTCCTCCCTGTGGGCGGAGTTTTCACTCACCACAACCCAAGGGCCCACTTCTAGTTCAAGGCACACAGAACGTAACAGTGATAGGAGGCAATGTCCTTTCGTGGATTACAAACTGGTTAAAAAACAGGAAACAGAGAGTAGGATTAAATAGTCAATTTTCTCAGTGGAAAAGGGTAAACAGTGGAGTGCCTCAGGGATCTGTACTTGGACTGGTGCTTTTTAATATATTTATAAATGATCTGGAAAGGAATACGACGAGTGAGGTAACCAAATTTGCAGATGATACAAAATTATTCAGAGTAGTTAAATCACAAGCAGATTGTGATACATTACAGGAGGACCTTGCGAGACTGGAAGATTGGGCATCCAAATGGCAGATGAAATTTAATGTGGATAAGTGCAAGGTGTTGCGTATAGGGAAAAATAACCCTTGCTGTAGTTACACAATGTTAGATTCCATATTAGGAGCTACCACCCAGGAAAAAGATCTAGGCATCATAGTGGATAATACTTTGAAGTCTTCAGCTCAGTATGCTGCAGCAGTCAAAAAAGCAAACAGAATGTTAGGAATTATTAGGAAGGGAATGGTTAATAAAACAGAAAATGTCATAATGCCTCTGTATCGCTCCATGGTGAGACGGCATCTTGAATACTGTGTAAAATTCTGGTCGCCGCATCTCAAAAAAGATATAGTTGCAATGGAGAATGTACAGAGAAGGGCAACCAAAATGATAAAGGGGATGGAACAACTCCCCTATGAGGAAAGGCTGAAGAGGTTAAGGCTGTTCATCTTGGAGAAGAGAAGGCTGAGGGTGTATATGATAGAGGTCTTTAAAATCATGAGAGGTCTTGAACGAGTAGATGTGAATCAGTTATTTACACTTTTGGATAATAGAAGGACTAGGGGGTACTCCATGAAGTTAGCAAGTAGCACATTTACGAGTAATCAGAGAAAATTCTTTTTCACTCAATGCACAATAAAGCTCTGGAATTTGTTGCCAGAGGATGTGGTTAGTGCAGTTAGGGGCAGATTTTCAAAGGGTTATGCGCATAACTTACGCGTGTATCCCCGAAAACCTGCTCCTGCGCGCGCCAAGCCTATTTTGCATATTTTGCGCGCACATATTATAAAATCGGGTATACATTTGTGCACGCCGGGTAGCGTGCACAAATGTACCCCACGCGCGCACGCTACAAAATCTGCCCCTTAGTGTAACTGGGTTCAAAATGATTTGGATAAGTTCTTGGAGGAGAAGTCCATTAACTGTTATTAATCAAGTTGACTTAGGGAATGGCTTCTGCTATTACTGGCATCAGTAGCATGGGATCTTCTTGGAGTTTGGGTACTTGCCAGGTTCTTGTGGCCTGGTTTGGCATCTGATGGAAACAGGATGCTGGGCTTGATGGACCCTTGGTCTGACCCAGCATGGCAGTTCTTACAGGATTAGAGCTGTCCTCCTGGGCTGAAGCAGTCAATCCACCTAGATATGAGGGACACAGTAAGAAGAGTTTAGTTGATGTATTGTGGTTGTGATAAGTGTATTCTTACCTAGAAGCCAGCCCTGGTGATGTGTCTTTCCTAGAAACAGTCATGAATTTCTGAATGCAAGAGAATATAGATATCATGCGTGGATCCCGGAAACCTGAGTATGACATCCAGGATCACAGACCACCTACATATTGCGAGAATAGAAACCCTTGCAGTTGTGCTAGGTGGCCTTGTCTTCCTCTGGTGCTGTTATAGGAATGTGAGTACAATTGATAGACCCCAAGACAGAAGAGAAACATGCAATTTGATATATATAGGCTTGTTTCCTGAGCAAGGCAGCCAGGAACTGTTCATTAAACATAGAGGTAACAGACTGGCTGATTCCAGCCATGACTCTTAGAAGTGTCTGGAAGATGCTGGTGACCAAAAATACCAGGGAGGTAGTAACATTGATGTGTACCGGCACTGTGGGTGGTAGGTTGCAGATCCTGCTCTAACTGCTGGCTTAGGAACTTGACATTTATTATTATTATTTATTTATATGATTCATATTCCATTTTTCAGTACCTGAATGCAATTTCAGCAGATTGCATTCAGGTACTGTAGGTATTTCCACATCCCCAGAGATCTTACAATCTATGGCCTAGAGCCACTAAACCAGTGGTTCTCAACCTTTTTCCCATCATGACACACCTGACAGGCCACGCTCACATGTGTGACACAATGCTCATTACAATTCACGGCGGAAATAAAAAATAAAGGCCCAGTATTATTTTTATTGTTAAGAATGACACAAGGGAAAGAAACATTTACTGTCTGAACAGAAATTACATAAATAGTAAACATCCCACAACAAAACAGCACCAATTTCTAGTACTCAAACAATAAACACCTTACTTAAGAAAAGGCAACACTGAAAATATTACACCAGGCCTTAAGACATCAATACACCTCCTATTAAGAAAACGGAACAAGCCAGGCTACTAGAGAGCCCTACACAGAAACTGCACACCAGCAGAAAACCTCACCTGAATCACATGTGCTGACCTTCACTAAACAAAGAATAAATCACACACAGACTCATAACTAGAAGCAGCGGACAAAAACTGAATTGGAAACTGCAACAAGCCAGGGTCTCTGTATGCAGTGTAACAAAGAAAAAAGAGAAACATCACCAATCCTTATAAAACAAATCAAAAAATATAAAACCAATAGCAGCAAAACCATACAAAAAAAAATAGATTATTTTGAAACAGCTGATGAATGGAATTTCCAATAATTAAAAACTCATAAAAAAATTCTAGATACCAATAAATTATTTCAAAATAGCAGAGTTAAAGGCCCAATAATGAAAAATAATAAGGAAAAATGTTTTGCTCTGCATACCTGGGAACGTTTGATATCCAGGTGCCCTGAGATTGTTTTGAATTAGCAGGATGAGGGATGGTTTGCTTGCAACTTTCTCCTCTCTTTCTCTCACACTGGCTCTCAATCACTCACATATACACATGCTTTTTCTCTCTCACTTATATAGGCTCTTAATTACACATTTACACACATGCTGTCTGTCTTTTCATGCTTACATATACAGGCTTTCAATCACACACAGACTCTCATTCACATGCTTACACACATGCGCTCTCTCTTTCTCTCATTTACACACAGGCTCTCAATCACATACTCACATGCTCCCTCACCTAAACCAGTTCTCAATCACACACAGCTACACATGCTCTCTCTCTTACTTATACACCCAGGATCTTAATCATACATACACAAAAGATCTCAATCACACATGCATACTCTTTCAAACAAATAGATTTTCAATCACAAACTTACACATACAGGTTCTGTCATACACTTCCACTCATGCTATCTCTCACATACAGGCTCTCAATCATTACAGAAACTCTTTCACATATACAGGCCTCAATCATTCACATACAGCACCTCAAACACATATGCTTGCTCATTCACTTCCTCCCCCTGAACAAGCAATAGCAGCAGCAGCCTTTCAGCCCTCACGTTTTTCTCCGAGCCGCACTGCTCATTCCTTAGGCTGCACTAGGGATGTGCAGACGGAAAGCATTTGTTGGATTCGGTATTCGTATTCGTTGGGACCCAAATACATTGCATTCGGTCAATGGGGGGGAAAACCCGATCTGCCCTTTAGTTGAATTCGGTATTCGTTTCCCATTAAAGTTGTAAAAACAAAAAAAAAAACCACCCCACCCTAACCCTTTAAATTTAATTAACTACAACCTACCCCCAGCCTCCTGACCCCCCAAGACTTGCCAAAAGTCCTTGGTGGTCCAGCGGGGGTCCTGAAGCGATCTCCTGCACTCGCGCCGTCAGCTGCCTGTATTCAAAATGGTGCTGATAGCCTTTGACTTTACTATGTCACAGGGCTACCGGTGTCATTGGTCGGCCCCTGTCACATGGCAGGAGCAATGGATGGCCGGCACCATCTTGTGTTCCTACCATGTGACAGGGGCCAACCAATGGCACTGGTAGCCCCTGTGACATAGTAAGGGCAAAGGCTATCGGCGCCATTTTGAAAACCGGCAGCCAACGGCACGAGTGCAGAAGATCGCTCCAGGACCCCTGCTGGACCACCCCCACCCTCTTGACCCCCCCAAGACTTGCCAAAATTCCATGGTGGTCCAGCGGGGGTCCTGGAGCGATCTCCTGCACTCAGGCCGTCAGCTGCCGGTATTCAAAATGGCGCCGATAGCCTTTGCCCTTACTATGTCACAGGGTCTACGGGTGCCCTTGGTCAGCCCATTGCTCCTACCATGTGACAGGGGCCGACCAAGGGCACCGGTAGCCCCTGTGACATAGTAAGGGCAAAGGTTATTGGCGCCATTTTGAATACCAGCAGCCGACGGTGCGAGTGCAGGAGATCACTCTAGGACCCCCGCTGAACCACCAGGAACTTTTGGCAAGTCTTGGGGGGGGGGGTCGAGAGGGGGGTGTTTAGTTAGTTTTGTTTAAATTCGCTCCTTAAGATGGGGAAAAATTCGGTAATGATATGTTGCATTCGTGGGGGTTCGCCATGTGTTTCGTGGACTCACGAATGCAACAAATAGGGACCTATACATTGCAGAATATGCATTCGTTCACAACGAATGCACACCCCTAGGCTGCACCTCTCTTCGCTTCTTTGGGACGATGCTGCCCACATTAGCATGATCTCTTCTTCCCGCGCACGCACTCGCTGCTCACCACTTCCTCTTCCAGGTCGAGGGGGATAGGAAGAAGAGAGCATGCTGGTGCCGCTGACTCCAGTTGTCCTGCCGCATTCCGCCCAGGCTATCAGCATTTTAAGCCCAGGTGGAGGACCTATTTTGCTAGGGTAAGGGAAGCAGCTGGATCAGCGGGGGGGGGGGGGGGGGGGGGGGGGGGATGACCGGGAAGTGTGGTGACACACCTGCATGTGCTTGGCGACACACCACTGCACTAAACCACAATGTTTTTTCATGGGAGCGGTCCCACAGCAGGGGGGTATTACTGTGATAGTGAGGTCCCTCCCCCGAGAAAACATTGTGGCTCTATGGTGAATTCTTTTGTCTTGCTGCCAAATACCACAGGTCAAAAGAACTCAGCTAGCATCCCTTTAGGTGCAATGGCGGCCCCAATCTCCCACCATTGCCTTAAAAGGCTGACTTAAAAAGTTGCCTGCACAAAGAAAACTTTGAGCAGGGTAAGGTTGACCCCCAGTTTAACCCAGGGCCGCTACTTGAGGTGACCTCGACACCTCAAAATAAAAAGATTAACCTTGTCAAGCAGCGATAGCCCTCACCCCAAAGATTATAAAGTACATTGGGGGTTCAGGGTGACCCCACCCCCTCAGGTTAAAAAAATGCATTGGCCTAAGTCCAATCCCTGGACCTTGCTCCATCCTGTGACGGGGCAAGGACAGGTCGGCACCATTTTGAAAAATGGTATTGACTGAACCAGGTGCAAGGGGATGCTCCAGGCCCCATCGCAGGATCTTGTATCCATTTTAAAGATTCGGAGGGTTTGGGAGGGGGCCCAGAGCTGGAGGGGGTGCCTGAGGGTGTGGGGTGTGGGCCCACTGAACCCCAATTAATTTTCTTAATATGTTTGGTGGGAGGGGAGTGCCCAGGGGGCATTATACACAAACAAGTTTGGTGTTGGTTGAGAGGGTGCCCCTGAAGCCTAATGCATTTTATTTTACCTTTCGGGGAGTGGGGAGATCCCCTTGAACCCCAATGCATTTTTTTTACTTTTGGGGGGAGGAGGGGGCAGTTGCTGCATGACCACGTTAATTTTTTTTTTTTTTACTTTGAGACATCAGGGTCATCTTGATAGTGGCCCGGGTTGAGCCCGAGGTCAGCTCTGACCCCCACTCAACTTTTGTGGGCAGCAGAAATTTTTTAAGGTTTTGCATGGCCCTTTAAATGTAGGGTAGGAGTCTTGGGACCCGCATTAGGGTCCCAGTGCACTAACATTACTGAATTTTGAAAAGATATTGTTATTTTATCACAGCTGACCACTTTCTCAGTCAGCCACAATAAAATATTAACAATAAATTGCCCATTAATGACCTTCTTTGCATGCATTTGCATTATTCATGTATGCACATGCATACAAATCAGGTCATTATAACAGGGGAGGGAATCTGGGCAGGACCATGGAAATTAGAGCATATATCACTTGATATTGCTGCAATAGTACTCTATTGCATGGTATATACTGTTTAACGTGCATTAGAGCACTATCATCATCATGGCTTGATGCATTACATGGCTTGAGGCAATACTCCTCTAAGAGATCCAAAAATTTGCCTTTGTCCTGTATACTCTCTGTAAAGGGTACCTCCTCCTCCTCCTCTTTTCTCTCTCCCTCCTCAGCCATTGTGCCATAAGTATCCATAACGCTATAGAGTCATTTTGAAAAGGCAATCTCTACCACTGATTCCCTCCACCAATAAGGTCCCAGTATGTCCCTGTAACATGCACTCCCAGCCCCTAGGTGTATCCCTGTATGACTCAGTCCTCCCAATCTGTTTCAGTTACCCCCAGTATGGACCAGTATGTCTCAGTTACCACCCCATATGACCCTGTCAATCCCAGGTAAACTCATTCCCACCCCCTCATATGACCCCCGTCTCTGCTGGTGACCCTTCTGTATGACCCAGTTTATCCAAATTTGCCCCCAGTATGTCCTACTCTGCCCCTGGTACACCACCTCCCAGTGCCTCCTGCTCCTGTGACCACTCACCCGGAGAAGTCAACCCGCCAAAGGCCAAGTTCACAATCAAAATTAAAGTTGTTCCTTGTGTACATTAAAGAACAGTAGTAAATGAACACATTTTAATCAGATGACAATCGTGTGTATGTTGCTTTTAAAATACCTCATTATGTGCATACATGCTAACTATGCCTCAAATTGCCAGCAGTGCACCCTCTTTTTGCACATATACTATTACGCATGAAGGTACATATACACACATGTGTAGTCCCTTTATAAAATAGATTTTACACACACACGGCTACATGCACGCACATGTATATAGCCTTTTTTACGCAAATAGGGTCAAATTTTAAAAGGTGCGCGCCGGCGTAGATTTGTTTGCGCAACCCGCTACCGCGCGCATGTTATAAAATCCAGGGTTGGCGCATGAAAGGGGGTGCACAATTGTGCAACTTGCATGCGCCAAGCGGCGCAGCCTTCCTCCATTCCCTCCGAGTCCACTCCGTTCCCTCCAAGGCCGCTCGGAAAATCGAAGCGGCCTCGGAGGGAACTTTCCTTCCGCCTCCCCCCACTTCCCCTCCCTTCCCCTCCTAACCCGCCCCCCAGCCCTACCTAGAACTCCCCCTTACCTTTGTCGGGTAAGTTGCGCCTGCCTCTGGCAGGCATAGCTTACACACGCCGGCCAACAGCCGGCCTGCGATCCTGGGCACAGCAGTAAATGGCCACTGTGCCTGGAGGCTCCGGCCACACCCCCGCCTCGCCCCCAGACCGCCCATGCCCCGCCCCTTTTTGCAAGCCCAGGAACATATGCGCGTCCCGGGGCTTGAGCACGCCACCGAGCCTATGCAAAATAGGCTCGACGTGGGCAGGGGCAGATTTTCAAAGGCTACGCGCGTAACCCGAGAAAATCTGCTCCATAATTTTTGAAAATTTACCTTTGAGCTTGGGTGAATTTTAGAATTTTATATGCATAAATGGCTTTAAAAATGATATCCAAAGATGGTAACTTTAAAATGAGTGCATGTGCGCCCTCATACACAGGAATTTTAAATTGTCTGCACAAGTGTGCACGTATGATTTAAAATACACCTAGGGTTAGTATGTGCACTCTTAATTTTAAGTGGTTACATGAGCAAACATTATTCGTATATCTTCTATATGAATTTGTCAGCTTTAATGCACACAGCTAAACAGATTTTAAAACATGCATGCATGAAGAAAATAGCCAATTTGATCAATTAGTCTACCAGTTTGCCCAGTCTATCTCTAAGTCATCCAGACCCATCTGGTTCTTCAGCTTGCACTCTCCCCAATTTACCCAGACCCCTCACCCAGAAATTTTAAGACTGAAACAAGATTTCTTCAGACTTACACCTCATCAAAAGCAGAAGTAAATAAGTGCGAATAACAGCCCGATGCATACTGCAGGTGTGGGATTTAAACTTCGTATTTACACGCATAAATGTTGGCCCCTCCCCGGAACACCATGACACAACCTAACATTGAATCTTTTTTCCATGTGTTGGGTTGCTCGTACATGCACATAATTGGGCAGTTTTAAAATATACGTTGGTCGTATGCAGCCCAGACTTGCATGTATGGGCCTTTTATCATGAGCAACCCTTTTAAAATTCACCTCAAAATGATTAAAATAAAAAGAGAAAAATATTTACAAAATAGCAATAACAACAATAAAATATAATTACAGAGTACAGAAAAGGGACAATGACAAGGATAATTCTCAGGATTTAGTACTGACTGAAAATAATTATTTGTAATCCTAAAAAAATTATGTACATAAATAATCTTCATAATAAGACTATATTGGTTTAAGGAAATTCATATTTATAGCCTAAAGTTAGATTCTATTCTATTCTTAAGTTTATATACACCCTTATTGCCTCACAAATGGGACCCAAGGCAGTTTACATCTTATAAAATACATCAATACAGTATAGTACAAGAGATTCAAAATAATACAAACAAATCCCAAATCCATCCTTACTATGACAAGACAATACAGTTTGTAAAGGAAATTAAAAATAAAAGTCTCATTTCACAGGGCAGAAGCAAGATACATGAATTTTAAATGAGCTTTTGTTGAAATTAAACATGGCATTCCTTTCCTAAATCAACAGAGAATTTGATTTTCTATTGTTAAAAATCCCTATGCCTATTATCCATTTATAAAGTCCATCTAATCATCATTTAAAGATTTGCATCTAAACATATATTTACTTATCTTAGACTGGCAGAAGCTGTTTGTTTTTTTTTACCATTGCTTTATAACAATTAAAAAATTCATATAAAATAGATGTACTTACAACTTCTGGAGAAAAAGTCCCTAAAGCAATTATTGGGATTTTATGCCCATCGCTCATGGTAATGCGGGAATCTTTACAGAGAGACATTCTTTATCTGTGTGTGTGTTCAAGCACTTTCTCCTTTCTGCCCCACTGCTGTTCGGTTGCCCAGTGCAGATGAAAGAAGGTAGAGGTGCAGAATATATAGATCGGTAAGTTCCCTCAGGCACAATAAACCAGTTGGCAGTGCTCCAGCTCTGGAATTTCAGTCAACAGTTACATATAGAGTTACAAATAGCCTCAGAACACACTCAGCTCTCTTTTTACATCTCCGTTTTGCTGGGGGGGAGGGCTTTATGAATTAAAATCTGATAAAAGGTTGGGTACAAAAAAAAAATAGTTGACATGCAGATATTTGTAAGAGCTTTGAGTATTTTTACTGCAGCAAATGTAAGTATTGCCAAAAAAACAAACAAACCCTACATAATTAGTAAAATGAAGACAAGCTAGTCTTTTCCAGTTTAAAAGGTAGAACTTCAGCATCCATCATTTTGTATGCTTTTTTCTGCAGATTTTTGTTTTACAACTTTTGCATAGGATTTTGGGAATAAGTAAAGCTGTGCCCCTGTAACAGATGTTCGCTGATAAATCAAATATATCGACAACATACCCATGTGACAACTTACAAAAGACTTTATTCATTACAACTTTCCTTTAAAAACATAAATATGCTTAAAATATATCACATTACATATCTCACCCATTCACTCTCACATACATACTAACAATACCAATACAGGTAAACATGAAATATTACACATCAATTAAAATACAAACAATTTCTTTCTGATATTTCTCGATATTGCACTTAAACTATTAAAAATATCACTCGATATGTAATCTGTATCCTTGAATTATTTAATTCATTGCTTGCATTATATTCTATCCAAAGAGTATCCAATATTGAGAAATTGTTACATAAATAAACATTCCTTTACTCTATTGTGTGTTCCCAAATATTTTTAATTCAACATACACTTTATTATATGCTCCCAATGTTCCTAATTCAATATATTCCCACTCCCGATGTTACTAGTTAAGCAAACTCCCGACAAGAAGCTCTTGTTTCACCCGAAGGTTTCATCAGGGGTTCCAATTGATAAATTATCTGTTTCTTTTCTCATATATAGTGAATCTCTACCTCCACTTCTTGATGAGCACATCAATCTTCAATATATTCACTATACAAAAATGTTAACATTAATTAATCAGTTGTTCAAAAATCCAGTATAGACTAGTTTCTAATACCATTTCAACATTATCCATACGTGTATATGTATATCCGGCCACAACATATTCGCCAAAAAGTATCACTTACCAAATACAATATTTCAAACTCAACTAGAGATTAATAATTTATTCTATTCAAAAATCGCCATACCCTTTTTCTGCCACAGCTTCACACAGTTCTCCGACTAGCGCTAAAATTCATCAGACATTCACCAACAACTTCTTATTATTCTCCAATTTTCACAAAATACCATTCAGGACAAAGGGGGGGGGGGGGGGGCTACAGTTGTTTTGGATAGGTCCTCATATATGGAAGAAGTTTACCGACAATTGAGTGATGATAAGTTTTATCACATTTTGGATAGTGACCCTACAGAGGGAATACTGTTGGAGATACATTCTGTGATTCATCATGCAGTTAGGTGTAAAATATTGGCTAATAAGTTAGGTGAATATTTATGGGAACAGTATCCAGTAAATCCAGTTTTTTATATTGTGCCAAAAGTTCACAAGAGTTTAATAGCCCCTCCAGGTAGACCAATTGTTTCCGGTATGGGTTCGATGTTTGTACCTATTTCAAAATATATAGACTATGTAACAATTTCTCAATATTGGATATTCTTTGGATAGAATATAATGCAAGCAATGAATTAAATAATTCAAGGATACAGATTACATATTGAGTGATATTTTTAATAGTTTAAGTGTAATATTGAGAAATATCAGAAAGAAATTGTTTGTATTTTAATTGATGTGTAATATTTCATGTTTACATGTATTGATATTGTTAGTATGTATGTGAGAGTGAATGGTTGAGATATGTAATGTGATATATTGTATGTATATTTATGTTTTTAAAGGAAAGTTGTAATGAATAAAGTCTTTTGTAAGGTGTCACACAGGTTTGTTGTTTGATATATTTGATGTAATGGTAATACCTGTTTAAATTACCTTCACATGTATGTGGATATTTGACCACTCTGATAAATCAGCCACGTGAGTGGATGACATCATTTCGATGGCACTCAGATGCAAAAATCTGTCTCTGAGGTCTGAAAAACTGAAAAGCTTTTGGGGTGCTATCCGCTCAGCTGCACCAGTCTCCACTCTCCTCAGTCTTCAACTCTAAGAGGAAGCAAGTGGAATCATGTGGCTGATTTATCCTGCTGCCTAGGGAGAACACCTGTTACAAGTGAGCAACTTTGCTTTCTCCGTGGACAAGCAGGATAAAGTCAGCCACACAACTAGGCTGAGGATTGCATTTGATTAGTCTAAAATCTGTGAATCTTAGCATTGCAACCTGGAATATTGCCTGAGGTTGGAGGGAAGAGTTAAAGGAATCAAGTAAGCAAGCTTTTTAGGACTTCCTGACCAAAACAGCTATCTTGACAGTAAGAATTTTCTAGGACATAATGAGATGTAAAAGAATGTTAGGAAGACCAAGTGGCAGCCTTGCCATTTCTATGGAAGCAGAGTGAAGATGTGCTAAGGGAGCTGCAATAGCCCAAACCTGATGGGCTTATATTTTATTTTGAAGATGTTGTCCTGTGTGATCCAAGTCATTAGCGTTCGTTGCTTAACCAAGGGGGTCATTCACTAAAGCTTTATTGCGTGCGTTAGGGCCCTAACAGTAAGGTAGAGTAGCATAGGAGATGCCAGTCATTCTGTTCAAGCACATTTGCCAATTGTCAGAATCAGTACAAGAGAATAAACTGGGATAAGTATTATTGTCTGGAACTTGATCTAGGTGGAATAGTGATTGTCTTGTGACTCATGCTTTCTGAAGGAGCCTGTGTTGCGTTCGTGCCTATTCTCGCCCTTGCTCCACCCTCTCTACCTTTGTGGCGACTCTCTTCGGGTCTAACGGACAGATGCTGCCTCGACTTCTCTCTGTCTCTGAGTCCCGGAGTCCCCGGGCTGGCTTGCCACTACGGATCCACCATGTTCCTGATGACATAACGGCACGTGCGTGTCCTCCAGACTTGTACCGGCAAGGGCGCGAACCTCGGGGGCGTCCCCCCGTAGTGACATCATCTGCTTCCAACATAAAAGGTCTTTCCTTGCAACTATGAATCGAGTTAGCAAGGTGGATTCTTTCTCCGCTGCTCTGCCTCTACAAACTTAACTAGGGGTACCCGCTCCTCGGGGGCCCTGCTCTCTCTCTTCTTGATTTCAGATAAGGACGGAATCCGGTACTATCTGTGTTTGTCTCAATACTCCAGCCTAGCTGGTGGTTCCTCTCAGGATCTCCTCTTGGGGGCGCTGTCATCTGCCATCGGCCCAGGGATTCACCATTTCTACTAAGTGTTCATTCCTTACACTAATAGAGCGGTATTATATCATCTACCACTCTGTGGGAGCCAACCCACATTTGTTCACTAATTCTGCCTACGGAGTATCATCACTGTTACTCCTTCTTCAAGGGAACAGATCCATAACAGATTGCTACTTCAGTACAGAGATTATATTAAATGCTAACTCCCTAGCGGATCTGTCTCATATTGCTCAACTCCAAAGCAGAATTATAACAGAGTGCTAACTCTTTCATTCTACAGGAACCAGCGCATACCAGGTTGCCAACGCTGCCCTCCTGGCGGGGTTAGCCATATCAGACTGCCAACTCCTCCCCTCAGAGGAACTGGTCGATACAGACTGCTAACTCCACCCTCTTGGCAGGTTGAGCCACAACAGTTGCTAACTCCTCCTCCCAGAGGAGCTGGAACCTAATAGATTGCTAACTCCGCCCTCCTGGCAGGGTGAGCAATAACAGCCTGTTATCACATGCTTGACATCTAATTGATTTCTCAAATAAGTATGGTGTGGTTTTCCTGGAATATAGTGAGGGTTGCTCCATTTAGAAATCATTTCCAATATTCTATAGATGAAGTCTCTCTGTTCTATATGCTGATCTTCTGGTTTTGTATAAATTAAATCCATCTGACTGAAACTCTAACTATATGCCAAATATGGAAATGGTGACTGTCCTCTATATTTTCTGTTCTGCCTGCATTTGGTCTTGCTAATTGAGGGCTTTTGTGAATAAACCACCCTAATATCATCAACAAACAAATAGGATGTGAGACGAAAACCAGACTGAGACTAGAAGGGTAGACAAAATTGAAGGACTAAAACAGATGGCATGAGAAGAGAAACTTGTATTCCTACACCATCTTATTCTGATCTGGTGACACAACACCCCAGCATAATCAATAAAGAGGATAACTAAAGTGGGCCTTAAAAGAGGGCATCAACAAGTTTGGAATGAAGCCTCCAAGGCTATATGAGAGGGGTAAAGTGCCACCATGTGTGGAATGAATAGCTGAAGGTACCATGTAGGTGAAAGAAAGCATTAGAAGAGGCAATCCCTCAAGGCAATTATAGAGGATGAAAGCAACTGGCAGAGTGGCATGAGGAAACCAAAGCATCATAAGAGGCGCAAAGCTGCCACCCAGAGTGGCAAGAATACCCCAAGGCTCCAAATGAAGGGCAAAGGGCAACAAGTAGATTGGTAAAGTGACAAGCATGCAAGGAGAAAGCAGAGGAAATCCTCGGAGGGCACCTGATATCATATCCTAAGGATGCAGCTGTTTGGACGTGGATTGGGTCTTCACTGGAGGATAAGATGCTACTCACTAGCGGCATGAAATGCTATTTAGCCCGTAACTGTAATATTCTATGATTCAGGAATGTAGGGCATGATTCTTCTTCTGAAACAGTATTTGCAAATACTGGCTCCATTACCTCAGAATTATAAGGGGCAATGTTCTGGTGTTTCTGAGTGCTGAACCTCTGCAGTTGAAGCCTTACCTTTTGCTGTGGTACAATCCTTAAAAGGCTGAATATCCGATGAGACCAAAAATGGCAAGATCCATAAGGGTATGGATTCAGAAGAAAATGTTCATTAAAGATAAGTGGGTGGGTAAGGCTTGTGTATAGTAACAGATAGCCATGGCAAGAGCAAGAGTTGGCAAGCAGCACAGGGGGAAGGTGATTTTGAAGGAACCTCATATAAACGAGTCAAAGGCTTTATAACATGTGGCTGATCCTACTAGTGGCATATGCTTCCATAAAATAGTAGAAGTCAAATGGCAACTGGAGTGGCATGAAGGGACCCCAGAGTGGTACAGCAAGCATGCAGGGCAATAGATGAATTCAGCAGGTACCATAGGGAAAAGGGAAATGGAATGGGAAAGAATCTCATAGGTAGAATGGAGAATTGGAATTTGAAAGGAATGTTGAAGACATTTGGAGCAGAGGAAGAAGCACCTCAATGTATCAAGACTGGCTTGGAGTGGCAGGAAGAGACATGGTGCTGGCAACTGTTAAAAACTGAAATGGTAGGAGTAGAGCAAAACAGTGATAAGATTAGCTATACAACCCTAAGATATACCTCGAGGACTGAGGTGGAGGATGAATGGAATCAGAAGCATGAGTACTGGTGCAGCAATGTTGTTGTTTGCTGTTGTGCCAAGGGAGACGTCTGCCACTGCGCTCTTCTAAGGGAGACAGGGTCTACTACTCCTGGTGCTACTGTCAACCAGAGTGTACCAGACCGCATAATGCTGCTGGGAGGGCAGGCCCACATCAAACTCCAGGCATCTGCAATGATGTCAAATCCACCCAATCAGTATGGAAACACTGAACAAGGAGTCTAACACATTCACAAGTTGGATGGCCTCCCGGAATCCTGTGGCACCTTGAAGGCAAAAGCTGGCATGCACCTGGTAATGTTGGATCCCACCATATCATGCAGCTGGGGCAGAACCAGGATCTCTCACCTGCCCCATGAGGCAGGTGGAGCATGAGTATGTTTACTCAGAGCCAAAACATGGTGTGGTGTGGAGGAGCAGCCTAGTGGTTAGAGCAGCAGACTGTGTACCAGTGCAGCCAGGGTTTAAATCCCACTACTGCCCCTTGTGACTTTGGGCAAATCACTTTACCCTCCATTACCTCAGGTACAAACTGGGGGCATGGAAATACCTATACTACATGAATGTAATCTGCTTTGAAGTGAACTATTCCTGGTCAAGGTGAAGCCAGAGGAAACCCCTGTGGCTGTCTGTAGTGGTCCAGATGTGCAAATTGATTGTCTTGTGTGGGTTTTGGGGCAAAAGAATAACTGAACCATATGGTAGCAGCCTCCCTCTAAAATGGGTAAGATGGCCTTCTTGCTAGCATGGAGGCAGGCATGGCATGTGAATTTCTAGGTGGGCTGCCATTGGAAAGTACCACTGGCACAGGAAGATGAACGAAATGCAGGAATAAGGTGCCCAACGTTGATGTTCCTCAGATAGTAGAGATGATGTTGGATAGTACAGACTGCAGGACGGTGGCCATTGAAGTCAGAATCTGCAAAGGAGTATCAACTAGCCTGAGGAGAGTTGCAGAAAGCATGCAGACTAAGAGTTGTCAAGTACCGTAGGGAAAGGGGATCTGGAAGGAACCTCATAGACATTTGGAGCAGTGGATCTACCAGTAGCATATGCTTCTGTTAAATAATAATGGTCAAACAGTACCTGGAGCAGGAGGAGGGAGTGATGCAGCAAAAATGCAGATGGCCCGAGCAGGACCAAAAGTCAAGCATTTATAGGTACACATGACCAGAACAGTAGAACTGCAAATGGTCCATGAAATCAACAATGGCTCATGGAGTGGTGCTGCAACCATGGAGAGAAACAGTTTGACAGGGCAAGAGCAAGAATCTCCACAAAAACAGTAGGGTAAGGGGACTTGGAAAAAACATTATAGACAACTGGAGAGGGGGATGACTCTTCCTGTCAGAAATATGGCTGCCCCTGACAGATTCACCAGTCCAGTAGCATAGGCTTGTGTCAAAGAGTAAGCCATGCACTTTATAGGGACATACATACAGCCAGTACAGTGGAGCTGTATCATGGGCAATTCATTGAAAAGGGTGGATGGACTATTTGCTCTGTATCTGCCATCATACTATGTCACTATGTTATGTTACATTCAGACAGGCCAATACAGTAAAGGTCGCAGGAGAGCGGGCGAGCGCCCGCTCTCCTGTGCGCGCGATTCAGGGGGGACAAACATGCAATTTAGGGCCCACGGTAAAAAGAGGTGCTAGGGACACTAGCGCGTCCCTAGCGCCTTTCTTTTTATGGAAGCAGCGGCTGTCAGCGAGTTGACAACCGATGCTCAATTTTACCGGCGTCGGTTCTCAAACCCGCTGACAGCCATGGGATCGGAACTCAGATGCCGGCAAAATTGAGCGTCCGGTTTTCAACCCGCGAGCCAATTTTAAATTTTTTTTCTTTTTCTTTTTTTTAATTATTTTAAACTTTTGGGACCTCAGACTTAATATTGCCATGATATTAAGTCGGAGTGTGTACAGAAAAGCAGTTTTTACTGCTTTTCTGTACACTTCCCCAGTGCCGGCAGAAATTAATGCCTACCTTTGGGTAGGTGCTAATTTCTGAAAGTAAAATGTGCAGCTTGGCTGCACATTTTACTTAGTGAATCACGCAGGAATAACTAATAAGGCCATCAACATGCATTTGCATGTTGCGGGCGCTATTAGCCGGGGGGGGGGGGGGGGGGGGGGGGGGGGTTGGACGCGCGTTTTCGACGCGCTATTACCCCTTACTGAATAAGGGGTAGAGCTAGCGCGTCGAAAACGCGCGTCCAACCCCCCACCCCCTGAAACTAATAGCGCCCGCAACATGCAAATGCATGTTGATGGCCTTATTAGTTATTCCTGTATCGGCCTATAAGTGAGGAATGTGGCGAATCTCAAACAGCAGCAAGATCTAAACAGACCTTAACAGCCAGATGATCAACCCAAATAGAGATGGGGTGTTGTTATGCATTATTTTATTTAGCCTGAGCCTGATTATTAATGAACTCAGAGCCACACACAGACAGAATATACAGAGGCATTTAGAGATATGACTCTATAGTGAGATTTGACTGATAAAAGGACACTGATTTCTGTCCCTGCAGTCATGAGACCATTTTGCTAGACTTCAACAGAAACCTGACAATTGTAATTAGGCTAAGGGAGGGGGACAGAGAAACAATGCAAAGGTCACTGATAACTATTGCTCTGAAACCTGATGGACAATAATCTGATGGCCATGCTATTATTGCTTTGAGGATTCACAGATACAAAATGAAACCCTGAAAACTATCAGATAAGAATTTGGAAGCTCCCAACATCAAAACAGCACTAGGGTCCTTATTAATGTTTGCAGGGATAATAGCGAGGTCACCACCCTTACCCTACAGACATAAGGCCTTTATGAAACAATGTAAAGGTCACTGACCTGTCTCTGCAGCCATTTGTTAATATTTACCAGAATAATACCAAGGCCAGGTAAACTCACATAAGGTCTGGAAGCTGTACACAACACCCAGGCACGAAAACAGGGCATCAAAGCAAAACCTGGAAAGAAAAGTGATCATAACTGTGATTGAAAAGCGATCTGCAGAACACTCAAACACACTACCCCAATCTACACGGGTATATATTCGATTTTTATTTTAAATGTTTGCTCTTGATTTTAGAATTTTAAAATCTGTTAAAATAAAGAATGGACATGATATAACATGATACAACACTTCCAATTATGAGTAATTATAAACGAGCTATGTTACCGTAAAATCTTGGCACCTGTTTAATGATAGATTTTATTATGTTTTCCAATATTATTATTTATGCCTTATTGTAAACCGTTATGATGGTACCTAACTTAATGACGGTATAGAAAAGTTTTTAAATAAATAAATAAATTGAGCAGACCAGGCCAGGTCCTGGTTTGCCCATAGCAATGTGGGCTCCTGTCTTTGTTGCATGCAAACTCCTGCAGTTTGGGGTCAGGAGGGTGGTATGGGATCACATGGCTGTGGTATGGGATCACATGGCTGGGAGTCCTTTCTTCCCAACTGAGCTTTCAAACCATTGCAGGCTTTGCTGCTGTTTGATTGACTCCAGTGGGCACGCTGGAATTGAAACTGGCATGTGAGAATGAATAAACAAGGGAGGTCCAGTGGGCCTGTGTTTTTTTTCACTCCCCCCCCCCCCCTTTCCTTTTTGGTTTTTTAGGTTCCCTCCCACCCTCCCTTTGGTGTGTGTGACTGTTGTAATATTTGTTTGCTTGTCACAGCTGTTTTTTTTTGTAAGGGCGTTGGAGGGGCTGACCGATCATTCATCATGTAGAAAGAAGGTGTGGCTGTGTTTAGTCGCTCCTGTGTGGGGCACCTTTCTGGGATGTGGTGGTGGGCACCTTCGCACCGTAGCAGTGGTGGCGCTGCTGGATGCCTGCAGGCTGAATAGCCTGGGGTGGGCATCTTGCCGGGGACCTGCCGGATGCTAACGGAGCAATGGTTTAGGTGTTTATGTTGCTTCGCTTGGGTTTATACCTATATAATTGTGGTTTAATAAATCTATGGCCAATTTTAATTACAACAGTTGTTTGTTGATTTTGTTAATTGTGTGTTTTTATTTAGTGTGAACAAAGAGGTTGCGGGTGGCACAGTATACTGGATGCCCATATTGTCAGAAATCAGATCTTTGCAAGCAATCAGCACAGACCTCGGACCATGGCAGGATAAACAGATCTCTTGTTTTCAACAATGACTATCTAAAGCTCTGTATCTTTATATGTGTATGTTTATATAAGTGTTTTTAAATTTATTTACTTTTAGGACTCTATGTAGTAGTACTTATTATCTGCAATAAACTGTTATTATTTGTAGTAATTCCCTTTGTCTAATTATTCCTATAAGCCAATAATAAATCTATGGAAGCCCGCCCCGAGCCCGTATCGGGGCGGGCAGGATAATGTGGGCCCAGGCCCACCGCGGGTCAGGGCCCGGTCTCGCTGAGGTCGGCGAGTGGGTCGCTGGGGGGGGGGCGGTGAGCAGGTACGCCGGGCAGCGGGCGGGGATTGGCTGCCGGGATGCGTTGCTCGGCGACGCCCCTCCCCCCGGCTGAGTCGGCGAGGCGGCGCGCGCAGGGGGAAGTGAGTTGCAGGCGCGCGTGTGAGAGCAGGTGGGTGCGGGAGCGACGGGGTTCGGCGGTTTTCGCGGTTGGCGGAGGGGCGGTTTTGCGTGGGGCGGCGGTTTTTCCTTGCTGGAGTGTCTGCTGTGTGCGGAGGGAGCTATGGCTGCTGACCGCGCGGTTTTGGCTGCCACGGTGGCCGAGTCTGAGGAGGCAGCTTGGGTCCCCGGGCTTCCGGATCCTGAATCTGAGGACCCCGTGGAAGAGGGGAGCGGGTGAGTCGGGACGAGGAGCTTGGAGGGGGAGGGGCGGAGGTGTCTCCGTCGGGGCCCGTTGGGGGGGGGGGGCCGGGGATCCTGCGCCAGGGCTTGCTGTTCCTGCTGCGCCGCGCGGGGTGTCTAGGGGGCAGGGGGCGAGGGCTCCTCGGGCCCGGGCGCGGGGGCGCAACAAAGGGGCGGGGAATGACGAGCCGGGTCCGCTGTCCGCGGGCCGGGGTGAGGTAAGGGGGCCGGTTGGAGGGAACATCAGGGGTGCGGGGGTGATGGCCTGGTGGGGAGGGGGGGTTTGCGGGGGCCCAGGGGTTCGTTCGGGGGGGGGAGTTGGTGACTCGGTGTGGGGGGGAGGAGCCTTGGTTGGGGCCACGGGGTTTGGGGGTTGGGGATCTACTCTGGGACGGGGGAGACGGACCTCCGTCGGGTGCAGGCCGCGCGCTGCCTGCTTCCTTGCCGGCCGCGAGGCCTGCCGGGGGAGTGGGCCGTGGGAGGGGGGCGCGGGAGCAGAGGTCGGGGAGCAGAGGGGGGGCTGGCGCGGGGGCGCCGGGGGTGGTGAGGGGTGTGCCTAGGGGTCGGGGCAGGGGGCGACCGGGGGTCGAGCAGGCGGGGGGTCCTGGCTGGGGGGCGGGGGGTTTGGGTCCGTGGGGCAGGCCGGAGCACGATGGAGCGGGGTGGGGCACTCAGGAGTGGCCAGCAAGGCAGGGGGGTTGGGGGGGGCTTGGGAGAGGCTCGAGGAGGTAGAGATGACGGAGAGGGATAGGGGGGTCTATGGTGGGGGGCGGCGAAGGGAGTTGGGGTTTGGGGCCGATTGGGCGTCTTCTCCGTCGCCTGCTGTGGTCTCTTTGCAGGCCGCTGGGGAGGAGGAGGACTGCGTGGACCCGGGTACGTCCCAGCAAGAGGAGTGGAGGAACGTGGCGCCGGAAAGCGGTCGGCCGGGGCGGTTGCCGCTTGGACGGGAGCCGAGGGAGGTGGCGGCAGACTTGCAGCCCACAGGTGAGTATGTTATCTTCCCCAGGCCAGAAGTCGGGGCAGTGGGGGGGACGAGTAGTGTGCTTCCAGGGGCGGAGGGGGTCGGTGTGGAGGGGGGGGGGGATCGGCAGTACGCAGGGGAAGGACGTGGGGGCGGGCGGGGCTAGGACGAGGAGCAGGAGGCGAGGCAAGTCCCGGAAGGGTAAGAAGCGGGCCCGAGTTAGTTCTTCGGACTCGTCCTCGTCTTCCTCCTCGTCGTCCTCATCATCCTCCTCGTCGGCGTCGGCGGTGTCGGCGAAGGGCGTGTCGGGAGGGGAGGCTGCGGCCCGAGGGGCCCCGGCCTTGGTGGCCCTCACTGAGCTGTGGGAGGAGGTGCCGCGCTCCTTGCGCAGAAGGATTCGGCGGCGGCAGTTCATAGATATCTTCCAGCTGATGGAAGGGCGCAGGGGTCGGCGGAAGGGGAAAAAGAATCAGGCGAAAGGGGAGTGGGGTCTCGGAGGGCAGCAGAAGGTGGCGCGTACGATTCACAATTGGATGCGCGCGTTCCTGCGTCTGGCAAGCGTGGTGGCCATAGGGATCCGACTCAGTATGGGCCCTTGTTGGCTTACGTGGACGTAATTCTGGCGGTGAGTAAGACCTACGAAGGCTGGTCGTGGCTTAACTACGACGAGCGTTTCCGGGACAGGATGGAGGAAAACAAATTCATGTCCTGGGGTTCGCAGGATGTGGGGTTGTGGCTGACACAGATGGCAGCTAAGGTGTCGGCGGGGGCTTCTGGGTTAGGGGCCGCTACGAGTGGGGGGGCGGCACGGCCATTTCAGAAGGAGTTGCCCGCGGGGGGCCCAGCCAAGGTGGGAGGGGGGGCGCAGTGATGTCTGCTGGCGTTTTAACCGCTCCACTTGCATCTTCCCTGACTGCAAGTTCCGACACGCCTGTTCGGTGTGTGGGGCAGGGCACCCAGCTGTGCGTTGCAGCAAGCGATTGGGGGAGGGAGCGGGAGCCGTCCCTACCGGCAAGGGTCCCGGCAAGTAGGTGGTTGCAGCTGGCCACCACGCCGGTCAGCCTTGGGGCAATGCTTCCATGGTTCCGGGTATACCCGGTGAAAGGGGCGGCGGAGCTGTTGAGGCGGGGTTTTGCGGTAGGGTTTAGGATTCCATGTGCGGAGGGGGGTGCCAGGGGAGGGGGAGCCAACTGTCCGTCGGTGCGACGAATGGTGGCAGTGGTGCGGGAAAAGTTGCGGGCGGAGATCGTGCTCGACCAGATTGCGGGTCCGTGCGAGGTTTCCCCGTTTCCTAATTTGGTGATCTCGCCGTTGGCAGTGATCCCGAAGCGGGAGGCGGGGAAATTTCGGCTGATACACAATCTCTCGTTCCCGGAGGGCGAGTCGGTGAACGACAGGATCCCCAAGGAGTTGTGTGTGGTGCGGTACGCTTCGTTCGATTCTGCAGTGCGGGTTGTGCGGCGGTGCGGGCGGGGGGCTTTGATGGCCAAGGCTGATATTGAGGCCACGTTCCGGTTGTTGCCGGTTCACCCTGAGTGCTTTCATTTGTTGGGATTTCGCTTCCAGGAGGCGTTTTATTTTGACAGGTGTATGCCCATGGGGTGTTCAATTGCGTGTGCATACTTCGAGGCCTTCAGCACCTTCCTGCACTGGGTGGTGGGGCGGCATTGGGGTTCTCGGGACGTCATTCACTATTTGGACGACTTCCTGTTCGTCGGTCGGGCTTCGTCGGGCGATTGTCATCGGGGGCTAGGGTGCTTCCAAAGAGTAGCGGCGGAGTTTGGCATTCCGATATCGGGGGACAAGACGGAAGGGCCTACTACTAAGTTGGTTTTTCTCGGGATCGAGTTGGATTCTGAGGCCATGATGTCGCGCTTGCCGGCGGATAAGGTGGAGCGGTGGCGTGGGCTGGTGCGAGACGCGTTGTCCCGGGTTAAGCTGTCTTTAGTGGAATTGCAATCGCTGGTAGGCAGCCTTAACTTCGCCTGTCGCGTGATTCCAATGGGAAGGGTATTTTTGAGGCGCTTGTCGCACGCCATGTCCGGCGTGCGCAGGAGGCATCATCGGATTCGCATCACGGCGCGGCTGCGTGCGGACTTGCGCATCTGGGACAGTTTCCTGGTGGCATTTAACGGAGAGGCCTTTTGGGAGACGAGCCCCCTGTCCAATCACGATCTGGATTTGTGGACGGACGCGGCCGGTTCGGTGGGTTTTGGAGCCTATTTTCAGGGTTCGTGGTGCGCGGCGGGGTGGCCGGAGGAGTGGGATTCGTCCGGGGTCACAAAGAACATTACGTTTTTGGAACTGTTCCCCATAGTAGTGGCTTTGCACGTATGGGGCGAGCGGCTGCAGGGTACGCGGGTGGTGTTCTGGTGCGATAACCAGGTGGTCGTGGAGGTCTTTAACAAGCGGGCGGCCCGGTGCTTGCTGGTGTCGGAATTGCTGAGGGAATTGATTCTGCGTTGCATGCTGTTAAATGTGACAATTTGGGCTCGGCACTACCGGGTGTGGACAACAGTGTGGCTGACTCTCTCTCTCGTTTCAAGTGGGAGTTGTTTCGAGAGCTCGCACCGGAGGCGGATCCCTGTGGAGCTGCAGTGCCGTCTTCCCTTTGGAGGTTCGGTTCCCAGAGGCATGGGACATGCTGCGGGCCTCATTAGCCCCTTCTACTTGGTCAGGTTATGTGGGGGGGGGGGGGGGGGCAGGAAGGGGGCGGCGTTCCTGTCCGCACGGGGGTGGTTGGGGGGCCCGGTGTCGGACGTGGCGATGGTGCGTTTTCTGGAATGGGCTAAGGAAAGGGGGTTTTCCCATGCGGCAGTCGGGAGGCAGTTGGCAGGCTTCTCCTTTTTCATGCGGGCGCATGGGTGGGGTTTTCCCTCGGGGCGCTTCGTGGTGCGCCGGGTGTTAGCGGGGTGGTCTCGGATGGCGGGCCGGCGGCCGGACCGACGTCTGCCGATTATGCATGACGTCCTCTTGGGGTTGTGGGATGTGCTGCCGGGGTTGTGTTCGTCCCCCTACAAAACGGTGCTGTTTCAGGTGGCGTTTGTTTTCGCTTTTTTCGGCGCCTTTCGGATTAGTGAATTGGTAGCTAGGTCGGCCGGGAGCGAGGACTGCCCGGGGATTCTGGCGCGACACGTGGTGGTAACCAACAGATCGGTGGCGATCCGTATTCCCCGGTCTAAAACGGACCAGCGGGGTCGGGGGCTGGAGGTGGTCCTTTGGGCGGTGGAGGGGTTGCATACCTGCCCGGTGAACAATGCGGCGAGGTACTGTCAGGAGCGGCCGACGGGGTCAGCGGCGTTTTTAGTGCACAGGGATCTTCGGCCGCTCACAAAGTACCAATTTGAGGCGCTGCTGCGTAGGGCGTTGATTGCGGTGGGACTGGACGCGCGCAATTTCGGGACGCACTCCTTTCGGATTGGGGCGGCGACGGCGGCGGCTAACGCGGGTTTGGCAGAGGGGGTAATCCAGAGGATTGGACGGTGGTGGTCACAGGCGTATCAGGGCTACATCCGTCACGGGCGGGGGGCGTTGGGTGCAGGCCACTAATGCTTGTTTCTTTGGCAGGTGCGGCAACCGAGGGGCAGTCCGTATGGATAATCGGGCATTCCTATACCTTTTGGGCGCACAGGCATGCCTGCGGACGACCTTACGGGCCTCACTTGGATTTGACCAGCAGAGGGGTGCGAGTGTACTGGTTGGGGCGGCGGGGGATGGGTTGGGACGAGCTGATACCGTGTGTGCGGAGGGAGCGCGAGCGGCTGGGTCCACCGCGCGCCCTCGTGGTGCACTTGGGGGGCAATGACTGGGGGAAGATGACAGGGAAGCAGTTCATCGGCATCGTCCGCAAGGACCTGATGACCGTGTCGATATTGCTGCCGACCACCGTGCTGTGTTGGTCGGACATCATAGTGCGGCCTGCTGAATGGGACCAGATTATCTGGCGCAGGAGTCGGTCAAAGGCCAATCAACAAATTGGGTCCTGGTTGGCCCGGTTAGGCGGGCGTCATATTCGGCATGAATGGTCATGGGGAAAGGTCACGGGGTTGTTCGGGAGGGACGGGGTCCATCTCTCATTCCTGGGGATGGATCTCTTCCTGAATTCCATTCAGGAGGTCCTCGAGGAATTGTTTCCTCGGTAGAGTGAGGCCGCATCTTTGGGGGGTCACGGGGCATGGTATGCCCGTGCCTGTGGCGGTTGGCCCGAGCCATAATAGTTGATGATTGTTAGTTAAAGGGGGTTTCAGCTGGAAGTGGACGGCGGTTGACAAATGGGGCTGTTGTCGGTGATGGGGGCTCCTTGCCGGAAAGTGGCGGGAGACTCCGGGCCCGACTCCTTGCAGGTTGGCGGCGGGAGTCCACCCGGGTTTGCTCCTTGCAGGCAGGTGGCGGGAGTTTACACCCAGTGTGAGAGGCGGGAATATCGAGCCGGGTGGCTGGCATCGGCTATCCTGCCGGGGGAGTGGCGGATGGTCAGGGGTTGGAAGCTGAAACGGGGGTGTGTTGTTAACAGTTAATGTGACCGGGCTCGGGCCTCTATGTTAATAAAGCTGCGGCCTTATTTTACCCAAACGGTTGTTGATGGTTGTTATTTGGCATGTGAAAGGGTGTGGAAGGGAGCGAGTGTGGTCCTGGATGCCCATATTATTACTTTTATCTGGCACCGAGGTGTTTTGTGTGTAAGGGAGAGTATTATTAAAGCTGAGCCTTGTCAGTAACTAATGCAAGCCCTATCAGTCACAAGTATTTTAGTCTCTCTCGTTCTGAACCCAGAACAAATTGACAACAAGGATGGGATGCCAGGTTTTGGTTTATAGGAGTTCAGGTATCATTGATTTTCTGTGCATTTGTATGTCTTTAGTTATCTTAAGTATGCATTTATTTTGTCCATTGTATAGTGTGTGTGTGGCACAAGGAGAAGGGAACGGGAGAGCGGGTGTCTCAAGTTCCAGGGTGGACTAGAGCTCCATAGAATGCAGTGGCACAAGCATGGACAGAGACTGGAGAAAAAGCGAAGAACTGGAAAGACGAAGTATTAGATTCTCCCCATGCCATTGCATCCTGTTTAAAGAAAGAAAGATTGGGGAAGAAAGGAGGAGCTTCCCCATGGAGGCCTGGACATTACTTACTAGCCTTCCTAAAGTATGGGAGAGCAGAGAAGGACATAAAGCTGAATACAAAACCCTTAAGGATAAGGTATCATCTCGTGAACAGCAGCTGCAAACATATCAGGCACAGCTGGTGGAAAATGAGGAGGAAGTGGTCATAAGGTGGAAGTGTGAGGCTGCTTTGATTGAGAAACTCAAATTTGCTACCACCCAGCATAGGACTGAGATTGCAAGCTTACAGAGACTCTTACAGAAAAAAAAAAGATGAAGAGGTAGAAATTCTCTGACATCATTGCAAACCTAAGCCACCTGCACCAGTGCACTCTGATGATGAGGTAGAAAGTAATAGGACAGAACCCACTGGGAATAGGGGAGAAGACAGTCCAGGAGATAACCCACTTAATTACTGAAAAGATGCTAGTCAGTAGCCCTGTGCTTGATTGGAAAGCTGAACCTGTCCTTAGAGCTCGGTCAGTGAAGAATGTTTCAAGGTATCTGTAAAAATGTTGGACATAGGGTCAGGACATGTCACATAATAAGGCAATTAAAAAAGAGACCTGTTATATGGATGTCAATAATCTGAGTGTACCTTCATACGATGCTGTAAAAAAATACAGCTATCGTGACTGTGAAGCCTATGTGTAGGCTTTAAAAATCATTAGGTACCCCAGTGTTGGAATGCAAACTTTTGTAGTGCTCACTGTCCACTGTGCAATTGTTGCTGAAATGATCACGTGGATACTGTTGCAATATTCACTTATCTCAAGTTGTGGGAGCAGCCGCTTGTTTTTCACGGAGCTTCACAGACCGCTAAACAAACCTAACAAGTTGAACATTGCTGGCACAGTAATCAAATTCACTGTCACAACATCTAATGTTTCACTGGAATACCGGTCTCTCTTGCGCATATCCAGCCCTTGAAGAAGGAGCCAGCCTCCGAAACATCAGGATGTCGGCTGAGGCAAGACCGACTACAATTTTGAGATAAGTGAATATTGCAACAGTATCCACGTGATCATTTCAGCAACAATTGCACAGTGGACAGTGAGCACTACAAAAGTTTGCATTCCAACACTGGGGTACCTAATGATTTTTAAAGCCTACACATAGGCTTCACAGTCACGATAGCTGTATTTTTTTACAGCATCGTATGAAGGTACACTCAGATTATTGACATCCATATAACAGGTCTCTTTTTTAATTCATAATTTTTTCATGTTATATTGTTTGGGTTTATAAATTTAACATAATAAGGCAAAGCAGAGACTGCCGTATTTGGTACCTCCCAGCAGTCCTGGGCATTATTCCCAGACAGAAAATGGGGTTAGCTGCCCCATTCCTTGTACTGTCCATTTTGCAAACTCGCAGGCCGATGCAATAAGATGCGACCTCAAACCGGGGGACTTGCATTGAGCACCTGCTTTCCTTACATGCACGCATCCACATCCCCTGTATGCTCGATGCAGTCTTTAAATGAGAGTGGAAATCGGGACAGCATTAAAAAAAAAAGGCATGCTAAGGGAGAATTGTGCTCAAACAAGTTTATTGCATCGGGCGCCCATTGCAACAGGCGCTCAATACGAGCATCCATTTTGATTGTGAATCTTTTTGGTTATTTTGCTGAGGTTTGTAGACTTTGCTGATTTTAATGTTGAAGTTTATTATATCAGGCCCCCATTTGCTATAGGCATCTAAATTGTACAGTCATATGAAAAGTGTGCTCCTTTTTTATGAAATCAGTATATATTTTTTTCTTTTTTTCACCAGAAACAGTAAATTCAAGAGTCAGGATGATGCTAAGGAGGAGGACATACTTATTGCAACACAGAGGAGCATATTTTTTTTATGTTTCTCACGACGCCATGACTACGAGTCAACTTTACCTCTGGAACAGGAGTTAAATTCCCGGCTTTAAAAAATATGCATTGCACACCCAGCCTTTGGGTGCTCTTTCCTGCATCAGGCAGTAATAACTTATGTCCTCATCTACAAGGAATTTAAATGCTCTATCTGGTTTGCTTATGTTGGGCACCCGTTTCAGACGTGCTACTCTCCTTCCTGCATTGAATGGATACTATTATTGCGTGCCCAAAATGCACACCCAACCACAAGTGAACCCGTGTGCTAGGCTGGGCGCGCCTTATTGCATTGGCCTGCCAATGTCTGCTGTATTCTATTTGGCTAACAGTTATGTGGGTAGTAATATCTGCTACATTGCTATTACCTAAAGCATGGGTAGGCGACCTTTTTGAAATGGTGTGCCAAGATTTAAATCAGGAATAGGTAACTCTAGTCCTCGAGTGCCACAAGCCAGCTGGCACGGTGATTCACAAAACTCTTGAATACTAATTTTAATTGACATTCATTTTGAGTTAAAGTATTCATATTCAAGAATTATGTAAAAATATGATTAACATTGATATGCTTTCCTCACATAAAAAACAAAATTATAAAAAGGAGAAGAGAAAACTGCCTCCAACTCCTTCCTCCTCTTCGTCAATACACCACCTATTAGGAAAACAGAACAGGCTTGACTGCTATAAATCCCTACACAGAAACTACATGCTAGCTACCAGAATGCTTCACCTAAGACATACATGCAGAACCTCACTAAATACAGAATAAACTGACCATAAAGGTACAGAGAAGGGCTACCAAAATGATAAGGGGAATGGAACAGCTCCCCTATGAGGAAAGACTAAAGAGGTTAGGACTTTTCAGCTTGGAGAAGAGACGGCTGAGGGGGGATATGATAGAGGTGTTTAAAATCATGAGAGGTCTAGAACGGGTAGATGTGAATCGTTTTTTTACTCTTTCAGATAATAGAAAGACTATGGGGCACTACATGAAGTTAGCATGTGGCACATTTAAAACTAATTGGAGAAAGTTCTTTTTCACTCAGCGCACAATTAAACTCTGGAATTTGTTGCCAGAGGATGTGGTTAATGCAGTTAGTATAGCTGTGTTTAAAAAAGGATTGGATAAGTTCTTGAATGAGAAGTCCATTACCTGCTGTTAATTAAGTTGACTTAGATAATAACCACCGCTATTACTAGCAACGGTAACATGGAATAGACTTAGTTTTTGGGTAATTGCCAGGTTCTTATGGCCTGGATTGGCCACTGTTGGAAACAGAATGCTGGGCTTGATGGACCCTTGGTCTGACCCAGTATGGCATGTTCTTATGTTCTTATAAATAGAAAAACATGCAAAAACTGAACTGGAAACTGCAACAATGGAAAACCAAACATCATAATAACATCAAACATCAAAATCAAGAAATATAAAACATCAAGATTAATGGTAAAACCATACCAATAAAAAGAATAAATATTTCAAAGCAGATGACAAATAGAATAATACCCAGGCCAGTAATTAAAAACTCATACACATATGTTTTTTACATTTTCCAAATACCAATAAAATATTTCTAAACAGAAGACATCAAATAACTCCAAATAATTAAAAATTATAAGAATTAAAAAAAATGTTCTCCGTACCTGGGAACTTTTGATTTCTATTCACCCTGAGATTGTCATAAATTTGTTGGTATGGGGGAGAGGGTACACAAATTTTCTCATCTCCCTTTCTCACATACACACACTCTCGAACGCACATGCATGTTCTCTCCCACATGTAATCACACACTCTCTCCCTTCCCTCTGACATGCAATCACACACTCTCTCCCCTCCCTCCGAATGCAATCACACAACTCTCTCTCTCCCACATGCAATCATACTCTCTCTCCCTCCCTAACCATCCAATATGCAATCACGTTTTCTCTCCCACATGCAATCGCATTCTCTCTCTCTCTCCCACATGCAAACGCATTCTCTCTCCCACATGCAATCACACACGTTCTCTCCTAAATTCAATCACACTCTCTCCCTTACTTCCAGTTGCAATCACACTCTCTCTCTCCCACATGCAATCACTCTCTCCCTCTCCCACATGCAATCACACACTTTTTCTCTCCCATAAGCAATCATACACGCTCTCTCTCTCCTATATGCAATCACACACTCTCTATCCCATATATTATCACACACACACTCTCTCTCTTGCCTACATAGAATCAGTCTCTCCCTCCCCCATGCAATCACATACTCTCGCCCTCTCCCACATGCAATCATATTCTCGCTCTCTTCCACATGCAATATCACACATCCTACCTCATGCAATCACACACTCTCTCTCAGCCACATACAATCATACACTATCTCCCTCCCTTATTCAATCACACTTTCTCCCTCCCTTCCAATTGCAATCACACACTCTCTCTATCTCCGACATGCAATCACTCTCTCCCTTTTTTCTCTCCCACGTGCAATCACATACTCACTCTCTCTCTCCCACATGCAATCACACTCCCTCTCCTTCCCTCATGCAATCACACTTTCTTTCCCACATGAAGTCACATACTGTCTCTCTTCCATAGGCAATCACACACTCTCCCACATGTAATCACATACTCTATCTCACATGTAATCACTCTCTTTCTCCCTCCCTCCCACATGCAATCACTCTCTCCCTCTTTCTCTCTCCCACATGCAATCTCATTATCTCTCTCCCCCACATGCACACTCTCTCTCTCCTTTCCTCATTCAATCACACACTCTCTCGTACATGCAATCCCACACACATGCTCTCTCCTGCATACAAGCACATATTCTCTTTCCCACATGCAATTACATACACCCTCATGTAATCACACACTCTCTCTCTCACACAGGCAAACACATACTACTCTCTCTCTCCCACATGCAAACACATACTCTCTCTCACCAGATGGTATCACTCTCTCTCCCTCCCTCTTGCAATCAGACACACACCCTATCTCATGCAATCACCCACATCCAATCACACTCTCAACTATATACAGTCACACACTCTCTTTCCCTCAAGCAATCACACTCTCTCCTCCCACTTGCAATCACACACTCTCTCTCTCCCACATGCAATCACTCTCTCCCTCTCTCTCTTCTACATGCAATCTCATTCTCTCTCCCTCACCCCCACATGTAATCACACATTCTATCTCCACATGCAATCACACTCTCTCCTTCCCTCATGCAATAACTCTCTCTCCCACATGCAGTCCCTCATGCAATAACACACTCTCTCACCCACATGTATCTCTCATTCTCTCTCCCTCCCTCATGCAATCACACACTCTCTCTCCACAAGCAATCACTCTCTCTCCTTCGCTCATGCAATCTCATTCTCTCCCACATGCAGTCACATACACATACCCTCATGCAATCACACACTCTCTCTCTCCCACATGCAATCACGTACTCTCTCTCACCCACATGTAATCACTCTCTCTCTCTCACCCACGTGTAATGTCTCACTCTCTCTCTCCCACATGCAATCACACTCTCTCTCCTTCCCTCATGCAATCACACTCTCTCTCCTTCCCTCATGCAATCACACTCTCTCTCCCACATGCAGTCACATACCCTATGCAATCACACACACATACCCTCATTTAATCACATACTCTCTCTCACCCACATGTAATCACTCTCTCTCTCTCACCCACGTGTAATGTCTCTCTATCTCCCACATGCAATCACACTCTCTCTCCTTCCCTCATGCAATCACACTCTCTCTCCCAAATGCAGTCACATACACATACCCTATGCAATCACACACTCATATCCTCATTTAATCACATACTCTCTCTCACCCACATGTAATCACTCTCTCTCCCTCATACAATCACACAATCTCCCTCCTTCTTGCAATCACACTCTCACACTCTCACACTCTCCCAATGCAATCACTATTTCCCTCTCTTTCTACATTCAATCTCATTCTCTGTCCCTCTCCCCCACATGCAATCACACACTCTCTCTCTCCACATACAATCGCAGTCTCTCACCCACATGCAAACACACACTCTCTCCCACATGCAGTCACATACACATACCCTCATGCAATCACAGTCTCACCCACATGTAATCTCTCTCTCCCACATGCAGTCACACACACGTACCCTCATGCAATCACACACTCTCTCACCCACATGTAATCTCTCACTCTCTCCTTCCCTCATGCAATCACACTCTCTCCCACATGCAGTCACACACACACACCCTATGCAATCAAACACACATACCCTCATTTAATCACATACTCTCTCTCACCCACATGTAATCATTCACTCTCCCTCATACAATCACACTCTCTCCCTCCTTCTTGCAATCACACTCTCACTCTCTCCCAATGCAATCACTATTTCCCTCTCTATCTACATGCAATCTCATTCTCTCTCCTTCTCCCTCACATGCAATCACACACTTTCTCTCTCCACATACAATCACAGTTTCTCACCCACATGCAATCACACACTCTCCCACATGCAGTCACATACACGTACCCTCATGCAATCACACTCTATCTCACCCACATGTAATCTCTCTCTCCCACATGCAGTCACATACACATACCCTCATGTAATCTCTCACTCTTTCACTCCCACATGCAATCACACTCTCTCTCCTTCCCTCATGCAATCACACTCTCTCTCTCCCACATGCAGTCACACACACATACCCTCATGAAATCACACTACCACATGCAATCACATACTCTTTCTTACCAACATGTATTCACTCTCTCTCCCTCATGCAATCACACTCCCTCTCCCTCCCTCTTGCAATCACTCTCTCCCTCTCTCTTTCTACATGCAATCTCATTCTCTCCCTCTCCCCCACATGCAATCACACTCTCTCTCAGCCACATATAATCTCTCACTCTCTCTCCCACATGCAATCACAAACTCTCTCTCTCCCTTATGCAATCACACACTCTTCTCCCTCCCTTCCACTTGTAATCACACTCTCTCACCCACATACAATCTCTCACTCTCTCTCTCTCTCCCACATGCAATCACACACTCTTCTCCCTCCCTCCCACTTGTAATCACACTCTCACCCACATACAATCACACATACATACATATATACACACACACACACACAACACTGGCTCACAAGACACACACACAAGCTCACATACAAACCTACATACACTCTCACTGTATGGGCCTCTTCTAAGCTGCCTGCCGGATGGGATGTGTTGGCGGCTGCTGGTTCCTCTGTCTCTCTTTGGCTGCTGCAGGCGCAGCTTACCGGGTCTCTTAATCTTCAGCCATCAGCGGGAGGAGATCTGCTGGCGGCCACCAGATCTTCCCTCTCTGTCTTCCTTGGTAGCCTTACGTTTCATCAAATGCATGTTCTGTTTAAGGAAATGTCATCTCCTGCTGCTGAGGGGCTGGTCTCGCATTAAGAGCAGCGAGACTGGCTTCGTAGCTGCAGGAAATGATGTTTTGTTGAACACAACTCCTGCTGCCAGGGTACAGGGGAACTGTATCTTGACTTGGAGATGAATGCATATATCAGTGGTGGTTCCAATGGCAGTGGCAGCAACGGGGGCCACTCAGCAGCTATTCAGTGCTGTGCCGCACCATGCCACTGCTGGCATGCCAATAAAATTGGCCTTGCATACCATTTATTAGAGATGTGAATCGTGTGATCGATCGTCTTAACGATCGATTTTGGCTGGGGGGGAATCGGATCGTCGCGGTTTTGTTTTTTTTTAAATCGTGTAAATCGGGGGAGGGCGGGAAAACCGGCACACTAAAACAACCCTAAAACCCACTCCGACCCTTTAAAATAAATCCCCCACCCTCCTGAACACCCCCAAAATGTCTTAAATTACCTGGGGTCCAGTGGGGGGGTCCTGGTGTGATCTTCCACTCTCGGGCCATGGGTGCGTTAATAGAAATGGCGCCGGCGCTACCTTTGGCCTGTCATATGACAGGGCAAAGGTAGCGCCGGCACCATTTTGGTTCCTGTCCCCCGATGTCATGAGTGCAGGAGATCGCTCCTGGACCCCCGCTGGACCCCCAGGGACTTTTGGCCATATTGCCGTATTGCAAAATGGCACCGGCCGTATGGCCATACGGCCGGCGCCATTTTGCAATACGGCAATACGATTCGAGTGCAGGAGGTCGCTCCTGGACCCCCGCTGGACTTTTGGCAAGTCTTGTGGGGGTCAGGAGGCCCCCCCAAGCTGGCCAAAAGTCCTTGGGGGTCCAGCGGGGGTCCGGGAGCGATCTCCTGCGCTCGTGACGTCGGGGGACAGGAACCAGGGCAAAGGTAGCGCCAGCGCCATTTCTATTAACGCACCCGTGGCCCGAGAGTGGAAGATCACACCGGGACCCCCCCACTGGACCCCAGGTAATTTAAGACATTTTGGGGGGGGGGTTCGGGAGGGTGGGGGATTTATTTTAAAGGGTCGGGGTGGGTTTTAGGGTTGTTTTAGTGTGCCGGTTTTCCCGCCCTTCCCCTCCACCGTCCCCCGATTTACGATTTTTGACGATAAATTGGGGGAATTCCTATTGTATATCGCCTCTAACGATTTTTGACGATTTAAAATATATCGGACGATATTTTAAATCGTCAAAAAACGATTCACATCCCTACCATTTATGGCATGCAGCCATAGATTGCCAACTCCTAACCTAAAGTTTGTTTAAAACAGTGAGCTGTTAGTTTCTGTTATGCCTGTATAGCTTTTAAATTTTTTATTTTTACTTGTGTGATGTTTACATGTTCGCAGAATACAGGGCAAGAAGTCCCTTAGGTTGAAAGACGAAATGTTTGTTTGACTTGTTTCTTTTGTTTCTTTCCATGAACTGCTAAGCTGAGTTTTCTCTTTTTTTGTGTGTGTCACATTCTTTCTCTCAGTCTGTGCATGCATTGATATGTTTTGTCTTAATTGGTCTTAATCTCTCTCTTACATTAAGTTAGTAAAGAAGTCTTGAATTTTAATCGAGACTGAATCTGCAGATTTTGGTTTTGTTTGTTTTGTTATGTTGCTCATGTGCCATGCCTTGATTTGGGGGGGGGGGGGAAGGAGGCACTGCTCTTTCCCTCTGTGCTTTTGAAACACCTTGCTGCCGTTAAAGGTGCCCCTGATTTGGGGCTCACGGAACAAGGAATTCCAGGGCCAGTCATCTGCTAGGTTTTACCTCCCGGTGCCTTATGTATATAATTTTGATAGTTTTTAGATGTAATTAGTGTGATGTATGATATGGGAACTTATGATAGACTGATACTAAATAGAAGGGCTGTAGTGTATTCAGCAATTAGGTAGTTATAAAGTTTTTGCAATGGTTTCTGTTCCCGGATGTAATCAGTATGACGTAGGTCTCTAAAACAGCTTGTATTTAGTGAACACATTTTTAAATAGACATTTGGGCGGATTTTCATACTCCGCGAATAGGCCTACTTTTGTTTGCGCTCCAGGCGCAAACAAAAGTACGCTGGATTTTAGTAGATACGCGCGGAGCCGCGCGTATCTGCTAAAAACCTGGATCGGCGCGCACAAGGCTATCGATTTTGTATAGCCGGCGCGCGCCGAGCCGCGCAGCCTACCCCCGTTCCCTCCGAGGCCGCTCCGAAATCGGAGCGGCCTCGGAGGGAACTTCCTTTTGCCCTCCCCTCACCTTCCCCTCCCTTCCCCTACCTAACCCACCCACCCGGCCCTGTCTAAGCCCCCCCCTTACCTTTGTTGGGGGATTTACATCTCCCGGAGGGAGGCGTAAATACCCGCGCGTCACCGGGCCTCCTGCGCGCCGGGACGCGACCTGGGGGCGGGTCCGGAGGGCGCGGCCATTCCCCCGGGCCGCCCCGGGCCGTAGCCATGCCCCCGGGCCCGCCCCCGGAACGCTCCCGACACGCCCCGAAAACGCCGCGCGGTTCTGGCCCGCCCCCTCCGAAAAAGTCCCGGGGCTCTGCGCGCGCCGGTAGGCCTATGTAAAATAGGCTTACCGGCGCGCAGGGCCCTGCTCGCCTAAATCCGCCCGGTTTTGGGCGGATTTAGGCGAGCAGGGCTCTGAAAATCCGCCCCTATGTGAGTAAACTAAATGGGGCAGTTATGCTGAAAGGAGTGGGTTGGTGAGAGGTGTGTTGGGTTATTAAGTAGGCATTGGGACCATACGTGTACTTAGTTGCCAACAAAGTCTAAAAAAAGGGGGATTTATATAGGAATGCCTTTGGAGTACTTATAATATGATCAGAATATTAGCAGAGGCATATAGTATGTGATTGTGATTAGACAAGTTCGCCAGATTACCGATAATATTAGAGGAGTGTAAGGGTAATTTGTAGCGAGCATGTGTTTGTTTTAGATGTATGATAATATTCAATATAATGACTGTTTCTTTGACGTATTCATGATATGGTAATCATACAGGCTCAAGCATGTGGTAGGAGGTTATACAACATTAATATAACGGGAGTGAGATGGTAATTGCAGTGACTATATGTTTGTTTTAGATGAAAAATCTAAACAAATGCTGAATTCCGGTATAGTATTAAGTAATTGCACACAATAAAGATTTCCATATGTCGGAGCAAGATGATCGAGATAACCCCATTGTGAAAATGATTTCAACAAGCTGGTACTTTTTTATTAGTGTTGGTGGTGGGGTGGGTCATAAATAAGTTGAGCACAATTTTTAATGCATAAATATTTGGATGAGTGATGTGATAATAGGTTTACATCCATTCTTTTAGATATAATTGTAACAATATAGACCATGTTGTAGCAACACGTCTTTGCTGTACAAGAAAGTGGTGTTGAATTTGATATTTGATGTTGACAAATGAAGAAATAATTGAGTATTGCAGATCCCTGAAGAAGCCCTGTACTCCAGGGTAAAACAAGGCTCTTGTTGGATAAATGCATAATATGAAGATACTGTATTACTATATGATTGTATAAATTGAAGACAATGAATTAGTTACAATAATAGCATGTAACAAGAATATTTATAAAATAATTACATATGTAACCTTATTGTTGATATTTTGCATTTAAAGCATTGAATAGTATTGAGAACAAGATTAGCATTTTAATACGTATGGTGTGTGAGGTTATAGCAGTATAAGTGGTGTGAATGTTTGCTATTGTGGAGGTTTTAAGGTAACATAAGATAGATATGTGCAATGTGGTCTATATATATTAAATTATATGGATAATAAGGTTTGAATTTAAAATTTTGTACAATAAAAAAATGAGTGGCATATAAATTGTTGACAAGTACCTCTGATTTGTGTGGATAGCATTATAAAATTTTCAGAGGAATTGCACAGATTGTTTTGAACTTTTGAGGTTACCCTTTTGTGCATATAGGGGGGAGTATCAGTACTTTAGTGTATTCGTCTATATCATATATGTTCATAGACATGTTTTGAACAAGGATAACAAGCATAGTTGCACAGACCAAGTGTCAGCTGAAATTTTGGCAGGTTTTAGATTATTTGAGTCATCTGCCACAGAAGGTGAGGGAGATTGGAATACATTTATTAAAGCCAAGAGTAAAGTTATACACATGGAATTACATGCTGCGACCTTGGCAGAGTACTGTCACGTAAACAGAATACCTAGAGGGCTTAAGATATTTAAAGAGCCCCATTTATTTGCATCCAACGATACCTTTGTGAGTTTTTGGAATGGCATACTAAAAAAGTGCAGTCATGACCTTATGGTATTAATAGTATCCACAATAAAAAATCAAATGGAGGATAAAAATAAAGAAATAGAGAGTGAGGAACTTAAAATACAGGCAAATGTTTCCACGGAGGCATTTGATTTACAATTGACGGAACATCAAAAGCAATTAGATACATATTGTAAGGATATTAAGAAAATTACACTTAGTAAGTTCCATCGTGATGAGAGAGATTATATTACCAGCTTCCTGTGTCCCTGGATGCAAATTAAGAAAAATAATAGAAACAGGGGTAAGGGTGATTTCTCATCTTCGTCAGACGATTCGTCTGACAAGGATAAGAATACTAAAGAGAGAGAAAATCCTAGACAGGTTCATTTTAACGTGCCAGAGGGACATAAATATGAGGAACAACATCCGAACATAGATGTCTTTGTAAATAGGGGGAGAGGAGCTGGAGGTGACCAGAAAAACATTTGGATATAGGGAACCCTACAATTTTCATAGATAACCATGGCAGTGATTATGTTAGCCCCCAAATTAAACAATTCAATAATGTGGTGAATTTATCCTCTAAAACGTTTTCAAGCATTACATTGGATGTGTTAAATAAGGGATTGTCATTCATCCCATCTAAAAAAACACGACAGTTTCATACACGTATAGAGTTATATAAGTTTTTTAGGAGGTTAAGATTAAAAGATTTTTTTGGTCCCCAACAAGAGGCATATCTCAGGAATAAATTGGTAAAATTAACAGGGTGGATGCCCAGGGAACCTCCAAATCTGCTTACTATTGCATTTGAATCGTTGGTCACGCAGGAAGTGGATACTGTTGAATCACAACATGAATGGATTAAATATAATATGTCCAAAGAAGAAAAAATATCCATTCAACAATTAAGCGAGGATACAAAGATAGTAATTAAGAGTACAAACAAAGGGGGTGCCCTAGTAATCATGGACACAGTGAATTATGATGAAGAAGTATGGTCACAATTGAGTAATTGTTCTATGAGAGTATTGAGAGGGATCCAGGGCATAACATTATGACATACATTAATGATATTCTAGATAAGGCCAAACAAGAGGGGAGCATCACACAAAAAAAGAAGAGGTTTTTGCAGATAAATTCATTTAACACACCATATATCTATTTTGCACCCAAAATTCATAAATCTCTAACCAAACCACCAGGATGACCCATAGTGTCGGGTAGGGGCTCAGTCTTTGAGGCAGTCACAAAGTTTATAAACATACTACAACCCCTAGTTAAGGGTATTACCTCCTATGTTAGAGATTCAACTGAGTTTATTGCTATGATTGAAGACCTGGAGAACGTAGCACATGGTAGTAGATTAGTCCCTGCTGACATTTCATCACTCTATACCAATATCCCCCAGAAGGAGGCACTTGATATAATAGAAATGTCTCTAATTAAATTAAATATTAGAGGACGTAGAAAAATCATTATTACACAGTTATCGGAGGTACTGATTATGCAATTTTACTTCCAATTTCAAGATAAACTGTTTAAGCAGGTCAAAGGCATCTCCATGGGGTCGCCCCTTGCCCCATCAGTAGCCTGGTTATATGTAGGTATGTATGAAGAAAAATATTTGTATACATCCAAATCTTTTCAATAGGTTAGCTTCTACAAGAGATATATAGATGATTTATTTTGGATATGCAAAGGTGACAGCAGTGAGTTGGAGAAACTTGGAAAATATATGAATTTCTGTGATTCTAATTTGATTTTTACTTTACAAGCTAGTCCCTCTCAATTGCCCTATCTGGATATTAATGTACAATTGCGGAATAGGAAAATATTTATGTTGATTTATGTAAAACCCACCAATAGAAACACAACTCTACACTTCCAAAGTTTCCATCCTAAAAAACTCAAAGAAAGTATACCTATAAGCCAATTTCTCTACTATAGGCACATCTGCTCATCTACTGAGGAGTATAAAAAATGTGCAAGCACATTAATGAGTAAGTTTGCAGAGAGAGGTTATCCTAAGAGGTGTATAAAGCAAGCGTATAAGAGAGCTTTATACGCCAATAGACAAAACCTATTATTGTTAACCCCTCGCAATCAGATTACAAGACCTGTTTGTACGCTTCCATTTTCATCTAAGTCAAGCACCATTAAACAAATTATACTTAAACACTGGGCTATTGTGAAATATTTACCAGGATTTGAAGAACCCCCCCATTTTTGCAATGAAAAAAGGCACAAATTTAAGATCTATGCTAACACAGAAAGACCCACAAGAGGATGCAGAGACATGGGGTCAATTTAAATGTGGAGCCTGCTCTGTTTGCAGTAATGTGCTCATGATAAAAAATTTAAAGTACCCAGGGGGAGGTAACCATTTGTTATTAAGGGCAGATTTACTTGCAGTTCTAGCATGCTTATATATGCTATTGTATGTCCTTGCGGCCTATTATACATAGGCCATACTAAAAGACAAATTAGACAATGAATAATTGAGCACAAAAGCAAGTTAAGAACAGAAAGAGCAGGAGCACCTTTAGTTGCTCATTGGCATAATGCTCAACATAATGAAGAGCTCAGGTTTTTTGTGATTCAACAGTGCAACATTCAACAACAAGGGGAGGTCAATAGAATTTTAAGAAGAATAGAACAAAGATATATATATACCAATGGAACACAGTAGTGCCGGGGGGGGGGGGGGGGGGGGGGGGGGGGGGGGGGGGGGGGGGGGGGGGGGGTTAAATGAAATTGTGAAATGGGAGGCCTTTTATGGCTCATAGGTAGGGGGTATTATACTGTTTTGCAGAAGTATTTACAGTAGATATAGTTGAATTGCAGATGACAGAGGGGGTGAGGTCATAACATAGAATTTTAAGTGGAGTTATGCCTTAGTGGGAGGGATACAATTCTCTATTCAGTCTAGGTAGTGGTGGTGTGAGATTGAGTTATAAGTGGATAATCAAATTTATCTAAATACTCAGTAGGTTGTACTGGGGTCTAAAGGATTTACAGTGCATTAAATTCAAGTAAGTAATAAAGGTGAGGTTTTTTTGCATAATTGATTGTATTTTTTCATGAGCTCTTTTAACAGATTGACATCGGACAGAAGGGCTGGAGGACATTTAGTCATTAGTTTATCATAGAGTGGATACAAAATCGATGGGTTCTGGAGGTTATCAGTGTGTCATATCACTTGTCAGTAAGATATTAGATAGAAGGCCTGCAATGTATCTGGCTAAGTAGCTATAAGGCATTTATAAAGTTTTTTCAACTCTTTCTGTTCCAGATGTAACTAATGTGATGTGGGTGTCTGGCTACAAGGCATTTATAAAGTTTTTTTTTTAACTTTCTCTGTTCCCGGATGTAACCAGTGTGACGTGGGTGTCTACAATAGCTTGTGATTGGTGAATTCCTATTTAAATATATGATGGAAGGAAGTGAGTGAGATAGGTTATGTTGAAAGGTGTGCTTTGGTAAGAGGACGTGCTGCCGAGCTATAAAGCAGGTATTGGGACCGTTTAGAGAAAATGTGTTTAGCTGTTAATAAAGTTTTATAAGTGGGGATTGTGTAGGATCACCTTTGAAGGGTTAGAATGCTTGAAGGATATTTAGTTACAAATTTGTAATATTATGTTTTTAATTTCGATAGTTTTTGGATGTAATTATTGTGATGTATGATAGGGGAACTTATGATAGACTGATACTAGATAGAAGGGCTGTAGTGTATTCAGCAATTAGGTAGTTATAAAGTTTTTGCAATGGTTTCTGTTCCCGGATGTAATCAGTATGACACAGGTCTCTACAACAGCTTGTATTTAGTGAACACATTTTTAAATAGACTATCAGGTCAATACAGTAAAGTGCAGCCGCGGTTACCCCGCTCCTAACCCGCTTTCTACTCACTTTCCGGCCGCATTAGCCCTTCCTGCGATACACAATCCACTTTAACCGATCCTTACCGCCTCTTTAAATCACCGGGTAACCCCTTCCACCCGTGGCATGTATATTAGATGTAAACGATCAAATTAGCTATTCCCTCCCATACAGTAACGCGCGCCCCGACTATCGCTTTTTACCCTGCCCTTTTGCCGCACGTTTAACCTGCTAACGTACCGCCTACCCTTACCCCTGAGTTAGAGGCAATATTAGAGGAGTGTAAGGGTAATTTGTAGCGAGCATGTGTTTGTTTTAGATGTATGATAATATTCAATATAATGACTGTTTCTTTGAAGTATTCATGATATGGTAATCATACAGGCTCAAGCAAGTGGTAGGAGGTTATAACATTAATATAACGGGAGTGAGATAGTAATTGCATTGACTATGTTTGTTTTAGATGAAAAATCTAAACAAAGGCTGAATTCTGGTTTAGTATTAAGTAACTGCACACAGTAAAGATTTCCATATGTCGGAGCAAGATGATCGAGATAACCCCATTGTGAAAGTGATTTCAACAAGCTGGTACTTTTTTATTAGTGTTGGTGGTGGTTCACAAATAAGTTGAGCACAATTGTTGATGCATAAATATTTGGATGAGTAATGTGATAATAGGTTTACATCCATTCTTTTAGCTATCGTTGTAACAATATAGACCACGTTGTAGCAACAAGTCTTTGCTGTACAAGAAAGTGGTGTTGAATTCGATATTTGATATTGACACATGAAGAAATAATTGAGTATTGCAGATCCCTGAAGAAGCCTTGTACTCCAGGGTAAAACCAGGCTGTCGTTGGATAAATGCATAATATGAAGATACTGTATTACTATATGATTGTATAAACTGAAGACAATTAATTAGTTACAATAATAACATGTAACAAGAATATTTTATAAAATAATTACATATGTAACATTATTGTTGATATTTTACATTTAAAGCATTGAATAGTTTTGAGAACAAGATTAGCATTTTAATACGTATGGTGTGTGAGGTTATAGGGGTATGAGTGGTGTGAATGAAGGGTAATGAATGTTTGTTATTGTGGAGGTTTTAAGGAAACATAAGATAGATATGTGCAATGAGTGGCATGTAAATTGTTGACAATTACCTCTGATTTGTGTGGATAGTATTATGAAATTTTCAGAGTAATTGCACGGATTGTTTTGAACATAAGAAAATGCCATACTGGGTCAGACCAAGGGTCCATCAAGCCCAGCATCCTGTTTCCAACAGTGGCCAATCCAGGCCATAAGAACCTGGCAATTACCCAAAAACTAAGTCTATTCCATGTTACCATTGCTAATGGCAGTGGCTATTCTCTAAGTGAACTTAATAGCAGGTAATGGACTTCTCCTCCAAGAACTTATCCAATCCTTTTTTAAACACAGCTATACTAACTGCACTAACCACATCCTCTGGCAACAAATTCCAGAGTTTAATTGTGCGTTGAGTAAAAAAGAATTTTCTTCGATTAGTTTTAAATGTGCCCCATGCTAACTTCATGGAGTACCCCCTAGTCTTTCTACTATCCGAAAGAGTAAATAACCGATTCACATCTACCCGTTCTAGACCTCTCATGATTTTAAACACCTCTATCATATCCCCCCTCAGTCATCTCTTCTCCAAGCTGAAAAGTCCTAACCTCTTTAGTCTTTCCTCATAGGGGAGCTTTGAACTTTGAGGTTACCCTTTTGTGCATATAGGGGGGAGTATCAGTACTTTAGTGAACATGGATAACAAGCATAGTTATACAGACCAAGCATCAGCTGAAATTTTGGCAGGTTTTAGATTATTTGAGTCATCTGCCACAGAAGGTGAGGGAGATTGGAATACATTTATTAAAGCCAAGAGAAAAGTTATACGCTTGGAATTACATGCTGCAACCTTGGCAGAGTACTGTCACGTAAACAGAATACCTAGAGGGCTTAGAATATTTAAAGAGTCCCATTTATTTGCATCCGATGATACCTTTGTGAGTTTTTGGAATGCCATACTAAATAAGTGCAGTCATGACCTTATGGTATTAATAGTATCCACAATAAAAAATCAAATGGAGGATAAAAATAAAGAAATAGAGAGTGAGGCACTTAAACTACTGGCAAATGTATCCACGGAGGCATTTGATTTACAATTGACGGAACATCAAAAGCAATTAGATACATATAACCTGTATAGAGAGAACAAAAACAAATATGATATTAAGAAAATTAAACTTAGTAAGTTCCATCGTGATGAGAAAGATTATACTACTGGCTTCGTGTATCCCTGGATGCAAATTAAGAAAAATAATAGATACAGGGGTAAGGTATTTGCAAGGTACTTGTGACTTGGATTGGCCACTGTAGGAAACAGGATACTGGGCTTGATGGACCCTTGGTGTGATCCAGTATGGCATATGTTATGTATAAGAAATAGAGAGGTAGTGGATGCCCTTCAAGGGGTTCTGCTCAAACAAATGGTAATAGAACCCATGAGGAAGGGTGTGATACTTGACCTAGTGCTCACAAATGGGAATAATGTCTCCAATGTCAGCTTAGGTGCCCACCTGGGCACCAGTGATCACCAGACGATATGGTTTGATATCACAAATAAGATACAGACAAGTCACACGAAGACCTGAGTTTTGAATTTCAAAATACGGACTTTGTCAAAATTGCGATGTTCTTGGAGGAAGAACTAAAAGACTGGGAAAAGTGGGTGAGGTGGAACAAAAATGGGCCAAATTAAAAGGAGCTATTACAAAGGCAATAAATCTATATGTTATGAAAGTAAACAAAAGTAAGAGTAAAAGAAACTGATCTGGTTCTCAATGGAGGTGTATGAAGTAAAAAAAAAGGCAAAAAGAACAGCATTCAAGAAGAATAAAGATTCCCAAAACGAGAACACAGGGAAGAATACCTGATGAAACTGAGGGAGATGAACAAATCAGGAAAGCAAAAGGCAAGAGGAGGAAAGGATTGCCAAAGAGGTAAAGTGAGGTGGCAAAACATTTTTCAGAATCATCAGAGAAAGAAGGGAGATCTGAAGTAGTATAGAGAAATTGAAAGGTGATAAGGAGCAATGTGTGGAGAGAGACGAAGAAATGGCAGAAATAGTAAATAAATACTTCAGTTCGGTATTCACAAAAAAAAAAACCCTGGAGAAGACTGAAGATGGGGGTGGGTAGATGAAACTCCATTTATAGAAGAGAATGAATGGGAATAAATAGGAAAACTGAAAGTGGACAAGGCCATGAGGCCAGATGAGGTATTTCCCAAGTTTCTGAAGGAGCTCAGAGATGTACTGGTGGGTCTGCTGAAAGACCTGTTTAATAGATCCCTAAAAACAGGAGTGGTGCCATGTGACAAGAGAAGAGCTGTGGTGGTCCCGCTTCAGTAGACTGGTAGCAGAGAGAAGGCTGGAAACTACAGGAAGGTTAGTCTCACCTCAGTGGTAGGAAAATTAATGGAGACAATGCTGAAGGAAAGGATAGTGAGCTATCTACAATCCAGTGGGTTGCTGGACCCGAGGCAGCATGGATTCAAAGGGGAAAGGTAGTATCAGATAAATCCAATAGATTTTTTTGATTGGGTGACTAGAGAATTGGATCAAGGAAGAGCTCTTGATGTTATTTACTTGGATTTCAGCAAAGCTTTATATATGGTCCCACATAGGAGGCTTGTGAATAAAATGAGAAGCTTGGGAATGGGCGCAAAGGTCACTGACAGACTGGGCGCCAAGGTTGACTGACAGACTGTAATGGCAAATGGGACATACTTTGAAAAGAGAACCATATTAAGTGGAGTGTCACAGGGATCTGTTTTGGGACCGGTTCTGTTCAATAGCTGTGTGAGTAACATTGTGGAAGGGATAGAAATTAAAGTTTGTCTATCTGCAGAAGTTACTAACATCTGCAACAGAGTGGACCTGCTTGAAGGAGTAGAAAAAATAAAAAGTGATTTAAGAAAGCTTGAAGAATGGTCAAAGACTTGGCTGCTGGGATTCAATGCTAAGAAGTGCAGAGTCATGCATTTGGGGTGCGGTAATCAAAAAGAGTTGTATGTGATGGGATGGGGATTAATGTGCATAGACTGGGAGAGGAACCTTAGGGTGATGATGTCTGATGATCTGAAGGTGGTGAAAAGCAATGTGACTAGGCAATAAAGTCAGGCGCACCTCCTGGGGGTGCCATGCAATATTTAAATTAGGGGTCGTGTTATCAAGGAGGTGCTAGGGTCACTAGTGCCTTCTTGATAATGGGAGCCCGAGAGCATCGGCCATCCACTGGTTAGGAAAACTGATGCCGAGTTTATTGGCATCGGTTTTCCTAAATGCCGCACAACCAGGAGTTCAGGAAATGGATGCTTGTCAACTGAGCGTCCATTTCTTGCACTCGACTGCTGGTGCTTTTTTATTAAACTTTTTTTTTAGTTAGTTTAGTTTAGTTTTTTCCTTCTACTTAATATTGCAATGATATTAAGTAGGAGGCAGTACAGAAAAGCAGTTTTTTTTCTTCTTTTCTGTACTAGTTTTAGGAACGCTCAGCCATTAATGCCTGCTCCAGGCAGGCATTAATTTCTGATTGCTAAAATGTGCGACCTAGATGCACATTTGTTTTTGCATTGGGAGTGAATAGCTGATAGCCTCATTCACATGCATTTGCATGTGATGAGTGCTATTAGATTCATTCTACATTGGACACATAAGGGGATTAGTTAGCACCTCTACAACCCGTGTCCAACTGCGGGTCATTCAGTGCGATCGGCTGAGCGCATTTGTATTGCATTGGCCCCTTGGTGTGGCCTCAGTTCTGGAGGCCACATTTCAAAAAGGATAGAGAAGGATGACTAAAATGGTATGGGGTCTGTATCAGAAGACTTATGCGAAGAGGCTGAAGGATCTGAAAATGTATACCCTGGCAGGAGAGATATGATGCAGACTTACAGCTATCTGAATGGTTTTAAAGATGTATGTTTCTCAAAACTTTTCAGATGGAAGCAAATAGTAGAACTATGGGTTACAATATGAAACTTCAGGGGGATGACTCAGAACCAACATATGGAAATATTTCCTCATGGAGAGGGTGATGAATGCCTGGAATGCCCTTCCAGAAGAGGTAGTGAAGACAAAAACAGTAAACAAATTTTAAAAAGTATGGGATAAACAGTATGGATCCCTAAAGGCTAGAGTTGGAAATTTAAAAAAGTGTGCATATGGGAGAACCAGCATGAACTGGTAGCTACTACCACTAACAGCAGACATGAGGATTACTACCCTTAACCAATTAGCTTACTCGATTTTGACACAACTGCAGCATCACACACCTCTTCGACAGCAGGAGGGGAAAAGTGGAATTGGATTCAGATGACAACCAACGCTGGGCCCTGACTTTTATGGTTCAAGGTATTAATAAGCAGTCAGGACTGCTTCTTGGGCCAAGTCCAAAAGCAAAGCATGTTCAAGCGGCAGCATTGTATGAATTATCAGGAAAGCTGCTCACCCTGTAAAAATGTTGCTATCAGTAATTTTGTTATGGATTTGACAGTTGATTTGTTTTGATTTTTAATATAACTACCCTCAACATAAGGCTTGGGGGTAACTTGCAAGAAGTGGCAGTTGCTACCATGGGAAGTTTCCTAGGCGGACTGGTTGGACCATTTGGTCTTTTTCTTCTGGCATTACTATGTTACTTTATAATATATTGTGATTGCATGGGTCTGTTTATCCCTTTTTCTGGGACACGTATTTGGGGAGGGAGGTATATTTCATTGTACATCTTGTACAACATCGTAGAGCCTGCTGCCAACAGTCACAACTACACTTTAACATCTTTCACCTCGGCCACAACAGGTCTTCAACACACAGGGGTAGGTGCAGTTTACATATGCACCTTCTTACTGAATCCTAACTTTGCACATGTTCAGAACTCAGGATCACCATCACGGGATCAACAGATTAGCGTTAGGTTGAATAGAAAAAATGCTTCACTCTGTTGGTATTCTGGTTTCCTTGATAACACATCTTAGCAAGTGTATGAGATCTTACATGAGTTTCAGGCAAAGGCTGGTTGTTATGGAGATTCCCCCATGACTTCCCACATCAGTTCTTATAGAGTTAAATGGCTCCATGGATTTTAATAGAGCTATTCAAGCCTATTGGCACAAAATGAATGAAACAAATGGGAAATGCCCTATTAGTTTCCAGGGCCCCATGAATGAAACAAAAGAAGCTCATTCATTTCAGATTTAATATTCATTTTAAACAAATGCACATCCCTAATGAACATTGGCTTTTATTAGAACAGCACTTATACACTGAGAAGAGATTAATATTGTTGCCATAGTATTGGAGTGGTTTATACATGCATACCACCTGGTAAATCTTCTCCATTTAAAATGATAAGGTCTTACATAAGAACATAAGAAAATGCCATACTGGGTCAGACCAAGGGTCCATCAAGCCCAGAATCCTGTTTCCAACAGTGGCTAATCCAGGCCATAAGAACCTGGCAAGTACCCAAAAACTAAGTCTATTCCATGTTACCATTGCTAATGGCAGTGGCTATTCTCTAAGTGAACTAAATAGCAGGTAATGGACTTCTCCTCCAAGAACTTATCCAATCCTTTTTTAAACACAGCTATACTAACTGCACTAATCACATCCTCTGGCAACAAATTCTAGAGTTTAATTGTGCGTTGAGTAAAAAAGAACTTTCTCCAATTAGTTTTAAATGTGCCCCATGCTAACTTCATGGAGTGCCCCCTAGTATTTCTACTATCCGAAAGAGTAAATAACCGATTCACATCTACCCGTTCTAGGCCTCTCATGATTTTAAACATCTCTATCATATCCCCCCCTCAGCCGTCTCTTCTCCAAGCTGAAAAGTCCTAACCTCTTTATTCTTTCCTCATAGGGGAGCTGTTCCAGTCCCCTTATCATTTTGGTAGCCCTTCTCTGTACCTTCTCCATCGCAATTATATCTTTTTTGAGACGCAGCGACCAGAATTGTACATAGTATTCAAGGTGCGGTCTCACCATGGAGCGATACAGAGGCATTATGACATTTTCCGTTTTATTCACCATTCCCTTTCTAATAATTCCCAACATTCTGTTTGCTTTTTTGACTGCCGCAGCACACTGAGCCAACGATTTCAATGTGTTATCCACTATGATGCCTAGATCTCTTTCTTGGGTTGTAGCACCTAATATGGAACCCAACATTGTGTAATTATAGCATGGGTTATTTTTCCCTATATGCATCACCTTGCACTTATCCACATTAAATTTCATCTGCCATTTGGATGCCCAATTTTCCAGTCTCACAAGGTCTTCCTGCAATTTATCACAATCTGCTTGTGATTTAACTATTCTGAACAATTTTGTGTCATCTGCAAATTTGATTATCTCACTCGTCGTATTTCTTTCCAGATCATTTATAAATATATTGAAAAGTAAGGGTCCCAATACAGATCCCTGAGGCACTCCACTGTCCACTCCCTTCCACTGAGAAAATTGTCCATTTAATCCTACTCTCTGTTTCCTGTCTTTTAGCAAGTTTGCAATCCACGAAAGGACATCGCCACCTATCCCATGACTTTTTACTTTTCCTAGAAGCCTCTCATGAGGAACTTTGTCAAACGCCTTCTGAAAATCCAAGTATACTACATCTACCGGTTCACCTTTATCCACATGTTTATTAACTCCTTCAAAAAAGTGAAGCAGATTTGTGAGGCAAGACTTGCCTTGGGTAAAGCCATGCTGACTTTGTTCCATTAAACCATGTCTTTCTATATGTTCTGTGATTTTGATGTTTAGAACAATTTCCACTATTTTTCCTGGCACTGAAGTCAGGCTAACTGGTCTGTAGTTTCCCGGATCGCCACTGGAGCCCTTTTTAATTAGTGGGGTTACATTTGCTATCCTCCAGTCTTCAGGTACAATGGATGATTTTAATGATAGGTTACAAATTTTTACTAATAGGTCTGATATTTCATCTTTTAGTTCCTTCAGAACTCTGGGGTGTATACCATCCGGTCCAGGTGATTTACTACTCTTCAGTTTGTCAATCAGGCCTACCACATCTTCTAGGTTCACTGTGATTTGATTCAGTCCATCTGAATTATTACCCATGAAAACCTTCTCCATTACGGGTACCTCCCCGACATCCTCTTCAGTAAACACCGATGCAAAGAAATCATTTAATCTTTCTACGATGGCCTTATCTTCTCTAAGTGTCCCTTTAACCCCTTGATCATCTAATGGTCCAACTGACTCCCTCACAGGCTTTCTGCTTCGGATATATTTAAAAAAGGTTTTACTGTGAGTTTTTGCCTCTACAGCCAACTTCTTTTCAAATTCTCTCTTAGCCTGTCTTATCAATGTCTTACATTTAACTTGCCAACGTTTATGCTTTATCCTATTTTCTTCTGTTGGATCCTTCTTCCAATTTTTGAATGAAGATCTTTTGGCTAAAATAGCTTCTTTCACCTCCCCTTTTAACCATGCCGGTAATAGTTTTGCTTTCTTTCCACCTTTCTTAATGTGTGGAATACATCTGGACTGTGCTTCTAGAATGGTATTTTTTTAACAATGACCACGCCTCTTGGACACTTTTAACTTTTGTAGCTGCTCCTTTCAGTTTTTTCTAACAATTTTTCTCATTTTATCAAAGTTTCCCTTTTGAAAGTTTAGCACGAGAGCCTTGGATTTGCACACTGTTCCTCTTCCAGTCATTAAATCAAATTTGATCATATTATGATCACTATTGCCAAGCGGCCCCACCACCGTTACCTCTCTCACCAAGTCCTGTGCTCCACTGAGTATACTGGTAGAATACTTACTTGAAGTAAGAAGAACTTTTTTAACCTCTGTAGATATCTGCAAAGAGGATACTAGTTGACTTTCAGCAACCAAAGCCAAGGATCAAAGCTTGGAATGCACTGAGTATTGAGGGATAGGATTATCCTCAATCTTACTGATTGATGAGCAGTTAGGCATGGCAGCCATGGAAACCAAATTTGATTAGACCAAAAAGGGGCTATTAATATCATTTGGCCTCCTTCCCTTCTCAGTTTTTTGGATTGCCCTAGATATCAGTAGAATTGGTAAAAATAGCATAAAGAAATCCTTGATTCCATGGAATGGGGAAAGCATCCACTGCTATTCTGTCCCTTGCTGGTCTCATGGAACAGAATACTGAAACTTTGTTGATGAGAATTGGTGACTGCTCCAAGCTGAAAAAGCTCCTGCACCATTCGTGTGGTTGAAACTGGCAACTTAAGTATCTACTATGTAATTTTGTCTCCAAAAAGGTATACAACTAGAAGAAACATTCTCTGAGAAACTGCCTATTTCTAAATTTTTCCAGGTTCAGGTAAAGCCTGTTAGAAACCATCCCCTCCTGCTTATTGATGTAGGACATTGCTACTTATTGTCTGTCTTGATGAAAACCACCTTATTCTTAAGCGTGTGCCTCTCTTAAACATTTAAAGGGCCCATGATGGGAAAAGCCCACGGCTCTTCCTGATCATGTCAGTTCCTGCAGCCCATAGCTGGTTTGTGGGGTGTGTGACTTGTGCGATTACACAGGCAGCCATGACTAAGGGGATGCTGTGGACCCGCGGTGACAGTGCAGTCTGTGATGGTGTCCCCTCCAAGTGCTGTGCCTCCTCTGTGCTCTCACTTTGGCTCTGACAGTCCGACCTCATCATTAGGCTGCAATCAGCCTGTGGAAATCTGGCCTGACTCTGCAGCCTTATGCTGCATTCTCCCCTTCCCCTCCAAGGAAGCAGAGCTACAACTAAGTGAATCATATTGGAGAGATCGCCGATTTGGATTAACATGGTGTTTGCCTGTCCTCCTGCCCCCAACCCAAACCCTCGATAGCAAAACAGGCTCATGGTAAGTCTTAAAAAAAATCACCACTGCCAGTGGCAGCAAGCATGTGGGTTGTAAGTTGGTTGCAGTGGCCCCATGCCTACAGAACCACTGTGACAACCCCCCCCCCCCCCCCCACCAGGTCCTACAGCAGCATTTTGCGGTGACGACAGAAGCAGCAATGGCTCCATAGGCCTGGCTCCCACTGCTCTCCTCCCACCTGCCTTTGCCTCTGCCTCAGAGTGCTGATGGGAGGCAGTGCAGGAACCTTTGGCAGCCAGACCCTGCGTCACCACTGCTCTCAGTTGCCAGCCCTGCCTTACAATTGCTCTCAGCCACTGGCTCCCCTTATGCTGCGGCCACAACAAAATATAATAATAACCCCCTCTACACACACACATGCACACACACACACTCACACACACACCATCAAGGCCTTCCAGCCCCCTCCCCTTCCCACACCAAAGGACACTGACTTCAGCAAACGAGAACTGACCCAGATCCTATTCTTTGGGGCCACCATGCCTGATGCCCCCTCCCTGACCACCAATGTAAGTACAAATATTTTTTGTTATAGGGAGGGGGAGAAGACAGAGTGAGAGCATATGCGGGAGTCAGGGCAAATGTGTGCGAGTGTGTGAGTACAGGAGAGTGTTTGTCAGGGAATGTCTGACAGCATGTATGAATACGTGTGTGTGAAGGAGCATGTGAGTTAGGGAGTGTGTCTATGAGCATCTGAGAGAGCATGTGCATATGAGTTAATATGTGTGTGTGAGCAAGTGAGTCAGGAAGCATATATGTCAGGAAGCATCTGAGAACTTGTGATTGTAGGTATGTGTGAGGGAATGTGCCTGTGAGCATCTGAGAGAGAATGTGCATGTGTACGTCAGGAGGTTTGTGTGTGCGTGTGAGTTACTGAAAATGTGTGTGAGTGTGGGTGTCAGGGAACGTATGAGAACATGTATTTGTGTGTACACATGTGAGTCAGGGAGCATATCTGTGAGCATCTGAGAGAGTATGTGTGTGTGTGAGTAGTGAGCCTGTGTGTGAGAGTGTGTGTGTATAAGAGAGAGGAGAAAGTTTGTGAATCCTCCCCCCACCCCCCTAACTAATGTTTTACAATCTCAGGTTCCCAGGTACAGAGAGTGGGGGATATTTTTTTCCTTACTAGCTTTAATTGGTTTTGTTTGATATGCCTGCTGTTTCAAAATATTTGTTGGGAAAATTTCAGTTATTGTCTGCACATTTCTATTTATACTTTATGGTGTCTATTCTATATTTGCTGAGGATCTGTCTGTGTTTTGCATGTGACTGAGACGAGGTATTCTGCTAGTGTGTAATTTTTGTGTAGAGTTCTATAGTAGACTGGCTTCTGGTTTGCTAATAGGAGGTGTATTGGTGATCCAGTGCCTGATGTAATATTTGCAGCGCTGCCTTTTCATAGATAAGTTTGCTGTTATTTGAATCCTGGGAATTAGAGCTGTTCTGGCGTGGAAAGTTTGCTACATAGGTACTGAGCATATGTTTTGCAGGATTTTGTGTTGCGGCACAGAGTTTCTGATAATGGAGAAAGCTTATGATATTCTTACTGAGGTAATACTAGAATATGAATATATTTTTTTTGTAAAGTGAAACATCTTAGAGAAGCTTTATAGCTGTTTGGGGGATTTCTGTGGATATGGAGTGTATGTTAGTGCAGCGGTTCTCAGCCGGTGTCGGCGTGTCACCAAGCACATGCAGGTGTGTCGCCACACTTCCCGGTCCCCCACTGGCACAGCTGCACCCCCTGACCCAGTGAGATGTGAACTCTTCCTCCGCTCGGGCTTGAAATGCTGATAGCTCGGGAAGAACGCGGCAGGAGAGCTGGAGTGAGCATCACTAGCAGCATGCTCTCTTCTTCCCACCCCCACGGCCCGGAAGAGGAAGTGGTGTGCAGGAGCCGCGTGCGCAGGAAGAAGAAACCATGCTTAGGTACAAGTGTGCGCAGCATCGGCCCCAAGAAGAAAAGCAGCATTGCCCAGAGCAATGTCAACCCCCAGGGCTGATGGGACTCCTTTCTTGAGGCTATAAGGGTTGTAAGAAGAGGAGGTGGCTTCTGCTGCTAGTTGCTCTTTGGTGGGGGGAGGGGGAGAGAGAAATTGAGAGTGAGTGAGCATGTGTGTTTGAGACTCTGTGTGTGTGAGAGAGAGACAGCATATATGTAAGTGTGTGATTCAGAGCCTACATGTGTAAGTGTGTGTTTGAGAACCTGTGTATATGATTGACAGCCTGTGTGAGAATGAGGTCCTGTGTGTGTGAGACTGACAGCATGTATGTAAGTGTGTGATTCAGAGCCTGCATGTGTGTGACTGAGAGCCTATGTAAGTGAAAGAGAGACCTTGTGTGTGACTGAGAGGAGAAAGTTGCTAGCAACTTCCCCCCACCCCCTTGCTAATTCACAACAATCTAAGGGCACCTGCAATGTTCCCAGTTATGGAGAGCAGAGCATTCTTTTATCCTTATTTTTAATTATTTGGTTTTTGTGTCTGTTGTTTTGAAATATTTTATTGGTGTCTATAAATTAATTATATACGTTTTTAATTATTGGGTATTCCATTCATCAGCTGTTTTGAAATAATCTGTTCTTTTTATTATTATAGTTTTATTGCTATTGATTTTATATTTCTTGATTTGTTTTGAGGACTGGTGATTATTCTCTTTTTCCTTTGTTGCACTGCATACAGTCTCTCTGGCTTGTTGCGGTTTCCAGTTCAGTTTTGGTCTGCATGTTTCCATTTATGCTTTATAATCTGTTTATTCTTTGTTAGTGAGGGTCAGCACGTGATTCAGGTGAGGTTTTCTGCTGGCGTGTAGTTTCTGTGTAGGGCTCGATAGCAGCCTGGCTTGGTCCATTTTCCTAATAGGAGGAGTATTGAAGGCCTGGTGTAATATTTTCAATGTTGCCTTTTCTTAGGTAAGGTGGTTACAGTTTGAGTGCTGGAAATTGGTGCTGTTCTGGTATGGAAGGTTTACTGTTTATGTAATTTCTGTTCAGAGAGTACTCTTATCTTTCCCTTGTGTCATTCTTAACAATAAAAGTAATACGGAACCTTTTTTTTTATTTTGCCCTGGCTTGTAATGAGCAGTGGGTCACAAATGTGAGCATTGTCCATCAAGTGTGTCATGATGAGGAAAAGGTTGAGAACCACTGTGATAGTGAACTGGTAGTGTAGGGATTATTTTGAGATTCTGTCCCATCATGTATATAGCCTCCAGATTTCACTCCCATGATCATACCTGGGAACTCTCTAGATCTGGCCCAGACTCCAGTATTCTAAAAGGATTACCGGCCTGGTCACGGGGCCAATACCGGAAAACCCCGAGTGCTGCAGCAAAAGCAATCTGCCTGGGCCCGGGAAGAAGAAAGGAGCATCATTGGTTTTGCACGGCTGAAAAAGGAGAAACTCGACAATGATTTCTACTTTCTCCGAACCTTTTTAACCCTTAACTTCGCTTCCTCTTGACACTCACCACCTCCTCCTGCACAGCCTTTACAGCCGTCCCATGCAATGTTTCCAGCTACTTGCCCGCTCCATCCTGTTTACCTTGGCCAATTGACATCACAGTTTCCTGCCCATGCACCAAACGAGGAGTGAGAAACGGGCAGCGTCCTCTTGCGCAGCACAGGAGGAGGAGGAAAGGAGTCAGCCTGAAGGAAGAGGCTGCTGCTCCAGGAGCCCAAGTTAGAGGCTGCTGTTGCTGATGGGTTTTGAAAGGGGGGGGAGGAGAGAATGCATGAGCAGGTCTGTGAGAGTGAGTGAGAGTGTAGGAAGAAGAGAACTGAGAGCGTATGTGGATAAGTAGGAGAGAGCTGAGTGCAAGTGAGCACGGGTGTGAAAGTGACCGGGCATGTGTGTATGGAAGAGGGAGAAAAGTGAGTGAGTGAGAATGTGTGTGAGTGTGTGTGTGTGTGTGTAGGTGGGAGTAAGGGAGGAATAAAGGTGTAAATGAGCATGTGTGAGCAGTGAAAGTGAGGGTGAATATGTAAGAATGTTAGGGGCCGAGCGCACTGTATAACTCGCACTCGGGTGCAGGTTAAATAGGCGCTAATCCACCCCCTAATGCAATAGGGGGATTAGCGCCTATTTAACGCGCGTCTGATGCGGAGTGAATGCAATAGCGCTCATCACATGCAAATGCATGCGAATGAGGCTATTACTCATTCACTCTGCATTCAAAAAAAAAAAAAAAAAAGTGTGCGTCTCAGACGCACATTTAGCTCTCCGATATTAATGCCCGCCTGGAGCTGGCGTTAATAACTGAGCACATGTAAAAGAAGTACAGAAAAGCAGAAAAAAAAAACTGCTTTTCTGTACTTCTTTTTTTTTTTACTGAAAAAAAAAAAAATGCCTCGGCAGACCGCCGAGTGATGAAGACCGACATCGAGTTTACCGGTGTGGGTTTTCGTAACCGGCAGCCGCAGCGGGTTCGCGTTAGCAAGGAGGCGCTAAGGGCGCGCAGGCGACCCTAGCGCCTCCTTGCTAGCGAGACCCCCTAATTTGTTTATAGCATGGCGCCCCCCCCCCTTGCGGGCGCCATGTGCACGTTAAGAAAGCGGGCGCTGAAAAGTCAGCGCCCGCTTTCCTCGTTTAATATAGCATCGGCCCCTTAGTGTGTAGGAGAGCAAATCTGTGCGCATCCGGTCCCACTGTGCCGTTGCCCCCTGCTAATCCATGGAAATCTCAGGGCGACTGGAAGTCAAAAGTTCCCAGGTGTGCCCGGGATGCCATCAAATAATTTTAGTAGTAGTTTTACTGGGTGGTGGAAACTGGCTAGGTTTTCTTTATTATTTATTTTCTATTTATTTTCTTTATACAATTTTTATATACCGTTGCACAGCAATTTTCCATCGCTACGGTTCACAAAATTTAACACATAAATTAGTACAAGCACCTTAAGATTAAACTTGCATTATTAATTATAACCTAATACAACAATAATACAAATTTTAAAATTATTCCTTAAAATACAACTAATGTCATAATGCCTCTGTATAATGTCATAATGCCTCTGTATCGCTCCATGGTGAGACCGCACCTTGAATACTGTGTACAATTCTGGTCGCCGCATCTCAAAAAATATATAATTGCGATGGAGAAGGTACAGAGAAGGGCTACCAAAATGATAAAGGGGAATGGAACAACTCCCCTATGAGGAAAGACTAAAGAGGTTAGGACTTTTCAGCTTGGAGAAGAGACGACTGAGGGGAGATATGATAGAGGTGTTTAAAATCATGAGAGGTCTAGAACAGGTAGATGTGAATCGGTTATTTACTCTTTCGGATAATAGAAAGACTAGGGGGCACTCCTTGAAGTTAGCATGTGGCACATTTAAAACTAATCGGAGAAAGCTCTTTTTTACTCAACGCACAATTATACTCTGGAATTTGTTGCCAGAGGATGTGGTTAGTGCAGTTAGTATAGCTGTGTTTAAAAAAGGATTGGATAAGTTCTTGGAGGAGAAGTCCATTACCTGCTATTAAGTTCACTTAGAGAATAGCCACTGCCATTAGCAATGGTAACATGGAATAGACTTAGTTTTTGGGTACTTGCCAGGTTCTTATGGCCTGGATTGGCCACTGTTGGAAACAGGATGCTGGGCTTGATGGACCCTTGGTCTGACCCAGTATGGCATTTTCTTATGTTCTTATTTCTATCAATAATAAAAGGCCCTTACAGCTTCTTCCTGAAGTACTTTTTGGAGCCAGTTTAAAGGCAGGGGGTTCTGCTGTGGGGGTGAACGTGACGTGTGGAATTAATTGTAATTATGGTTTATCCCCCTTCTGTCTAGAGACGCCACTGAGCTGCTACTGCTTGGTTGGGGAGGAAGGGGAAACCAAGAAACTGCTGCTGCTGCCGCTGCCATATTTTTTTTGTAAACATTTTAGAGAACTCCTTGGATAATGGGTACTATGTTAATTAAATTAATTACCATAGCACCTCAGCAGCAGCAAGCAGCAAGCAGCAAACAGATTCGTATAATATTCCTTTAAAAAAGTTTCACATATGACTCCTTTAAATGCATTTGTACTTTATTTTGGCGGGGGATTTCATTATTTATTTCACCTTACTTTATTTTCTGTTTTGAGATGTTTTACCTTGAACATATTTTGCAAATAAATAAATATATATATTTTTTTCATCTGGGGGGGTGGGGGGTAGGAGGCACCAATTTCAGTGTTCGCACAGGGTGCCAGTTAGAGCCGGGCCCTGCTGCAGCAGGAATGAATCAGCACTTCAGGCTCATTTTAGAAGCCAAAAAAAAGGATGAACTGGCCCAGCTGGCCCCTCCAGGGAGACCAGAGGCTCTGAACACCCTTTGCTATGAATTGACACTTACCAAAATGGACCCATGAGAAGAGCCAAGAAGGGCATTGCCCTCTGGTAGGCAACAGCCTCCAGATTGACAGCATGAATCACTGGCTGACACAAATGCAGCCAAAGAAAACATAATAATCTGATCTCTGCAGCATGCAAATGTGGTATGGAGGGAATTCCAGGCTCAGCTCTGGTATGAGCTAGCGAGCTGGGACTTGCAGTAGAAATGGAGCCCTGGGCATCAACAATGCAGGAACCAGTGTCAATAGAAAGCTTGCCTTCTCTGAGGGGAAAACGCCCACCATATGCACATGTAGTATTCCCACCCTACATTTAAAAAAAGAGATTTTAGCCAGATATGTATAATGTATGGATTTGTTTTGTTGTTTTAATTGTATAATTGTATGTCACGCCTGTAATTAACCTAGCACATTTTGTACGCTATAGGAGGGCAATAAATATTTTAATTTAAATAAATAGATGCTGCCCCATCTTTCACTTTATTATTTCACAAGCTTTACATAACAAATATTGACTGATTCATATGTGGCGCTGGTCCCAGATGTTTCATGCTTAACCTTTAATTTATCCATACTAAAAGGTGAATTTTAAAAGCCCGGCACATGCCAAAACCGAAAGGTACGTGCACAAGTTGGGTTTGCACACGCCGACTGCAATTTAAAAGCCTCCCAGATGCTTGCGTAGCTCCCGCTGCGCACATACCTCAAAGGTTTTCAACAAGGGGCAGGGTATGGGCACGGTCTGAGCGGAGCATGGGCGTTTCGGGGCATGGGCAAGAGATGTGTGCGTAAATACTTATGCGCCTGGGCACTCGCCCTGATCTCCTGCCATGTAACTTGGAGGAGGCACAAGTTAAACAATAAAAAGAAAGCCATTTCTCAGGGGTTTAAAGGGTCTGGAGTAACCGGGGTGTGGGGGGGGGGGGGGGGCGGGGAGTACAGACTATTAAACCAGGGGGGTTTGGAGGACCTAACTGTTAACTGGTTGAACTGGTGCATGAACTGGTGAAACTGGCAATGGCATGGACGCATGCCCCTTTTAAAATTCCCTGACTTACACGGTACAAGCGGGATTTATGCACCTAGGCGTGCGCCCCCTTAAAATCAGGCACACCTGTGCGCATGGCCAAGCAACTTTATAACGTGCGCATATGTGCGTGCAAGTTATAAAATAGCCACGCACTTGGGCGCGCGCCAAAGTGCACCCGTCGCAGTTTGAAAGTTACTGTCCCTATCTCTATCCATTTAAAATAAAAGGGTTGTATTTGTTGCAGTGGTGGTGAATACTGTATATTGAGTTTGTACTTTTAACCCTTGATGATGTCCTGCAGTAACATCTAGAAGTATAAAGGTTGAGACTTGCAGTGAGTGAGTGTTCTTTTTGCTCAGGCTTTTTCTTCCAGCTTTTGACTGCTTGCTGGGTGTTATGCTCCCTGGTAAGGAAACCAGTGGAGGCCACATCATTTTCCATAGACTATCTAAAACTCTTCTCCTAGGCTTAAGGCCTAGCTTTTTTTAGAAGAGTCCCTGGGAGGAATCCTGGGGCCACCATCAAAGAGAGGAGTCTACCTTGTGAAAGTCTCATCTTTTATCCTAATTTCAAGTAAGTGATGTATTTCTTGCTTATGGACTATTCTGGATGTCTGCTAGGGATGGGATTTCCATTTCTGAGGAATCTGTTTTGTTGCTAAAGTATTAAATCATCATCCTGCTTGCCTCCTCCTTCTGTTGTGTGGAGCAGTAGCTAATGAAAATTATGGTGGCAGCACTCTTCCCTTATTTCTTTTGGTGGCAATCAGCTGCACTGCTCCCTATCTCTTCTCCATACCAGTTCAAGTCCCTCAGATCTGTTCTGCCCTTCCCCACCTCCTCTGCACATTGGTTCAGCATCCTTGTAGCAATGAATAGCTGAAATCTTCCCCTTGTCCTCTCCATGTGGGGTAGGGCTCCTTGAGACCTTTATCTTTCTCTCTGCTTGGCCTGGGTAGTGTGGGATCTGGTAATGGGATCAGCTAGCAGCAGCCTGAGAGCAGGTGTTACGTTCGGCGGTCCGTGGGCTACCCCTACAGACCACTGCACTCATCTCCGGACCTGGCCTAGCCAAGTAATCCCGAAACGTGGCAGTATGCCGCCAACGATTCCAGCCTTAGGCTGGCCCACTACTCCTCCATGCGGTGAGATGCTGCCAATGATCCCCATGACAAGACGCTGCCAATGACTCTTTCTTAGGCTTGCATGCGCATCTCTTGTCAGTATTTAAAGGGACCGCATTGAGAAAACCCCCGTAGCCCTTAGTGATGATGTCAGCATCCAGGTCCTATATAAGTGCAGTGCTCCTGACACAACTTGCCTCAGCAACAGGTCCAGCTATGTCATAGTCAGTTGCTTCTTCATTCTAGCTTTGTCTTCAGTTCTTCATCCAGCCTTGTCTTCAGTTCTTTGTCCAGCATGTCTCCATTCTTGCCCCTGCCTGTTCTTGTCCTTGCCTCCTGTCCTGCCTATCTGTCCCGTGTCTCCACCCTCGGACGGAACTTTGCTTGACTATTGCCTGCACCTCGGACATGCCTGATTGCTGTTGGCCTCTGACCATTGCATGGATCTCAGACACGCTTGACCACCGCCTACCTATGACTAGTGGCATAGCCAGACTGAGTTTTTGAGTGGGCCCAAAGTTAACAAGAGTGGGCAGTAAGTATACAGGTCTGAACCTTACTAGCTGTACTCTTATTGATAAATAATGTCTTAGCATGCATCTTAGAATGGGGTCCTTAGTCTACAACAGCCTTTATGCATCATGAGTGAAACATTTTAGAATTTTTGAACTCTATTATTTCAAGCACTTGTTAACATTAAAAATTCCTTATTAATCTATATAAATTGTTTATATTGCAATTAATTAAATAAACAAGAATATCAGGTAAAAAGCAAAAAACACATAAACATCAGATCCATTCAATTATATTATAAAACAAATATCAATGTATTCTTTCTTGAATCCACTTTCCAGAAATGCAGATATCACCATAACTACAATAAAATAGCAATATTCATGAGAACAGTGATGCGCTGGAGGTGGACCCTTGGCCTGGCGCAGGATTGGTATGGCCCTCAGGGAGGTCCCAGAGGGCACCTGCTGCCAGGAGGCGGAGCACACGAGGAGACAGAGGCAAGCTGGAGCTTCACCAATAACAGTCCGGGGGTTCCACAGGTTGAGCCCTTGGGTATCCGGACCGCCTGGGCTTAGGTGGGCCTCAGAGGGTCTCCCAGAGAGGTAGCGGAGAGGTGTGCCCACCAAGAGCAAGGCTGCACGGCTAGTGGAGAACAGCTGAGCTAGACCGGAACAGAGAGTACCGGAGGCCACTGGAAGGGAACAGGAACTGAAGGTCCTCCGGTCAGGATAGGCAGTGCCTAGTGGTCTAGCTTGTAGAAGGCCACGGGCAGCGTCAGAGCAGGCAAACCTGGTGGTCACAGGAGAAGCGAAGAGGGTATCTGAGTGAAGCACAAGGATCAAAGCCAGGGTATCCATCCAAGGGTGGTCACCCAAAGCAAGGGTCAGTTCCAGGTATCAGTCTGAGCATGCTCAAAGGCGAGCAGAGGTCAGTTCCAGGCAGAGGTCCAAATGTGGTCAGAGGCAAAGCGAGGTCAGTACGTGAATCAGTTCAAGAAGGTACAACCTGGGAGCGGAGCAGGAATCAGGAATAGACGCTGGCACACAGGAAGAACCACGGGAACACAGATGCAGGAACACTGGAACAAGGACAGGAACACAGGAACAAGCATAGCATCAATGAAGCAGGAACACAGGACGGCAACTAGCTTCTCACGAACAAGACAACCTGTTTGTCAAGGTGAGGAACTGTGGGAAAGCCCTCGCCTTTTAAATGGTGCTCATGTGATGTCATCGGAGGGTGTCTGGCCCAAAGTTCCTGCCCTGGGCCCTTTAATGGAAGGAGCACGGGCCAGTGCAAAGCAAAACTATTACAGTTCACATTACAACCCAACATGAAAAAAAGCTATATTCAAATTCTAGAGTCACTTCCGCAAAAAAAAAAAAAAAAGAAAAAAATAGGCACCTAGAACCTTGCCACGCACGCACAACCCCGACAGGAGCTCTGCTGTGAGGCCTGCGAGGATGGAGGTGTGTGGGGAACCGCAGAGGACGCCGTGAGCTGGCTGCAGTAGCGAGAGAGGAGTGCCCGGAGCTCGTGGAGGGAAGCATGAGGTGAGCAGGCCCGGATGCGGCACCAGCGCGGCCAGGACGTGCAACAAACAGGTGCAAAGCAAAACTATTACAGTTCACATTACAACCCAACATGAAAAAAAGCTATATTCAAATTCGGGAGTCACCTCAGCAAAAAAAGAAAAAAAGAAGAGCCTAGAACCTTGTATGCAGGTCTAAGCGGATTACAAAATTTAACATAGATAAACAAATTTTGACAAGTAAAAAGCAATCATAAAAGAAATAAAAACAAATTATAAAAAATTGTGTAAATTAAAATAGATACACAATTGTAGAACTTATAGATTAATGTGACAAGACAGAAAAGAAACAGCTATCATGCCTTTGGTTCAGTGTAAGCAAGTGAGCATAAGTTAATTTTTCCAGCTTTTTTAAAGGCTTTTGTGTTTGTAAGAAGTCGAATTGCATTTGGCAATGAGTTCCACAATATAGGGCCTGCCTCGGACAAGGCACATTTACTGGTTATGTCTAGCCTTGCTGTTTTGATGTTTGGTACCTGTAGATAGTTTTTATCAAGTGGCATAGAAGTTGGTAAAGATGCAAGGAGGAACCATATCATAACAGCAACCTTATGAAAAAGAAGCAATGCAAATACTACACCAGGCCCTAGAACATTAATACACCACCTACTGGGATAACAGAACAAGCAAGATTGCTACAAAACTCTATAAGAGAAACTACATGCTAGCAGCAATACTGTACCTCAGTCACACACAGGCAGAACACAGACTGACTCTTACCTAATACAGAAATAAGGGGTTAAAATTTAGAAACAGAAACATGCAAACAAAATTGAAATAGAAAGCCTGAGAAACCAGACTGAACAGTGGAAAGCTAAAGAGCAAAATACAAAATTATAAGAAATGCACATACCCAAAGAAGGGATATTCCAATTGCTAACATCTCAAAATATTTTTTTTTATCTTTATTGTCCAATCTGTTTGGTTTTCTAATCAGTTGGTCCAGGTCTTTTTTCCACTTTCCCCATCTCAGTCTTTTCCTAATTCTTTCTCCAGGGTCACTCTTCTCTTTCTCCTATCTTCTTTCCTTCCTCTCTCTCACACACACACAAAGGCTCATGCTTTCTCTCATAGACTCCCTTACACACACAAGCTCTCACACACACACACACAGGCTCCCATTCTCACATAGAAACACCCAGGCTCCAATTCACACACACACACACAAAAATTCAGGCTCCCATTCTTATACATACATAAACACCCACTCTGAGGCTCACATTCTTTCACACACACAAACACATATCCAAGCTCCCATTCTCATACACACACCCAGACTCCCATTTTCACATACAAATACCCAGTCTCCCATTCTCATGCACAAACACCTTCACTCAAGCTACTATTCTCACACACACGCACCAGGGCTCACCGCCAAACTCCTTCTTCTGCCACCTTGGGAATAGGCGTCCACTGCAGCTTCACTCCAGTGAGTCTTCTTCTTCACCACTTCCTGAAGCGGCCTTGCGTTGATGGGACCACCTTCGCTGCCATGGAGATAGGCTCCCGAGGTGGCCTTGCTTCGATGGGCTCTCTCCTTCTTCAGCGACCATGATGAATGAGTCGGTGGTGGCAATTCTTCATGCCTTGTTGGGTGTTGGGCAGCCCTGATTGGGTGGGCCAAGGTCTATCCAGGCCCACCCATGGCTATGCCACTGCCTACCACCCTAGCTGATATCAGACCTACTCTTCTGCCACCAGCAGAGACCCTATCTAAGTCCTGCCAGCCCCGGCACCCAAAGATTCAAGCTGAGGGGAACATGGGCTGGTATAGGCGAAGGCCCAGATTGTTCTCTGCTTCATCCGGGTCCGCCTGCCGATGGTGGGAACTTGCAGGGTTCCTCTCTACAGGTAGAGCCAATCCTGTCTCAGCCCAAGGATCCATAGGTATAATGGATTGCTGAGGCCATGGTGGACTTGACCATGCTACAGGATGTCTATGTCCTAACTCACAAGCTACAGGAATAACAGGCTACCCTGGAGCTCATGGCCGCAGCTATAGACTATTTTCCCACGTGACTGGATGCACAGTCCACATTTACCCGAACCGTGACTGCCTGTAGTGGTGCTACCAACTCTTCCAGCATGTAGTTGACCTGTTCCTCAACTGCCAGCACCACCCCGGTATGCTGGGGACCCCAAATGATGTTGGGCATTCTTGAACCAGTGTAAAATGCGCTTCCAATTACAGGACCTGCTATTTCCTGATGATCAAACTAAAACCACATACATCCTCTCCCAGCTGGCTTGAACAGCACTAGCGTGAGCGTCTCCCCTCTGGGATCAAGGGGATCTCCTTTTGCTTGACTTACAAGATTTCATGGAGCAGTTTCATACTTTTTTTGAGGAACCAGGTTGGACAACTTCGACGGCCTCCGATCTGCTCCAGCTTTGCCAGGGCTCTCAAATCTTAGTAGAGTATGCCATGGAATTTAGAACCTTGGTCTCTGAATTAAATTGGCAAGGAAACAGCTTGATCACCATCTTCCTGGAAGGCCTCACCAGGAAGATTAAGGACAAGCTCGCTGTCTGGGAGTTCTCAACCTCGTTGGATGACCTCATTGACCTCATGGGCAAGATAGATCAATGCCTGCAGGAGAGGACCCAAGAGACACACCAGGCATGTAGAAGCGACACCTGGGTGCCATTCTTGCAACCTCAGTTTACGCCTGCTTCTGCCACACCCACGACATCTCCAGCTGCATAAGAACCAAAGCAGTTCAGTCACTGCTGCATGGCTCCCGAAGAAAAGCTCTGATGCAGGCAACAAGGTCAATGCCTCTACTATGCAGCCCGGGGCCATCTCTTGACCCAGTGTCCTGAAAGAATGGGGAACATACAACACCCAGGATCCTATGGACCGATGATCCTAGGCCTCACTGCCCCAACTTCCCAGCTCCTTCTGTCAGTCATTCTAGAACTGGGTCCCATGCTTTTTCCCACCCAAGCCTTGGTGGTCTCAGGCTCTTGAGGAAACATCATCCTACAAGATCTTGTCACCCAACTCCAAATACCCATGTTCCAGATGACCCCACTGCTGGTTCTATCCTCTGTTTATGGAGACCCTCTTCTAGGACAAGTGGTCCAGGCCTCCGTGCTTATGACCTTATGCATTGGCTACTCACACACAGACACAATCAACTTTCATATCATTCCCAGAGCTCTTTCATATTAGACCTGCTATGGCTCCAGCAACATTAGCCACAGTTTGATTGGTCCACTTTGGAACTCACCCACTGGGGACCTAGATGCGCAGGATCCTGTATGGATCCCAAAGACTCGTCCCACTCAGTAATCGTGGCTTCTGCCCTTCTGGGGGCCTTCACCTCCTTATACATAATACAAGAAAGTTAAGACCATCCTGTGGTGCCTCTTTGAATATGTTCAGGAGCAACTAAGATCACTATCGCAAAGAGAGAAGCATTTCAGGGAACACCTGGATAAAGAACAATCTGAATGAAAGAGAGTGCAGGAAGAAAACAATCTGACAAAAAAAAAACCCCCTCATCACCTAGCAATAGCAAAGATGAAGAAATATGGATTCTATGTACCAAACTTCAGGAAAAAATTAAAAGGAACCCCACAGTCCTGTTTGGTTCTGCCAGCCAAGAATCTGATTAAGAGGTAGACACCTCTACCATGCAGGTAGGGGCTGTTCTACGACAAAACAGTCTGGAAGGGATCGAGATTCCCTATAACAACTAAGTAAAGCCCCCACCAGCTGTTCCCCTTTTCAGTCGGGCTATGTTAAACAACCGCTGCCTCCGTCACCACTATTCTTGATGGTTCCTCCGCTCATGGCTCAGCTGTCATCCCAGGAATTGCATGAACTGTGGGAACAAACCAATCATTGATTGAGAGAGCTGCCGCCCAAGCCAGAAGAGCTACAGATGACCAAAAGAGGCCAGTACCTCAGTCTAAGGTATGTGACAAGGACTTTTGTCACCGATACCCCAGCAAACCCAAGGCCTCACGAGGGGGGGCTTGAGAGGGAGGGTATTGTTATGTTCGGTGCTCTGTGGGTGTTATGGTTGAGCGGTGTTTGGGTGGATCCTTGCGTACAGTGGCAGATGACCACGCCCACGGGGAGGAGCCCCATGAGGAGCCACAGTACTAGGCTAGACTCAGGATGCACAAACACAGTTAGATCTTTCTTATACAGCTTGAAGAGTACCACCAGAGGTGGCAGTAGTGAGGCAGTCTGGTAGTTGCAGTCTCAGGGACCTCGGCAGAGGGAGCCCTTCTCACCCTGTTGGTATTGGAAGGTTCTGAAGCAGGTCTCCCAGCAAGGAAGTACTGTGGGATGAGATAAACTGAGAGTTAGAGTTCTCACTAGGTGTTTGCTATAGGTATGCGATTCCACCAGGTTGTAGAAGAAAGTACAGGCATCGAGGCAGGGAGAGCAGGCCCTCGAGGAGCGAGTACCTGTTCCCTGTGAGGTACCTGAAATAAAGCAGAGGGCCCCCGAGGAGTGGGTACCCAGGTTAGCAGTTACCCCGAAGGGCAGAGAGAGAGCTTCCAGCGGCAGCACAGAAGTGGCAGAGTAGCGTAGACAGGAATGGATTCGAGTCCTTGCTAACTCAATGAGCTAGCAAATTAGAATAGGTTATATACCCGGATGGTGTGATGTCAGCAAGGGGGAACGCCCCGAGGTTCACGTCAAGGTGGGAATAAAGATGTGGGTGGCGTGCGCACGCGCAACTTAGTAGGTACCTGGGAGGAGCATGGCGGGAGGCTGCACCATAGCCATTCCAGGAACGCCGGAGAGGTCGGCTTGTAGATGCGGTGGTAGCCATCTTTCCTAGGTAAGCGGGAGGAGCCGTGAATAAGATGAGGCAAACGGGGCGAAGCCGTCTAGCACCGACGGACACAACAGTGAGCTACCTCCATTGACTGCCACTCTCACTTCTGGTCTTGACCCAGCCAAGTGATCCAATATGCGGCAGGACGCTGTTAACGATAACATTCCTGGGCCGGCCCGTTGCTCCTCAGTGCTGCAAGACACTGCCAATGATCCCCATTCAGCAGGACATTTCCAATGACTCCTATGCGGCGAATCTTCCTTAGGTGTGCAAGCATGTTTCTTGCCAATATTTAAAGGGACCATGGCAGAAAAACCCTCGTGGTCTCTAGTGATGATGTCAGCATCCAGGCTCTATATAAGATTCAAGATCGTGGCACGAACGCTGGAGCTGAGGCACAGGAGAGTGGTGCCTACCCATCAAGACTGGCAGGAGCCAAGGAGGACAACTCCAGGACCGGCGGGAGCAGGCAGGTCCGGCAGGCCAGGTAGGATGTGGGAGAGGAGGCCAGTCAGGTGCTAGATACACGATCCTTCCCCCATCCTCTTCCTGAAGGAGGAAACAACAACCGACACTTGCGAGACTGTTCCTGCTCACTGCCCGCCCCTGAGACCGCCCACCACAACCCAGCACCAAATAAGATCATGGTGTGAATGCCAGAGGCGCTTGCGCCATGAGGAGTGTGCCCTTGGCCTGCGCACAAAGGAGCGCAACAAAGGAGCTTTCCCATTTGTGCGCGCCTGAAGTGACGCCTGAATAAAATTAATTTAATTAATTAAATTAATTAAATATTGACCAGACCATACCATACCATACAGCTAGGACAATAGAACTAACTAACTTCACCTACATCATCACAGGTCAAGGGATATATCGAAATCTGGTTGAAAAGAAGAAAATAGATGCCTGTAGTCTAGAATAAATCCTTTATTGGAGTGGAGACACAAGGGTAGCCCGACTCTGGCCGAGTTTCGCCGTTTCAAAACGGCTGCCTCAGGGGCTTACATCAATCTTCTTGAGTTCATTAGTTATGTGCAAACTAAGAATGAAAGGTGATCATATAGAAAATCATATGATCTCTTATGCTGCTCCGTCTTAAAGCGTTCGCAAAAAACCGCTCTCCACTTGTAAAGTCAAACATTCTTAGTTTGCACATAACTAATGAACTCAAGAAGATTGATGTAAGCCCCTGAGGCAGCCGTTTTGAAACGGCGAAACTCGGCCAGAGTCGGGCTACCCTTGTGTCTCCACTCCAATAAAGGATTTATTCTAGACTACAGGCATCTATTTTCTTCTTTTCAACCTGACGGCTATCATAGATCGCCTTCCTTTGTGCTTTTTGGGTATATCGAAATCTGCACAGAACCTCAAAACATAAAGAAAAAAAGACCAGAAAGCTAATCTACCCCAAAATAAGTGACACCTCTCCAATGATCTCTTCTGGTCTAATGTTTACTCTCCTATTACTAAATGCTCAATCACTATCAAAGAAAATCCTTTTGATAAATGATTTGCTAGAAGAACTAAAACCCACTATCTTCTGCATAACAGAAATATGGCCGAAAGAAAATGATAATGTTCTGTTAAATCAAAGTGATCACCCCAACTATGATATCTTTCATTTCCCCAGAAAAAAAATGTAAAGGAGGGGGTCTATTAATAATCATTTAAAAAGAGCTCAAACTTAAACCATACAAAATTGAGACCTATACCCCCCCCCCCCCCCAACGAGGTGGCAATTCTAAAATCAACACAACTAAATATAGGCACGGTCTATTGCCAACCTGGAACACTCCAAAGAGACTGCTCCCACCTATCTGATATTTTCACAAAAGCATTCCATCTCCTGAATCCACCCTAATTTATTTTATTTATTTATTTGTTTATTTAGAGTTTTTCTATACTGGCATTCATGATAAAATCACATCATGCTGGTTTACAAGTAACAGGGGGAGTGATAACCTTGAACATTTAACAAGTGGAAAGAGGCAAGAAAGTTACAATAAAACAGGGGAAGCAGGAACTGGGGGAAGAAGGAGAGAAGCTGGAAAAGTTTAACAATAAGAAGAGGAACAACTATTTACATAGTACTGGAATGAATCTTGGTGGTTGTTGCAGTTAGTCTGTTAGGCCAGTTGGGTGCGTCAGTTTCGGGAAAGGCTTGTCTAAATAACCATGTCTTAAGCCTTTTTCTAAATGTTAATAAGCATGGTTTTGTAGGAGACTTCAACCTACATGTAGATAGCATAACAAAAAGTACGGCATGTGAAATATTTCTAAATAAGAACATAAGAAATTGCCATGCTGGGTCAGACCAAGGGTCCATCAAGCCTAGCATCCTGTTTCCAACAGAAGCCATACCAGGCCACAAGAACCTGGCAATTACCCAAACCCTAAGAAGATCTCATGCTACTAATGCAATTAATAGCAGTGGCTATTCCCTAACTAAACAATTAATAGCCGTTAATGGACTTCTCCTCCAAGAACTTATCCAAACCTTTTTTGAACCCAGCTACACTAACTGCACTAACCACATCCTCTGGCAACAAATTCCAGAGCTTTGTTGTGCGTTGAGTGAAAAAGAATTTTCTCCGATTAGTCTTCAATGTGCTACTTGCTAACTTCATGGAATGCCCCCTAGTCCTTCTATTATTCGAAAGTGTAAATAACCGATTCACATCTACTCGTTCAAAACTTCTCATGATCTTAAAGACCTCTATCATATCCCCCTCAACCGTTTCTTCTCCAAGCCGTATGTTGAGGAGGGTTATTTCTGCTTTTATTAATTGGTGATCAGTCCATGGTAGTATATAGTGAGATGAGTTGATTCTGCAGTTAGTATTATTGGTAAATATTAGGTCCAGTGTATGACCAACTTTGTGGGTGGAGTTGGTTATGAATTGCGACCAGCCCATTGCTTCTTTAAAAAAGATATAGTTGTGATGGAGAAAGTACAGAGAAGGGCAACTAAAATGATAAAGGGGATGGAACAGCTCCCCTATGAGGAAAGGCTGAAGAGGTTAGGGCTGTTCAGCTTGGAGAAGAGACGGCTGAGGGGGGATATGATAGAGATCTTTAAGATCATGAGAGGTCTTGAACGAGTAGATGTGACTCGGTTATTTTCACTTTCGAATAATAGGACTAGGGGCCATTCCATGAAGTTAGCCACTGCTATTAATTGCATCAGTAGCACGGGATCTTCTTGGTGTTAGGGTAATTGCCAGGTTCTTGTGGCCTGGTTTTGGCCTCTGTTGGAAACAGGATGCTGGGCTTGATGGACCCTTGGTCTGACCCAGCATGGCAATTTCTTATGTTCTTAAGTTATAAAATAAGGGGGTGCACAATTGTGCACCTTGAGTGCGCCGAGCCATGCAGCCTTCCCCTAACATTTCCCCCCCCAGCCCTACTCTAACTCCCCCAAATTTTCATTTTACCTTCTGCGCCTTCCTCTTCCGCTGTGTCATGAGCCGCTGACCCTGCCCTGCCCCGCCCCCTCCCCGCCCTTTTTTGCAAGCCCCGGGATTTAAGCGCATCCCGGGGCTTTACGCGCGTCGCCGGGCCTTTTTAAAATAGGCCCAGCGCACGTAGCCTTTTTAAAATCCGGCCCAATAGTTTTAATTTGAAACATTAAAAATAACAGATGTGTTTTGTCTGATCACTCATGTTCTCTTAAAATGCTACACATTTCAAGTTCTGCCAGGGGTATGTAAACTTATGAGCACAACTGTACCTTTGGGGAAACAATTAAGGAGTGTGTGACAAGAGATTGTTGCAGCTTTTATTATATTTTGTGCACATTGTGTTGCGATACTAGAGCCTTGCTGCTGATGTCTCCAGACTTTTTGATCTTGCTTTCCTGCCACCAGTTTTCAGTAAAGACTTTTATTTTAAATAACAGCTTTGGAGTGGATCGTGATTTTTGGTGTGACTGAACTGGTATGCAGAAGAGCCCTGGGGAATAAATTAGATGGGCCTTGGGTCTTTATTGGTTGTCATTTTCTATTTCTATATTAAGAGGAAACAAGGAGACACAAGAAAATGCATCGGTGGGAACAGAAAGAGGAATCCAGGGAAAGGATTGATCTAGCTGAGACATTCACCTGTGTCATCTGTGTGACCTCCCAGACACTATTAAAATCAATGTTACTTTCATGCTCATTCATTTCTGAGGTCATAAGTCAACTATTTGTCAGGTACTGGTTATTTCTAAGCCTACAAATGGCCACCATATGTTGTCGTAAAATGAATAGGGACCTTTGTTTTTGGTTTTCTTTCATTTTTCTTGGGAATTTCTCAGTGTTTATTATAACAAAACAAAAATAGGAGAAAATCAATGGGAAAAAGGCAACTCATTTTTTCCACTGATTTTCTCCCATTTTTGTTCGTGTCTGGGAGGTCACACGAGGGGGGGGGGGGGGGGGGGGGCAACGGCACAGTGGGAGCGGATGCTCACAGATTTGCTCTCCTACACACTAACATTCTTACATATTCACACTCACTTTCACTGCTCTCACATGCTCATTTACACCTTTATTTCTCCCTTTCTCTGACCTTCACACACACACTCACACACATTCTCACTCACTCACTTTTCTCCCTCTTCCATACACACATGCCCGGTCACTTTCACACCCATGCTCACTTGCACTCAGCTCTCTCCTACTTACCCACATATGCTCTCAGTTCTCTTCTTCCTACACTCTCACTCACTCTCACAGACCTGCTCATGCATTCTCTCCTCCTCCCCCCCCCCCCCCCCCCCCCACCTTCAAAACCCATCAGCAACAGCAGCCTCTAACTTGGGCTCCTGGAGCAGCAGCTTCTTCCTGCAGAATGACTCCTTTCCTCCTCCTCCTGTGCTGTGCAAGTGGACGCTGCCCATTTCTCACTCCTCATTTGGTGCATGGGCAGGAAATTTTGATGTCGATTGGCCAAGGTAAACAGGATGGAGCGGGCAAGTGGCTGGAAACATTGCATGGGACGGTTGTAAAGGCTGTGCAGGAGGAGGTGGTGAGTGTCAAGCGGAAGCAAAGTAAGAGTTAAAAAAGGCCGGAGATGTTAGAAATCACTGAGTTCCTCCTTTTTCAGCCGTGCAAGACCGATAGTGTTCCTTTCTTCTTACCGGGTCCAGGAAGATTGCTTTTTCTGCAGCACCCATTTTCCAGTATTGGCCCGGAGACCCATTCATTCTTTTAGAATTCTGGAGTCTCCAGGCCAGATCCGGAGAGTTCCCAGGTGTGCCTGCCACCCCTACAAGAAAGCAGCAGGAAGCAATAGTTAGTGGGGAGAGACTGCGAGATCCACCCTCTACCCCTACAGGAAGCAGCAGCTAGCGGAACAGGGCTGCAGGGAACATCTCTCTACCCATCCCCACAGGAATCAGCAGCTGGTAGAGTGGGGCTGTGGGAAACACCACACATACACACACACACACACACACACATATATATATGCATGGGAAGTGGCAGCTATCTGAGAGGAAAGGAGCAGCAGGAAGTGGCTTGGGCCTTGGAGGACAGAGAGAGGAAAGGATGGGGAAGGGATGAGCATGAAGGGAGAGAGGAGACTGGAGGAGAGAAATAGAACTGCACTTGAGTGGAGATGGGGTAGGGGATAGTTGGACTGCACCTGAATGGGATGTAGGGGAGGGAGGACTGCAGAAGGAGAAGGGCAAAAGGGAGAGGGGTGAGAAGACTGACTTAGAGTGTGTATGTATGTTGGGGAGGAGGATGGGGAGAGAGGAGTGGAGGTAACAAAAAGGACTACCTGGGAGTTGGGTGGGTTAAACAGTGTGCTCTCTTCAAGGAAGAAATTCAGTTTCAATGTACTCTTGCTTCTCTCACCACTAAAAGCAAAATATTAAGGCAGGAAAGACAGTGGTAAGAGTACGCGGCAGGAGAATTTTTTTCCTGGTGAGCAAGTCATTGAGAAATTTTTCAAACACAGTATGCAACATAAGAAACAAATCTGCTATGAAACTTATCAAGCTCTGAAGCAAAACCAGCTAATAAGCTTTGGAATCTTAAAAGAATTTTCAGACACTTGAATTAATACCTAGGGCTTATGTACTAATCTACATTAAAACCAAATATTATTGTGTGTTAATGACTGATCTTAAACACTGGCTTTAGCTTCCGCAAAGCCTTGTACTAACCATGCAATATAACATCAATAATGGCTTGGCATTATTCTCTGGGGATATAACACAAGGCTTGGTACAGGCCACAGTCACTCCTAGACTTTCTCCCTAGTCCCTACACTGAGTCCCTGTAGGTCTTCCTGGTTGAGTGAGTCAAGTTAACGACTGCTCCGAGCCTTCTCCCTTCCTCACCACCAAGTGAATCAATGACTCCTCCCAGCCTTCCCTTCTCACCCCTCCCAGTCTCCATCAAAACTCCCCAGTCCCAAACATTGAATTTTTAAATTTATATGCTTGCATTAGTTGTAGAAAATTCTCACAAATTCTGACCCTTGAGCCGAACCACCCTGGGTAGAGTAGTTCGGGAGGCGGAGCCACAAGCACAGGTCTTCGCCCGGGAACCAGGAACCCCCCAGGAGGAGCCCGTAGGGTCCTGGAGCCTTGGGACTTAGGAGACACGCAGGGGTCTTCACCCAGGAACTGGGAACCCCCCAGGAGGAGCCCGTAGGGTCCCAGAAGCTCGGGACTTGGGAGTGCAGCTAAGCTCTTCACCCGGGAACCAGGACCCCCCAGGAGGAGCCCGTAGGGTCCCAGTCCCTTGGGACTTCTGCACAGTGATAGTCTCTCTAGGAAGGCCCGGGCAAGGGTGAGCACAGAGTCCAGTAGCAAGAGCCAATAGGCCAGGGAGCACAGAGCAAGCGGAAGCAGGATCAGAGTCAGTAATGTCTTGACTGGAACTTGCAGGAAGCAAGATGGGAACCTCCCTGAAGAAGGAATGTTACACTCCGAAACCCTGCAGAGTTGGAGGATTACCTTACAAAATGGCCAGCTTCAGACCTAAAGCCAAATATAAGAAGCAATCACAATGGCAAAATTAAAATATATATTTAAAAAAAATCTCAGTGGAAAATATGTATTCTCAAAAATCTATGCAAAACCTGTAAAACAAAAATTTGCAAAAACTTCAAAAAAATCACACAAAATGATGTGCCTGGAGGTCCCACAATTTACATAGGAAAAGACTAGCTTTCCTTCAGTTTATCAATTATGTTGAAAAGTTTGCACAACTTTGGTATTTTTGAAATGCAAGCTTTACATATACTGCAGTAGAAACACTCTGAACTCCTACAAATGCCTGTAGGTCAAACTTTTTTTCCCAACATTTAATCAGGAGTTAAACCGTGGAGCCCTCATTCTGCTAAGAACATTAGATGTGTCATGTCTGCCATGCTGGGTAAGACCAGGGTCCATTGAGCCCAGCATCCTGTCTATTGGTAATCCCCAATTCTTTCTGGCTAATAATTGTTTATGGACTTTTCTTCCATGAACTTGTCCAAACTCTTTTTAAAGCAAGCTATGCTAAATGCTCTGACTATATCCTCCAGCAACAAATTTTGCAGCTTGATTGTGCATAGAGTGAAAAAAATACTTTCTCCAATTTGTTTTGAATCTGCTACCAGTTTCATAGAGCGTCCCTTAGTTCCAATACTATTTGAGAGGGTAAATAACTGTTCCCAGTTTATCTGTTCCACTCCATAATGATTTTATGAGACCTCCATCCTACCTCCTCTGCCATCTCTTCACCAAGCTGAAGAGCCCTAATCTGCTTAGCCTTTATCATTTTGGCTGCCTTTTCTGATTCTGCTTTATCTTTTTTGATATAGGATGATCAGAACTGCACACAATTTTCAAGCTATGTATGCACCATTGACCCATACAAGGCAGGGGCAGTTCAATAATAAATCAGGGTGAGCAGGCCACCATAGGTGGCGAAATTTTGAAGCAGCAAACAATAAATACCCCTAAAATACTCCTGCAGTGGCCACTTTAGTTTGCCTTGTCAATCCTGCGTCTAAGTGGCAATTGATGAAAAGTCAGCAGGGTTCTCACACCTCACCAGAGGGAACATAAGAACATGCCGCCATACTGGGTCAGACCAAGGGTCCATCAAGCCCAGCATCCTGTTTTCAACAGTGGCCAATCCAGGCCATAAGAACCTGGCAAATACCCAAAAACTAAGTCTATTCCATGCTACTGTTACTAGTAATAGCAGTGGCTATTTTCTAAGTCAGCTTAAATAATAGCAGGTAATGGACTTCTCCTCCAAGAACTTATCCAATCCTTTTTTAAACACAGCTACACTAACTGCACTAACCACATCCTCTGGCAATAAATTCCAGAGTTTAATTGTGCATTGAGTGAAAAAGAACTTTCTCCGATTAGTTTTAAATGTGCCCCATGCTAACTTCATGGAGTGCCCCTAGTCTTTCCATTATCTGAAAGAGTAAATAACTGATTCACATTAACCTGTTCTAGACCTCTCATGATTTTAAACACCTCTATCATATCCTCCCTCAGCCGTCTCTTCTCCAAGCTGAAAAGTCCTAACCTCTTTAGTCTTTCCTCATAGGGGAGCTGTTCCAGTCCCTTTATCATTTTGGTTGCCCTTCTCTGTACCTTCTCCATTGCAACTATATCTTTTTTGAGATGCGGCGACCAGAATTGTACACAGTATTCAAGCTGCGGTCTCACCATGGAGCGATACAGAGGCAGTATGACATTTTCCGTTTTATTCACCATTCCCTTTCTAATAATTCCCAACATACTGTTTGCTTTTTTGACTGCCACAGCACACTGAACCGATGATTTCAATGTGTTATCCACTATGACGCCTAGATCTCTTTCTTGGGTGGTAGCTCCTAATATGGAACCTAACATTTTGTAACTATAGCATGGGTTATTTTTCCCTATATGCATCACTTTGCACTTATCCACATTAAATTTCATCTGCCATTTGGATGTCCAATTTTCCAGTCTCAGAAGGTCTTCCTGCAATTTATCACAATCTGCTTGTGATTTAACTACTCTGAACAATTTTGGGTGGGAACGAGAGGGAATGAGAGAGAAGAGATGGGGTATGTATGATAGAAGGAAGGAAAGGGAAGGAATGAGTCAAAAGAGAAGTAAAGGAAAGAGGGTGTGAGTGACTGAGAGGGAAGGGAAAGAGGTGAGTGAGAGAGTGTGTGCATGTGAGTATGTGAGTGAGCATGTGTGGTAAAGGCACAGCATTAAGAAAGAAGCTGCCACTTACAATCATCAATCCAATTACCTTACATGCTTGTGCATGAATCCGCACGCAGCTGACAACCTTGTGCATATAAAAACATCTAGAAGTGTCATATTCTTCATAGACCCTGCTGGGCATCTGGCTACACTGAATAAGAGATGTGTTAGATCTTGCTCTGAGTCAGTGATGGCATTCTAGTGAACACATAGCAGGATTGTATTAATATCACTTTCCAACAATATCTCCAATATGTTTGCATTCCTAACCTTCTCTTGCATAATTCAAAGCTTGTACCTTCCACTTTCAGTAGCACTATATACAGCCTGACACAGCTAGGCTGAGGAACAGGTATATTAGAACAGTTATTACTGTACTTTTGGGATCTAGAGGGCATTGTGGCTTTGTCTGTCATGTGTGTCATTTGCTACATAGAGAGCTTTTCGAAGCTCATCACTATCCTAATCCCTACCCATCTGAACCAAGGGTAGGGATTAGGATAGTGTCTGTCGACCCATCACATTCCGTACATCACAACTATTTTTTATAGATGGCCATTGGTCTTAGAAAGGTGCACATGCCTGTGCAGACCTGTGACATTATAGAATCTTCTGCTTTTTCTAGAAAAGTTAAATCTGTTTAAAACATTTGGGGAAAAAAAATGTACTTGGGTGCTCTTGAGACCCATAATGATATCAGGGCAGTGCAATGAAGTTTGGAGGCACAGCCTAAGGCAATACATGTAGCCCTTGAATATGCGGGTCCCAATATAAAAATATGAGTTGCTATTTCAGTCAGTGCACTTTCAACTATTAATGTACTTTTTGTATCTGAGACTACCGAAATAACACATTGGTTGAGGAGTCCAGTTGAGACTTCATATATTCATCATACTCCTACCAAAGAGCAAAACTATTTAGCTAATATACTTTTGTGGCCATTTGGGTACTACCTGGCTACGAGACAGGAGTAGCAAACGTTCACGTGCAAACATTACAGGGTTCAGCACTATTGTCACTACTACTTATCATCTATTTAGCACCAGTTTGCAAGATCTTAGTCTTTGTGAAGGATAAAGAATCTTTTCCGATGATATTCAATTCTTCATCAAAATGAGTTCAACTTGGTCTGATACAGTGAGTTCTATCGGTCAGACATTAAGCAGTGGCTGCAGCACAACAAACTAAAATTTAATGCTTATTCGATGCTCTAATACCTTTAATGTCCCTTCCTTCATAGTGCTGGATAACCTTAAATTCCCAATGTTGCCACATGCTAAAAGTCTTGCTGTATGGATTCATTACATGCTATCTTTGAATCATCATATAAAAACCGTGGTCAAAGGTGGTTTTTTTCAAGCTCAGAGTTCTTTAGGGTTTCAAGAATTTATTAGAACCGAATGATTTCAGATTAGTGGTTCAAGCATCAGTGTTGCCTACCTTGGGCTACTGCAATGCAATCTAGCTTGGGCTTCTGGACTCTGCACTAAAGCCCCTTCAATTACTTTTCAATTCAACAGCTCGGTTGATTAGTGGTAAAAAGAGCACTGACTACATTACATCAATCCTTTGTCATCTTCAATAGTTACCTGTCCACTTTAGAGTACAGTCAAAGATACTGGGGTAGATTTTCAAAGGGATACGCGCGTACCCCCCGAAAACTTACCCCAAACCCCCCCGCGCGCGCCGAGCCTATTTTGCATAGGCTCGGTGACGCGCGCAAGCCCCGGGCGCGCGTAAGTCCCGGGGCTTGCATGGAGAGGCATGCCGGGGGGGCGTGTCGGGGCGTGGCGGTCGTGACGTGGCATTTCGCGGCGTGGCGCGGGTGATGCGATGTTTCGGGGGCGGCGCCACTGGCATGATTTCGGCCCGGGGGTGTTCCGGGGGCGTGGCCGCGCCCTCCGGAACAGCCCCCGGGTTGGGTGATGGCGCGCCAGCAGCCTGCTGGCGCGCGCAGATTTACATCTGCCTCCGGCAGGCGTAAATCCTCTGATAAAGGTAGGGGGGGGGGTTAGATAGGGCCGGGGGGGTGGGTTAGGTAGGGGAAGGGAGGGGAAGGTGAGGGGAGGGCGAAAGAAAGTTCCCTTCGAGGCCACTCCGATTTCGGAGCGGCCTCGGAGGGAACGGAGGCAGGCCGCACGGCTCGGTGCACAGGCTGCCCAAAATTGGCAGCCTTGCGCGCGCCGATCCCGGATTTTAATGGATACGCGCGGCAACACGCGTATCTATTGAAATCCCGCGAACAAAAGTATGCGTTCGCGCTAAATTATAAAATCTACCCCACTGTTCCTAACTCAAAAACTTCTCAGCATTTCTTCTCTGCCCTGGATAAACTTCCTGATACAGATATACCTACCTGCTAGGAACTTAAGATCTCAAGAAAGGGGAATCATCAAGGTGCCTACAGTACGAGAAGCCGGGCTATCAGCAACAAGAAAGTGCTTTTTCGGTGGTTGCTTCTGCTATGTGGAACACTATGCCCGCAATGTTGAGACTAATGGAGTGTACTAAAACATTTAAAACAGCACTAAAATAGATTCTGATGGGTCTAGCGTTTGAATAAAGTCATGCTTTGAACTTTAAGATTTCAGCTTTCAAGATCATTTCTGGTTATTGATTGCTTTGATTTTGTCTGTCAGGCCATTTTGTGCGGTATGTAATTGCAATTATCATGTATATTTCATTTTGTAAATTGCTCAGGGCCTGTGCAATAAAATATAAATACAAATTACATGTGTACAAGAAAGCAGAGTGCCAGTCCTACAGTAACAGGCCATACAGTAAAAGTCGCGGGAGAGCGGGCGAGCGCACAGGCCACTTTCCTGTGCGCTCGATTCAGTATTCAAATGAGGGCCCGCAGTAAAAAGAGGCGCTAGGGACACTACCGCAACCCTAGCGCCTGTTTTTTGACAGGAGCGGCGGCTGTCAGCGAGTTTGACAGCCGACGCTCAATTTTGCTGGTGTCGGTTCTCAAACACGCTGACAGCCATGGGTTCGGAAACTGGACGCCAGCAAAATTGAGCATCCGGTTTTCAACCCACGAGCCGCAGGCTGATTTTAATTTTTTTTTTTTAATTTTAAATTATTTTTTACTTTTGGGATCTCCCGGTGCTGGCAGAAATTAACGCCTACCTTTTGGTAGGCGCTAATTTCTGAAAGTAAAATTTGCGGCTTGGCTGCACATTTTACTTACTGAATCGCGCGGGAATAACTAATAGGGCCATCAACATGCATTTGCATGTTGCGGGCGCTATTAGTTTCAGGGGGGTTGGGCACTCGTTTTTGACATGCTATTACCCCTTACTGAATAAGGGGTAAAGCTAGCGCGTCCAAACTGTGCGTCCAAAAGCTGGTTAACAGTGCGCTCCACTGGAGCGCACTGTACTGTATCGGCCTGTAAGTTGGGCAATTTGTGCTCCTAAGACCTTCTAGCTACAGAGATGACGGCAGGTGTACCAAATGTCTCTAAAGAGCCTGGTTTGTATATACACATAAGTCTCTAGAAAGTGAGGCCAGCTGCAGTCCTCATGAGCCTCCATTGGGCCAGGTCCTGAGGATTGCCACTATGATAAAGCATTAGCAAAAAAGGCATGATGAGTATGTTTTGGAAGCAAAGATTTCTAATGCACATTCATCAATACTATCGGAAGGTCGCCACGTCTGGAACAAGGTATATTCTGGTGCCCTATATGCTTGGAACATATGTATTTCAGGCTGCTAGTTAAAGAAGAGAAGCAGTAGTTTCTTATGACTCTGACAATATCTTTTCAAGGTAGGGACTAGCTTTGCCCTGCTATCAATGATAGTTTCCTGATGATGTGAATAGGACATTGAAATGCTTGCCTGTATAGGTAACCCATGTGCAGTAGGAAGTAGAATTACTAATGTAAGATCACATATGTCTATGCGCTTTTCTACCAGGAAAACAATTTCGTGGGGTTGTGCCATTCTTATGTCTGTGTGCCCTTTCAGTGAAAATAGCATGCCCTGTTAAAAGACTACTTGAAAGCAAGTGATACAGTGCACTATATCGCTGATAAATATATCCACAATCGTCTCTGGTGTGGATGACCACCTCCTCTCACCTACCCACCCTCCCATCCCAACTGCTCTTATAGTGTTTATAAGAGACAACTCTGTCACATCAACATTCGTAAAGAAGATCTTTATTGGATGGATATGGCTGCATCATAGGTCAATACATACAACTCAACTGCATGCAACCATTCAATTACAAAACATCAATTACTAATTGCTAACATTATCAATCTCCAGGGCGACCACCCTGCTAAATATAAATTTTCCAAATACTCCACAGGCTCATGTTACAGCAATGTAATGCCATAGGGAACGCAGTGCCCAATTTTACATATGCTCCATAGTATCGTGCTGCAGCAGTGTAGCTCCATTGGGGGACACAGGGCAGTCAAAGCCTTGCCCCTCGGGTTATTCTATACTTTAATCCTTGATCATTGATAAAGTTCTCTGCAGTGCAATGAGGCCCTGGTCCATAAAAGAGCAGGAATCATTCATTAAGTAAGCCAACATAATTTAGGGTGGTGCACAGGTCAATCTTGGCTGTCAAAGCCGAAGATTTGACATGCAACTTGTCTGATTCCCACCCATTGGTGTAACATATCAGCAGAATATCACATTACCTGGTATTCTCTGCCTAGCCAGCTTTCAAAAATTGCACATGCCGTGCACTTCAGGATGTGGTCAACCCTGCCACAAGCCCCACAGTAATGACACCTCACCAACCTAGCCATTGCCATATCATAAATCAGTAATAATGCCAAAAGATCTTGATCAACCACTTGTAAAGTCCTAATAATGCTGGTAATGCATATTGCTGCCACCAGAAGATATTGCAGATTGGTATCAACCTGTGCAATTGTCCCATTCAGGAATGGCAATATGTAACATTTGTCCTACCGCTGCAGAGATAGCAAAGCCCTTATGAAACCAAAGGAGGATAATTGCAGCTTGGTAGTACAATATGCCATTGCCTCCAGTCAGGAATGCTAAGACATGTTGTATATAGCAACACAATACAATAAACAGAAAAGGAATCTGACAATTTTCATCCAAAAAAAACACCACTCACTTCAATACTTATTTATTGAATAATATATATATAGCAACACATCTATCTAGTCCCCTTCCTGAAATCAGAGGAATGTATTATGCAGAATGTGCTGCATGCCTATTTTGGATCAAGAAAACATCCGTGCTTTTTCCTATCCAGACAGCTAAACTTTTTCTCCAATCAGTCCTCATGACAAAGATTCTTTAAGTTTGAAATTATTTATTGTACAGGTAATTTTTCATTACTTACAATTGTTGCATCTCAAACATTTGCCCCAATGCAGAGATCTTTGGTAGCTGGAAACAGGGTGGCAGAAAGGAGAAGGAGGTCTTTTGGGTTGCAGGAGTTAGTTTATGGTAGAGGTAGGAAGCATAGGAGATATGAGGCTGATTTGCAGTAAGAGAAAAGGTAAAAACTCAATCGTTTCACAGGGTTATACAGGATGCTGCTAGCTCAAAAGTGAGCATGGCCAGAACTGGCTCTCTTCGAGAGCTGCTAGAGGAAATGCCTCCACAAGCTGGGGGCAGTGGGGAGCAAGGTCCAATGACAGCGAGCCTAGGACCCATGTGACCCAGGGGGAGCATGAAAGGCAGTTCCTTGAGGCTATGAGGCACCTAGGAGGACTCATGTTAGATTGAGGGGCAATCAAGCTCTTCCCATAGTGAGAGAAAGTGGAGAGGGGAGGGAACTTCTCTTAAGGGAAAGGCTCCTCTTAAAGGGAAGGCTCACAGAATTTTATCATGGGTTTCAAAAAGTGTTTCAGTATCAAGAATCCTCAGAAGGGAGGGACTGCACTAAACACAGTTAAACTACAGTATATACAGATACAAACATGTACCCACTGCTGGGGACAGAACAATGCCAAATAATCAAAGGGGAATATAATATCCCTGAATTAAATGACCCCCAACAGATATCTGCCAAGCACAGTTCCCCAACATCAATGAATAGCCCATGGTACTAAGAGGCTGAAATGAACTCAGGCAGAAATACATGTGCTATGGAAACTATGAAAAAAACATATGAAGGTGAGCCCTCCTCAGCAGTGCAAGTTCTGAGATTATACTAGTCCATGTTAGATGCAAGGAGCAAATTCACGCAACGAAAAGCGAGGGTACATAGATTATGTGGTAGCACAACCAGATTCATGTGAATGCATGGTGGAAAGGCCTAGGATATTGCGATACAGCCACTATGTTCCACATTGCTTCTCCAGGATCTCCAAGGCACCAGAGCAGGGCACAAATGAAACACTCTTGAAATCACCCCTAGAAATGAGTATAGGCGAGAGCTGAACTAAAGGGGTTGGGCAGAGAGCAGGGTACAGTGTATCAGCAACCACCACGTAGTACCTCTACCAGCCATCCATGGCAAATAGCCCCCAACAGAACACCATTGAAAGCAGAACCAAATTGACCAAAGAAACAACAAAAGTAATCCTATCTGAAGCCAGGCCTATGGCCCCCAAATCAGATATTAACTGCCATGCAATGTAAAGTATGTAACCCTTTGCTAGGAGGGGGGTTGCTGTTTCCTCTAGGGCCATAAAAGTATTTGTTAGTCGGGACTACTCTTTCCATCCTACCCCTTTCTCTCTGCAGATCCCAGGGAGGGAGCTCTTGCTATGGGGGTAAAGGAAATCCTTATTGGGCCAGGTGATGGAGTACTTCTCCTTAAGTGTATTTCTCTGGTAGTGTATTCTCCTCAGGGACAGACAAGCTGGACCTAGACTGGGTGTTCATATAAATTTTACTGATTATTTCCAAAATGTCAATCACTGTCCCACATACTTTCCACAAATGAAACTGTACATTTGAACTATTTATATTATCTTTCTGCTGGGGTTCTTGTGTACAGCTCTTTAGCTTCTGGGAAGGAGCTTTCTACTGTTTCCTCATCTGTGTACATGCAGCCCAGTAGGATGGGGAATCATAGGAAGGAACTCCAAGCCATGATAAGATCCTACCTGGTTCTAAAGTTCTGTCTTTTGCCCACCGCCTGTGTCCAGGTCCCTTTGAGGTGGCGATCCAGTTGGGAATCTCAAGATCTTGATGTTTCACTCTGCTCTTTCAATTCTGTGTGACTTCTCTGGAGAAAAAGTCTGATGTTCTCACTCTCCTGACTCCAAGTTGTGAGGAGAGGTGGGAAGAAAAAACCTCCACACTAACAAAAAGAGGGAAAATCCAAAATGGTCTAAATCCAAAAATGTCTCTCTCTTCCAAAAATGAGGCAGACCCTCTCAGACAGAATAAACTGATGAGGAATCTCCTCTAAATTGCAGGAAAAATATCAAGTTGGGTTATTGGGCCCAAACTCAAGAGTATGAAAGGAAAAATAGCTCCTTACTTTTCAAGAACCAACTCAAAATGACCCCACTCTCTCTACCTTTAGCTCCACCTTATGCCCTTGGAATAGCCAATCACAGCCAGCTCATTGGAGAGAATGAAAAGGAATGGAAAATCCCACTATGCTGTCCCTGATGGTAAGGGACCTAGGACTAACCAAAGGATTGGCCACAAGTGGAATTCATGCACAAGAAATAAAACCACATATCAACAATGTGATAAAAGAATGTAAGGCATATATAATCACAGTAGCGTGCTGGTACTGGATACACCCGTATGTGATGGGCCTATAGGCCAACCAAATCACCTCTGCTACATATTGGTGTGCGGTAGCCTCATTAGAAGAAAATGAGAGTGTGCTGCTAAACACCAGCATCACTTTGGCCACAAAACAACACATATGCCTATGGCACCTAAAGTGTGAAAACGTCTATGCTAAATCATGTAATTTGTAAGAATATCTGCCAAGATAGCTAGCAAAGGAGCAAAGACTTTACCATTAGAAGTATAACTACTATTATATAGTGTGAAGTTGCAAGAACTGCAGGCATATTTTGGACACATGTGGTAAATCCTGGGAGATGTAGATGAGTAGAGCTGTAGCTAGGCAATTTAGCACCTATGGCCAAGTGAAAATCTGCATCCTCCCCCTTTACACAAGACATGACACCACGAGTTGGGAGATTCTGTTAAATGTTTGTACAGCAATGCCCACGGCCAGTGCTGGGTATTAGAGGCCCTAAGAAAACGTTATAGCCTTGAACCACCCACCCCATCACACCCTCCTCACACAATTAAAAATTATGCAATTATAATAACAGATTTTACATGAAAAAGAACATTCAAAGCGCAGTCTTCTAAGGTAAAAATATCACTTACAATATGTATATTATATTTACATGCATTGCTGAGGTGCCAAACAGAAAACCCTGCAAAAAAGCAAGAGACGCTTGGAATCTATATGGTATTAGGCCTACTTTAATGCATCTTGGGCATGGGCATGACCCTCAGAGTTCACGAGAAAAAATAATTTTTATGTAAAAATAGCACTAACTGCCAGCACTCAAACACCAACAACCCTACCTATGAAAGTTAATACTACAAGTATTACACCAGGCCTAAAATAGTAAAACAATCCCTATTAGGCAAACAGAACAAGCCAAGCTGCTGTAGATCCCTACATAGAAACTATACACTAATGGAATAACTCACTTCAGTCACACATGCAAAACACAGACAGATCCTCAAATACAGAATAAAGAGACCATACAGTATAAATAGAAATATATAGACAAAAACTGAACTGGAAACTGCAACAAGCCAAATTCTGTATGCACTGCAATAATGTAAAAAACAGAAACATTACCATTCCTCAGCAGTGCATGTAAATATAATATACAACATATTGTAAGTGATATTTTACCCTCAGAAGACTGCACTTTGAATGTTCTTTTTCATGTAAAATCTGTATTATAAAATGCATAATTTTTAATTATGTGTGAGGAGGGTGTGATGGGGTGGGGGTGCAAGGCTATAAAGTTACCAATAAAAATAATTCAGAATAATAATTAATAAATAGATTAACATTCAATATTAAAAACTTCCAAACATCAATCAAATATTTCAAAACAGACACATCCAATAACACCCAACTATTAAAATAAGGATTTTAAAAATGTCCCCGTTATCCATAACTTAGAACTTTTGATTTCCAGATGTCTTGAATTAGCAGGCAGATGTCATGGATTAGCAGGCAGAGATTAACTGGGGTAGTTGTGCACACACATGCTCCCTCTCATCCAAAAACATGCTTTCTGTCACTCCCTCACACACATCCACACATGTTCTCTCTCACTTTTCCACACACAAGGAACACTTGCTCGCTCGCTCTCCCACATACATGTTCTCTTTCTCTCACACATGCACATATGCTCTCTCTCACTCTCCCACACATATGCATACATGCTCTCTCTCACTTTTCCACATACAAGCACACATGCTCTATCTCTCTCACACACAAGCACACATGTTCTCTCACTGTTCTACACACAAGCACACATGCTCTCTCTCCCACATACATGCTCTCTCGCACACTCTCACACATACACACATGTTCTCACTGTCCCACACACAAGCACACATGGTCTTTCACTCTCTCACTCAGAAGCACACATGCTCTCTCATTCTACCACGCACATGCTCTCTCTCTCACTCACTCATGTCAAGTAGCAGGCAGCAGCAATCTCCTTCTTCAGCCTCCACTGGCAAGGGAACAACTTCCGGCAACTTGGACATTAGGGATGTGAATCGTTTTTTGACGATTTAAAATATCGTCCGATATTTTTTAAATCGTCATTAATCGTTAAAGAGTGCGATACAATAGAAATTCCACCGATCTATCGTGAAAAAATCGTTAATTGGGTTAGTGCACACTAACGGGAGTTAGGACACAACCTAAAAACCCACCCCGACCCTTTAAAACCATTCCCTTAGCCTCCACCACCCTCCCGACCCCCCCAAAAACGTTTTAAAATTACCTGGTGGTCCAGTGGGCCCCGGGAGCTATCTCCCACTCTCGGGCCGTCGGCTGCCACTAATAAAAATGGCGCCGATGGCCCTTTGCCCTTACCATGTGACAGAGTAACCGTGCCATTGGCCGGCCCCTGTCACATGGTAGGAGCACTGGACGGCTGGTGCTTGGGGGTGGTGATTGGTAAGAGAGGCAGCCCTGGTATGTATGTGGGGGGGAGGGTGACTGGGGTACCTGTATGGTACACACACACCAGGTTGAATCTCTCTCTCTCTAGTCACCACCCCAACTAGTCTCTCTCCCACCTGTCACCCCATACATTCACCCAAGTCACTTCCCTTCTCACCAGTCACCCCCTCCCCACCCAAACACACATACTCACACCAGGGAAATTCAAAGTATGCATATTCCCAAAATGCCATGCCCCCTTTCCTGAAATATAAAGGGATTGGCAAATTGTAAATATGCATTTACATTACATGCTTTTGCTGATTAGAACTTGATGTTATTATTACCTCACTTGTCGTTTACACTTGTTACCAGGTACTGGCCATCCCCCCACAAACACCACCTTGCAACCTTGGCATCACAAACAAGTAACTAAGGAGACATCCAATCGAAATGCAGAATTATACCCCTAGATAACAAACTGCTCCCCAATTGACTCTTTTTAACTTATTTGTAACATTTTTAGTTAATGTGCACTAACTATAATTAATGCGCACTAACATCCAGTTAGTGTACACTAACACCGAAATTAGGAAAACTAGTTTGTGCGCACTAACGGCCAGATTTTTAAACCCCGGCACATGTAAATCCTGTGCCTGTTTACGCGCGTGGCCGGGTATTATGCGCGCCGGGCCAATTTTCAAACAGGCTCAGCCATGCGTGCAAACTCCAGGACGTGAGTAAGTGCCGGGGCCTGAAAAGGGGGCAGAGCAGGACGCTCCAGGACAGAGCCATTCCTCGCTGTGCTGGCACGTGCAAATTACTTCAGGTCAGGCCCTGAAGTAACTTGCAAAACTAAAGGTAAAAAAAATTAAAGATGGATTTTAGAGGGTGGGGAGGAAGGAGATGGGAGGTTAGAGTAGGGAAGTTCCCTCGCAGTCCGCTCCTAAATTGGAGCGGACTGGGAGGAAACTGGGGGAGCCCCAATCTCGTCGCCGCACGATTTTGCTTTATTTGACCCCTCCCCTTGTACGCGCTGTCTTGGATTGTATAACATACGCGCGCCAGTGCGCACATGTTATAAAATTGCACGTCCATGTGCAGGTGCCGGGTAGCATGCGCACATGGACGCGCGCCCAGATTTTTAAAAAATCGATCCCTAAGTGCATAATATATGAAAACTATAGTTAGTGCGCACTAACACGAAATACTAATTTTTCCGTCTTTTTTTTTTTCATTTCGTAGCGCTCTAGAAACAAGACAAAACAGACAATTTTGTTGCCAACGAATGCATATCCCTACTGGAGATCGTGACAGGATACCACATCAATATATTATATGTACTGGTCTTGAGCTGGTATGATGCTTTCTGAAAAGCCTCTGCAAATAGGAATTGCATGGGCACCTGAAGAACCAAGACCCCATATACAATAAATAACTTATAGACCAAAAGATGACAGCCATTTCAGAACATCAGTGCCTTGGTACCCAACATTTACTTGGTGCTCAGGCCGATGGACACATGCACTGCCACCCAGGGGTGAATCACCAAAGGTGATGAGTGCCTGACCTTCTAAAAAAAAAAAAAGAGAGAAAAGAATGACCACTTGGAAACTGCTGACATGTAAGTGCTGGAGTGATAAAGCTGACCGCTGTCTTCTCAAAGATTGACTCAGGATCGTCAGATTATGAGACTGACGCTGACTGCTGTCTTAAGAAGGCTCTGGACCCCTGATACAGAAGTCAAATAGTGATTGATCATTAGCCAGGCAGGCCAAGACAAATATGCCGAGAATTGCTCGAAGAACAGTCCAATGTCTTAACAAATCTATCACTGTCAGCTGCCATGTGAAATTCAGAGAAATTGAGTTCGCTGACCTCTGCTGCCCAGGTACATGCTTGATCAGGCATAGCAGAGCAGTCTTATTGCAGAGGGATGAGAAGTGTTTATCTACAGAGCCTGCAGGTAAAACTGACTGCAATAGCTTAAATAACCAGCATGCAGAAAGAATGAGTCCAAACTTCCTGTATCATCTAATAATAAGCAAGCAGAGGATGCCTATAAATTAGAAACACAACTTGTAAATGGACTTAAAATGTCTGGTCGCCAATACCAGAAGCTTGAAAATAAGATTACATGCAAAATAAGACTACATACCAATACAGGAGAAGGCAGGGGGGAGTCATAGTGATGCAGGCAGCTGGTTCAGCTAGTTACCTTGGCTGCTGCATATGGCTGCTAGAACTCAAAGGTCGATACATGTCATATCCCAGGCTCACTGCACTTGTCCTGGCCCCTCTCAGCCTGACTATAAGACTGAGGCTGAAAGAACTCAAAAGAGACTAAAAGGGGGGAGATGAAGATGTACTGTGCACATTATAAATGTTGCATTAATGTGGGAGCTAGCTATCCATTAGGGATGTGTATCCATTTTCAACGAATGCGCAATCCGCAACTAACAGGTCCCTTTTCGTTGCATTCGTGGGTCTGCGAAACTCATAGCAAACCCACACGAATGCAACATATCATTAGTTTCATTCTTTTGGTTCGCAGTGTTTTAGTGGCCATTTGAAATAGAAGGCCATGTGAGAGTATCCACCAGGGGCGGATTGGCATATCGGGGGATCGGGCTTCCCCCGGTGGGCCGGACTAGCTGATCACGTGGCCTCCTCTGCTCCTGCTCACATTTGAGGGTGCCAGGCCGAAGAAATGAAGACAGGCGCAGCCAGCTGCCACCAGAGAAATGAAGACTGCAGCCAGCCGCTGCCGGAGAGCAGGCCGGCGGGGCCGAAGAAAGGAAGATGGGCACAGCCACCCGCCGCTGGAGAAAAGAAGACTGGTGCAGCCAGCCGCCACTGGAGAGCAGGCCGGCAGGGCTGAAGAAATGAAGACCGGCGCAGCCAGCCGCTGCCGGACAGCAGGCCGGCGAGGCTGAAGATAAGAAGATCGGCGCTGCTAGCCACCGCCAGAGACGAGCTGTTCAGCTGGGGGCCTTTGTGTATATGTATTTGAGATCGGAAGGGTGCTTCTGTGTATGTGAGAAAGGAATGGTGCTTCTGTGTGGGTGTGTATGTGGTGTGTATGTGAGAAAGGAATGGTGCTTCTGTGTGTGTGTGATATGTGGTGTGTATGTGAGAAAGGAATGGTGCTTCTGTGTGTGTGTGTATGTGGTGTGTATGTAAGAAAGGAATGGTGCTTTTGTGTGTGAGACAGGGAAGGTGCTTCATGTATGTGAGATAGGGAGGGTGCTTGTGTGTGTTAATGTGTGTGTGCGAGAGAGATGGAGCATGTTTTTGGCTGGCTTGTGGCTGTGAGAGAGAGCATGTGTGTGATTGAGCCTGTTTGTAAGTGAGATAGAATGTGTGTGTGTGATTGAGAGCTTGTGTGTAAATGAAATAGGGAGAGCATGTGTGTGATTGAAAGCCTGTGTGTAAGTAAGAGAGAGCAAGAGCATTGTGTGATTGAGAGAGACTGGCCAGAGAGGTGACGTGTGTATGTGTGAGAAAGACTGATCAGGGAGATGACTGGTGTGTGTGTGTGTGTGAGAGAGTGAGAGAGACTGGTTGGGGAGATGATTGGTGTGCGAGAGACAGAAACAGATCTTGAAGGTGTGACTGGTGTGTGTGTGTGTGTGAGAGACAGAAGAGACTGGTTGTGGTCCCTAAGGAAGAGGATCATGAGGACAGCTTCAGCAGCTACTGCTGCTTCTGGTGTGGCCTGCAAGGGAAAGGAGTAGGAGAACTGCTGGAGAGGATAAGTAAAGGTGGCTTTTTAAGTTCATTTTTCTTGATTGACTACCATTTTAATTATTGGGTAGTATGTGATGTGTCTGCTGTTTGAAATATTTTATTGGTGTTTGGTAAAGCTTTCAAAATTTGCATGAGTCTTTAATTATTAGATATTCTATTCATCAGCTGTTTTGAAATTATTTTATTAGTATGATTTTACTATTATGATTAATGATTTATATATCTTGATTTTATTGATTGTTTTATGAGGAATGGTGAAATTTTTGTTTTTCCATTGTTGCACTGTATAGAGTCTGGCATGATGCATTTTACAGTTCAGTTTTTGTCTGCAAAGGTAGAGCCATCATAACGGTTTACAAAGTGAACATTTTTCTTAGCAGTTTTGCAACAGTATAACAATGTGAACATTTACAGAAATAAACATATCAAGTCCAGTACGCATTATTAGGTTGGATGAGGAGGGTATGCATGTTTAGGTTTGGAGAGAAAGTATTAAGAGGATTATAGCTGAGAGTTCATTTGAGAGTTGGTATGATCAGATGAATATATATAAAAAAAAATGTGCATGCTGTTGGTAGTGGTGTCTGTGGTGATGTCTCTCCCAGCCCTGCCTTCATTTGGATGTATGTTAGTGAGGATGCATAATGTGCAGATGATGTGCTCAGACATGTAGAACAGGTGCAACTGAGAAGTCCTGCTGCCAACACACATCATTAAGAGGGTTTCCTAACATTTTCAAGCCCAAGGTATCCCTACATTATAAAAAATGTTGTGTGCCAACCAGGGCTGGTACTAGTTTTTTTGCTGCCCTGTGTGAATAATTATTGTGCTCTCCCCCCATTTCAGAATCTGTCCCGGGCCTGGTCCATCAAAAAAAGCACAGTTCCCTCCAACAATCTATATTTTTAAAAACAGACACTCCCGCAGCAGAACCGATGGTCAAGGGAAAAGTATTAGCTACCCTAGGGAAACCTTATAGCCATCCACACACACAAACACCCCTACATCCTCTACAGACACAGACACATAAATTATGTATTTATAACAGATTTTACATGAAAAAGATTATTCAAAAGTATTGTCTTCTAAGGCAAAAATATCATTTACAACATGCATATTATATTTACATGCACTGCAGTGGTGCCAAGCAGAAAATCCTGCAAAAAAGACACTTGGAACTCCTATGGAATAAGACTTTTTATAATGCTTGTTGGGTGTGGGCTTGGCCCTCAGAAAGTCATGAATACATTTACTTATTTATTTATTTGTTGAATTTTATAAACCATCATTCGGTAAAGCCATCATAACGGTTTACAAAATTTAAATTGTAACTCTTAACAATTGTGGAAAAAGTATAACAATGTGCATATTAAACAGAAGTTAAACATTTCAAGTCCAGAAAGTATCATTATGTGGGAGGAGGAGGGATTGTTTGTTCTGGTTGAAGAGAAGTTATTTTGAGGTTTTTGGATGAAAGTTCAATTGGGAGTTAGGATGTTCAGAAGTATGAAGGTCAGTGTAGAATTTGCGAAACAGCAATGTTTTTAGGTCTTTTTTGAATGTTTTGAAGTTGGGTTGGGTTCTCAGATCTTTAGGTAGGGAGTTCCAAAATTTAGGCGAGGCAATGGAAAAGGCTCTTTCTCTTGTTGTTGTTAGATGTGCATCTCTGATGGAGGGGATGTTTAAGCATACTGAGTTATTTGAACATAGGTTTCTTTGAGGATTCTGGGGGGTTATGTTTAAGCCATTTAGTCCTTGATGATCATTGTTTAGAATTTTATGAATGATGGTCATTGATTTGTGTTCGATGCATGCTTTAATTGGGAGCCAATGAAGTGAGATCAATATGGGCATTATGTGTTCATTTCTTTTTGTTCCTGTCAGAACTCTGGCTGCTGAGTTCTGCAGAATCTGGAGCGGTTTGAGGTTTGAATAAGGTATTCCAATTAGTAAGGAGTTGCAGTAGTCGAAGGTGGAGAAAATGAGTAGTCATAAGACCGTTCTGAAATCATAAGGGTTAAGAAACGGTTTAAAGTGTCTTAGGGTTAGAAGTCTGTGATATCCTTCTTTAGTTTTATTTCGATATGTGGTTCTTAATTAAAAGTTCTTTATCGATGATAATTCCAAGGTTCCTGGTGTGGGTGGTGGGGAGTATAGAGTTCATTTGTTTGTCAAGTAAAGGCAGGGGTGGCGGAGTTGGATTGGGTTTTTTGTCCATAAGTATTATTTCAGTTTTGTCTGTGTTGATTATGAGCTTCAGAGAATTTAGGAGAATTTTAATTGAGATAAGTAGAGTCGAGATTTTCTTGTAGGTGTCTTCGATCGAATTTTGGATGGGAATTAGAAGTTGAATGTCGTCGGCATAGAGGAAGTGGGTGATTCCATTATCTTTTAGTAATTGGCACATGGGGAGAAGGTATATGTTAAATAGGGTGGTGGATAACGCTGATCCCTGGGGAATTCCAGTGTTGAGGTTGATCTTTTTGAATGGGTTGTTATTGATTACAACTTGGTAGGTTCTGTCAGATAAACAGGAAGAGAACCATTGTAGGGTGGTGTCAGTTAAGCCGATTTGAGTCAGTCGTTCTAAAAGTATATTGTGGTTTACTGTGTCAAAAGCAGCTGAGAAGTCAAGGAGGATGAGTAGGTATTTTTCACCTTTGTTGAAGCCTCTTAGTATTATATCATTTAGTGAGAGAAGGAGAGATTCTGAGTTTAGGTTTTTTCTGCATCCATATTGAGTTGGAGGTAGGATGTTGTTTGTTTCAAGATAGTCGTCAAGTTGGGTGTGTATGAATTTTTCAATGGTTTTGGCTATGAACGATAGGTTTGAGATGGGGCGATAGCGAGGATTTCAGGATCTAAGTTGTTCTTTTTTAGAATAGGTTTGATAACTGCAGATTTGAGGCATTTGGGGTAATTACCTTCAGTCAGAGATAAATTGACGATTTTGGTGATAGTTTTAGATATGGTGGGTTCAATTGTTTTGAGGGTTGTTATAGGGATTTGTCTATTGGATGGCTGGCAGGGTTCATTTTATTTATAATAAATTGAATTTCGAGAGTGGAGGCGGTATCAAAATTTGACCATATGAGGTTATCTTAGGGGCGGATTTTAAGAGCCCTGCTCACCTAAATCCGCCCAAATCCGGGCGGATTTAGGCGAGCAGGGCCCTGCGCGCCGGTGAGCCTATTTTACATAGGCCTACCAGCGCGCGCAGAGCCCCGGGACTCGCGTAAGTCCCGGGGTTTTCTGAGGGGGCGTGTTGGGGGCGGGCCCGAACCGGGGCAGGCCCGGGGGCGTGGTTACGGCCCGGGGCGGTCCGGGGGCGTGGCCGCGCCCTCCGGACCCGCCCCCAGGTTGCGTCCCGGCGCGCTAGCGGCCCGCTGGCGCGCGGGGATTTACGTCTCCCTCCGGGAGGCGTAAATCCCCCGACAAAGGTAAGGGGGGGGTTTAGACAGGGCCGGGCGGGCGGGGTAGGTAGGGAAGGGAGGGGAAGGGAGGGGAGGGCAAAAGAAAGTTCCCTCCGAGGCCGCTCCGATTTCGGAGCGGCCTCGGAGGGAACGGGGGTAGGCTGCGCGGCTCGGCGCGCGCCAGTTATACGGAATCGATAGCCTTGCGCGCGCCGATCCAGGATTTTAGCGGCTACGCGCGTATCTACTAAAATCCCGCGTACTTTCGCTGGCGCCTGATGCACCAGCAAAAGTACGCCAAATCGCGCGGTTTGAAAATCTACCCCTTAGTGTTCTTTTTTTTGTTTGTTTGTTTTTCTCAGTTTCTCTTTATTAAATTTTTAACAAATTACAAAGATAATTGTAGTGAAATACAGTAGCAGACAAAACACATTGATATTATTCAATAAAATTACTGACATAAATTTCAAGAAATATTATCTTATCTTTGTGCTTGTCGTTGCTAAAACATCAAAGAGGTAATACTTGCAAGGGGTTTCTGTGCAACATTAGATAGGGATTTCCAAGAATATTCTAACAATAACAATTGTATAAGATACAGCCATTATTCTTTATTGACCTCATTACCATTTCCTTCATTCAGAACCTGTTGTTTTGCTTTCAAAAAATCTCTTAACTGATTTATTTCAAAGAAAATATATGTTATTCCTCGAAGTTTTAACATACACTTACATGGGTATTTTATTTTCATTATAGCACCTAATGCCTCAGCTTCAGGTTTTAACAATAGAAAGGCCTTTCGACGTACCTGGGTACACCTTGCTAGGTCAGGAAACAACCTGACCTTATTACCTAGGAAATTAATATCCAAATTTTTAAAATATGCTTTCATCACTAAATTCTTTTCCTGTTCAGATTGAAAAGTAATCAAAAGTGTAATGTGTGTGAGTATCTCTACCTGAGATTCTTCTAAAAATCTTGTTAAATTCTGAAAGTCTATGGGATTTCTTTCTACATTATCATTGGAAGTTTGCTTATTAGATAATTGAACAATTTTCTTTATATCTGGTACTTTATCTGATGGAATTTTTAAATTTTCCATCAAATATTTCTTAAAGGTAATAAGCAATGGTTCTTCTTTAATTTTTGGAAAATTTAAAACCCGGATATTCAAAAATTTGATGGAATTTTCTAAAAACTCCATTTTTCTAGATGTTACTAACTTATCTGGGGAGATAACTGATGACAAATCTTTCAATCCCTTTACTTCTTCTCCTAGAGATTGTATCTGCACACACTGGTCTGTAAGAATTTTCTGATGGTCTTGAGATACAAAATCTAACTTCTGGGAAACATTTCTTAAAATTAAAGCCTGTTCTTGAATGCTAACAGACAGCTTTCTGATCATGTCCGCCAAGGACTCTATGGACACAGCTGATAGTTCTTTAATCCCTTCATCCTCTACTACCCCAGATTTACCTTCTGGTGTAGAGGACCTAACTATCATTAAATCCTCTCCATGGTCTCCAGTTGTTTGTTGTACTGTGGTAGATATATCTCCATTTCCAACAACAACCATGGAGGGTATTAGGGGGGAAGCTGTAAGCAGCTGGCGAGGTTCTGGGGGGCTTAAAGATATTTCGCCCGGTGATAGCAGTGTCCCTACCCCCACTACACCAATGGGACTAGCACTCCCCTGTGATGTGGCTGATAATGCATATTCAGGAATTAGGCGTTGTTGTAACAAGGGAGAGGGTTCAGCTGGAAAAACCCGTTCCTTGGCTTTTCTCTTATGAGGCATACCTTAAAAGGAAATTTCTAACACTTAACCTAAAATCCTATTTTCCATAGGCCGCCGGCGCGCACAGAGCCCCGGGACGCGCGTAGGTCCCGGGGTTTTTGGAAGGGGGCGTGTCGGGGGCGGGACCCGATGACGCGGCATTTTGGGGGTGGGGCGCAGCGTTTTGGGGCGGGACTGGGGGCGTGGCGCCGGCCCGGGGGCGTGGTCCAGGCCTTCGGACCAGCCCCCAGGTCGGAGCACGGCGCGCCAGCAGTCCGCTGGCGCACGTAGATTTACGTCTGCTTCTCGCAGGCGTAAATCTACGGACAAAGGTAAGGGGGGGGGTTTAGATAGGGCCGGGGGGGTGGGTTAGGTAGAGGAAGGGAGGGGAAGGTGAGGGGAAGGCGAAAGAGAGTTCCCTCTGAGGCCGCTCCGATTTCGGAGCGGCCTCGGAGGGAACGGTGACAGGCTGCGCGGCTCGGCGCGTGCCGGCTGCCCAAAATCGGCAGCCTTGCGTGCGCCGATCCAGGATTTTATAAGATACACGCGTATCTTATAAAATCCAGCGTACTTTTGTTTGCGCCTGGTGCGCAAACAAAAGTACGCGAACGCGCTTTTTTTAAAAATCTACCCCTTAGTGTGGTTGTATTTTTGTTTTTTCTCCATTCTCTTTCTTTTTTCCTGAGTATAAGTTTGGCAGTTCTGATGTTATCATTATACCATTGGTTGTTGTGTTTGGATTGTTGTTTTGTCTTTGTAATAATGGGATTGATGCTGTCTGCTACTAGTTTCGTGATATTTAGCCATGATGTTGTTGCATCCTCGGAGTTAGATAGATTTATGTTGATAATTCGGCTTGAAGAGTTTTTTGTAGAAGTTCAGTGTTGAACGGAGGACGGTAAGATATTTTGTTTGGAATGATTTGAGGTGCTTTAAGGCTGAAGTTGATAGATAAGTTGGCTTGGATTAGGTGGTGGTCAGACCAAGGTATCTCTATGGTTTGAGTAATATTTGATTGCCAGACTTCAGTGTTGATAAAGATTAGGGATGTGAATCGTTTTTTGACGATTTAAAATATCGTCCAATATATTTTAAATCGTCAAAAATCGTTAGAGCCACGATACAATAACAATTCCCCCGATTTATCGTCAAAAAATCGTAAATCGGGGGAAGGGGGAGGGGAAGGGGGAGGGCGGGAAAACCGGCACACTAAAACAACCCTAAAACCCACCCCGACCCTTTAAAATAAATCCCCCACCCTCCCGAACCCCCCCAAAATGCCTTAAATTACCTGGGGTCCAGAGGAAGGGTCCCGGTGTGATCTTTTACTCTCGGACCTCCGGTGCTTGTAGAAATGGCGCCGGCGCTACCTTTGGTTTTCCTGTACGGAAAAACGATTCGCGGCAGGAGATCGCTCCCGGACCCCCGCTGGACCCCCAGGGACTTTTGGCCAGCTTGGGGGGGCCTCCTGACCCCCACAAGACTTGCCAAAAGTCCAGCGGGGGTCTGGGAACGACTTCCTGCATGCGAATTGTTTTTCTGTACGGAAAATGGCGCCGGCCGTAGACAACACGATTCGACTGCAGGAGGTCGTTCCGGACCCCCGCTGGACTTTTGGCAAGTCTTGTGGGGGTCAGGAGGCCCCCCCAAGCTGGCCAAAAGTCCCTGGGGGTCCAGCGGGGGTCCGGGAGCGATCTCCTGCTGCGAATCGTTTTACCGTACGGAAAAACGATTCGCATGCAGGAAGTCGTTCCCGGACCCCCGCTGGACTTTTGGCAAGTCTTGTGGGGGTCAGGAGGCCCCCCCAAGCTTGCGCAAAAGTCCCTGGGGGTCCAGCAGGGGTCCGGGAGCGATCTCCTACGCTCCTGACCTCGGGGGACAAAAAACAAAATGGCGCCGGCGCTACCTTTGACCTGTCATATGACAAGGCAAAGGTAGCGCCGGCACCATTTCTACAAGCACCAAAGGTCCGAGAGTAAAAGATCACACCGGGACCCTTCCTCTGGACCCCAGGTAATTTAAGGCATTTTGGGGGGGTTCGGGAGGGTGGGGGATTTATTTTAAAGGGTCGGGGTGGGTTTTAGGGTTGTTTTAGTGTGCCAGTTTTCCCGCCCTCCCCCCCACTGGACCCCAGGTAATTTAAGGCATTTTGGGGGGGGTTCAGGAGGGTGGGGGATTTATTTTAAAGGGTCGGGGTGGGTTTTAGGGATGTTTTAGTGTGCCGGTTTTCGATTTACACGATTTTCACGATATTTAAAAAACCCAAACAGCGACGATCCGATTCCCTCCCCCTCCCAGCTGAAATCGATCGTTAAGACGATCGATCACACGATTCACATCTCTAATAAAGATGAGGTCGATGGTGTGACCTGCTTTATGAGTTGGAGATTGGATTATTTGCTTTAGGTTTAGTGTTGATAGTGCATCGATGATAGTTTGGCAGTTTTTTGAGTGGTTGGGTAAGTTGAAGTGTATGTTAAAGTCACCAAGGATGATGATGGGTTTGTTGAGAGATATGTTATTCATGATATATTCAATTAGTGGGGAGCAGTTTTTTTCGAGAGCTCCTGGAGGACAGTAAACAAGGCAGATCTGTAGTTTTGGTGAATCAAATAAAGCAATTTCGAATGGTGGAGATATGTTTGAAGGACGAAGGGTCAGTTGAAGGTTTTTTTTTTTAGATAAGCATTAAACCACCTCCTTTTTTATTTTTTCTGGCAATTGAGGAGGTGTTGTATTCCTGTTTGGACAGTTGGTTAATTAGTACGGAATCTGTGTTTTTGAGCCAGGTTTCCGTTATTGCGATGAAATCTGGTTTGGAGTCAATGAGTAGGTCATTGAACAGAGGAATTTTTTTTATTATTGAACGGGCATTAACAAGTATAAATGAGAGTAGCATATAGCTTGAGAATTAGATATGTGTGTTGTTTTTGTTGTTTATTGGTTGTTTCAGTTTGTAGAGAGGTTTAGAGGCTGGGTGCTTCTTTTGTGCTGAAAGGTTTTTAGAGGGCGTGGGTTGTTTGTTTGGAGGGTGGGATTTTGTTAGTCATATTCTTATCTTCTGTTTGAGCTTCCTTTAGTTTGTAAGGAGATTACAAGTGATATTTGGGAGTAGAGTTGGTAGAGGACAGTAATTGGTTGTATATCATGAGGGTTGTTTTCTTCAGCGTTGGAAGAGGTAGGGAGAGAGAAAAATAAAATTAGGAAGGAGGAAACAAACTGAAGGATGCGCTGAATGGGCTGCGCGAAGGGGCGCACAAAGGGGCCTGCTCCTTTGGATGCGCTCCTTTGGCGCGCGGCGCGTGGTACCTGGGGTGAGTATTTGAAATACACTCACCCGGCCCCTCATCTGACATCAGGGGGCTGTGCAAGCCTCGGATCCGCTGGTGCAGCTTTGTGACATGCTCCTCTGAGGCCTAGACTAGGGCCCTGCTTCGCCGGATGCAGGCGCGATCGGGGGGGGGGGGGGGGGTCGCTTCGTTGGCCCTCCTCATCGTTGGTGGGGGCAGTCGGCCGGTTGGGTTGCCCTCGGGGTAGGCCCCTGCGGAGTCAGATGTCGGTGGATGGAGAGAGGCTCCCAGCAGTGCTGCAGACGTCCCTGAGAGCTGGTAAGTACGGGACTGTGTTTAACGGTCTCCTGATGATAGAGAACGGGGGGCGCCCGGGGGGGAGTGAGTATTTGAAATACGCTTACCCGGCCCCTCCTCTGATGTCAGGGGGGCTATGCAAGCCTCAGATCCGCTGGTGCAGCTTTGTGACAGGCTCCTCCGAGGCCTAGACTAGGGCCCTGCTTCGCCGGATGCAGGCGCGATCGTGGGGGGGGGGGGGGGGGTGTGCTTCGTTGGCCCTCCTCGTTGTTGGTGGGGGCAGTTGGCCGGTCGGGTCGCCCTCGGGGTAGGCCCCTGCGGAGTCAGACATCGGTGGATGGAGAGAGGCTCTCGGCAGCGCTGCAGAAGTCCCTGAGAGCTGGTAAGTGTGTTTAACGGTCTCCTGGTGATAGAGGGGGGGGGATGGGGCGCCCGGGGGGGGGGGGGGAGTATTTGAAATACACTCACCTGGCCTCTCCTCTGACATCAGGGGGCTGTGCAAGGTATTACCATTATAACATAGTAAACCTCCCCTACCAAACCACCCTAACTGCCAGCACTCAAACAGTAACACCCTTATTTATGAAATGGTAACATTGCAAATATTACACCAGGCCCTAGAACACCAATACAGCTCCTATTAGGGAAACAGAACTTATCAGACTGCTATAGATCCCTACAGACAAATGACACGGTAGCAGAATACCTCATCTCAGTGTCACATGCAGAACACAGACCAAATACAGAATAAAGAGAACAGAAAGTATAAATAGAAACAAGCTGAGAAGAACTGAACTGGAACCCATAAAAACCCAGCCTCTATGTAAAGAACAACAATGGAAAAACAGAAACATTACTGTTCTTCATAAAACATAAAATAATAAATAAAGAAATATAAAACTTCAATCATAATCATAATATTAACACCATATTCATAAAAAGAATATTTCAAACCAGTAAACAAATAGAACATCCAAAATTTCCTAAACACCAATAAAATATTTCAAAACATGAAATGAATACAAAAATCCAATAATTAAAAAATATTCTAAAATTTCCCCAAAAAAACAATAAAATATTTCAAAGCAGCAAAAAGATCAAATTACACCCAATATTAAAACTAGTAAGGATTTTAAAAATGTCCTGTTTTCCATACCTGGGATCTTCTGATTTCCTGTCATCCTGAGATTGCCATGGATTGGGGGAGGTAGGTATGCACAAATGTTATCTTCTGACACATACAAACAATAACACATTCATTCTCTCACACACTCCCTCTCTCATATACATGCCGATGTTCTCACACACTCCCTCTCTCATATACATGCCGATGTTCTCACACACTCCCTCTTTCTTACATACACAGGCTGTCTCTCCCTCCCAAAAACATGTGTGTGACCCCACCTCGGTGTGCAAGTTCAGCACGGGTGGGGATATAAAGTTATTTATCTGCTCTACAGGGCAGGGACCCTGGCTGGCTGACCTGACTCTTCCCTTCCCAAGGTGCAGGTCTAGGGGTAGCGACCAAAGAAAAAGGGATCAGTGAACACCAGGAGTTCTTTACTCAGCACAGAGCATCATTTCTGTTTCTTTGGTCGCTACTGCAATATTGGATCAGTTTCCGGTTTGTTTTTTTGGTCTAGGGGTAGGAAGGAGTCCTTTCAGGTCCCAGTGCAGGGTGGCTAACTTCCTGCGCTGTATTCCCTGTATTAGGTGAATTTTTACACTTGGTGCTAGGTGCCAATTGAGACACAGGGACAACTGATTTAGTGTCCAAAATAATACTTTACTGCAAACAGTTGGTTGAATGGCACAAATAAATATATTTCTAGCTCCACAGTTCTCTCTTTTCTTTATTTTCTGTTACAAATTCTGTATCCTCTCTCTGTGTAAGGGTCTTGTATTAGGGCCAGGAAATCCAGCTGCTGTCCTGGGTTTAGGGCCCTCCCAGATGGCAAAAATCTTATCCCAGCACAGAGAATTACAAAGAATCCAAGTTGGAGTCTTCCCTATTAAACTGCTAGTTACTCATAGTTAGTTGTATCTTCTCTGGAGGTGTATCCATGGTGGAAGGGATCCTGGATGGAACTTCTGGTCCACTGATGGGTTGGAAGAGAGGCAGAAAAATCACTCCCCTCCCAGATCTTGGGAAAAAAAAATACTTTTTTGTTCCTCAAAATAGATAACTCCAGAGGTCCTCTGTAACAGGTCACCACTACTTCAGGGGCAGGTCTTCCCTAAACCTGGGCTTCTTTGACTCAGGGTTCCCCAATCCCTGAACCTCGAAAAAGCCCAGGCCTTCAGCAGGGCTCCTTTACTCAAAAGTCCAAAATCCAACTCAGTCCCTGGACAAAGCACTCTGTACATCGGTTGTAGAGTATAACAGTGTACTCCAAACCCACCCTGGAGGGTCTTAGAGGGTTTCCAAGGCTCCAGGTAGGTCAAAAAGTAACTTAGGAAAAACCACCAACCTCTCTCTCTAACTTCCAACTTAGACTGCCCCCACAGCCCTTTGTGGAGCTCTGCTAAAAAGTCTCCTGCAGGGGATATCCATTTCAGCCCTGCCACTGGGAGGGCAGTCTTAGAATGGATCCTCCCCCTAATTCCTTTCTCTAACTGCACTTCAAGTCTATTACCACGGCTTAATAGTAACCCAAAAAGGTGCCCGGGTTACATGTATGTGTGTATGCATGCCTGTGAGCCTATATGTGACACATAAGCTTCACAGGCATCTACACTCACACATGAACACAGACACACAGGCTCACAAACATACATTTGCACACAAGCTCTGACACAAACACAGTCACACAAGCTCTCACAAAGATACAGACATACATACACGTGTACACAGGCTCTCAGATATACTCATATACACGTGCACACAAGTTCTGATACAGACACACACACATGCACACATAGACACACAGAAACATTTACAGCGACCTCTTTTCTTCAGGCCATGGTGGGATGAACTCCACCTCAGCCCCATCCAGCATCCTCTTCATTTTGGGCTGTGGTGGGATGACCTCCAACACGGCCCTGCCAGCCTTCCTGCAGTGGGGGTGGGAAGCTGTTCACGTGTGCACACAGCGAAGAGGGAACACTGCCACAGCCTTTCCCCATTTTTGGCCACATGTGGGTTGAGCTCCGCTGGCCAATGTGCCTCTCATCGGGGCCTTTCCCCATTTTTGGTCCCTGACGGGTTGAGCTCCGCCAGCGACCCACTTCTCTTCACAGCCATTCCTAATTTTTGGTCACTGGTGGGTTGAGCTCTGCTGGTGGCCCTATGGCCTCTCCTGCTGCTGCCGCCTGCCAGGTGTGCCACCCCGTGCAAATGCACGATGTGCACACCCGGTCGCGCCGGGCCTGGTTCCACATCAGCTTCCATGGAAAAGGCAGTGGAGACATGGAGAGAAATATTTTTAAAAGAAGAACTAGGGAATCACTGAAAGCCTTCCAAATTTTAAAAGGCAGAGGGGGAACAGAGACACATTTGACCCCATCACAGTGGAACATCTCCCTATATATACAATTGCAAGAGAAAGGAGAAATCAGTGTGGTGCGGGCAGCTGATTAGTTTTGTTATCTTGACTGTCATATATGGCTTCCAGATCTCTTCCTCTGTGCTGCTTCCAACATTCAGAGTGAGTCACTTCAAGTTCTCCTCATCTCATTCAGCTTGGAGATAAGACTCAAACAAAAAGTCTCAGGAAGGGGAAGATGAGTTAGTTGCTGTGTACACTGTGTACTGCACAAAGCTGGGCCCAGTTATTTATGTCCTGCATGCTGGTCATTATTTGACACACTCCAGAGTTCATGCTGCAGCTAGGAAGAAGAGGTGTGCGTTGAATATACATGTTCTTGGAAAGGAGCTCTTACATATTTAAGAACCACTGCTGGTGCCTCTTGTTGCTATGAGGTGCTGAGAGCAGAGCTCAGGTGCTGCTCTGCCTCTGAACATCAGACAGTGGTGACTTTTCTGTGGCACACTTGATCAGGTTTGAAGCCACACTGATTGGAAAACACTGATCTATGATACTACCAACAGCCTGGCACACTCTCATGGTGACCTGAAGAGGTGCACCAAGCTGTGATGAATGGCCTTATCCACACCCTGACTCCCTCCAGTGCCGTGCTGCCTCTCCAGATTCCATTGTTGCCAGTTTGACTCACATTTGCTACCTTCCCAGTGCTGATGCTCCTCTGGTACCTGATGGGGCCGGGTGCTGGATCCTATCACCTTCGCCAGCCATGGCTTTATCAGTACTTCTCCCCCTGTTCTGTTTCACCAGGTGCTGTTGAATACAGTCAGTTTCCCGAGCCTTTACCACATTCTATCTCATCCCCACACAGAGAGACATACACACAGAAAAACATATACACAAAACACAAACATACATGGATTACTACAGCCTTTGGAAGCCTGATGCAGTTGTATTGCTGTTTTTAGGGTTTTAACTGCACTACTGTGCAGATTACTACCCAGGGTAGTTATGATTTGTACCCATGTCAGCCTAATGCAGTCATTACCACTGCTGTTGGGTTTAACCAGGCTTCTTCAATTGTAACTCCACACTCTGACCATTGGCCTGTGTTTTTCCCTCTTTGGTCCAAATATCTGTCCTGCTAGGTCCCCAGACAGACCCAGCTACAAGCGTGTATGAGTTCCACTAAGTCTTCTAGTAGTTTTTTTATTGTTGGAGCCTCCAGGACAGAACCATCTGCTCGTTTGATTCAATCCCCACAACCTGATCTAAATAGCTTCCATTGCTAGTGAGCCTCCTAGGTCCTCTGTGTAGCCTTGCAGACAGACCTGGCAAATGTGAGCATCTGTGTTATTGCTCCGACTTCTACCATTGCAGCCTGTCAGACAAACCCACACGATTGCGTTCATTTCCACTTGGTCTTCTAGCATGTCATATTAACTGCTTTGCCATTCATTCTGGCAGTCCCAAGACTCATTGTTGAATTGGTCAAAGGCAGCATCATAAATACTTAAACATGTGTCACTAGGTCATGCCTTCTGCTTTCTTATATTGTGGTAAATGTCTAAATAGTTGACAAATTGTGGTCATCCTTGGGATGGCTGTGGATGGCATTAGTAGATAAAGGTCCACCTCTTTAGCTACCTCGTAGGAGAGGAGCTACTAAACCCTAGTACTCATCTATGGGAAACTAGGGACATCTAGTGGTCAAACATAGGGGTGTCAAATGTGTGAGCCTCCTTCAAATGAAATGCATGGTTTCCTACCAGTGGGAGTAGCAACTGTTAAGAAATCACAGTTTTCCTGGCCATTCTAATGGAATGTTACTGGAATTTGTATATTTAGGACTACTTGGTAGTATCTTGCTTTGCACACAATTTTCTAGTGATAAGGCAAGTATTAAAAGTTTAAAATAAATAATAGTCATGTGAAATGATATGAGCAAATATTTTACTTCTCATGTTCAAGTGTTTGGAATTTTCACAGCTAAAGGTTGGCAACCCTAGCTGTCATATTGTACTGACATCATTGTAGTCATTCCATGGCTTAGCCCTGTCGTTTTTTTGGTAGGCCCAGGAGAGAAGCAGCTTCTACTGTGGTAGGCTGGGGTGAGGGGGCAAGGGCAGGGTGCTTTATCTGTGTGCGTGATCTATGTCTCAGTGTGTGATATGGTCTGTTGCAATGTGTCTGTGGGTGGTGTGTCTGTCTGTGGTTTACTGTATATGTGTGGTATGTCAGAGTCTCTGAGTGTTCAGTTTCTGTCTATGGGGGTGTCTGCATCTGGGTTTAGGGTGTCTTTATGTCTCTGTGTCTGTCTATGTGTGGGTCTGTGTGTCTCTTTATGTGGGTGTCTGTTTCGCTCTCAGTCAGGATGTGGGGTGTCAGTGTCTACCTAGTGCATGGTATCTGCCTCTATATCTACGTGTATTTGTGAACAGACTCCTTTCGGCAAGTTGAAGAGAAACAAAATGGGGGCTTAGAGACACTGGTTGGCAATGAGGCTGCCTGGTGAATATCCTTCATGTTTGTATGATGCACACATACACACACATATATACATACATAAGAGATATTTTGGCTACCACAGCCTTTCTATTGAGATATTCTAACTTCCCTATTTTGCATGTGAAACCCACCTCCCAAGGGAGACAGAGGTTAAAGAGCATGCTACTATTTAAGTGAACTGCAGAATAAAAAAAGAGGACATTGCAGCTATGTAACATGAGCTGCTAGTCCAGGAAACCCAGAATGAGATTGGAAAGGTTGCCAGACCCCTTACTGTGAAGGTGCTTAAATGACCATTCAATAGAAGACCCAATAAGGCAAAAAACAGGAAATACTCTTGACCTCTTGTAATACAAATATTATATCCCACCAATACAAGAGGTTAATGTTCTGTCACACATTGATAAAGATAAATATACAATATATAGATCCACTTTATTATTTATAGCAATACAAAACTTTGAGAAATACTTTTCAATATAATATATAATTGACAATACCAAAATGTAAATATTACATCTTACCATTTATATTTATATGTTTTTGTATATATAAATACTGGTGCCCAGAGCATTGTCCAGCAAATTCCTTATATTAAAATACCCAAATGCAAATCACTCATACATACACAATCATTCACACTCATACTCACATGAAAAAACTTTTAAAAACAACTAAAATGTGATCTGTTCAAAAATCAAAAGAACATGGCCAAATGAGCATTATTATATGGTGATGAACCATGTAGGTGCAGATTATCTTGATACCTCGTCTTCAAAATGCCTCCATGCATGTAGACAGTTTCTATGCAGTTTACTTCATGTTCACCTTCCAAACACCACTGTGTAAGTACAATTAGTCTTGATATAACACCTTTCAAAAAACCAATATGAATATAACCATCCCAACAAGGAACCTTGTTTCACCCTTGCAGGCTTCCTCAGGGAAACCATTCCAATGGACTCCTTTCTGTACTTCAAAGTATCAAACATATATATTTGTTTCTTCAAAACTCCATTTCACCACCAATATTAATTCTCACCAAACAACAAAAGAGTGTATCATTAAATCCATTCAATGCATAAGCACCACAAGTTATATTCTTCCAATAATTTTCGCCTCACCAGCTCCAAATGTAACCATTGGAGAATTCTGAATGAGATAGGAATTTGTGAGAAAAATGTACTGAAAAACAGTCCTAGGAAGCAAGTAGATTCTCACCCTGACTAACAAGGGGAATCAGACCCTTAGATACCCAGTTCTTGGGTGTACACATAGGGGCAGATTTTCAAACGGGTACATGCATAAGATACGCGTGTACCCCCCAAAAAACTGCCCCAAGCTCCCCCCGCGCGCGCCAAGCCTATGTTGCATAGGCTGCCGGCGCACACAAAAGCCCTGGGATGAGCATGTCACGGCCGGCACATCATCGGGGGCGTTCCGGGGGCAGCCCCTGGGCATGGCTCCGGCCCAGGGGCATGGCCGTGGCCTCCGGACCAGTCCCCGGACCGGAACATGGTGCGCCGGCAGCTGGCCCAGCGTGTGCAAGTTACGCCTGCCTTGGGCAGGCGTAACTTTTGAAATAAAGGTAGGGGGGGGAATTAGTTAGGGCCGAGGGGGTGGGTTAGGTAGGGGAAGGGAGGGAAAGGTGGGGAAAGGTGGGGGGAGGCGGAAGGAAAGTTCTCTCCGAGGCCGTTCCGATTTTGGAGCGGCCTCGGAGGGAACAGAGGCAGGCTGCGTGGCTCGGCGCGTGCAGGCTGCCAATTTTGCACAGCCTTGTGCAAGCTGACCCCGGATTTTAAAAGACACGCGTGGCTACATGCGTATCTATTAAAATCCGGCGTACTTTTTAAAAATCTGCCCCATATTCTCTTTCCTTGATCCTGCCTGGGTCTTGGCCTTTTGGCTGAGAGAAGGTGACCCATCCAGGCTGGGTAACAGTAAATGACTGACCATGAGCTTAGTGGAGCTAAAATCACTAAAAGCTGAGACTGTGGAGGGCCTGAATCGCTGAATGTTAACAAGACATGTGTCTAGTGGAACTGTAAACCCAAGCCAGGAAAAACCCTCCTATCAAAGGAAAGGAACTGAAGGACAGCGGCAGATCCGGCGGTGGAGGAGTCCCGCAGGAAGGCGTGGACCCCAGCGGCATATTGAGCGGTCTTCCAGGAGCAAGGGGATCCCAGCAGCATATTGGGAGGGGAACCTGGAGTAAGGGGATCCCAGCAGAGTGATAACCCAGGAAGACGTGGATCCCAGTAGCCAGATCGGAAGGTGATCCTGGGTCTTCCATGAGCAAGGGGACCCCAGCAGCAGATCGCAAGGGGATCCTAGGTGCAGATCGAGCTGTTCCCAGGAGGGCATGGACCCCAGCATCTTCCCATGAGGTAGAATTGGGTCCCCCGGAAGGTGAGGACCCCAGTGATAGACCGGTAGGCAGAGTCAGGTTCCCAGGAGGGCATGGACCCTGTGTTGGCACAGACCTTTCAGCGGAGCAGAAACGGCACTGAGGAGATGGAAGCGGTTTAGATATAATGGACTCCCTCAGGCCAACACTGCCCACTAGCCCAGTTGCATCTTTTCACATGGGTGAGACTTGGCAGAAAAAGGGAGAAGATAATAACAACACTTGATTAAGCAGGAACTCAAAGGACCCTTCTGTTCTGTATGGTGGTATACTGTGGGGGGCTAACAACCCCAAATTGCCAAATATTAAATGTTCTTGCTACCTTGTAGAAAAGTATATAGTGGTGTGGCCTGAGTCTATTAACCACAAGTAGATAAGTGTGCTGTTTGACATCCTATTAGTGATGTACATAGTAGGGATGTGAATCGTTTTAGGACGATTAAAATTATCGTCCGATAATTTTAATATCGTCTTAAACCGTTATGGAACACAATACAATACAGATTCTAACGATTTATCGTTATAAATCGTTAGAATCGTGAGCCGGCACACTAAAACCCCCTAAAACCCACCCCCGACCCTTTAAATTAAATCCCCCACCCCCCCCCCCCAATAACTTAAATAACCTGCGGGTCCAGCGGCGGTCCGGAACGGCAGCGGTCCGGAACGGGCTCCTGCTCCTGAATCTTGTCGTCTTCAGCCGGCGCCATTTTCCAAAATGGCGCCGAAAAATGGCGGCGGCCATAGACGAAAAAGATTGGACGGCAGGAGGTCCTTCCGGACCCCCGCTGGACTTTTGGCAAGTCTCGTGGGGGTCAGGAGGCCCCCCACAAGCTGGCCAAAAGTTCCTGGAGGTCCAGCGGGGGTCAGGGAGCGATTTCCCGCCGCGAATCGTTTTCGTACGGAAAATGGCGCCGGCAGGAGATCGACTGCAGGAGGTCATTCAGCGAGGGTTCCGGCGCCTCGCTGAACGACCTCCTGCAGTCGATCTCCTGCCGGCGCCATTTTCCGTACGAAAACGATTCGCGGCGGGAAATCGCTCCCTGACCCCCGCTGGACCTCCAGGAACTTTTGGCCAGCTTGTGGGGGGCCTCCTGACCCCCACGAGACTTGCCAAAAGTCCAACGGGGGTCCGGAAGGACCTCCTGCCGTCCAATCTTTTTCGTCTATGGCCGCCGCCATTTTTCGGCGCCATTTTGGAAAATGGCGCCGGCTGAAGACGACAAGATTCAGGAGCAGGAGCCCGTTCCGGACCGCTGCCGTTCCGGACCGCCGCTGGACCCGCAGGTTATTTAAGTTATTTGGGGGGGGGGTTCGGGAGGGTGGGGGATTTAATTTAAAGGGTCGGGGGTGGGTTTTAGGGGGTTTTAATGTGCCGGTTTTTCGATTTTTCGATTTTTCGATTTTTAACGATTTTTCACGATATTTTACCCCCCCCAAACGGCAACAATACGATTCCCTCCCCCTCCCAGCCGAAATCGATCGTTAAGACGATCGAGGACACGATTCACATCCCTAGTACATAGTCATTTAGAAATTAATAAACTTATATAGTCTAAAAAATCTGTATATATTTTGTACATAACTGCCAGCCTTTGTTTCCTGGGAGGAAGGGAGGGAAATCCCCAGGTGGAAGCACCAGGCGACAAGAACGTGAGGATTAATGGTCTGCCTTGGGGGGGGGGGGGGGGGCTCCCGGGACCTAGGAACGCCCCGCAAGGTAAACGGTCAAGGGGGCGTTACACATGTATTCTTGGAAGATACCTCCTTGCAAACAATGTTTTCTGAATGATTATCAGAAGCTCAGGCCTAAATGGTTTGTGCTGATTTTCAGAGTCAACCATTGAGGAGGCTGCGAGAAGTAAGTTACTCCTGGGGGAATTCTGCGCTACTGCGGAATGCAGAATTTGCGCAGAATTCCCATTCTGCACAGAATTACCAAATTCCATAAAAGGTGTAGTTATTCAGCACGAAAATGACAACGAAAAGGATGCGTACCTTTTGCTGTCAGAGTTCTTCGCAGAGTCGGCCCCGGTGCCGCCCCAACTCCTCCTCTTCCGGGGCCGACTCCGCCCTGAGCTAGCTATCGCACGCATGCGATAGCTTTAGAAAATAACCCCCATAGGTAGCCTGTATGAGGAAGTATGTGTGAAAGAGAAAGGGAGAATTGTGTGGGTGTGTAGGCAAGATAGAGGGCCCCTGTATGTGGGGATGTGTGTGTGCAAGAGAGTGAGCCTGTATGAGGGTGTGTGTATGTGAAAGCCACTCTTACAGTGAATTTCTAGGTAAATTCTGCTCAAAATATTTAAAATTCTGCAAACTTTAAGTAATAACTTTTTTTGTACATAATTTAAATGTAATTACTTAAAGATTATCATGTAAATTGGGTTATTTTGACCAATATAAAGTTTGCAGAATTTTGCAGAATTTTTCAATTTTTGTGTGCAGAATTTAAAAATTTTTTTGCGCAGAATTCCCCAGGAGTAGTATGTAGATGCACCCATACCCCAGTTACCTTGTGTTATGGGAGTCTCTGTTTAAGTGGACCCTTGGGCCGACCTCTGGAGACTTGGAAAAGTGGACAATGCCTCTGTACAAAGCAGGCCGGGAGGCAGATGTTCGGGCAGGACGTAGATGCTCTTCACCCTGGAAGCTAGCACTCCCCCGGGAGGAGCCCGTAGGAGCCCAACCGCTGGGACTTAGGGTGGCTTCACCCTTGGAAGCCGAAGCCCCCCCCCCCCCCCCCGGGAGGAGCCCGTAGGGGCCGGCCACTGGAACTTAGGTGAGTGTGGATCAGGACAGGTAACTGGAACCAGACTAAGACAGTAGCAATACTGGAAGGTGGGTTTGGGTTACTGGAACCAGACAGGAACTGTAGCAGGATTCGGGTATGGAACCAGGCAAGAACTGTGGCAGGATTCGGGTACTGGAACCAGGCAGGAACTGTAGCAAGCAGGCAGGCAAGGAACCAAGCAGGTACTGTAGCAGGAACGGAGCGACGAAAGCCCAAGCGAGTCACTCTGGGACACAGTGCAACAGGAAACCGGGAGGCTAACCCGTTTGCAAGGCAAAAAACTGGTTGGCCGCGGCCGGCTTATCAAGGCCGCGGCGTCTGACGTCAGGTTTTGGGCGGAGTCACCACTTGTGGGAAATGGCCTAGAAAAGCGCCCAAGTGGCGCACGTGTGCGCCTAAGCGCAGGACGTCTACGTCGCAGCAGTGCAGCCCCAGCGGGGACGCCGCCATCCAGGCCGCAAACTAGGCCTCAGAGAACAGGGAGCAGGTCCGGAAGCCCGAGGTAGGTAAGGGTCTGGCCGCGGTGCTCACGGCCAGAACCGCAACACCTTGTGTTTGAATACAGGCTGGATCTGCCATGAATTAAAAAGTAAATGTGCAGAGTACAGTTTAATTGCTCTATTGAAAATGTACCCCTCTATATAGCCTTGTAGTTTATATGACTGAGCATTTATGGAATCCTTTGTGATATTTTTGTAAGTAATTTATCTTGACTTGGTATATCTCTTCTAAAATTAAATAGAATTAATATTCAGCAACGTTTTGGCCAATAGGTGGCAGCAGGATTTCACAAATTATATCTGTGGGAAGCTATTAGTGTATGTTCAGAAATTTGTTTCCTTTAGGAACCTTAGCTGCAATTTAGAATTATCAACAAATATATAAGTACCAGTACCCAGTAAGGGTTAATAGACCAAGAGGAAACTACTGTATCCACCCCCAAAAAAGTACATCTAATTTGTGTTGCAGAAACTCACATAAAGTATATTACAATTTTTCTAAAGATAATACTTGCTATTACTGAATAAAGAAAAATGTAAATGTGCTATTATTCATGAAAGCCTTTATGACCAAATGCTCTTACCTAGACAGTCTAAAAGATCAGACACTGTCAGCCTTCAAAAAGAGTCTAAAGTCATACATTTGACCTGCTCCTGTTACAGTACGTGGAAGCCATCAGTATGTAGGCCACACTGCTCAATTGGTTCAAATGTTTCTTGATAGATCCTAATCCATATTTTGGGCCAGCAAATCATTCCACCTAATAAGGAAACTCACCTGTGGAATCCCTTAGGCTCAGTGCTTGCCCGCATCCTCTTTATTTATTTATGTATGTTATTTATTTATTTATTTATTTTACAAACTTCTATCCTACATATCAACAATTCTAGGTGGGTTACATAAAAACATGCATAAAATCATTTAAAATACAACATATAAAACAGATTTCAACTACTTGCAATAGACCAGCCCTAGAATATAATTCCAAGATCTTCCTATCTGCTGGCAAACATTAACAACTCTGTACCTGATTCACTAAGGGTTTTTCCCATAGACACAAAATGGTGAGAAAAACCTTAATGAATCTGGCCCTCTGGGAGTAGTCAAAACTGCTTTTGTACCAACTCTAAATTACCCAGTAGGGCCCTTGTAAAGATATCAATCTATGTAAAAACTAATCGAAATAACATGATTGTTATAGCACTTCTATAAATTTTCAAATGCCTGGGAAAATAACACGCTTTTTAGCAGTTTCCTGAACTGGACAACATTTGGAACAGATTTTATAAACTCTGGTAACCTGTTCCATAACAGGGTCTGCAACACAAAATAGACCTTCTTAGACTCAGCAAGACAGTATGTCAAGTAAAATTTCATAATAAGATCGCAGTAACGGACAGATTTTAAATGCCTGGCGCACGTAAATTCCGGCCTTTATGTGAGTGGTTGGGCCTTACACACGCCGGCGTGTTTTCCAAGAGGCCCAGCCACGCGTGTAAAGGCCGGTACGCGCTCAAGTGCCAGGCCTCTTGGAAGGGGCGGGCCAGGACAGCCGCCATTGTTCACTGTCCTGGCTGCCGGAACACGCAAATTACTTAAGCTCAGGAGTAATTTGCGTTGTGCCCAGACAGGGAGTGGAACTGGGGAAGGTCGTGATGCGTCGTTCATGCGAGAATTGCATAATTCCCACCGCCTTGTGTATGCCACACAGATTATAAAATCCAGCACACATGTGTGCGTGGCCTGCCAATTTTATAACATGTACACACTGGAGCGCACATGTTATAAATCAGCACATCTATATGTGCATGCCGGGAAGCGCGCAAATGTATTAAAATCTACCCTAAAATGAGTAGGCCGGTATATCCTTGAGAGTAGAATTCAAACAGGGTAGAGCAAAGGCCATTAACAGCTTTATAAATTATAGTAAGAATTTTAAATTTGACTCTCTTATAGGACAGGGAGCATATGCAATTTAATGTGATCACGTAATGGAGTTCCTGAAACCATTCAGGCAGCCACATTCGGCACCAATGTAACAGCCCAGTCATTTATGTCTACCTATCTGTAACATCAGCCAATCCTTCAACATTGAATGCCAGCTATTTGCCAATAAACAACAAAACCGAATAGATGATGGCAATAATTATTACAAGCCAATCAACAGCCATATATTAAAGAACTCGTGTAGATGCCAGATTAAAGAGATCTTCATAAATATGCAGTTGAGCTCAGTGAAAAAAATCTCTTACATGTGGTTATTGAAAAATTAATTAACTCTTTTAAACCACTAAAATGAATGCGTGCCCAACAGTTTTCTAATCATCAGTTTCTTACACACTTTTTTTTTTCATTTCTTTTTCGCATTTAAAATAATTCCACCAAAAAGTAATCATAGATACTTATCTTAGAAATTATATTCACACGATTTCCTTCATGACTTGCCAGCATTTAATGTTCATGCCAAAATGCCCAACATAACTCATGTTTCGAAAAACCTCCTTCCTCAGGGGGCTGAACACGGCACAAAATATAATGATCTTTCCTGAAATAATAAAGGCTGACTTTGATATAAAATAATACAAAGCTCAAATGAATTTACATCATTTCTAAATAAAACATACGTGTCTAGATTAGGAAATCCAATTTGTTTTATGCATATTGAAAAAGCAGCCCTGGCGTTCTGAGCTTGAATCCATCTTATATAGAAACATAGAAACATAGAAATGACGGCAGAAGAAGACCAAATGGCCCATCAAATCTGCCCAGCAAGCTACGCACTTTATCCATTTTTTTTCCCCTTTTCTCTCTCCCCACCTGTTACTATTGGCTTCCAGTACCCTCCAGCCCTAATTCCCCTCCACCCAATTTAGAGAGCAGCTTTGAATCTGCATCCAAGTGACATCCAGCTCAATTGGGGTAGCAACCGCTTGTAACAAGCAGGCCACCCCCCCTTGCCCCATACTCTTACCCACCCTGTTTTTATTTTTTTGTTTATTTATTTATTTATTTTTGTGGAAATAGCAGCCCTCCATCCTTCCGCTCCGTGAAGGTGGAACACCAACTACTGGCCACTGGCATCCCGCTCCGTGAATGCCTCTGTGGCTACTGCCGCTCCGTGCAGTGTTTGAATGCCTCTGTGGCTACTGCCGCTCCGTGCAGTGTTTGAATGCCGCTGTGGCTACTGCCGCTCCGTGCAGTGTTTGAATGCCTCCACTTTATTCACGCCCTCTAGACTTGATGGATCCACAGTGTTTATCCCACGCCCCTTTGAAGTCGTTCACAGTTTTAGACTTCACCACTTCCTCCGGAAGGGCATTTCAGGCATCCACCACCCAGTGGTGGATGCCTGGAATGCCCTTCCGGAGGAAGTGGTGAAGTCTAAAACTGTGAACGACTTCAAAGGGGCGTGGGATAAACACTGTGGATCCATCAAGTCTAGAATGAACTTATTTAAACCATATGAACTTATTTAAACCATTTGAATGAATGAAAATGGACCAAAGAGAAGAGGCCATATTTAAAATGAGCCAATCAAAATGTGATGTGTTTGGAAACAGGAATTTGCAGGGTACCACCCACTGATATACGTCTTACATCTGATAATCAATTGAATGAACCAATTTAAATAACACTAAAAAATCTTGTTTTTTTACCAATCATAATAAGGACATCCATTCTCTACTGTCATTCATACCTAAAGGAAAACTGGAAGAAAGATTAAAAATCCAGAGTTGTTCTTTGTAATTAATAAAGATTTTTATATCACCACCTCTCTCCAAAAGTACTACCGTTCCAAGATAGTCCAAACGTAATTGTTCAAATCAATTTTTCTCAAATTGACACAACAGATAGGTCATTATTCGTGTGGTGCCTGTGATATGTGTTCAACTACTTTTCAAGGGCACCACTTGGCAAGAGCCAGTCTCTTTGACTTTTTTTTAAAAGACATATATACTCAGATTGTAATTCACATAATGTAATTTGGGGTAGATTTTTAAAAGGTGCCGCATGCCTGTCCATGACATGCAGTTCACAGAGCACATACATGGTCACGCCAATTTTATAACATGCGCGCCGGTGAGCGTATGTTATAAAATCCCATGGCCGCGCGAACATGCACGCGGGATTTTACTTATCTGCATGCACATGTGCGAGCAGTGCGCGCAGGCGGGACCAATTTTATAGATTACGTGCGGCGACGCAATCAAGGCCTCCCCAAGTTCCCTCCCAGTCCGCTCCTTAATTGGAGAGGACTGGGAGGAACTTCCCTATCATCCCTAGCCCCCAACCCATACTCCCTTCCTTTTCCCCTCCCCTCTCCTCTCCACCCCTAAACCCTTTCTTCTACGTCTCCTTTTTTTAGTTTTTGTTGCTTACTGCTCCATTAGAGCAGAAGCAACCTGTCGTGCGCCTGCCAACTTCCGGCACGCGCTTCCCCGGCATAGTAGCAAATAGCCTCTGTACCGGCCGGCTCCAGCTCCGCCCCTTTCTCTTGGACTGGCACTTCTGCATGTAACGGGGGTTATGCGAATGACTGGGTCCCTTTGAAGATGTGCGCAAGGCCCAGCCATGCGCATAGCCTCCATTTTTTACATGTGTGGCCAATTTAAAATTCGGCCGTTTATGTGCTGCAATGTACATGTCCTCAGTAATATTTAGGACGTACATTAAGACGAGAATATCATAACGGATTACGCATACTAAAAAGTTAGATGCACCAATAGTAAAGCTTTGTTTACAACATAAACACACTTTGAATAATCACCTTTCTACAATTGCAAATCAAGGTGATGTACCATAAATTATCTGGTATAAAAACAATAAAATTAATAAAATCAAATCAAATTTAAAAAAAAAAAAAGGAACAGAAATGAACAAAGGGTCAAAGGAACAACAAAGGTTACATAGAATATACAAAACAGGCAAATTTAAACTTTTTTTCTATTTTTCTGGGAGACCGGGCCACCTCAACTGGTGCTCCCAGTTTGAACAGGTCAACACTAACCCCTACTCAACCTCCAATTCGGCTGTGGTTTTTTTTAAATTTAGAGCCAGAGGCTCTTTCATGCGATGGCAGCCGCGATGTATTTGGGGGGAGGACACCCACTCGTAATCTACACCCCCCATGAGTAGTGTGACCCCTCCTTCGAAAATATATGCCGGCATGATAAATATAGGGGGTGAGTATGATAGAATGTGAGGACAGAACAGTCCCAAGAGTCCCACATTAATGAGTTGAGTGCATCTGTAGTGCACATTATTGGGCGTGTGGATTTAAAAATTATTTTTTATAAATCAAATATTAAAATGCCAAAGTATTCTTTTCATTGGCTGACCTCCTATTGCCATTTGAGATGCAACCAAATTATAAGCATTGTATTTTAAGAATGACCTTGAAACTCAACTTTAGAGTGGAAGTCAACGGCATTCTGTTGTAATTGCGCCATCACACTAAAAAAAGCGACTTTTAAAAGATGCTATGGAACATGCATAAGCAAAAAGGGTGGAGAGAATACTTTATTTACTATTGACATCACGATGATGTGTACTAGGTCTTACGTCAGTAGGGGAGAACTAAAATAGCAATTTATTGGCTTCGCTTTTGTGCAACACAATGAATAGAAGCAAGAGAGCATAACAATGAAAAGTCAATGGTCCTGGCCCTTGTTTATTTTTATAATTTATTCTCACTGTATTGTATGGCTGCCATATCTGTAATATATAGGATATCAATTTCACTCGCTAAAACTGGGTCATGTTTCTAGTGAGGCAGAATAAAGTTCCTGAAAGGATCGCATAGCACATTCCAGGAATGGCATTTGCATTGTTAAAGCCTATGGAGCAAGAATGCGTAGGCTGTTATCCAGCAGCTCTGAGTGAAAAAAAAAAAAAAAAAAAGGAATGTGTCTGTTAGTGCACTGCTAGACTCTCTTGCACTGACATCTCCAAATTGCCTGAGCTGCACTCCTGCATCTATAATCAAAACAAGCTGACAGTTAATTTTCCTAAAGCAGAAAAAAAAAAAACCTTGCCAGCTTATATTTTCTGAGGTATTCTCCTCTGAGATGCAGGGATTCAGTAGGAAATTTATGGATACATATCAGTCCTATGATGATTACAGTGATATAGGGGCTTCGACATTAAAGCTTAGTGGTTTAGTTATTTATTAGCTAACGCCTTTTCATTGGTAGCTCAAGGCAAGTTACATTCAATGCTTGTAGGTATTTCCTTTTTCCCAGAGGGTTTACAATCCAAGAGGCTTGTTCATTAAGCCACAGTATTTTTCCACAAGGGGGTCATAAAACAGTGTATTGGGCCCTGCCGCTTTGCGAATCCTGCAGTATATTTCCTCACAGTTAAATACCACAGGGAAAAATATTGCGGTACCACCTGAAGATTGCATGATGGTGGTCCTGATTAAGCAATGGGGCCATTGGCCCATTGCTTAATGGGGCAATGGCCCTGAGTCAAATCCCTCCCGCCCCGAAAGTAATGAAACAACCCCAGGAGTCTGCCTAGCCCTCGTGTCCCACCCTCCCACCCCAGCTGTCTGTAGAATATAGAAACATAGAAATGACGGCAGAAAAAGACCAATCGGCCCATCTAGTCTGCCTAGCAAGCTTCCACACTTATTTTCCCCATACTTATCTGTTTCATCAACCACCAACTTCAGGGCCCTTGTTGGTACTGTTTGATACGAATTTCCTGCCATCCCCTGTCATTGATGCAGAGAGTAATATTGGAGTTGCAATCAAAGGTGAGCATAAGGCTTATGGTTAAGGGTAGTAACCGCCGCATCAAGCAAGTTACCCCGATGCTTGTTTACCAGACTGCACAGATCGATGCCTTATTGGATGTTGTCTGAATGTAAATCCTGTTTCCCCTACCGTTGAAGCAGAAAGCAATGCTGTATATGCTTGTCAAATGATATATCAGGCTTAATTGGTTTAGAGTATTAACCGCTATAATAAGCAGCTACCCCAAGATTATTTGTTTACCCAGATTGTGAAGTTCAGTCCTTGTGGTTGTTGCCTGAATGTAAATCCTGTTTTCCACATTTCCCTCTGCCGTAGAAGCAGATGGGCAGCACTGTATATACATATCAAGTGATGTATCAGGCTTACTGGTTTAGGGTAGTTACCGCCATAATAAGCAAGCTACCACACGCTTATTTGTTTACCCATATTATGAAGTTCAGTCCTTGTTGGGTGTTGTCTGAATGCTAATCCTCTTTTCCACATTTCCCCCTGCTGTAGAAACATAAGAACATAGAAATTTGCCAAGCTGGGTCAGACCAAGGGTCCATCAAGCCCAGTATCCTGTTTCCAACAGAGGCCAAACCAGGCCACAAGAACCTGGCAATTAGCCAAACACTAAGAAGATCCCATGCTACTGATGCAATTAATAGCAGTGGCTATTCCCTTAAGTAAACTTGATTAATAGCCATTAATGGACTTCTCCTCCAAGAACTTATCCAAACCATTTTTGAACCCAGCTACACTAACTGCACCAATCACAGCCTCTGGGTTCAAATTCCAGAGCTTTATTATGCATTGAGTGAAAAAGAATTTTCTCCGATTAGTCTTAAATGTGCTACTTGCTAACTTCATGGAATGCCCCCCTAGTCCTTCTATTATTTGAAAGTGTAAATAACCGAGTCACATCTACTCATTCAAGACCTCTCATGATCTTAAAGACCTCTATCATATCCCCCTCAGCCGTCTCTTCTCCAAGCTGAACAGCCCTAACCTCTTCAGCCTTTCCTCATAGGGGAGCTGGTCCATCGCCTTTATCATTTTGGTTTGCTCTTCTCTATACCCTCTCCATCTCAACTATATCTTTTTTGAGATGCAGCAACCAGAATTGTACACAGTATTCAAGGTGCGGCCTCACCATGGAGCGATATAGAGGCATTATGACATTTTCCGTTTTATTAAACATTCCCCTTCCTAATAATTCCTAACATTCTGTATACTTTTTTGACTGCTGCAGCACACTGAGCCGACGATTTTAAAGTAATTATACACTATGAGGCCTAGATCTTTTTCCTTGGTGGTAGCTTCTAATATGGAACCTAACATTGTGTAACTACTTGTCCACATTAAATTAATCTGCCATTTGGATGCCCAATCTTCCAATCTTGCAAGATCCTCCTGTAATGTATCACAATCCGCTTGTGATTTAACTACTCTGAATAATGTTGTATCATCCGCAATTTGATAACCTCACTTGTCGTATTCCTTTCCAGATCATTTATATATATATTGAAAAGCACTGGTCCAAGTTACAGATCCCTGAGGCACTCCATGTTTTACCCTTTTCCACTGAGAAAATTGACCATTTAATCCTACTCTCTCTTGCCTGTCTTTTAACTAGTTTGTAATCCACAAAAGGACATCGCCTCCTATCCCATGACTTTTCAGTTTTCTTAGAAGCCTCTCATGAGGACTCTGTGTGAAACGCCTTCTGAAATCACAAATACGCTACATCTACCGGTTCACCTTTATCCACATGTTTATTAACCCCTTCAAAAAATGAAGCAGATTTGTTAGGCAAGACTTACCTTGGGTAAATCCATGTTGACTGTTGTTCCATTAAACCATATCTTCTATATGCTCTACTATTTTGATCTTGAGAATAATTTCCACTATTTTTCCCGGCACTGAAGTCAGGCTCACTGGTCTATAGTTACCCAGATCGCCCATGGAGCCTTTTTAAAATCTTGCTCAAAGCAGAGTGCAACGCTTTATATGCATTCAAAGTGATGTATCAGGCTTAATTGGTTTAGGGTAGTAACCACCGTGATAAGCAAGCTACCCCCCACTCTTATTTGTTTACCCAGATTGTGAAGTTCAGTCCTTTTTGGTTGTTATCTGAATGCAAATCCTCTTTTCCACATTTCCCCTTGCCGTTGAAGCAGAGAGCAATGTTGGGGTTGCATTAACCATGCAAGGGATTTTTTGAGTAAGGGTAGTAATCACCAGGTAGTAGCCAACATTCCAGGAAGCCACCCCCATGGCTCTACTCTTCATTCCCATCCTCTAGCCTTTATGGATCCACAGTGTTTATCCCATGCCCCTTTGAAATCCTTCACAGTTTTAGTCTTCACCACTTCCTCTGGAAGGGCATTCCAGGTATCCACCACCCTCTCCATGAAGAAATACTTCCTGACATTGGTTCTGAGTCTTCCTCCTTGGAGCTTCAAATCGTGACCCCTAGTTCTACTGATTTTTTTCCATCGTAAAAGGTTTGTTGTTGACCATGGGTCATTAAAAGCTTTCAAGTATCTGAAAGTCTGTATCATATCACCCCTGCTCCTCCTCTCCTCCAGGATGTACATATTTAGGTTCTTTAATCTCTCCTCATAAGTCTCTTTATGAAGACCATCCACCTTTTTGGTCAATCTTCTCTGGACCGCCTCCATCCTGTCTCTGTCTCTTTGGAGATAGGGTCTCCAGAACTGAACACAGTGCTCCAGGTGGGGCCTCACCAAAGCCCTGTATAAGGGGATCATCACTTCCTTTCTCTTACTAGATATTCCTCTCTCTATGCAGCCCAGCATTCTTCTGGCTTTAGCTATCGCCTTGTCACATTGTTTTGCCAACTTCAGATTGTTAGACACTATCACCCCAAGGTCTCTCTCCTACTCCGTGCACATCAGTCCTTCACCCCCCATCAAATACAGTTCTTTCGGATTTCCAATCCCCATATGCATGACTCTGCACTTCTTGGCATTGAATCTCAGCTGCCATATCTTCAACCACTCTTCCAGCTTCCTTAAATCCCGTCTCATTCTCTCCACTCCTTCCGGCATGTCCACTCTGTTGCAGATCTTAGTATCATCTGAAAAAAGACAAACCTTACCTTCTATCCCGTCTGCAATGTCGCTCACAAAGATATTGAACAGCACCGGTCCCAACACTGATCCTTGCGGCACTCCGCTTAACACCACTCTCCTCTTCAGAGTAAGTTCCATTTACCATCACACATTGTCTTCTGTCCATCAACCAGTTTGCAATCCAGGCCACCATCTTGGCACCCACTCCTAAGCTTTTCATTTTATTCACAAGCCTCCTGTGTGGGATCGTATCAAAAGCTTTGCTGAAATCCAAGTAGATGACATAGAGCGCTCTTCCTCTATCTAATTCCCTAGTCGCCCAATCAAAAAAAGTCAATCAGGTTTGTCTGACAGGACCTTCCCCTGGTGAATCCATGCTGCCTCTGGTCCAGCAATTCTGACTGTAGATAGTTCACTATTCTTTCTTTCAGCAGCGACTCCATTACCTTTCCCACCACTGAGATGAGGCTAACCGGCCTGCAGTTTCCAGCCTCCTCTCTGCTCCCACTCTTATGAAGCGGGACCAACACCGCTCTTCTCCAATCACTTGGCACCACTTCCATTTTTAGGGATCTGTTGAACAGGTCACGCAGCGGACCCGCCAGTACATCTCTGAGCTCCCTCAGTATCCTGGGATGGAACTCATCAGGCCCCATGGCTTTGTCCACTTTCAGTTTCCCCAGCTCTTCCCATATATTCTGTTCTGTAAAAGGAGTTACATCTACTCCACTCCCCTCCAGTTTCTTGTTAACTAGCGACGGTCCTTCTCCAGGGTCCTCTTTAGTGAACACTGAACTGAAGTATTTGTTTAATATTTCTGCCATTTCTTCATCTCCACACATTGATCCTTTTCACCTTTCAATTTCACTATACCACTTTTAACTTTTCTCCTTTCTCTGCTGTATCTGAAAAATGTTTTGTCACCTCGCTTTACCTCTTTGGCAATCCTTTCTTCCGCTTGACTTTTTGCTGTCTTGATTACTTTCTTCGTCTCCCTCAGTTCCATCAGATATTCTTCCTTGTGCTCCTCCCTTTGGGATCCTTTATATTTCATGAATGCCGGTTTTTTAGCTTTTATTTTGTCAGCCACCTCCTTTGAGAACCATATAGGTTTCATTTTTCTTTTGCTTTTCTTTACTTTTCTAACATATAGATTAGTTGCCTTGGTAATTGCTCCTTTTATTTTGGTCCATTGTTGATCCACATCTCTCTTGTTCTCCCAGCCTTCTAGTTCTTCTTCCAGATACTTCCCCATTTCATCAAAGTTTGTGTTTTTGAACTGCAAAACTCGGTTCTTCATGCTTCTTCTCCGTATCCTATTTGTGATATGAAACCATACCGTTTGATGATCACTGGTGCTGAGGTGGGCACCTACCTGGGCATTAGAGACATTATCTCCATTGGTGAGCACTAAATCGAGTATAGCTCCCTCCCTCATGGGTTCCATTACCATTTGTTTGAACAGAGCCCCTTTCAGGGCATCCACTATCTCTCTACTCTTATTAGATTCCACCGAAGGGATTCTCCAGTCTACATCCGACAGATTAAAATCTCCAACAATCACCCGCTTCTCCCTTCTTTCCCATCTTTTGGATGTCTTCAACCAGATCTCTCAAGCTCTTCCATTTGATTTGGAGGCCTGTAAACCACTCCAATAAAAATGGATGCCCCATCATCTTTTTTTAGGTTGGCCCCATAGTGCTTCTTCTTTGCCCCATCTTCCTTGCAGCTCAGATGCTTGGATATTGTTATAACAAGTTATAGCCCGATATTGTCGTATCCCAATCATGAAATTCTGTGAACCACGTCACCATGACAGCAACAACGTCCAAGTCTGCCTCTACCATTAGGGCTTACATATCTGGGATTTATTGTCCAAACTATGAGCATTTGTGCTAATAGCTTTCCAGCTTTTCTCGTTCAGGTTACTGCTTTTCTTGGACTCCTTTTTTGACTTATTTAGTTGAGTTTTGTTATCCATTTCACCTTTTTCCATTGCATTTGTATTTGTATTTGGGGGGTGACATTCTAATTTCTTTCTGCCACCCATGGCATCTAGTTTAAATGCCGTATGACATAGGATTTGAATTTATCTCTTAAGATCCTTTTTCCTGCCACAGACAGATGTAAGCCATCTTTGACAAAGAGCATTTAGCTGTTCCATACATGGCCCCAGCCCCCAATAAATCCAAACGTTGTTCCTTATACCAAGATTTGAGCCATACATTGAAGTTATTATGGCTTAGCCTCTTCTTCCCCTTTCCATGAACAGGTAACACTTCTGAAAAGGTGATGGTTGTCGCCATGTTACTAATCTGCACCACTAGAGACTGGAAATCTCTCTGTACTGCTTCGATGCTGTTTCTAGCAAGGTCATTGGTACCCAGATGGATGATAATATCAACTTTAGAGTCTTTGCTTTCTTCTTTGATCATTTTGACTATTTAAGTAGCATTTCTGCTGGCCGATGAGCCTGGGAGGCTTTTAACTGTAGTGTTTCCCCCGCTATGAGTTCTCAGATAAGTGCCTCTGATGACAGAGTCACCCAGCACAATGAGCTGATTGTATTATGGAATTTCTGTATATATTGGGTTTCTTCTTTCTTTTCGGATATCGCTTCAATCTCTTTCACAAGAGCTTTTTCAATATCTAATACAGAGAAGGCATTTTGCACTTGTGTCTCTTGATATAGCGTGTGTCTCTGCATCACAGGTCTGATTCGGAAGAGGCCGTAATTTAAAAAATATATTTGTGAGCAAATTTTAAGTGCAACGCAAGCCCTGCTCCAACTCCTATTCCCTCCTCTTCATCAAAAAACTCCAGCCCCTGGAGACCAGAACCCTCACCCTAGCCCACCTGGGACTCCTCAACTCACAAAAGTTGCATTGGTGATCCACTGGGGGCCCTAAGCATCCCCTATGCTCCAGGTCCAGTGGTGACCTTTGTCCCCGTAGGAAGTGAAGGAGTAGCCTAGTGGTTAGAGCAGTGGGTGGGAAACCAGAGTTCAAATCCCTCTGCCACTCCTTGTGACCTTGGGCAAGTCACTTCACCCTCCATTGCTTCAGGTACAAACTTAAATTATGAACCCCCTGGGGACAGGGAAATACCTACAGTACCTGAACACAATCTGCTTTGAAGTGCCCAAAAGTAAAATATACTGTAAATCAAAATAATAATAATAGTATGCAAGCTAAACAGGTCCCTGGTGATATTAGAATTAGTGCATACCTGCATGTAAGTAAAGGAACCACCTGCAAATTAGGATTTAGCAGGCAAATGGGAATTAGCATGGTATGCTTTCCTCCATATCCTATTTGACATTTGCCTGCTAAGCCCGAAAATTTAACATCCCTCAAGATCTCCCCCTCAATTTCCCCTGAAATACTGATCAAGCAGTCTCTGACTCAATCGCCCCCAACCCTTCTGACACCACTAGCAAGGAGTCCTCATGCTCTGACCCATCCCAACTCCCAAACCCTCCTAAAGCACCAGCAAGGATCCTCCATGTTCCATTGTAAGCCCTTTAATCC